>NC_135419.1:22555102-23155102 GCF_051991245.1 Festucalex cinctus | reverse complement strand
AGTATTTTTTCAAAGTCTGATGCCTGGCTGAAAATTTTCAAAGTCCCATGCTGGCCAGAATTTTTTTCAAAGTTTGACGCTTGGCCGAAAATTTTCAAAGTCCCATGCTGGCCAGAATTTTTTCTAAGTCCGACCCCTGGCTGAAAATTTTCAAAGTCCCATGCTGGCCAGTATTTTTTCAAAGTCTGATGCCTGGCTGAAAATTTTCAAAGTCCCATGCAAGCCAGAATTTTTTCAAAGTCCCATACTGGCCAGAATTTTTTCGAAGTCTGATGCCTGGCCGAAAATTTTCAAAGTCCCATGCTAGCCAGAATTTTTTCAAAGTCTGACGCCTGGCCGAAAATTTTCAAAGTCCCACATTTGTCTGAAAATTTTCAAAGTCCCATGCTGGCCAGAATTTTTTCTAAGTCCGACCCCTGGCTGAAAATTTTCAAAGTCCCATGCTAGCCAGAATTTTTTCTAAGTCCCATGCTGGCCAGAATTTTTTCTAAGTCTGATGCCTGGCTGAAAATTTTCAAAGTCCCATGCTTGCCAGAATTTTTTCAAAGTCTGACGCCTGGCCGAAACTTTTCAAAGTTCCATGCTGGCCAGAATTTTTTCTAAGTCTGATGCCTGGCCGAAAATTTTCAAAGTCCCATGCTGTCCAGAATTTTTTCAAAGTCCCATGCAGGCCAGAATTTTTTCTAAGTCTGACTCCTGGCTGAAAATTTTCAAAGTCCCATGCTAGCCAGAATTTTTTCTAAGTCCCATGCTGGCCAGAATTTTTTCTAAGTCTGACGCTTGGCCGAAAATTTTCAAAGTCCCATGCTGGCCAGAATTTTTTCAAAGTCTGCTGCCTGGCCGAAAATTTTCAAAGTCCCATGCTGGCCAGAATTTTTCAAAGTCTGAAGCCTGGCCGAAAATTTTCAAAGTCTCACGCCTGCCTGAAATATTTCAAAGTCCCATGCTGGCCAGAATTTTTTCAAAGTCCCATGCTGGCCAGAATTTTTTCAAAGTCTGACGCCTGGCCGAAAATTTTCAAAGTCCCATGCTGGCCAGAAATTTTTTCTAAGTCCGACCCCTGGCTGAAAATTTTCAAAGTCCCATGCTGGCCAGAATTTTTTCTAAGTCCCATGCTGGCCAGAATTTTTTCTAAGTCCCATGCTGGCCAGAATTTTTTCTAAGTCTGACGCTTGGCCGAAAATTTTCAAAGTCCCATGCTGGCCAGAATTTTTTCAAAGTCTGCTGCCTGGCCGAAAATTTTCAAAGTCCCATGCTGGCCAGAATTTTTCAAAGTCTGAAGCCTGGCCGAAAATTTTCAAAGTCTCACGCCTGCCTGAAATATTTCTAAGTCCCATGCTGGCCAGAATTTTTTCAAAGTCTGACGCCTGGCCGAAAATTTTCAAAGTCCCATGCTGGCCAGAATTTTTTCTAAGCCTGACGCCTACCTGAAATATTTCAAAGTCCCATGCTGGCCAGAATTTTTTCTAAGTCTGACGCCTACCTGAAATATTTCAAAGTCCCATGCTGGCCAGAATTTTTTCTAAGTCTGACGCCTGGCCGAAAATTTTCAAAGTCCCATGCTGGCCAGAATTTTTTCTAAGTCTGACGCCTGGCCGAAAATTTTCAAAGTCCCATGCTGGCCAGTATTTTTTCAAAGTCTGATGCCTGGCTGAAAATTTTCAAAGTCCCATGCAAGCCAGAATTTTTTCAAAGTCCCATGCTGTCCAGAATTTTTTCAAAGTCCCATGCTGGCCAGAATTTTTTCTAAGTCTGACGCCTGCCTGAAATATTTCAAAGTCCCATGCTGTCCAGAATTTTTTCAAAGTCCCATGCTGGCCAGAATATTTTCTAAGTCTGACGCCTGCCTGAAATATTTAAAAGTCCCATGCAGGCCAGAATTTTTTCTAAGTCCCATGCTGGCCAGAATTTTTTCAAAGTCCCATGCTGGCCAGAATTTTTTCTAAGTCTGACGCTTGGCCAAAAATTTTCAAAGTCCCATGCTGTCCAGAATTTTTTCTAAGTCTGACACCTGGCCGAAATATTTAAAAGTCCCATGCAGGCCAGAATATTTTCTAAGTCCCATGCTGGCCAGAATTTTTTCTAAGTCTGACGCCTGCCTGAAATATTTAAAAGTCCCATGCAGGCCAGAATTTTTTCTAAGTCCCATGCTGGCCAGAATTTTTTCAAAGTCCCATGCTGGCCAGAATTTTTTCTAAGTCTGACGCCTGGCCGAAAATTTTCAAAGTCCCATGCTGGCCAGAATTTTTTCAAAGTCCCATGCTGTCCAGAATTTTTTCAAAGTCCCATGCTGGCCAGAATTTTTTCTAAGTCTGACGCCTGGCCGAAAATTTTCAAAGTCCCACACCAATCTTTTCAATAGCCTGGGTTAAAAGGGTTGCAGTACCGCCGGCCACCATCGGGGGGCGCTGCAGATAGGGCACCCGGTTCCCTATCTGGGGACCTTTCCGCCCAAACCGCAAAATGGAGTTGTCACGATTTCAGAAGGGAGCAATTTCAGACGAGGCACCTCCAGGGCCGAACAAGGGAGGCTCACCAGACTTATGTCCGACAAAGAGGAGGGTTGGGGCGGCCTCCTCGGGCAGACGACCTGCTCTCTGGCCTGGTTGTCAAATTTTTTCAAAGTCTGACGCCTGCCCGAAATATTTCAAAGTCCCACACCATTCATTTCAATAGCCTGGGTCACCAGGCCCGAAAATTTTCAAAGTCCCACACCTTCCCGAAAATTTTCTAAGTCTGACAACTACCTGAAATATTTCAAAGTCCCATGCTGGCCAGAATTTTTTTCAAAGTCTGACGCCTGGCCGAAAATTTTCAAAGTCTGACACCTACCTGAAATATTTCAAAGTCCCATGCTGGCCAGAATTTTTTGAAAGTCCCATGCTGGCCAGAAATTTTTTCTAAGTCCGACCCCTGGCTGAAAATTTTCAAAGTCCCATGCTAGCCAGAATTTTTTCTAAGTCCCATGCTGGCCAGAATTTTTTCTAAGTCCCATGCTGGCCAGAATTTTTTCTAAGTCTGATGCTTGGCCGAAAATTTTCAAAGTCCCATGCTGGCCAGAATTTTTTCAGTCTGCTGCCTGGCCGAAAATTTTCAAAGTCCCATGCTGGCCAGAATTTTTCAAAGTCTGAAGCCTGGCCGAAAATTTTCAAAGTCTCACGCCTGCCTGAAATATTTCTAAGTCCCATGCTGGCCAGAATTTTTTCAAAGTCTGACGCCTGGCCGAAAATTTTCAAAGTCCCATGCTGGCCAGAATTTTTTCTAAGCCTGACGCCTACCTGAAATATTTCAAAGTCCCATGCTGGCCAGAATTTTTTCTAAGTCTGACGCCTACCTGAAATATTTCAAAGTCCCATGCTGGCCAGAATTTTTTCTAAGTCTGACGCCTACCTGAAATATTTCAAAGTCCCATGCTGGCCAGAATTTTTTCTAAGTCCGACCCCTGGCCGAAAATTTTCAAAGTCCCATGCTGGCCAGTATTTTTTCAAAGTCTGATGCCTGGCTGAAAATTTTCAAAGTCCCATGCAAGCCAGAATTTTTTCAAAGTCCCATGCTGGCCAGAATTTTTTCGAAGTCTGATGCCTGGCCGAAAATTTTCAACTTCCCATGCTAGCCAGAATTTTTTCAAAGTCTGACGCCTGGCCGAAAATTTTCAAAGTCCCACATTTGTCTGAAAATTTTCAAAGTCCCATGCTGGCCAGAATTTTTTCTAAGTCCGACCCCTGGCTGAAAATTTTCAAAGTCCCATGCTAGCCAGAATTTTTTCTAAGTCCCATGCTGGCCAGAATTTTTTCTAAGTCTGATGCCTGGCTGAAAATTTTAAAAGTCCCATGCTTGCCAGAATTTTTTCAAAGTCTGACGCCTGGCCGAAAATTTTCAAAGTCTGACGCCTACCTGAAATATTTCAAAGTCCCATGCTGGCCAGAGTTTTTTCTAAGTCTGACGCCTGGCCGAAACTTTTCAAAGTCCCATGCTGGCCAGAATTTTTTCTAAGTCCGACCCCTGGCTGAAAATTTTCAAAGTCCCATGCTAGCCAGAATTTTTTCTAAGTCCCATGCTGGCCAGAATTTTTTCTAAGTCTGATGCCTGGCTGAAAATTTTCAAAGTCCCATGCTTGCCAGAATTTTTTCAAAGTCTGACGCCTGGCCGAAAATTTTCAAAGTCTGACGCCTACCTGAAATATTTCAAAGTCCCATGCTGGCCAGAGTTTTTTCTAAGTCTGACGCCTGGCCGAAACTTTTCAAAGTCCCATGCTGGCCAGTATTTTTTCAAAGTCTGATGCCTGGCTGAAAATTTTCAAAGTCCCATGCTGGCCAGAATTTTTCAAAGTCTGAAGCCTGGCCGAAAATTTTCAAAGTCTCACGCCTGCCTGAAATATTTCAAAGTCCCATGCTGGCCAGAATTTTTTTCAAAGTTTGACGCTTGGCCGAAAATTTTCAAAGTCCCATGCTGGCCAGAATTTTTTCTAAGTCCGACCCCTGGCTGAAAATTTACAAAGTCCCATGCTGTCCAGAATTTTTTCAAAGTCCCATGGTGGCCAGAATTTTTTCTAAGTCTGACGCCTGGCCGAAAATTTTCAAAGTCCCATGCAGGCCAGAATTTTTTCTAAGTCTGACGCCTGGCCGAAAATTTTCAAAGTCCCATGATGTCCAGAATTTTTTCAAAGTCCCATGCTGGCCAGAATATTTTCTAAGTCTGACGCCTGGCCGAAAATTTTCAAAGTCCCATGCTGGCCAGAAATTTTTTCTAAGTCCGACCCCTGGCTGAAAATTTTCAAAGTCCCATGCTAGCCAGAATTTTTTCTAAGTCCCATGCTGGCCAGAATTTTTTCTAAGTCTGACGCTTGGCCGAAAATTTTCAAAGTCCCATGCTGTCCAGAATTTTTTCAAAGTCCCATGCAGGCCAGAATTTTTTTCAAAGTTTGACGCTTGGCCGAAAATTTTCAAAGTCCCATGCTGGCCAGAATTTTTTCTAAGTCCGACCCCTGGCTGAAAATTTACAAAGTCCCATGCTGTCCAGAATTTTTTCAAAGTCCCATGGTGGCCAGAATTTTTTCTAAGTCTGACGCCTGGCCGAAAATTTTCAAAGTCCCATGCAGGCCAGGATTTTTTCTAAGTCTGACTCCTGGCCGAAAATTTTCAAAGTCCCATGCTGGCCAGAATTTTTTCTAAGTCGACGCCTGGCTGAAAATTTTCAAAGTCCCATGCTGGCCAGAATTTTTTCTAAGTCTGACGCCTGCCTGAAATATTTCAAAGTCCCATGCAGGCCAGAATTTTTTCTAAGTCCCATGCTGGCCAGAATTTTTTCTAAGTCTGACGCCTGGCCGAAAATTTTCAAAGTCCCATGCTGGCCAGAACTTTTTCTAAGTCTGACGCCTGGCCGAAAATTTTCAAAGTCCCACATTTGTCTGAAAATTTTCAAAGTCCCATGCTGGCCAGAATTTTTTCTAAGTCCGACCCCTGGCTGAAAATTTTCAAAGTCCCATGCTAGCCAGAATTTTTTCTAAGTCCCATGCTGGCCAGAATTTTTTCTAAGTCTGATGCCTGGCTGAAAATTTTCAAAGTCCCATGCTTGCCAGAATTTTTTCAAAGTCTGACGCCTGGCCGAAAATTTTCAAAGTCTGACGCCTACCTGAAATATTTCAAAGTCCCATGCTGGCCAGAGTTTTTTCTAAGTCTGACGCCTGGCCGAAACTTTTCAAAGTCCCATGCTGGCCAGTATTTTTTCAAAGTCTGATGCCTGGCTGAAAATTTTCAAAGTCCCATGCTGGCCAGAATTTTTTTCAAAGTTTGACGCTTGGCCGAAAATTTTCAAAGTCCCATGCTGGCCAGAATTTTTTCTAAGTCCGACCCCTGGCTGAAAATTTTCAAAGTCCCATGCTGGCCAGAATTTTTTCAAAGTCCCATGCTGGCCAGAATTTTTTCTAAGTCTGATGCCTGGCTGAAAATTTACAAAGTCCCATGCTGTCCAGAATTTTTTCAAAGTCCCATGCTGGCCAGAATTTTTTCTAAGTCTGACGCCTGGCCGAAAATTTTCAAAGTCCCATGCAGGCCAGAATTTTTTCTAAGTCTGACGCCTGGCCGAAAATTTTCTAAGTCCCATGCAGGCCAGAATTTTTTCTAAGTCTGATGCCTGGCCGAAAATTTTCAAAGTCCCATGCTGTCCAGAATTTTTTCAAAGTCCCATGCAGGCCAGAATTTTTTCTAAGTCTGACGCCTGGCCGAAAATTTTCAAAGTCCCATGCTGGCCAGAATTTTTTCTAAGTCTGACGCCTGCCTGAAATATTTCAAAGTCCCATGCAGGCCAGAATTTTTTCTAAGTCCCATGCTGGCCAGAATTTTTTCTAAGTCTGACGCCTGGCCGAAAATTTTCAAAGTCCCATGCTGGCCAGAACTTTTTCTAAGTCTGACGCCTGGCTGAAAATTTTCAAAGTCCCATGCTGGCCAGAATTTTTTCTAAGTCTGACACCTGCCTGAAATATTCCAAAGTCCCATGCTGTCCAGAATTTTTTCAAAGTCCCATGCTGGCCAGAATTTTTTCTAAGTCTGACGCCTGGCCGAAAATTTTCAAAGTCCCATGCTGTCCAGAATTTTTTCAAAGTCCCATGCTGGCCAGAATATTTTCTAAGTCTGACGCCTGCCTGAAATATTTAAAAGTCCCATGCAGGCCAGAATTTTTTCTAAGTCCCATGCTGGCCAGAATTTTTTCAAAGTCCCATGCTGGCCAGAATTTTTTTCAAAGTCTGACGCCTGGCCGAAAATTTTCAAAGTCTGACACCTACCTGAAATATTTCAAAGTCCCATGCTGGCCAGAATTTTTTCAAAGTCCCATGCTGGCCAGAAATTTTTTCTAAGTCCGACCCCTGGCTGAAAATTTTCAAAGTCCCATGCTAGCCAGAATTTTTTCTAAGTCCCATGCTGGCCAGAATTTTTTCTAAGTCTGACGCTTGGCCGAAAATTTTCAAAGTCCCATGCTGGCCAGAATTTTTTCAAAGTCTGCTGCCTGGCCGAAAATTTTCAAAGTCCCATGCTGGCCAGAATTTTTCAAAGTCTGAAGCCTGGCCGAAAATTTTCAAAGTCTCACGCCTGCCTGAAATATTTCTAAGTCCCATGCTGGCCAGAATTTTTCAAAGTCTGAAGCCTGGCCGAAAATTTTCAAAGTCTCACGCCTGCCTGAAATATTTCTAAGTCCCATGCTGGCCAGAATTTTTTCTAAGCCTGACGCCTACCTGAAATATTTCAAAGTCCCATGCTGGCCAGAATTTTTTCTAAGTCTGACGCCTACCTGAAATATTTCAAAGTCCCATGCTGGCCAGAATTTTTTCTAAGTCTGACGCCTACCTGAAATATTTCAAAGTCCCATGCTGGCCAGAATTTTTTCTAAGTCCGACCCCTGGCCGAAAATTTTCAAAGTCCCATGCTGGCCAGTATTTTTTCAAAGTCTGATGCCTGGCTGAAAATTTTCAAAGTCCCATGCAAGCCAGAATTTTTTCAAAGTCCCATGCTGGCCAGAATTTTTTCGAAGTCTGATGCCTGGCCGAAAATTTTCAACTTCCCATGCTAGCCAGAATTTTTTCAAAGTCTGACGCCTGGCCGAAAATTTTCAAAGTCCCACATTTGTCTGAAAATTTTCAAAGTCCCATGCTGGCCAGAATTTTTTCTAAGTCCGACCCCTGGCTGAAAATTTTCAAAGTCCCATGCTAGCCAGAATTTTTTCTAAGTCCCATGCTGGCCAGAATTTTTTCTAAGTCTGATGCCTGGCTGAAAATTTTCAAAGTCCCATGCTTGCCAGAATTTTTTCAAAGTCTGACGCCTGGCCGAAAATTTTCAAAGTCTGACGCCTACCTGAAATATTTCAAAGTCCCATGCTGGCCAGAGTTTTTTCTAAGTCTGACGCCTGGCCGAAACTTTTCAAAGTCCCATGCTGGCCAGAATTTTTTCTAAGTCCGACCCCTGGCTGAAAATTTTCAAAGTCCCATGCTAGCCAGAATTTTTTCTAAGTCCCATGCTGGCCAGAATTTTTTCTAAGTCTGATGCCTGGCTGAAAATTTTCAAAGTCCCATGCTTGCCAGAATTTTTTCAAAGTCTGACGCCTGGCCGAAAATTTTCAAAGTCTGACGCCTACCTGAAATATTTCAAAGTCCCATGCTGGCCAGAGTTTTTTCTAAGTCTGACGCCTGGCCGAAACTTTTCAAAGTCCCATGCTGGCCAGTATTTTTTCAAAGTCTGATGCCTGGCTGAAAATTTTCAAAGTCCCATGCTGGCCAGAATTTTTCAAAGTCTGAAGCCTGGCCGAAAATTTTCAAAGTCTCACGCCTGCCTGAAATATTTCAAAGTCCCATGCTGGCCAGAATTTTTCTCAAAGTTTGACGCTTGGCCGAAAATTTTCAAAGTCCCATGCTGGCCAGAATTTTTTCTAAGTCCGACCCCTGGCTGAAAATTTACAAAGTCTCATGCTGTCCAGAATTTTTTCAAAGTCCCATGGTGGCCAGAATTTTTTCTAAGTCTGACGCCTGGCCGAAAATTTTCAAAGTCCCATGCAGGCCAGAATTTTTTCTAAGTCTGACGCCTGGCCGAAAATTTTCAAAGTCCCATGATGTCCAGAATTTTTTCAAAGTCCCATGCTGGCCAGAATATTTTCTAAGTCTGACGCCTGGCCGAAAATTTTCAAAGTCCCATGCTGGCCAGAAATTTTTTCTAAGTCCGACCCCTGGCTGAAAATTTTCAAAGTCCCATGCTAGCCAGAATTTTTTCTAAGTCCCATGCTGGCCAGAATTTTTTCTAAGTCTGACGCTTGGCCGAAAATTTTCAAAGTCCCATGCTGTCCAGAATTTTTTCAAAGTCCCATGCAGGCCAGAATTTTTTTCAAAGTTTGACGCTTGGCCGAAAATTTTCAAAGTCCCATGCTGGCCAGAATTTTTTCTAAGTCCGACCCCTGGCTGAAAATTTACAAAGTCCCATGCTGTCCAGAATTTTTTCAAAGTCCCATGGTGGCCAGAATTTTTTCTAAGTCTGACGCCTGGCCGAAAATTTTCAAAGTCCCATGCAGGCCAGGATTTTTTCTAAGTCTGACTCCTGGCCGAAAATTTTCAAAGTCCCATGCTGGCCAGAATTTTTTCTAAGTCGACGCCTGGCTGAAAATTTTCAAAGTCCCATGCTGGCCAGAATTTTTTCTAAGTCTGACGCCTGCCTGAAATATTTCAAAGTCCCATGCAGGCCAGAATTTTTTCTAAGTCCCATGCTGGCCAGAATTTTTTCTAAGTCTGACGCCTGGCCGAAAATTTTCAAAGTCCCATGCTGGCCAGAACTTTTTCTAAGTCTGACGCCTGGCTGAAAATTTTCAAAGTCCCATGCTGGCCAGAATTTTTTCTAAGTCTGACACCTGCCTGAAATATTCCAAAGTCCCATGCTGTCCAGAATTTTTTCAAAGTCCCATGCTGGCCAGAATTTTTTCTAAGTCTGACGCCTGGCCGAAAATTTTCAAAGTCCCACATTTGTCTGAAAATTTTCAAAGTCCCATGCTGGCCAGAATTTTTTCTAAGTCCGACCCCTGGCTGAAAATTTTCAAAGTCCCATGCTAGCCAGAATTTTTTCTAAGTCCCATGCTGGCCAGAATTTTTTCTAAGTCTGATGCCTGGCTGAAAATTTTCAAAGTCCCATGCTTGCCAGAATTTTTTCAAAGTCTGACGCCTGGCCGAAAATTTTCAAAGTCTGACGCCTACCTGAAATTTTTCAAAGTCCCATGCTGGCCAGAGTTTTTTCTAAGTCTGACGCCTGGCCGAAACTTTTCAAAGTCCCATGCTGGCCAGTATTTTTTCAAAGTCTGATGCCTGGCTGAAAATTTTCAAAGTCCCATGCTGGCCAGAATTTTTTTCAAAGTTTGACGCTTGGCCGAAAATTTTCAAAGTCCCATGCTGGCCAGAATTTTTTCTAAGTCCGACCCCTGGCTGAAAATTTTCAAAGTCCCATGCTGGCCAGAATTTTTTCAAAGTCCCATGCTGGCCAGAATTTTTTCTAAGTCTGATGCCTGGCTGAAAATTTTCAAAGTCCCATGCTTGCCAGAATTTTTTCAAAGTCTGACGCCTGGCCGAAAATTTTCAAAGTCTGACGCCTACCTGAAATATTTCAAAGTCCCATGCTGGCCAGAGTTTTTTCTAAGTCTGACGCCTGGCCGAAACTTTTCAAAGTCCCATGCTGGCCAGTATTTTTTCAAAGTCTGATGCCTGGCTGAAAATTTTCAAAGTCCCATGCTGGCCAGAATTTTTTTCAAAGTTTGACGCTTGGCCGAAAATTTTCAAAGTCCCATGCTGGCCAGAATTTTTTCTAAGTCCGACCCCTGGCTGAAAATTTTCAAAGTCCCATGCTGGCCAGAATTTTTTCAAAGTCCCATGCTGGCCAGAATTTTTTCTAAGTCTGATGCCTGGCTGAAAATTTACAAAGTCCCATGCTGTCCAGAATTTTTTCAAAGTCCCATGCTGGCCAGAATTTTTTCTAAGTCTGACGCCTGGCCGAAAATTTTCAAAGTCCCATGCAGGCCAGAATTTTTTCTAAGTCTGACGCCTGGCCGAAAATTTTCTAAGTCCCATGCAGGCCAGAATTTTTTCTAAGTCTGATGCCTGGCCGAAAATTTTCAAAGTCCCATGCTGTCCAGAATTTTTTCAAAGTCCCATGCAGGCCAGAATTTTTTCTAAGTCTGACGCCTGGCCGAAAATTTTCAAAGTCCCATGCTGGCCAGAATTTTTTCTAAGTCGACGCCTGGCTGAAAATTTTCAAAGTCCCATGCTGGCCAGAATTTTTTCTAAGTCTGACGCCTGCCTGAAATATTTCAAAGTCCCATGCAGGCCAGAATTTTTTCTAAGTCCCATGCTGGCCAGAATTTTTTCTAAGTCTGACGCCTGGCCGAAAATTTTCAAAGTCCCATGCTGGCCAGAACTTTTTCTAAGTCTGACGCCTGGCTGAAAATTTTCAAAGTCCCATGCTGGCCAGAATTTTTTCTAAGTCTGACACCTGCCTGAAATATTCCAAAGTCCCATGCTGTCCAGAATTTTTTCAAAGTCCCATGCTGGCCAGAATTTTTTCTAAGTCTGACGCCTGGCCGAAAATTTTCAAAGTCCCATGCTGTCCAGAATTTTTTCAAAGTCCCATGCTGGCCAGAATATTTTCTAAGTCTGACGCCTGCCTGAAATATTTAAAAGTCCCATGCAGGCCAGAATTTTTTCTAAGTCCCATGCTGGCCAGAATTTTTTCAAAGTCCCATGCTGGCCAGAATTTTTTCTAAGTCTGACGCTTGGCCAAAAATTTTCAAAGTCCCATGCTGGCCAGAATTTTTTTCAAAGTCTGACGCCTGGCCGAAAATTTTCAAAGTCTGACACCTACCTGAAATATTTCAAAGTCCCATGCTGGCCAGAATTTTTTCTAAGTCCGACCCCTGGCTGAAAATTTTCAAAGTCCCATGCTAGCCAGAATTTTTTCTAAGTCCCATGCTGGCCAGAATTTTTTCTAAGTCTGACGCTTGGCCGAAAATTTTCAAAGTCCCATGCTGGCCAGAATTTTTTCAAAGTCTGCTGCCTGGCCGAAAATTTTCAAAGTCCCATGCTGGCCAGAATTTTTCAAAGTCTGAAGCCTGGCCGAAAATTTTCAAAGTCTCACGCCTGCCTGAAATATTTCTAAGTCCCATGCTGGCCAGAATTTTTCAAAGTCTGAAGCCTGGCCGAAAATTTTCAAAGTCTCACGCCTGCCTGAAATATTTCTAAGTCCCATGCTGGCCAGAATTTTTTCTAAGCCTGACGCCTACCTGAAATATTTCAAAGTCCCATGCTGGCCAGAATTTTTTCTAAGTCTGACGCCTACCTGAAATATTTCAAAGTCCCATGCTGGCCAGAATTTTTTCTAAGTCTGACGCCTACCTGAAATATTTCAAAGTCCCATGCTGGCCAGAATTTTTTCTAAGTCCGACCCCTGGCCGAAAATTTTCAAAGTCCCATGCTGGCCAGTATTTTTTCAAAGTCTGATGCCTGGCTGAAAATTTTCAAAGTCCCATGCAAGCCAGAATTTTTTCAAAGTCCCATGCTGGCCAGAATTTTTTCGAAGTCTGATGCCTGGCCGAAAATTTTCAACTTCCCATGCTAGCCAGAATTTTTTCAAAGTCTGACGCCTGGCCGAAAATTTTCAAAGTCCCACATTTGTCTGAAAATTTTCAAAGTCCCATGCTGGCCAGAATTTTTTCTAAGTCCGACCCCTGGCTGAAAATTTTCAAAGTCCCATGCTAGCCAGAATTTTTTCTAAGTCCCATGCAGGCCAGAATTTTTTCTAAGTCTGATGCCTGGCCGAAAATTTTCAAAGTCCCATGCTGTCCAGAATTTTTTCAAAGTCCCATGCAGGCCAGAATTTTTTCTAAGTCTGACGCCTGGCCGAAAATTTTCAAAGTCCCATGCTGGCCAGAATTTTTTCTAAGTCGACGCCTGGCTGAAAATTTTCAAAGTCCCATGCTGGCCAGAATTTTTTCTAAGTCTGACGCCTGCCTGAAATATTTCAAAGTCCCATGCAGGCCAGAATTTTTTCTAAGTCCCATGCTGGCCAGAATTTTTTCTAAGTCTGACGCCTGGCCGAAAATTTTCAAAGTCCCATGCTGGCCAGAACTTTTTCTAAGTCTGACGCCTGGCTGAAAATTTTCAAAGTCCCATGCTGGCCAGAATTTTTTCTAAGTCTGACACCTGCCTGAAATATTCCAAAGTCCCATGCTGTCCAGAATTTTTTCAAAGTCCCATGCTGGCCAGAATTTTTTCTAAGTCTGACGCCTGGCCGAAAATTTTCAAAGTCCCATGCTGTCCAGAATTTTTTCAAAGTCCCATGCTGGCCAGAATATTTTCTAAGTCTGACGCCTGCCTGAAATATTTAAAAGTCCCATGCAGGCCAGAATTTTTTCTAAGTCCCATGCTGGCCAGAATTTTTTCAAAGTCCCATGCTGGCCAGAATTTTTTCTAAGTCTGACGCTTGGCCAAAAATTTTCAAAGTCCCATGCTGGCCAGAATTTTTTTCAAAGTCTGACGCCTGGCCGAAAATTTTCAAAGTCTGACACCTACCTGAAATATTTCAAAGTCCCATGCTGGCCAGAATTTTTTCAAAGTCCCATGCTGGCCAGAAATTTTTTCTAAGTCCGACCCCTGGCTGAAAATTTTCAAAGTCCCATGCTAGCCAGAATTTTTTCTAAGTCCCATGCTGGCCAGAATTTTTTCTAAGTCTGACGCTTGGCCGAAAATTTTCAAAGTCCCATGCTGGCCAGAATTTTTTCAAAGTCTGCTGCCTGGCCGAAAATTTTCAAAGTCCCATGCTGGCCAGAATTTTTCAAAGTCTGAAGCCTGGCCGAAAATTTTCAAAGTCTCACGCCTGCCTGAAATATTTCTAAGTCCCATGCTGGCCAGAATTTTTCAAAGTCTGAAGCCTGGCCGAAAATTTTCAAAGTCTCACGCCTGCCTGAAATATTTCTAAGTCCCATGCTGGCCAGAATTTTTTCTAAGCCTGACGCCTACCTGAAATATTTCAAAGTCCCATGCTGGCCAGAATTTTTTCTAAGTCTGACGCCTACCTGAAATATTTCAAAGTCCCATGCTGGCCAGAATTTTTTCTAAGTCTGACGCCTACCTGAAATATTTCAAAGTCCCATGCTGGCCAGAATTTTTTCTAAGTCCGACCCCTGGCCGAAAATTTTCAAAGTCCCATGCTGGCCAGTATTTTTTCAAAGTCTGATGCCTGGCTGAAAATTTTCAAAGTCCCATGCAAGCCAGAATTTTTTCAAAGTCCCATGCTGGCCAGAATTTTTTCGAAGTCTGATGCCTGGCCGAAAATTTTCAACTTCCCATGCTAGCCAGAATTTTTTCAAAGTCTGACGCCTGGCCGAAAATTTTCAAAGTCCCACATTTGTCTGAAAATTTTCAAAGTCCCATGCTGGCCAGAATTTTTTCTAAGTCCGACCCCTGGCTGAAAATTTTCAAAGTCCCATGCTAGCCAGAATTTTTTCTAAGTCCCATGCTGGCCAGAATTTTTTCTAAGTCTGATGCCTGGCTGAAAATTTTCAAAGTCCCATGCTTGCCAGAATTTTTTCAAAGTCTGACGCCTGGCCGAAAATTTTCAAAGTCTGACGCCTACCTGAAATATTTCAAAGTCCCATGCTGGCCAGAGTTTTTTCTAAGTCTGACGCCTGGCCGAAACTTTTCAAAGTCCCATGCTGGCCAGAATTTTTTCTAAGTCCGACCCCTGGCTGAAAATTTTCAAAGTCCCATGCTAGCCAGAATTTTTTCTAAGTCCCATGCTGGCCAGAATTTTTTCTAAGTCTGATGCCTGGCTGAAAATTTTCAAAGTCCCATGCTTGCCAGAATTTTTTCAAAGTCTGACGCCTGGCCGAAAATTTTCAAAGTCTGACGCCTACCTGAAATATTTCAAAGTCCCATGCTGGCCAGAGTTTTTTCTAAGTCTGACGCCTGGCCGAAACTTTTCAAAGTCCCATGCTGGCCAGTATTTTTTCAAAGTCTGATGCCTGGCTGAAAATTTTCAAAGTCCCATGCTGGCCAGAATTTTTCAAAGTCTGAAGCCTGGCCGAAAATTTTCAAAGTCTCACGCCTGCCTGAAATATTTCAAAGTCCCATGCTGGCCAGAATTTTTCTCAAAGTTTGACGCTTGGCCGAAAATTTTCAAAGTCCCATGCTGGCCAGAATTTTTTCTAAGTCCGACCCCTGGCTGAAAATTTACAAAGTCCCATGCTGTCCAGAATTTTTTCAAAGTCCCATGGTGGCCAGAATTTTTTCTAAGTCTGACGCCTGGCCGAAAATTTTCAAAGTCCCATGCAGGCCAGAATTTTTTCTAAGTCTGACGCCTGGCCGAAAATTTTCAAAGTCCCATGATGTCCAGAATTTTTTCAAAGTCCCATGCTGGCCAGAATATTTTCTAAGTCTGACGCCTGGCCGAAAATTTTCAAAGTCCCATGCTGGCCAGAAATTTTTTCTAAGTCCGACCCCTGGCTGAAAATTTTCAAAGTCCCATGCTAGCCAGAATTTTTTCTAAGTCCCATGCTGGCCAGAATTTTTTCTAAGTCTGACGCTTGGCCGAAAATTTTCAAAGTCCCATGCTGTCCAGAATTTTTTCAAAGTCCCATGCAGGCCAGAATTTTTTTCAAAGTTTGACGCTTGGCCGAAAATTTTCAAAGTCCCATGCTGGCCAGAATTTTTTCTAAGTCCGACCCCTGGCTGAAAATTTACAAAGTCCCATGCTGTCCAGAATTTTTTCAAAGTCCCATGGTGGCCAGAATTTTTTCTAAGTCTGACGCCTGGCCGAAAATTTTCAAAGTCCCATGCAGGCCAGGATTTTTTCTAAGTCTGACTCCTGG
Organism: Festucalex cinctus; assembly: GCF_051991245.1. Lineage (NCBI taxonomy): Eukaryota > Metazoa > Chordata > Actinopteri > Syngnathiformes > Syngnathidae > Festucalex > Festucalex cinctus. The sequence goes on along the minus strand of NC_135419.1, from coordinate 23,139,724 downwards.
CCGAAAATTTTCAAAGTCCCATGCTGGCCAGAATTTTTTCTAAGTCGACGCCTGGCTGAAAATTTTCAAAGTCCCATGCTGGCCAGAATTTTTTCTAAGTCTGACGCCTGCCTGAAATATTTCAAAGTCCCATGCAGGCCAGAATTTTTTCTAAGTCCCATGCTGGCCAGAATTTTTTCTAAGTCTGACGCCTGGCCGAAAATTTTCAAAGTCCCATGCTGGCCAGAACTTTTTCTAAGTCTGACGCCTGGCTGAAAATTTTCAAAGTCCCATGCTGGCCAGAATTTTTTCTAAGTCTGACACCTGCCTGAAATATTCCAAAGTCCCATGCTGTCCAGAATTTTTTCAAAGTCCCATGCTGGCCAGAATTTTTTCTAAGTCTGACGCCTGGCCGAAAATTTTCAAAGTCCCACATTTGTCTGAAAATTTTCAAAGTCCCATGCTGGCCAGAATTTTTTCTAAGTCCGACCCCTGGCTGAAAATTTTCAAAGTCCCATGCTAGCCAGAATTTTTTCTAAGTCCCATGCTTGCCAGAATTTTTTCAAAGTCTGACGCCTGGCCGAAAATTTTCAAAGTCTGACGCCTACCTGAAATTTTTCAAAGTCCCATGCTGGCCAGAGTTTTTTCTAAGTCTGACGCCTGGCCGAAACTTTTCAAAGTCCCATGCTGGCCAGTATTTTTTCAAAGTCTGATGCCTGGCTGAAAATTTTCAAAGTCCCATGCTGGCCAGAATTTTTTTCAAAGTTTGACGCTTGGCCGAAAATTTTCAAAGTCCCATGCTGGCCAGAATTTTTTCTAAGTCCGACCCCTGGCTGAAAATTTTCAAAGTCCCATGCTGGCCAGAATTTTTTCAAAGTCCCATGCTGGCCAGAATTTTTTCTAAGTCTGATGCCTGGCTGAAAATTTACAAAGTCCCAGGCTGTCCAGAATTTTTTCAAAGTCCCATGCTGGCCAGAATTTTTTCTAAGTCTGACGCCTGGCCGAAAATTTTCAAAGTCCCATGCAGGCCAGAATTTTTTCTAAGTCTGACGCCTGGCCGAAAATTTTCAAAGTCCCATGCAGGCCAGAATTTTTTCTAAGTCTGATGCCTGGCCGAAAATTTTCAAAGTCCCATGCTGTCCAGAATTTTTTCAAAGTCCCATGCAGGCCAGAATTTTTTCTAAGTCTGACGCCTGGCCGAAAATTTTCAAAGTCCCATGCTGGCCAGAATTTTTTCTAAGTCGACGCCTGGCTGAAAATTTTCAAAGTCCCATGCTGGCCAGAATTTTTTCTAAGTCTGACGCCTGCCTGAAATATTTCAAAGTCCCATGCAGGCCAGAATTTTTTCTAAGTCCCATGCTGGCCAGAATTTTTTCTAAGTCTGACGCCTGGCCGAAAATTTTCAAAGTCCCATGCTGGCCAGAACTTTTTCTAAGTCTGACGCCTGGCTGAAAATTTTCAAAGTCCCATGCTGGCCAGAATTTTTTCTAAGTCTGACACCTGCCTGAAATATTCCAAAGTCCCATGCTGTCCAGAATTTTTTCAAAGTCCCATGCTGGCCAGAATTTTTTCTAAGTCTGACGCCTGGCCGAAAATTTTCAAAGTCCCATGCTGTCCAGAATTTTTTCAAAGTCCCATGCTGGCCAGAATATTTTCTAAGTCTGACGCCTGCCTGAAATATTTAAAAGTCCCATGCAGGCCAGAATTTTTTCTAAGTCCCATGCTGGCCAGAATTTTTTCAAAGTCCCATGCAGGCCAGAATTTTTTTCAAAGTTTGACGCTTGGCCGAAAATTTTCAAAGTCCCATGCTGGCCAGAATTTTTTCTAAGTCCGACCCCTGGCTGAAAATTTACAAAGTCCCATGCTGTCCAGAATTTTTTCAAAGTCCCATGGTGGCCAGAATTTTTTCTAAGTCTGACGCCTGGCCGAAAATTTTCAAAGTCCCATGCAGGCCAGGATTTTTTCTAAGTCTGACTCCTGGCCGAAAATTTTCAAAGTCCCATGCTGGCCAGAATTTTTTCTAAGTCGACGCCTGGCTGAAAATTTTCAAAGTCCCATGCTGGCCAGAATTTTTTCTAAGTCTGACGCCTGCCTGAAATATTTCAAAGTCCCATGCAGGCCAGAATTTTTTCTAAGTCCCATGCTGGCCAGAATTTTTTCTAAGTCTGACGCCTGGCCGAAAATTTTCAAAGTCCCATGCTGGCCAGAACTTTTTCTAAGTCTGACGCCTGGCTGAAAATTTTCAAAGTCCCATGCTGGCCAGAATTTTTTCTAAGTCTGACACCTGCCTGAAATATTCCAAAGTCCCATGCTGTCCAGAATTTTTTCAAAGTCCCATGCTGGCCAGAATTTTTTCTAAGTCTGACGCCTGGCCGAAAATTTTCAAAGTCCCACATTTGTCTGAAAATTTTCAAAGTCCCATGCTGGCCAGAATTTTTTCTAAGTCCGACCCCTGGCTGAAAATTTTCAAAGTCCCATGCTAGCCAGAATTTTTTCTAAGTCCCATGCTGGCCAGAATTTTTTCTAAGTCTGATGCCTGGCTGAAAATTTTCAAAGTCCCATGCTTGCCAGAATTTTTTCAAAGTCTGACGCCTGGCCGAAAATTTTCAAAGTCTGACGCCTACCTGAAATATTTCAAAGTCCCATGCTGGCCAGAGTTTTTTCTAAGTCTGACGCCTGGCCGAAACTTTTCAAAGTCCCATGCTGGCCAGTATTTTTTCAAAGTCTGATGCCTGGCTGAAAATTTTCAAAGTCCCATGCTGGCCAGAATTTTTTTCAAAGTTTGACGCTTGGCCGAAAATTTTCAAAGTCCCATGCTGGCCAGAATTTTTTCTAAGTCCGACCCCTGGCTGAAAATTTTCAAAGTCCCATGCTGGCCAGAATTTTTTCAAAGTCCCATGCTGGCCAGAATTTTTTCTAAGTCTGATGCCTGGCTGAAAATTTACAAAGTCCCATGCTGTCCAGAATTTTTTCAAAGTCCCATGCTGGCCAGAATTTTTTCTAAGTCTGACGCCTGGCCGAAAATTTTCAAAGTCCCATGCAGGCCAGAATTTTTTCTAAGTCTGACGCCTGGCCGAAAATTTTCAAAGTCCCATGCAGGCCAGAATTTTTTCTAAGTCTGATGCCTGGCCGAAAATTTTCAAAGTCCCATGCTGTCCAGAATTTTTTCAAAGTCCCATGCAGGCCAGAATTTTTTCTAAGTCTGACGCCTGGCCGAAAATTTTCAAAGTCCCATGCTGGCCAGAATTTTTTCTAAGTCGACGCCTGGCTGAAAATTTTCAAAGTCCCATGCTGGCCAGAATTTTTTCTAAGTCTGACGCCTGCCTGAAATATTTCAAAGTCCCATGCAGGCCAGAATTTTTTCTAAGTCCCATGCTGGCCAGAATTTTTTCTAAGTCTGACGCCTGGCCGAAAATTTTCAAAGTCCCATGCTGGCCAGAACTTTTTCTAAGTCTGACGCCTGGCTGAAAATTTTCAAAGTCTCATGCTGGCCAGAATTTTTTCTAAGTCTGACACCTGCCTGAAATATTCCAAAGTCCCATGCTGTCCAGAATTTTTTCAAAGTCCCATGCTGGCCAGAATTTTTTCTAAGTCTGACGCCTGGCCGAAAATTTTCAAAGTCCCATGCTGTCCAGAATTTTTTCAAAGTCCCATGCTGGCCAGAATATTTTCTAAGTCTGACGCCTGCCTGAAATATTTAAAAGTCCCATGCAGGCCAGAAATTTTTCTAAGTCCCATGCTGGCCAGAATTTTTTCAAAGTCCCATGCTGGCCAGAATTTTTTCTAAGTCTGACGCCTGGCCGAAAATTTTCAAAGTCCCATGCTGGCCAGAATTTTTTCAAAGTCCCATGCTGGCCAGAATTTTTTCTAAGTCTGACGCTTGGCCAAAAATTTTCAAAGTCCCATGCAGGCCAGAATTTTTTCTAAGTCCCATGCTGGCCAGAATTTTTTCAAAGTCCCATGCTGGCCAGAATTTTTTCAAAGTCCCATGCTGGCCAGAATTTTTTCTAAGTCTGATGCCTGGCTGAAAATTTTCAAAGTCCCATGCTGGCCAGAATTTTTTCAAAGTCCCATGCTGGCCAGAATTTTTTCTAAGTCTGACGCCTGGCCGAAAATTTTCAAAGTCCCATGCTGGCCAGAATTTTTTCAAAGTCCCATGCTGGCCAGAATTTTTTCTAAGTCTGACGCCTGCCTGAAATATTTCAAAGTCCCATGCTGTCCAGAATTTTTTCAAAGTCCCATGCTGGCCAGAATTTTTTCTAAGTCTGACGCCTGGCCGAAAATTTTCAAAGTCCCATGCAGGCCAGAATTTTTTCTAAGTCTGACGCCTGGCCGAAAATTTTCAAAGTCCCATGCTGTCCAGAATATTTTCAAAGTCCCATGCTGGCCAGAATATTTTCTAAGTCTGACGCTTGGCCAAAAATTTTCAAAGTCCCATGCTGTCCAGAATTTTTTCTAAGTCTTACACCTGGCCGAAAATTTTCAAAGTCCCATGCTGTCCAGAATTTTTTCAAAGTCCCATGCTGGCCAGAATTTTTTCTAAGTCTGATGCCTGGCTGAAAATTTTCAAAGTCCCATGCTGGCCAGAATTTTTTCTAAGTCTGATGCCTGGCCGAAAATTTTCAAAGTCCCATGCTGTCCAGAATTTTTTCATAGTCCCATGATGGCCAGAATTTTTTCTAAGTCCCATGCTGGCCAGAATTTTTTCTAAGTCTGACGCCTGCCTGAAATATTTCAAAGTCCCATGCTGTCCAGAATTTTTTCAAAGTCCCATGCTGGCCAGAATTTTTTCTAAGTCTGACGCCTGGCCGAAAATTTTCAAAGTCCCATGCAGGCCAGAATTTTTTCTAAGTCTGACGCCTGGCCGAAAATTTTCAAAGTCCCATGCTGGCCAGAATTTTTTCTAAGTCTGATGCCTGGCTGAAAATTTACAAAGTCCCATGCTGTCCAGAATTTTTTCAAAGTCCCATGGTGGCCAGAATTTTTTCTAAGTCTGACGCCTGGCCGAAAATTTTCAAAGTCCCATGCTGGCCAGAATCTTTTCTAAGTCTGACGCCTGGCCGAAAATTTTCAAAGTCCCATGCTGTCCAGAATTTTTTCAAAGTCCCATGCAGGCCAGAATTTTTTCTAAGTCTGACGCCTGGCCGAAAATTTTCAAAGTCCCATGCAGGCCAGAATTTTTTCTAAGTCTGACTCCTGGCCGAAAATTTTCAAAGTCCCATGCTGGCCAGAATTTTTTCTAAGTCGACGCCTGGCTGAAAATTTTCAAAGTCCCATGCTGGCCAGAATTTTTTCTAAGTCCCATGCTGGCCAGAATTTTTTCTAAGTCTGACGCCTGGCCGAAAATTTTCAAAGTCCCATGCTGGCCAGAACTTTTTCTAAGTCCCATGCTGGCCAGAATTTTTTCTAAGTCTGACGCCTGGCCGAAAATTTTCAAAGTCCCATGCTGGCCAGAACTTTTTCTAAGTCTGACGCCTGGCTGAAAATTTTCAAAGTCCCATGCTGTCCAGAATTTTTTCAAAGTCCCATGCAGGCCAGAATTTTTTCTAAGTCTGACGCCTGGCCGAAAATTTTCAAAGTCCCATGCAGGCCAGAATTTTTTCTAAGTCTGACTCCTGGCCGAAAATTTTCAAAGTCCCATGCTGGCCAGAATTTTTTCTAAGTCGACGCCTGGCTGAAAATTTTCAAAGTCCCATGCTGGCCAGAATTTTTTCTAAGTCCCATGCTGGCCAGAATTTTTTCTAAGTCTGACACCTGCCTGAAATATTCCAAAGTCCCATGCTGTCCAGAATTTTTTCAAAGTCCCATGCTGGCCAGAATTTTTTCTAAGTCTGACGCCTGGCCGAAAATTTTCAAAGTCCCACATTTGTCTGAAAATTTTCAAAGTCCCATGCTGGCCAGAATTTTTTCTAAGTCCGACCCCTGGCTGAAAATTTTCAAAGTCCCATGCTAGCCAGAATTTTTTCTAAGTCCCATGCTGGCCAGAATTTTTTCTAAGTCTGATGCCTGGCTGAAAATTTTCAAAGTCCCATGCTTGCCAGAATTTTTTCAAAGTCTGACGCCTGGCCGAAAATTTTCAAAGTCTGACGCCTACCTGAAATATTTCAAAGTCCCATGCTGGCCAGAGTTTTTTCTAAGTCTGACGCCTGGCCGAAACTTTTCAAAGTCCCATGCTGGCCAGTATTTTTTCAAAGTCTGATGCCTGGCTGAAAATTTTCAAAGTCCCATGCTGGCCAGAATTTTTTCTAAGTCTGACACCTGGCCGAAATATTTAAAAGTCCCATGCAGGCCAGAATTTTTTCTAAGTCCCATGCTGGCCAGAATTTTTTCAAAGTCCCATGCTGGCCAGAATTTTTTCAAAGTCCCATGCTGGCCAGAATTTTTTCTAAGTCTGACGCCTGGCCGAAAATTTTCAAAGTCCCATGCTGGCCAGAATTTTTTCTAAGTCGACGCCTGGCTGAAAATTTTCAAAGTCCCATGCTGGCCAGAATTTTTTCTAAGTCTGACGCCTGCCTGAAATATTTCAAAGTCCCATGCAGGCCAGAATTTTTTCTAAGTCCCATGCTGGCCAGAATTTTTTCTAAGTCTGACGCCTGGCCGAAAATTTTCAAAGTCCCATGCTGGCCAGAACTTTTTCTAAGTCTGACGCCTGGCTGAAAATTTTCAAAGTCCCATGCTGGCCAGAATTTTTTCTAAGTCTGACACCTGCCTGAAATATTCCAAAGTCCCATGCTGTCCAGAATTTTTTCAAAGTCCCATGCTGGCCAGAATTTTTTCTAAGTCTGACGCCTGGCCGAAAATTTTCAAAGTCCCATGCTGTCCAGAATTTTTTCAAAGTCCCATGCTGGCCAGAATATTTTCTAAGTCTGACGCCTGCCTGAAATATTTAAAAGTCCCATGCAGGCCAGAATTTTTTCAAAGTCCCATGCAGGCCAGAATTTTTTTCAAAGTTTGACGCTTGGCCGAAAATTTTCAAAGTCCCATGCTGGCCAGAATTTTTTCTAAGTCCGACCCCTGGCTGAAAATTTACAAAGTCCCATGCTGTCCAGAATTTTTTCAAAGTCCCATGGTGGCCAGAATTTTTTCTAAGTCTGACGCCTGGCCGAAAATTTTCAAAGTCCCATGCAGGCCAGGATTTTTTCTAAGTCTGACTCCTGGCCGAAAATTTTCAAAGTCCCATGCTGGCCAGAATTTTTTCTAAGTCGACGCCTGGCTGAAAATTTTCAAAGTCCCATGCTGGCCAGAATTTTTTCTAAGTCTGACGCCTGCCTGAAATATTTCAAAGTCCCATGCAGGCCAGAATTTTTTCTAAGTCCCATGCTGGCCAGAATTTTTTCTAAGTCTGACGCCTGGCCGAAAATTTTCAAAGTCCCATGCTGGCCAGAACTTTTTCTAAGTCTGACGCCTGGCTGAAAATTTTCAAAGTCCCATGCTGGCCAGAATTTTTTCTAAGTCTGACACCTGCCTGAAATATTCCAAAGTCCCATGCTGTCCAGAATTTTTTCAAAGTCCCATGCTGGCCAGAATTTTTTCTAAGTCTGACGCCTGGCCGAAAATTTTCAAAGTCCCACATTTGTCTGAAAATTTTCAAAGTCCCATGCTGGCCAGAATTTTTTCTAAGTCCGACCCCTGGCTGAAAATTTTCAAAGTCCCATGCTAGCCAGAATTTTTTCTAAGTCCCATGCTGGCCAGAATTTTTTCTAAGTCTGATGCCTGGCTGAAAATTTTCAAAGTCCCATGCTTGCCAGAATTTTTTCAAAGTCTGACGCCTGGCCGAAAATTTTCAAAGTCTGACGCCTACCTGAAATATTTCAAAGTCCCATGCTGGCCAGAGTTTTTTCTAAGTCTGACGCCTGGCCGAAACTTTTCAAAGTCCCATGCTGGCCAGTATTTTTTCAAAGTCTGATGCCTGGCTGAAAATTTTCAAAGTCCCATGCTGGCCAGAATTTTTTTCAAAGTTTGACGCTTGGCCGAAAATTTTCAAAGTCCCATGCTGGCCAGAATTTTTTCTAAGTCCGACCCCTGGCTGAAAATTTTCAAAGTCCCATGCTGGCCAGAATTTTTTCAAAGTCCCATGCTGGCCAGAATTTTTTCTAAGTCTGATGCCTGGCTGAAAATTTACAAAGTCCCATGCTGTCCAGAATTTTTTCAAAGTCCCATGCTGGCCAGAATTTTTTCTAAGTCTGACGCCTGGCCGAAAATTTTCAAAGTCCCATGCAGGCCAGAATTTTTTCTAAGTCTGACGCCTGGCCGAAAATTTTCAAAGTCCCATGCAGGCCAGAATTTTTTCTAAGTCTGATGCCTGGCCGAAAATTTTCAAAGTCCCATGCTGTCCAGAATTTTTTCAAAGTCCCATGCAGGCCAGAATTTTTTCTAAGTCTGACGCCTGGCCGAAAATTTTCAAAGTCCCATGCTGGCCAGAATTTTTTCTAAGTCGACGCCTGGCTGAAAATTTTCAAAGTCCCATGCTGGCCAGAATTTTTTCTAAGTCTGACGCCTGCCTGAAATATTTCAAAGTCCCATGCAGGCCAGAATTTTTTCTAAGTCCCATGCTGGCCAGAATTTTTTCTAAGTCTGACGCCTGGCCGAAAATTTTCAAAGTCCCATGCTGGCCAGAACTTTTTCTAAGTCTGACGCCTGGCTGAAAATTTTCAAAGTCCCATGCTGGCCAGAATTTTTTCTAAGTCTGACACCTGCCTGAAATATTCCAAAGTCCCATGCTGTCCAGAATTTTTTCAAAGTCCCATGCTGGCCAGAATTTTTTCTAAGTCTGACGCCTGGCCGAAAATTTTCAAAGTCCCATGCTGTCCAGAATTTTTTCAAAGTCCCATGCTGGCCAGAATATTTTCTAAGTCTGACGCCTGCCTGAAATATTTAAAAGTCCCATGCAGGCCAGAATTTTTTCTAAGTCCCATGCTGGCCAGAATTTTTTCAAAGTCCCATGCTGGCCAGAATTTTTTCTAAGTCTGACGCTTGGCCAAAAATTTTCAAAGTCCCATGCTGTCCAGAATTTTTTCTAAGTCTGACACCTGGCCGAAATATTTAAAAGTCCCATGCAGGCCAGAATTTTTTCTAAGTCCCATGCTGGCCAGAATTTTTTCAAAGTCCCATGCTGGCCAGAATTTTTTCAAAGTCCCATGCTGGCCAGAATTTTTTCTAAGTCTGATGCCTGGCTGAAAATTTTCAAAGTCCCATGCTGGCCAGAATTTTTTCAAAGTCCCATGCTGGCCAGAATTTTTTCTAAGTCTGACGCCTGGCCGAAAATTTTCAAAGTCCCATGCTGGCCAGAATTTTTTCAAAGTCCCATGCTGGCCAGAATTTTTTCTAAGTCTGACGCCTGCCTGAAATATTTCAAAGTCCCATGCTGTCCAGAATTTTTTCAAAGTCCCATGCTGGCCAGAATTTTTTCTAAGTCTGACGCCTGGCCGAAAATTTTCAAAGTCCCATGCAGGCCAGAATTTTTTCTAAGTCTGACGCCTGGCCGAAAATTTTCAAAGTCCCATGCTGTCCAGAATATTTTCTAAGTCTGACGCTTGGCCAAAAATTTTCAAAGTCCCATGCTGTCCAGAATTTTTTCTAAGTCTTACACCTGGCCGAAAATTTTCAAAGTCCCATGCTGTCCAGAATTTTTTCAAAGTCCCATGCTGGCCAGAATTTTTTCTAAGTCTGATGCCTGGCTGAAAATTTTCAAAGTCCCATGCTGGCCAGAATTTTTTCTAAGTCTGATGCCTGGCCGAAAATTTTCAAAGTCCCATGCTGTCCAGAATTTTTTCATAGTCCCATGATGGCCAGAATTTTTTCTAAGTCCCATGCTGGCCAGAATTTTTTCTAAGTCCCATGCTGTCCAGAATTTTTTCAAAGTCCCATGCTGGCCAGAATTTTTTCTAAGTCTGACGCCTGGCCGAAAATTTTCAAAGTCCCATGCAGGCCAGAATTTTTTCTAAGTCTGACGCCTGGCCGAAAATTTTCAAAGTCCCATGCTGGCCAGAATTTTTTCTAAGTCTGATGCCTGGCTGAAAATTTACAAAGTCCCATGCTGTCCAGAATTTTTTCAAAGTCCCATGGTGGCCAGAATTTTTTCTAAGTCTGACGCCTGGCCGAAAATTTTCAAAGTCCCATGCAGGCCAGGATTTTTTCTAAGTCTGACTCCTGGCCGAAAATTTTCAAAGTCCCATGCTGGCCAGAATTTTTTCTAAGTCGACGCCTGGCTGAAAATTTTCAAAGTCCCATGCTGGCCAGAATTTTTTCTAAGTCTGACGCCTGCCTGAAATATTTCAAAGTCCCATGCAGGCCAGAATTTTTTCTAAGTCCCATGCTGGCCAGAATTTTTTCTAAGTCTGACGCCTGGCCGAAAATTTTCAAAGTCCCACATTTGTCTGAAAATTTTCAAAGTCCCATGCTGGCCAGAATTTTTTCTAAGTCCGACCCCTGGCTGAAAATTTTCAAAGTCCCATGCTAGCCAGAATTTTTTCTAAGTCCCATGCTGGCCAGAATTTTTTCTAAGTCTGATGCCTGGCTGAAAATTTTCAAAGTCCCATGCTTGCCAGAATTTTTTCAAAGTCTGACGCCTGGCCGAAAATTTTCAAAGTCTGACGCCTACCTGAAATATTTCAAAGTCCCATGCTGGCCAGAGTTTTTTCTAAGTCTGACGCCTGGCCGAAACTTTTCAAAGTCCCATGCTGGCCAGTATTTTTTCAAAGTCTGATGCCTGGCTGAAAATTTTCAAAGTCCCATGCTGGCCAGAATTTTTTTCAAAGTTTGACGCTTGGCCGAAAATTTTCAAAGTCCCATGCTGGCCAGAATTTTTTCTAAGTCCGACCCCTGGCTGAAAATTTTCAAAGTCCCATGCTGGCCAGAATTTTTTCAAAGTCCCATGCTGGCCAGAATTTTTTCTAAGTCTGATGCCTGGCTGAAAATTTACAAAGTCCCATGCTGTCCAGAATTTTTTCAAAGTCCCATGCTGGCCAGAATTTTTTCTAAGTCTGACGCCTGGCCGAAAATTTTCAAAGTCCCATGCAGGCCAGAATTTTTTCTAAGTCTGACGCCTGGCCGAAAATTTTCAAAGTCCCATGCAGGCCAGAATTTTTTCTAAGTCTGATGCCTGGCCGAAAATTTTCAAAGTCCCATGCTGTCCAGAATTTTTTCAAAGTCCCATGCAGGCCAGAATTTTTTCTAAGTCTGACGCCTGGCCGAAAATTTTCAAAGTCCCATGCTGGCCAGAATTTTTTCTAAGTCGACGCCTGGCTGAAAATTTTCAAAGTCCCATGCTGGCCAGAATTTTTTCTAAGTCTGACGCCTGCCTGAAATATTTCAAAGTCCCATGCTGTCCAGAATTTTTTCTAAGTCTTACACCTGGCCGAAAATTTTCAAAGTCCCATGCTGTCCAGAATTTTTTCAAAGTCCCATGCTGGCCAGAATTTTTTCTAAGTCTGATGCCTGGCTGAAAATTTTCAAAGTCCCATGCTGGCCAGAATTTTTTCTAAGTCTGACGCCTGCCTGAAATATTTCAAAGTCCCATGCAGGCCAGAATTTTTTCTAAGTCCCATGCTGGCCAGAATTTTTTCTAAGTCTGACGCCTGGCCGAAAATTTTCAAAGTCCCATGCTGGCCAGAACTTTTTCTAAGTCTGACGCCTGGCTGAAAATTTTCAAAGTCCCATGCTGGCCAGAATTTTTTCTAAGTCTGACACCTGCCTGAAATATTCCAAAGTCCCATGCTGTCCAGAATTTTTTCAAAGTCCCATGCTGGCCAGAATTTTTTCTAAGTCTGACGCCTGGCCGAAAATTTTCAAAGTCCCACATTTGTCTGAAAATTTTCAAAGTCCCATGCTGGCCAGAATTTTTTCTAAGTCCGACCCCTGGCTGAAAATTTTCAAAGTCCCATGCTAGCCAGAATTTTTTCTAAGTCCCATGCTGGCCAGAATTTTTTCTAAGTCTGATGCCTGGCTGAAAATTTTCAAAGTCCCATGCTTGCCAGAATTTTTTCAAAGTCCCATGCTGGCCAGAATTTTTTCTAAGTCTGACGCCTGGCCGAAAATTTTCAAAGTCCCACATTTGTCTGAAAATTTTCAAAGTCCCATGCTGGCCAGAATTTTTTCTAAGTCCGACCCCTGGCTGAAAATTTTCAAAGTCCCATGCTAGCCAGAATTTTTTCTAAGTCCCATGCTGGCCAGAATTTTTTCTAAGTCTGATGCCTGGCTGAAAATTTTCAAAGTCCCATGCTTGCCAGAATTTTTTCAAAGTCTGACGCCTGGCCGAAAATTTTCAAAGTCTGACGCCTACCTGAAAATTTTCAAAGTCCCATGCTGGCCAGAATTTTTTCTAAGTCCGACCCCTGGCTGAAAATTTTCAAAGTCCCATGCTGGCCAGAATTTTTTCAAAGTCCCATGCTGGCCAGAATTTTTTCTAAGTCTGATGCCTGGCTGAAAATTTACAAAGTCCCATGCTGTCCAGAATTTTTTCAAAGTCCCATGCTGGCCAGAATTTTTTCTAAGTCTGACGCCTGGCCGAAAATTTTCAAAGTCCCATGCAGGCCAGAATTTTTTCTAAGTCTGACGCCTGGCCGAAAATTTTCAAAGTCCCATGCAGGCCAGAATTTTTTCTAAGTCTGACGCCTGGCCGAAAATTTTCAAAGTCCCATGCTGTCCAGAATTTTTTCAAAGTCCCATGCTGGCCAGAATTTTTTCTAAGTCCCATGCTGGCCAGAATTTTTTCTAAGTCTGATGCCTGGCCGAAAATTTTCAAAGTCCCATGCTGTCCAGAATTTTTTCAAAGTCCCATGCAGGCCAGAATTTTTTCTAAGTCTGACGCCTGGCCGAAAATTTTCAAAGTCCCATGCTGGCCAGAATTTTTTCTAAGTCGACGCCTGGCTGAAAATTTTCAAAGTCCCATGCTGGCCAGAATTTTTTCTAAGTCTGACGCCTGCCTGAAATATTTCAAAGTCCCATGCAGGCCAGAATTTTTTCTAAGTCCCATGCTGGCCAGAATTTTTTCTAAGTCTGACGCCTGGCCGAAAATTTTCAAAGTCCCATGCTGGCCAGAACTTTTTCTAAGTCTGACGCCTGGCTGAAAATTTTCAAAGTCCCATGCTGGCCAGAATTTTTTCTAAGTCTGACACCTGCCTGAAATATTCCAAAGTCCCATGCTGTCCAGAATTTTTTCAAAGTCCCATGCTGGCCAGAATTTTTTCTAAGTCTGACGCCTGGCCGAAAATTTTCAAAGTCCCATGCTGTCCAGAATTTTTTCAAAGTCCCATGCTGGCCAGAATATTTTCTAAGTCTGACGCCTGCCTGAAATATTTAAAAGTCCCATGCAGGCCAGAATTTTTTCTAAGTCCCATGCTGGCCAGAATTTTTTCAAAGTCCCATGCTGGCCAGAATTTTTTCTAAGTCTGACGCTTGGCCAAAAATTTTCAAAGTCCCATGCTGTCCAGAATTTTTTCTAAGTCTGACACCTGGCCGAAATATTTAAAAGTCCCATGCAGGCCAGAATTTTTTCTAAGTCCCATGCTGGCCAGAATTTTTTCAAAGTCCCATGCTGGCCAGAATTTTTTCAAAGTCCCATGCTGGCCAGAATTTTTTCTAAGTCTGATGCCTGGCTGAAAATTTTCAAAGTCCCATGCTGGCCAGAATTTTTTCAAAGTCCCATGCTGGCCAGAATTTTTTCTAAGTCTGACGCCTGGCCGAAAATTTTCAAAGTCCCATGCTGGCCAGAATTTTTTCAAAGTCCCATGCTGGCCAGAATTTTTTCTAAGTCTGACGCCTGCCTGAAATATTTCAAAGTCCCATGCTGTCCAGAATTTTTTCAAAGTCCCATGCTGGCCAGAATTTTTTCTAAGTCTGACGCCTGGCCGAAAATTTTCAAAGTCCCATGCTGGCCAGAATTTTTTCAAAGTCCCATGCTGGCCAGAATATTTTCTAAGTCTGACGCCTGCCTGAAATATTTAAAAGTCCCATGCTGGCCAGAATTTTTTCTAAGTCTGACGCTTGGCCAAAAATTTTCAAAGTCCCATGCTGTCCAGAATTTTTTCTAAGTCTTACACCTGGCCGAAAATTTTCAAAGTCCCATGCTGTCCAGAATTTTTTCAAAGTCCCATGCTGGCCAGAATTTTTTCTAAGTCTGATGCCTGGCTGAAAATTTTCAAAGTCCCATGCTGGCCAGAATTTTTTCTAAGTCTGATGCCTGGCCGAAAATTTTCAAAGTCCCATGCTGTCCAGAATTTTTTCAAAGTCCCATGCTGGCCAGAATTTTTTCTAAGTCTGACGCCTGCCTGAAATATTTCAAAGTCCCATGCTGTCCAGAATTTTTTCAAAGTCCCATGCTGGCCAGAATTTTTTCTAAGTCTGACGCCTGGCCGAAAATTTTCAAAGTCCCATGCTGGCCAGAATTTTTTCTAAGTCTGATGCCTGGCTGAAAATTTACAAAGTCCCATGCTGTCCAGAATTTTTTCAAAGTCCCATGGTGGCCAGAATTTTTTCTAAGTCTGACGCCTGGCCGAAAATTTTCAAAGTCCCATGCTGGCCAGAATCTTTTCTAAGTCTGACGCCTGGCCGAAAATTTTCAAAGTCCCATGCTGTCCAGAATTTTTTCAAAGTCCCATGCAGGCCAGAATTTTTTCTAAGTCTGACTCCTGGCCGAAAATTTTCAAAGTCCCATGCTGGCCAGAATTTTTTCTAAGTCGACGCCTGGCTGAAAATTTTCAAAGTCCCATGCTGGCCAGAATTTTTTCTAAGTCTGACGCCTGCCTGAAATATTTCAAAGTCCCATGCAGGCCAGAATTTTTTCTAAGTCCCATGCTGGCCAGAATTTTTTCTAAGTCTGACGCCTGGCCGAAAATTTTCAAAGTCCCATGCTGGCCAGAACTTTTTCTAAGTCCCATGCTGGCCAGAATTTTTTCTAAGTCTGACGCCTGGCCGAAAATTTTCAAAGTCCCATGCTGGCCAGAACTTTTTCTAAGTCTGACGCCTGGCTGAAAATTTTCAAAGTCCCATGCTGGCCAGAATTTTTTCTAAGTCTGACACCTGCCTGAAATATTCCAAAGTCCCATGCTGTCCAGAATTTTTTCAAAGTCCCATGCTGGCCAGAATTTTTTCTAAGTCTGACGCCTGGCCGAAAATTTTCAAAGTCCCACATTTGTCTGAAAATTTTCAAAGTCCCATGCTGGCCAGAATATTTTCTAAGTCTGACGCCTGCCTGAAATATTTAAAAGTCCCATGCAGGCCAGAATTTTTTCTAAGTCCCATGCTGGCCAGAATTTTTTCAAAGTCCCATGCTGGCCAGAATTTTTTCTAAGTCTGACGCTTGGCCAAAAATTTTCAAAGTCCCATGCTGTCCAGAATTTTTTCTAAGTCTGACACCTGGCCGAAATATTTAAAAGTCCCATGCAGGCCAGAATTTTTTCTAAGTCCCATGCTGGCCAGAATTTTTTCAAAGTCCCATGCTGGCCAGAATTTTTTCAAAGTCCCATGCTGGCCAGAATTTTTTCTAAGTCTGATGCCTGGCTGAAAATTTTCAAAGTCCCATGCTGGCCAGAATTTTTTCAAAGTCCCATGCTGGCCAGAATTTTTTCTAAGTCTGACGCCTGGCCGAAAATTTTCAAAGTCCCATGCTGGCCAGAATTTTTTCAAAGTCCCATGCTGGCCAGAATTTTTTCTAAGTCTGACGCCTGCCTGAAATATTTCAAAGTCCCATGCTGTCCAGAATTTTTTCAAAGTCCCATGCTGGCCAGAATTTTTTCTAAGTCTGACGCCTGGCCGAAAATTTTCAAAGTCCCATGCAGGCCAGAATTTTTTCTAAGTCTGACGCCTGGCCGAAAATTTTCAAAGTCCCATGCTGTCCAGAATATTTTCAAAGTCCCATGCTGGCCAGAATATTTTCTAAGTCTGACGCCTGCCTGAAATATTTAAAAGTCCCATGCTGGCCAGAATTTTTTCTAAGTCTGACGCTTGGCCAAAAATTTTCAAAGTCCCATGCTGTCCAGAATTTTTTCTAAGTCTTACACCTGGCCGAAAATTTTCAAAGTCCCATGCTGTCCAGAATTTTTTCAAAGTCCCATGCTGGCCAGAATTTTTTCTAAGTCTGATGCCTGGCTGAAAATTTTCAAAGTCCCATGCTGGCCAGAATTTTTTCTAAGTCTGATGCCTGGCCGAAAATTTTCAAAGTCCCATGCTGTCCAGAATTTTTTCATAGTCCCATGATGGCCAGAATTTTTTCTAAGTCCCATGCTGGCCAGAATTTTTTCTAAGTCTGACGCCTGCCTGAAATATTTCAAAGTCCCATGCTGTCCAGAATTTTTTCAAAGTCCCATGCTGGCCAGAATTTTTTCTAAGTCTGACGCCTGGCCGAAAATTTTCAAAGTCCCATGCAGGCCAGAATTTTTTCTAAGTCTGACGCCTGGCCGAAAATTTTCAAAGTCCCATGCTGGCCAGAATTTTTTCTAAGTCTGATGCCTGGCTGAAAATTTACAAAGTCCCATGCTGTCCAGAATTTTTTCAAAGTCCCATGGTGGCCAGAATTTTTTCTAAGTCTGACGCCTGGCCGAAAATTTTCAAAGTCCCATGCTGGCCAGAATCTTTTCTAAGTCTGACGCCTGGCCGAAAATTTTCAAAGTCCCATGCTGTCCAGAATTTTTTCAAAGTCCCATGCAGGCCAGAATTTTTTCTAAGTCTGACTCCTGGCCGAAAATTTTCAAAGTCCCATGCTGGCCAGAATTTTTTCTAAGTCGACGCCTGGCTGAAAATTTTCAAAGTCCCATGCTGGCCAGAATTTTTTCTAAGTCTGACGCCTGCCTGAAATATTTCAAAGTCCCATGCAGGCCAGAATTTTTTCTAAGTCCCATGCTGGCCAGAATTTTTTCTAAGTCTGACGCCTGGCCGAAAATTTTCAAAGTCCCATGCTGGCCAGAACTTTTTCTAAGTCCCATGCTGGCCAGAATTTTTTCTAAGTCTGACGCCTGGCCGAAAATTTTCAAAGTCCCATGCTGGCCAGAACTTTTTCTAAGTCTGACGCCTGGCTGAAAATTTTCAAAGTCCCATGCTGGCCAGAATTTTTTCTAAGTCTGACACCTGCCTGAAATATTCCAAAGTCCCATGCTGTCCAGAATTTTTTCAAAGTCCCATGCTGGCCAGAATTTTTTCTAAGTCTGACGCCTGGCCGAAAATTTTCAAAGTCCCACATTTGTCTGAAAATTTTCAAAGTCCCATGCTGGCCAGAATTTTTTCTAAGTCCGACCCCTGGCTGAAAATTTTCAAAGTCCCATGCTAGCCAGAATTTTTTCTAAGTCCCATGCTGGCCAGAATTTTTTCTAAGTCTGATGCCTGGCTGAAAATTTTCAAAGTCCCATGCTTGCCAGAATTTTTTCAAAGTCTGACGCCTGGCCGAAAATTTTCAAAGTCTGACGCCTACCTGAAATATTTCAAAGTCCCATGCTGGCCAGAGTTTTTTCTAAGTCTGACGCCTGGCCGAAACTTTTCAAAGTCCCATGCTGGCCAGTATTTTTTCAAAGTCTGATGCCTGGCTGAAAATTTTCAAAGTCCCATGCTGGCCAGAATTTTTTTCAAAGTTTGACGCTTGGCCGAAAATTTTCAAAGTCCCATGCTGGCCAGAATTTTTTCTAAGTCCGACCCCTGGCTGAAAATTTTCAAAGTCCCATGCTGGCCAGAATTTTTTCTAAGTCTGATGCCTGGCTGAAAATTTACAAAGTCCCATGCTGTCCAGAATTTTTTCAAAGTCCCATGGTGGCCAGAATTTTTTCTAAGTCTGACGCCTGGCCGAAAATTTTCAAAGTCCCATGCTGGCCAGAATCTTTTCTAAGTCTGACGCCTGGCCGAAAATTTTCAAAGTCCCATGCAGGCCAGAATTTTTTCTAAGTCTGACGCCTGGCCGAAAATTTTCAAAGTCCCATGCTGTCCAGAATTTTTTCAAAGTCCCATGCTGGCCAGAATATTTTCTAAGTCCCATGCTGGCAAGAATTTTTTCAAAGTCCCATGCTGGCCAGAATTTTTTCAAAGTCCCATGCTGGCCAGAATTTTTTCTAAGTCTGACGCCTGCCTGAAATATTTCAAAGTCCATGCTGGCCAGAATTTTTTCTAAGTCTGATGCCTGGCTGAAAATGTTCAAAGTCCCATGCTGGCCAGAATTTTTTCTAAGTCTGACGCCTGCCTGAAATATTTCAAAGTCCCATGCTGTCCAGAATTTTTTCAAAGTCCCATGCAGGCCAGAATTTTTTCTAAGTCTGACTCCTGGCCGAAAATTTTCAAAGTCCCATGCTGGCCAGAATTTTTTCTAAGTCTGACGCCTGCCTGAAATATTTCAAAGTCCCATGCAGGCCAGAATTTTTTCTAAGTCTGACGCCTGGCCGAAAATTTTCAAAGTCCCATGCTGTCCAGAATTTTTTCAAAGTCCCATGCTGTCCAGAATTTTTTCAAAGTCCCATGCTGGCCAGAATTTTTTCTAAGTCTGACGCCTGCCTGAAATATTTCAAAGTCCCATGCTGTCCAGAATTTTTTCAAAGTCCCATGCAGGCCAGAATTTTTTCCAAGTCTGACGCCTGGCCGAAAATTTTCAAAGTCCCATGCTGGCCAGAATTTTTTCTAAGTCTGATGCCTGGCTGAAAATTTACAAAGTCCCATGCTGGCCAGAATTTTTTCAAAGTCCCATGCTGGCCAGAATTTTTTCTAAGTCTGACGCCTGCCTGAAATATTTCAAAGTCCCATGCTGTCCAGAATTTTTTCAAAGTCCCATGCTGGCCAGAATTTTTTCTAAGTCTAACGCCTGCCTGAAATATTTCAAAGTCCCATGCAGGCCAGAATTTTTTCTAAGTCTGATGCCTGGCTGAAAATTTACAAAGTCCCATGCTGTCCAGAATTTTTTCAAAGTCCCATGGTGGCCAGAATTTTTTCTAAGTCTGACGCCTGGCCGAAAATTTTCAAAGTCCCATGCAGGCCAGAATTTTTTCTAAGTCTGACTCCTGGCCGAAAATTTTCAAAGTCCCATGCAGGCCAGAATTTTTTCTAAGTCTGACGCCTGGCCGAAAATTTTCAAAGTCCCATGCTGTCCAGAATTTTTTCAAAGTCCCATGGTGGCCAGAATTTTTTCTAAGTCTGACGCCTGGCCGAAAATTTTCAAAGTCCCATGCTGGCCAGAATTTTTTCTAAGTCTGACGCCTGGCCGAAAATTTTCAAAGTCCCATGCTGGCCAGAATTTTTTCTAAGTCTGACGCCTGCCTGAAATATTTCAAAGTCCCATGCAGGCCAGAATTTTTTCAAAGTCCCATGCTGGCCAGAATTTTTTCTAAGTCTGACGCCTGGCCGAAAATTTTCAAAGTCCCATGCTGGCCAGAATTTTTTCAAAGTCCCATGCTGGCCAGAATTTTTTCTAAGTCTGACGCTTGGCCAAAAATTTTCAAAGTCCCATGCAGGCCAGAATTTTTTCTAAGTCTGACTCCTGGCCGAAAATTTTCAAAGTCCCATGCTGGCCAGAATTTTTTCTAAGTCCCATGCTGTCCAGAATTTTTTCAAAGTCCCATGCTGGCCAGAATTTTTTCAAAGTCCCATGCTGGCCAGAATTTTTTCTAAGTCTGACGCCTGGCCGAAAATTTTCAAAGTCCCATGCTGGCCAGAATTTTTTCTAAGTCCCATGCTGTCCAGAATTTTTTCAAAGTCCCATGCAGGCCAGAATTTTTTCTAAGTCTGACGCCTGGCCGAGAATTTTCAAAGTCCCATGCTGGCCAGAATTTTTTCT
Organism: Festucalex cinctus; assembly: GCF_051991245.1. Lineage (NCBI taxonomy): Eukaryota > Metazoa > Chordata > Actinopteri > Syngnathiformes > Syngnathidae > Festucalex > Festucalex cinctus. Next base: position 23,120,007 of record NC_135419.1, on the reverse strand, counting down.
AAGTCTGATGCCTGGCTGAAAATTTTCAAAGTCCAATGCTGGCCAGAATTTTTTCTAAGTCTGATGCCTGGCTGAAAATTTACAAAGTCCCATGCTGTCCAGAATTTTTTCAAAGTCCCATGCAGGCCAGAATTTTTTCTAAGTCTGACTCCTGGCCGAAAATTTTCAAAGTCCCATGCTGGCCAGAATTTTTTCTAAGTCTGACGCCTGGCCGAAAATTTTCAAAGTCCCATGCTGGCCAGAATTTTTTCTAAGTCTGACGCCTGCCTGAAATATTTCAAAGTCCCATACTGTCCAGAAATATTTCAAAGTCCCATGCGGGCCAGAATTTTTTCTAAGTCTGACGCCTGGCCGAAAATTTTCAAAGTCCCATGCTGGCCAGAATTTTTTCTAAGTCTGATGCCTGGCTGAAAATTTACAAAGTCCCATGCTGTCCAGAATTTTTTCAAAGTCCCATGGTGGCCAGAATTTTTTCTAAGTCTGACGCCTGGCCGAAAATTTTCAAAGTCCCATGCTGGCCAGAATTTTTTCTAAGTCTGACGCCTGGCCGAAAATTTTCAAAGTCCCATGCTGGCCAGAATTTTTTCTAAGTCTGACGCCTGCCTGAAATATTTCAAAGTCCATGCTGGCCAGAATTTTTTCTAAGTCTGATGCCTGGCTGAAAATTTTCAAAGTCCCATGCTGGCCAGAATTTTTTCTAAGTCTGACGCCTGCCTGAAATATTTCAAAGTCCCATGCAGGCCAGAATTTTTTCTAAGTCTGACGCCTGGCCGAAAATTTTCAAAGTCCATGCTGGCCAGAATTTTTTCTAAGTCTGACGCCTGGCCGAAAATTTTCAAAGTCCCATGCAGGCCAGAATTTTTTCTAAGTCTGACGCCTGGCCGAAAATTTTCAAAGTCCCATGCTGGCCAGAATTTTTTCTAAGTCTTATGCCTGGCTGAAAATTTACAAAGTCCCATGCTGTCCAGAATTTTTTCAAAGTCCCATGCAGGCCAGAATTTTTTCTAAGTCTGACGCCTGGCCGAAAATTTTCAAAGTCCCATGCTGGCCAGAATTTTTTCTAAGTCTGATGCCTGGCTGAAAATTTACAAAGTCCCATGCTGTCCAGAATTTTTTCAAAGTCCCATGCAGGCCAGAATTTTTTCTAAGTCTGACGCCTGGCCGAAAATTTTCAAAGTCCCATGCTGGCCAGAATTTTTTCTAAGTCTGACGCCTGGCCGAAAATTTTCAAAGTCCCATGCTGGCCAGAATTTTTTCTAAGTCTGACGCCTGCCTGAAATATTTCAAAGTCCCATGCAGGCCAGAATTTTTTCAAAGTCCCATGCTGGCCAGAATTTTTTCTAAGTCTGACGCCTGGCTGAAAATTTTCAAAGTCCCATGCTGGCCAGAATTTTTTCTAAGTCTGACGCCTGCCTGAAATATTTCAAAGTCCCATGCAGGCCAGAATTTTTTCTAAGTCTGACGCCTGGCCGAAAATTTTCAAAGTCCATGCTGGCCAGAATTTTTTCTAAGTCTGATGCCTGGCTGAAAATTTTCAAAGTCCAATGCTGGCCAGAATTTTTTCAAAGTCCCATGCTGGCCAGAATTTTTTCTAAGTCTGACTCCTGGCCGAAAATTTTCAAAGTCCCATGCTGGCCAGAATTTTTTCTAAGTCTGACGCCTGGCCGAAAATTTTCAAAGTCCCATGCTGGCCAGAATTTTTTCTAAGTCCCATGCAGGCCAGAATTTTTTCAAAGTCCCATGCTGGCCAGAATTTTTTCTAAGTCTGACGCTTGGCCAAAAATTTTCAAAGTCCCATGCTGGCCAGAATTTTTTCTAAGTCTGATGCCTGGCTGAAAATTTACAAAGTCCCATGCTGTCCAGAATTTTTTCAAAGTCCCATGGTGGCCAGAATTTTTTCTAAGTCTGACGCCTGGCCGAAAATTTTCAAAGTCCCATGCTGGCCAGAATTTTTTCTAAGTCTGACGCCTGGCCGAAAATTTTCAAAGTCCCATGCTGGCCAGAATTTTTTCTAAGTCTGACGCCTGCCTGAAATATTTCAAAGTCCATGCTGGCCAGAATTTTTTCTAAGTCTGATGCCTGGCTGAAAATTTTCAAAGTCCCATGCTGGCCAGAATTTTTTCTAAGTCTGACGCCTGCCTGAAATATTTCAAAGTCCCATGCAGGCCAGAATTTTTTCTAAGTCTGACGCCTGGCCGAAAATTTTCAAAGTCCATGCTGGCCAGAATTTTTTCTAAGTCTGACGCCTGGCCGAAAATTTTCAAAGTCCCATGCAGGCCAGAATTTTTTCTAAGTCTGACGCCTGGCCGAAAATTTTCAAAGTCCCATGCTGGCCAGAATTTTTTCTAAGTCTGATGCCTGGCTGAAAATTTACAAAGTCCCATGCTGTCCAGAATTTTTTCTAAGTCTGACGCCTGCCTGAAATATTTCAAAGTCCATGCTGGCCAGAATTTTTTCTAAGTCTGATGCCTGGCTGAAAATTTTCAAAGTCCCATGCTGGCCAGAATTTTTTCTAAGTCTGACGCCTGCCTGAAATATTTCAAAGTCCCATGCTGTCCAGAATTTTTTCAAAGTCCCATGCAGGCCAGAATTTTTTCTAAGTCTGACTCCTGGCCGAAAATTTTCAAAGTCCCATGCTGGCCAGAATTTTTTCTAAGTCTGACGCCTGCCTGAAATATTTCAAAGTCCCATGCAGGCCAGAATTTTTTCTAAGTCTGACGCCTGGCCGAAAATTTTCAAAGTCCCATGCTGTCCAGAATTTTTTCAAAGTCCCATGCTGTCCAGAATTTTTTCAAAGTCCCATGCTGGCCAGAATTTTTTCAAAGTCCCATGCTGGCCAGAATTTTTTCTAAGTCTGACTCCTGGCCGAAAATTTTCAAAGTCCCATGCTGGCCAGAATTTTTTCTAAGTCTGACGCCTGCCTGAAATATTTCAAAGTCCCATGCTGTCCAGAATTTTTTCAAAGTCCCATGCAGGCCAGAATTTTTTCCAAGTCTGACGCCTGGCCGAAAATTTTCAAAGTCCCATGCTGGCCAGAATTTTTTCTAAGTCTGATGCCTGGCTGAAAATTTACAAAGTCCCATGCTGGCCAGAATTTTTTCAAAGTCCCATGCTGGCCAGAATTTTTTCTAAGTCTGACGCCTGCCTGAAATATTTCAAAGTCCCATGCTGTCCAGAATTTTTTCAAAGTCCCATGCTGGCCAGAATTTTTTCTAAGTCTAACGCCTGCCTGAAATATTTCAAAGTCCCATGCAGGCCAGAATTTTTTCTAAGTCTGATGCCTGGCTGAAAATTTACAAAGTCCCATGCTGTCCAGAATTTTTTCAAAGTCCCATGGTGGCCAGAATTTTTTCTAAGTCTGACGCCTGGCCGAAAATTTTCAAAGTCCCATGCAGGCCAGAATTTTTTCTAAGTCTGACTCCTGGCCGAAAATTTTCAAAGTCCCATGCAGGCCAGAATTTTTTCTAAGTCTGACGCCTGGCCGAAAATTTTCAAAGTCCCATGCTGTCCAGAATTTTTTCAAAGTCCCATGGTGGCCAGAATTTTTTCTAAGTCTGACGCCTGGCCGAAAATTTTCAAAGTCCCATGCTGGCCAGAATTTTTTCTAAGTCTGACGCCTGGCCGAAAATTTTCAAAGTCCCATGCTGGCCAGAATTTTTTCTAAGTCTGACGCCTGCCTGAAATATTTCAAAGTCCCATGCAGGCCAGAATTTTTTCAAAGTCCCATGCTGGCCAGAATTTTTTCTAAGTCTGACGCCTGGCCGAAAATTTTCAAAGTCCCATGCTGGCCAGAATTTTTTCAAAGTCCCATGCTGGCCAGAATTTTTTCTAAGTCTGACGCTTGGCCAAAAATTTTCAAAGTCCCATGCAGGCCAGAATTTTTTCTAAGTCTGACTCCTGGCCGAAAATTTTCAAAGTCCCATGCTGGCCAGAATTTTTTCTAAGTCCCATGCTGTCCAGAATTTTTTCAAAGTCCCATGCTGGCCAGAATTTTTTCAAAGTCCCATGCTGGCCAGAATTTTTTCTAAGTCTGACGCCTGGCCGAAAATTTTCAAAGTCCCATGCTGGCCAGAATTTTTTCTAAGTCCCATGCTGTCCAGAATTTTTTCAAAGTCCCATGCAGGCCAGAATTTTTTCTAAGTCTGACGCCTGGCCGAGAATTTTCAAAGTCCCATGCTGGCCAGAATTTTTTCTAAGTCTGACGCCTGGCTGAAAATTTTCAAAGTCCCATGCTGGCCAGAATTTTTTCTAAGTCTGACGCCTGCCTGAAATATTTCAAAGTCCCATGCAGGCCAGAATTTTTTCTAAGTCTGACGCCTGGCCGAAAATTTTCAAAGTCCATGCTGGCCAGAATTTTTTCTAAGTCTGATGCCTGGCTGAAAATTTTCAAAGTCCAATGCTGGCCAGAATTTTTTCAAAGTCCCATGCTGGCCAGAATTTTTTCTAAGTCTGACTCCTGGCCGAAAATTTTCAAAGTCCCATGCTGGCCAGAATTTTTTCTAAGTCTGACGCCTGGCCGAAAATTTTCAAAGTCCCATGCTGGCCAGAATTTTTTCTAAGTCCCATGCAGGCCAGAATTTTTTCAAAGTCCCATGCTGGCCAGAATTTTTTCTAAGTCTGACGCTTGGCCAAAAATTTTCAAAGTCCCATGCTGGCCAGAATTTTTTCTAAGTCTGATGCCTGGCTGAAAATTTTCAAAGTCCCATGCTGGCCAGAATTTTTTCTAAGTCTGATGCCTGGCTGAAAATTTACAAAGTCCCATGCTGTCCAGAATTTTTTCAAAGTCCCATGGTGGCCAGAATTTTTTCTAAGTCTGACGCCTGGCCGAAAATTTTCAAAGTCCCATGCTGGCCAGAATTTTTTCTAAGTCTGACGCCTGGCCGAAAATTTTCAAAGTCCCATGCTGGCCAGAATTTTTTCTAAGTCTGACGCCTGCCTGAAATATTTCAAAGTCCATGCTGGCCAGAATTTTTTCTAAGTCTGATGCCTGGCTGAAAATTTTCAAAGTCCCATGCTGGCCAGAATTTTTTCTAAGTCTGACGCCTGCCTGAAATATTTCAAAGTCCCATGCAGGCCAGAATTTTTTCTAAGTCTGACGCCTGGCCGAAAATTTTCAAAGTCCATGCTGGCCAGAATTTTTTCTAAGTCTGACGCCTGGCCGAAAATTTTCAAAGTCCCATGCAGGCCAGAATTTTTTCTAAGTCTGACGCCTGGCCGAAAATTTTCAAAGTCCCATGCTGGCCAGAATTTTTTCTAAGTCTTATGCCTGGCTGAAAATTTACAAAGTCCCATGCTGTCCAGAATTTTTTCAAAGTCCCATGCAGGCCAGAATTTTTTCTAAGTCTGACGCCTGGCCGAAAATTTTCAAAGTCCCATGCTGGCCAGAATTTTTTCTAAGTCTGATGCCTGGCTGAAAATTTACAAAGTCCCATGCTGTCCAGAATTTTTTCAAAGTCCCATGCAGGCCAGAATTTTTTCTAAGTCTGACGCCTGGCCGAAAATTTTCAAAGTCCCATGCTGGCCAGAATTTTTTCTAAGTCTGACGCCTGGCCGAAAATTTTCAAAGTCCCATGCTGGCCAGAATTTTTTCTAAGTCTGACGCCTGCCTGAAATATTTCAAAGTCCCATGCAGGCCAGAATTTTTTCAAAGTCCCATGCTGGCCAGAATTTTTTCTAAGTCTGACGCCTGGCTGAAAATTTTCAAAGTCCCATGCTGGCCAGAATTTTTTCTAAGTCTGACGCCTGCCTGAAATATTTCAAAGTCCCATGCAGGCCAGAATTTTTTCTAAGTCTGACGCCTGGCCGAAAATTTTCAAAGTCCATGCTGGCCAGAATTTTTTCTAAGTCTGATGCCTGGCTGAAAATTTTCAAAGTCCAATGCTGGCCAGAATTTTTTCAAAGTCCCATGCTGGCCAGAATTTTTTCTAAGTCTGACTCCTGGCCGAAAATTTTCAAAGTCCCATGCTGGCCAGAATTTTTTCTAAGTCTGACGCCTGGCCGAAAATTTTCAAAGTCCCATGCTGGCCAGAATTTTTTCTAAGTCCCATGCAGGCCAGAATTTTTTCAAAGTCCCATGCTGGCCAGAATTTTTTCTAAGTCTGACGCTTGGCCAAAAATTTTCAAAGTCCCATGCTGGCCAGAATTTTTTCTAAGTCTGATGCCTGGCTGAAAATTTACAAAGTCCCATGCTGTCCAGAATTTTTTCAAAGTCCCATGGTGGCCAGAATTTTTTCTAAGTCTGACGCCTGGCCGAAAATTTTCAAAGTCCCATGCTGGCCAGAATTTTTTCTAAGTCTGACGCCTGGCCGAAAATTTTCAAAGTCCCATGCTGGCCAGAATTTTTTCTAAGTCTGACGCCTGCCTGAAATATTTCAAAGTCCATGCTGGCCAGAATTTTTTCTAAGTCTGATGCCTGGCTGAAAATTTTCAAAGTCCCATGCTGGCCAGAATTTTTTCTAAGTCTGACGCCTGCCTGAAATATTTCAAAGTCCCATGCAGGCCAGAATTTTTTCTAAGTCTGACGCCTGGCCGAAAATTTTCAAAGTCCATGCTGGCCAGAATTTTTTCTAAGTCTGACGCCTGGCCGAAAATTTTCAAAGTCCCATGCAGGCCAGAATTTTTTCTAAGTCTGACGCCTGGCCGAAAATTTTCAAAGTCCCATGCTGGCCAGAATTTTTTCTAAGTCTGATGCCTGGCTGAAAATTTACAAAGTCCCATGCTGTCCAGAATTTTTTCTAAGTCTGACGCCTGCCTGAAATATTTCAAAGTCCATGCTGGCCAGAATTTTTTCTAAGTCTGATGCCTGGCTGAAAATTTTCAAAGTCCCATGCTGGCCAGAATTTTTTCTAAGTCTGACGCCTGCCTGAAATATTTCAAAGTCCCATGCTGTCCAGAATTTTTTCAAAGTCCCATGCAGGCCAGAATTTTTTCTAAGTCTGACTCCTGGCCGAAAATTTTCAAAGTCCCATGCTGGCCAGAATTTTTTCTAAGTCTGACGCCTGCCTGAAATATTTCAAAGTCCCATGCAGGCCAGAATTTTTTCTAAGTCTGACGCCTGGCCGAAAATTTTCAAAGTCCCATGCTGTCCAGAATTTTTTCAAAGTCCCATGCTGTCCAGAATTTTTTCAAAGTCCCATGCTGGCCAGAATTTTTTCAAAGTCCCATGCTGGCCAGAATTTTTTCTAAGTCTGACTCCTGGCCGAAAATTTTCAAAGTCCCATGCTGGCCAGAATTTTTTCTAAGTCTGACGCCTGCCTGAAATATTTCAAAGTCCCATGCTGTCCAGAATTTTTTCAAAGTCCCATGCAGGCCAGAATTTTTTCCAAGTCTGACGCCTGGCCGAAAATTTTCAAAGTCCCATGCTGGCCAGAATTTTTTCTAAGTCTGATGCCTGGCTGAAAATTTACAAAGTCCCATGCTGGCCAGAATTTTTTCAAAGTCCCATGCTGGCCAGAATTTTTTCTAAGTCTGACGCCTGCCTGAAATATTTCAAAGTCCCATGCTGTCCAGAATTTTTTCAAAGTCCCATGCTGGCCAGAATTTTTTCTAAGTCTAACGCCTGCCTGAAATATTTCAAAGTCCCATGCAGGCCAGAATTTTTTCTAAGTCTGATGCCTGGCTGAAAATTTACAAAGTCCCATGCTGTCCAGAATTTTTTCAAAGTCCCATGGTGGCCAGAATTTTTTCTAAGTCTGACGCCTGCCTGAAATATTTCAAAGTCCCATGCAGGCCAGAATTTTTTCTAAGTCTGACGCCTGGCCGAAAATTTTCAAAGTCCATGCTGGCCAGAATTTTTTCTAAGTCTGACGCCTGGCCGAAAATTTTCAAAGTCCCATGCAGGCCAGAATTTTTTCTAAGTCTGACGCCTGGCCGAAAATTTTCAAAGTCCCATGCTGGCCAGAATTTTTTCAAAGTCCCATGGTGGCCAGAATTTTTTCTAAGTCTGACGCCTGGCCGAAAATTTTCAAAGTCCCATGCTGGCCAGAATTTTTTCTAAGTCTGACGCCTGGCCGAAAATTTTCAAAGTCCCATGCTGGCCAGAATTTTTTCTAAGTCTGACGCCTGCCTGAAATATTTCAAAGTCCCATGCAGGCCAGAATTTTTTCAAAGTCCCATGCTGGCCAGAATTTTTTCTAAGTCTGACGCCTGGCCGAAAATTTTCAAAGTCCCATGCTGGCCAGAATTTTTTCAAAGTCCCATGCTGGCCAGAATTTTTTCTAAGTCTGACGCTTGGCCAAAAATTTTCAAAGTCCCATGCAGGCCAGAATTTTTTCTAAGTCTGACTCCTGGCCGAAAATTTTCAAAGTCCCATGCTGGCCAGAATTTTTTCTAAGTCCCATGCTGTCCAGAATTTTTTCAAAGTCCCATGCTGGCCAGAATTTTTTCAAAGTCCCATGCTGGCCAGAATTTTTTCTAAGTCTGACGCCTGGCCGAAAATTTTCAAAGTCCCATGCTGGCCAGAATTTTTTCTAAGTCCCATGCTGTCCAGAATTTTTTCAAAGTCCCATGCAGGCCAGAATTTTTTCTAAGTCTGACGCCTGGCCGAGAATTTTCAAAGTCCCATGCTGGCCAGAATTTTTTCTAAGTCTGATGCCTGGCTGAAAATTTTCAAAGTCCAATGCTGGCCAGAATTTTTTCTAAGTCTGATGCCTGGCTGAAAATTTACAAAGTCCCATGCTGTCCAGAATTTTTTCAAAGTCCCATGCAGGCCAGAATTTTTTCTAAGTCTGACTCCTGGCCGAAAATTTTCAAAGTCCCATGCTGGCCAGAATTTTTTCTAAGTCTGACGCCTGGCCGAAAATTTTCAAAGTCCCATGCTGGCCAGAATTTTTTCTAAGTCTGACGCCTGCCTGAAATATTTCAAAGTCCCATACTGTCCAGAAATATTTCAAAGTCCCATGCGGGCCAGAATTTTTTCTAAGTCTGACGCCTGGCCGAAAATTTTCAAAGTCCCATGCTGGCCAGAATTTTTTCTAAGTCTGATGCCTGGCTGAAAATTTACAAAGTCCCATGCTGTCCAGAATTTTTTCAAAGTCCCATGGTGGCCAGAATTTTTTCTAAGTCTGACGCCTGGCCGAAAATTTTCAAAGTCCCATGCTGGCCAGAATTTTTTCTAAGTCTGACGCCTGGCCGAAAATTTTCAAAGTCCCATGCTGGCCAGAATTTTTTCTAAGTCTGACGCCTGCCTGAAATATTTCAAAGTCCATGCTGGCCAGAATTTTTTCTAAGTCTGATGCCTGGCTGAAAATTTTCAAAGTCCCATGCTGGCCAGAATTTTTTCTAAGTCTGACGCCTGCCTGAAATATTTCAAAGTCCCATGCAGGCCAGAATTTTTTCTAAGTCTGACGCCTGGCCGAAAATTTTCAAAGTCCATGCTGGCCAGAATTTTTTCTAAGTCTGACGCCTGGCCGAAAATTTTCAAAGTCCCATGCAGGCCAGAATTTTTTCTAAGTCTGACGCCTGGCCGAAAATTTTCAAAGTCCCATGCTGGCCAGAATTTTTTCTAAGTCTGATGCCTGGCTGAAAATTTACAAAGTCCCATGCTGTCCAGAATTTTTTCAAAGTCCCATGCAGGCCAGAATTTTTTCTAAGTCTGACGCCTGGCCGAAAATTTTCAAAGTCCCATGCTGGCCAGAATTTTTTCTAAGTCTGATGCCTGGCTGAAAATTTACAAAGTCCCATGCTGTCCAGAATTTTTTCAAAGTCCCATGCAGGCCAGAATTTTTTCTAAGTCTGACGCCTGGCCGAAAATTTTCAAAGTCCCATGCTGGCCAGAATTTTTTCTAAGTCTGACGCCTGGCCGAAAATTTTCAAAGTCCCATGCTGGCCAGAATTTTTTCTAAGTCTGACGCCTGCCTGAAATATTTCAAAGTCCCATGCAGGCCAGAATTTTTTCAAAGTCCCATGCTGGCCAGAATTTTTTCTAAGTCTGACGCCTGGCTGAAAATTTTCAAAGTCCCATGCTGGCCAGAATTTTTTCTAAGTCTGACGCCTGCCTGAAATATTTCAAAGTCCCATGCAGGCCAGAATTTTTTCTAAGTCTGACGCCTGGCCGAAAATTTTCAAAGTCCATGCTGGCCAGAATTTTTTCTAAGTCTGATGCCTGGCTGAAAATTTTCAAAGTCCAATGCTGGCCAGAATTTTTTCAAAGTCCCATGCTGGCCAGAATTTTTTCTAAGTCTGACTCCTGGCCGAAAATTTTCAAAGTCCCATGCTGGCCAGAATTTTTTCTAAGTCTGACGCCTGGCCGAAAATTTTCAAAGTCCCATGCTGGCCAGAATTTTTTCTAAGTCCCATGCAGGCCAGAATTTTTTCAAAGTCCCATGCTGGCCAGAATTTTTTCTAAGTCTGACGCTTGGCCAAAAATTTTCAAAGTCCCATGCTGGCCAGAATTTTTTCTAAGTCTGATGCCTGGCTGAAAATTTTCAAAGTCCCATGCTGGCCAGAATTTTTTCTAAGTCTGATGCCTGGCTGAAAATTTACAAAGTCCCATGCTGTCCAGAATTTTTTCAAAGTCCCATGGTGGCCAGAATTTTTTCTAAGTCTGACGCCTGGCCGAAAATTTTCAAAGTCCCATGCTGGCCAGAATTTTTTCTAAGTCTGACGCCTGGCCGAAAATTTTCAAAGTCCCATGCTGGCCAGAATTTTTTCTAAGTCTGACGCCTGCCTGAAATATTTCAAAGTCCATGCTGGCCAGAATTTTTTCTAAGTCTGATGCCTGGCTGAAAATTTTCAAAGTCCCATGCTGGCCAGAATTTTTTCTAAGTCTGACGCCTGCCTGAAATATTTCAAAGTCCCATGCAGGCCAGAATTTTTTCTAAGTCTGACGCCTGGCCGAAAATTTTCAAAGTCCATGCTGGCCAGAATTTTTTCTAAGTCTGACGCCTGGCCGAAAATTTTCAAAGTCCCATGCAGGCCAGAATTTTTTCTAAGTCTGACGCCTGGCCGAAAATTTTCAAAGTCCCATGCTGGCCAGAATTTTTTCTAAGTCTGATGCCTGGCTGAAAATTTACAAAGTCCCATGCTGTCCAGAATTTTTTCAAAGTCCCATGCAGGCCAGAATTTTTTCTAAGTCTGACGCCTGGCCGAAAATTTTCAAAGTCCCATGCTGGCCAGAATTTTTTCTAAGTCTGATGCCTGGCTGAAAATTTACAAAGTCCCATGCTGTCCAGAATTTTTTCAAAGTCCCATGCAGGCCAGAATTTTTTCTAAGTCTGACGCCTGGCCGAAAATTTTCAAAGTCCCATGCTGGCCAGAATTTTTTCTAAGTCTGACGCCTGGCCGAAAATTTTCAAAGTCCCATGCTGGCCAGAATTTTTTCTAAGTCTGACGCCTGCCTGAAATATTTCAAAGTCCCATGCAGGCCAGAATTTTTTCAAAGTCCCATGCTGGCCAGAATTTTTTCTAAGTCTGACGCCTGGCTGAAAATTCTCAAAGTCCCATGCTGGCCAGAATTTTTTCTAAGTCTGACGCCTGCCTGAAATATTTCAAAGTCCCATGCAGGCCAGAATTTTTTCTAAGTCTGACGCCTGGCCGAAAATTTTCAAAGTCCATGCTGGCCAGAATTTTTTCTAAGTCTGATGCCTGGCTGAAAATTTTCAAAGTCCAATGCTGGCCAGAATTTTTTCAAAGTCCCATGCTGGCCAGAATTTTTTCTAAGTCTGACTCCTGGCCGAAAATTTTCAAAGTCCCATGCTGGCCAGAATTTTTTCTAAGTCTGACGCCTGGCCGAAAATTTTCAAAGTCCCATGCTGGCCAGAATTTTTTCTAAGTCCCATGCAGGCCAGAATTTTTTCAAAGTCCCATGCTGGCCAGAATTTTTTCTAAGTCTGACGCTTGGCCAAAAATTTTCAAAGTCCCATGCTGGCCAGAATTTTTTCTAAGTCTGATGCCTGGCTGAAAATTTACAAAGTCCCATGCTGGCCAGAATTTTTTCAAAGTCCCATGCTGGCCAGAATTTTTTCTAAGTCTGACGCCTGCCTGAAATATTTCAAAGTCCCATGCAGGCCAGAATTTTTTCTAAGTCTGACGCCTGGCCGAAAATTTTCAAAGTCCCATGCTGGCCAGAATTTTTTCTAAGTCTGATGCCTGGCTGAAAATTTACAAAGTCCCATGCTGTCCAGAATTTTTTCAAAGTCCCATGCAGGCCAGAATTTTTTCTAAGTCTGACTCCTGGCCGAAAATTTTCAAAGTCCCATGCTGGCCAGAATTTTTTCAAAGTCCCATGCTGGCCAGAATTTTTTCTAAGTCTGACACCTGCCTGAAATATTTCAAAGTCCCATGCAGGCCAGAATTTTTTCTAAGTCTGACGCCTGGCTGAAAATTTTCAAAGTCCCATGCTGGCCAGAATTTTTTCTAAGTCTGACGCCTGCCTGAAATATTTCAAAGTCCCATGCAGGCCAGAATTTTTTCTAAGTCTGACGCCTGCCTGAAATATTTCAAAGTCCCATGCAGGCCAGAATTTTTTCTAAGTCTGACGCCTGGCCGAAAATTTACAAAGTCCCATGCTGGCCAGAAATTTTTCAAAGTCCCATGCTGGCCAGAATTTTTTCTAAGTCTGACGCCTGCCTGAAAATTTTCAAAGTCCCAAGCTAGCCAGAATTTTTTCTAAGTCTGACGCCTGGCCGAAAATTTTCAAAGTCCCATGCTGGCCAGAATTTTTTCTAAGTCTGACGCTTGGCCAAAAATTTTCAAAGTCCCATGCTGGCCAGAATTTTTTCAAAGTCCCATCCTGGCCAGAACTTTTTCAAAGTCCCATGCTGGCCAGAATTTTTTCAAAGTCCCATGCTGGCCAGAATTTTTTCTAAGTCTGACTCCTGGCCGAAAATTTTCAAAGTCCCATGCTGGCCAGAATTTTTTCTAAGTCCCATGCTGGCCAGAATTTTTTCAAAGTCCCATGCTGGCCAGAATTTTTTCTAAGTCTGACGCTTGGCCAAAAATTTTCAAAGTCCCATGCTGGCCAGAATTTTTTCTAAGTCTGACGCCTGCCTGAAATATTTCAAAGTCCCATGCAGGCCAGAATTTTTTCTAAGTCTGACGCCTGGCCGAAAATTTTCAAAGTCCCATGCTGTCCAGAATTTTTTCAAAGTCCCATGCTGTCCAGAATTTTTTCAAAGTCCCATGCTGGCCAGAATTTTTTCAAAGTCCCATGCTGGCCAGAATTTTTTCTAAGTCTGACTCCTGGCCGAAAATTTTCCAAGTCCCATGCTGGCCAGAATTTTTTCTAAGTCTGACTCCTGGCCGAAAATTTTCAAAGTCCCATGCAGGCCAGAATTTTTTCTAAGTCTGACTCCTGGCCGAAAATTTTCAAAGTCCCATGCTGGCCAGAATTTTTTCTAAGTCTGACGCCTGCCTGAAATATTTCAAAGTCCCATGCAGGCCAGAATTTTTTCTAAGTCTGATGCCTGGCTGAAAATTTACAAAGTCCCATGCTGTCCAGAATTTTTTCAAAGTCCCATGCAGGCCAGAATTTTTTCTAAGTCTGACTCCTGGCCGAAAATTTTCAAAGTCCCATGCTGGCCAGAATTTTTTCTAAGTCTGACGCCTGCCTGAAATATTTCAAAGTCCCATACTGTCCAGAATTTTTTCAAAGTCCCATGCAGGCCAGAATTTTTTCTAAGTCTGACGCCTGCCTGAAATATTTCAAAGTCCCATGCTGGCCAGAATTTTTTCTAAGTCTGATGCCTGGCTGAAAATTTACAAAGTCTCATGCTGTCCAGAATTTTTTCAAAGTCCCATGCAGGCCAGAATTTTTTCTAAGTCTGACTCCTGGCCGAAAATTTTCAAAGTCCCATGCTGGCCAGAATTTTTTCTAAGTCTGACGCCTGGCCGAAAATTTTCAAAGTCCCATGCTGGCCAGAATTTTTTCAAAGTCCCATGCTGGCCAGAATTTTTTCAAAGTCCCATGCTGGCCAGAATTTTTTCTAAGTCTGACGCCTGCCTGAAATATTTCAAAGTCCCATGCGGGCCAGAATTTTTTCTAAGTCTGATGCCTGGCTGAAAATTTTCAAAGTCCCATGCTGGCCAGAATTTTTTCTAAGTCTGACGCCTGGCCGAAAATTTTCAAAGTCCCATGCTGGCCAGAATTTTTTCAAAGTCCCATGCTGGCCAGAATTTTTTCAAAGTCCCATGCTGGCCAGAATTTTTTCTAAGTCTGACGCCTGCCTGAAATATTTCAAAGTCCCATGCGGGCCAGAATTTTTTCTAAGTCTGATGCCTGGCTGAAAATTTTCAAAGTCCCATGCTGGCCAGAATTTTTTCTAAGTCTGACGCCTGGCCGAAAATTTTCAAAGTCCCATGCTGGCCAGAATTTTTTCAAAGTCCCATGCTGGCCAGAATTTTTTCAAAGTCCCATGCTGGCCAGAATTTTTTCAAAGTCCCATGCTGGCCAGAATTTTTTCTAAGTCTGACGCCTGCCTGAAATATTTCAAAGTCCCATGCAGGCCAGAATTTTTTCTAAGTCTGATGCCTGGCTGAAAATTTTCAAAGTCCCATGCTGGCCAGAATTTTTTCTAAGTCTGACGCCTGGCCGAAAATTTTCAAAGTCCCATGCTGTCCAGAATTTTTTCAAAGTCCCATGCTGTCCAGAATTTTTTCAAAGTCCCATGCTGGCCAGAATTTTTTCAAAGTCCCATGCAGGCCAGAATTTTTTCTAAGTCTGACGCCTGGCCGAAAATTTTCACAGTCCCATGCTGGCCAGAATTTTTTCAAAGTCCCATGCTGGCCAGAATTTTTTCAAAGTCCCATGCTGGCCAGAATTTTTTCTAAGTCTGACGCCTGCCTGAAATATTTCAAAGTCCCATGCTGGCCAGAATTTTTTCAAAGTCCCATGCTGGCCAGAATTTTTTCAAAGTCCCATGCTGGCCAGAATTTTTTCTAAGTCTGACGCCTGCCTGAAATATTTCAAAGTCCCATGCAGGCCAGAATTTTTTCTAAGTCTGATGCCTGGCTGAAAATTTTCAAAGTCCCATGCTGGCCAGAATTTTTTCTAAGTCTGACGCCTGGCCGAAAATTTTCAAAGTCCCATGCTGTCCAGAATTTTTTCAAAGTCCCATGCTGTCCAGAATTTTTTCAAAGTCCCATGCTGGCCAGAATTTTTTCAAAGTCCCATGCAGGCCAGAATTTTTTCTAAGTCTGACGCCTGGCCGAAAATTTTCAAAGTCCCATGCAGGCCAGAATTTTTTCTAAGTCTGACGCCTGCCTGAAATATTTCAAAGTCCCATGCAGGCCAGAATTTTTTCAAAGTCCCATGCTGTCCAGAATTTTTTCAAAGTCCCATGCTGTCCAGAATTTTTTCAAAGTCCCATGCTGGCCAGAATTTTTTCTAAGTCTGACGCCTGCCTGAAATATTTCAAAGTCCCATGCGGGCCAGAATTTTTTCTAAGTCTGATGCCTGGCTGAAAATTTTCAAAGTCCCATGCTGGCCAGAATTTTTTCTAAGTCTGATGCCTGGCTGAAAATTTACAAAGTCCCATGCTGTCCAGAATTTTTTCAAAGTCCCATGGTGGCCAGAATTTTTTCTAAGTCTGACGCCTGGCCGAAAATTTTCAAAGTCCCATGCTGGCCAGAATTTTTTCTAAGTCTGACGCCTGGCCGAAAATTTTCAAAGTCCCATGCTGTCCAGAATTTTTTCAAAGTCCCATGCTGTCCAGAATTTTTTCAAAGTCCCATGCTGGCCAGAATTTTTTCAAAGTCCCATGCTGGCCAGAATTTTTTCTAAGTCTGACGCCTGGCCGAAAATTTTCAAAGTCCCATGCTGGCCAGAATTTTTTCTAAGTCTGACGCCTGCCTGAAATATTTCAAAGTCCCATGTGGGCCAGAATTTTTTCTAAGTCTGATGCCTGGCTGAAAATTTTCAAAGTCCCATGCTGGCCAGAATTTTTTCTAAGTCTGACGCCTGGCCGAAAATGTTCAAAGTCCCATGCTGGCCAGAATTTTTTCTAAGTCTGACGCTTGGCCAAAAATTTTCAAAGTCCCATGCAGGCCAGAATTTTTTCTAAGTCTGCGCCTGGCCGAAAATTTTCAAAGTCCCACGCTGGCCAGAATTTTTTCTAAGTCTGACGCCTGGCTGAAAATTTTCAAAGTCCCATGCTGGCCAGAATTTTTTCTAAGTCTGACGCCTGCCTGAAATATTTCAAAGTCCCATGCAGGCCAGAATTTTTTCAAAGTCCCATGCTGGCCAGAATTTTTTCTAAGTCTGACGCCTGGCCGAAAATTTTCAAAGTCCCATGCTGGCCAGAATTTTTTCTAAGTCTGACGCCTGCCTGAAATATTTCAAAGTCCCATGCAGGCCAGAATTTTTTCTAAGTCTGACGCCTGGCCGAAAATTTTCAAAGTCCATGCTGGCCAGAATTTTTTCTAAGTCTGACGCCTGCCTGAAATATTTCAAAGTCCCATGCAGGCCAGAATATTTTCTAAGTCTGACGCCTGGCCGAAAATTTTCAAAGTCCATGCTGGCCAGAATTTTTTCTAAGTCTGATGCCTGGCTGAAAATTTTCAAAGTCAAATGCTGGCCAGAATTTTTTCTAAGTCTGACGCCTGGCCGAAAATTTTCAAAGTCCCATGCAGGCCAGAATTTTTTCTAAGTCTGACGCCTGGCCGAAAATTTTCAAAGTCCCATGCTGGCCAGAATTTTTTCTAAGTCTGACGCTTGGCCAAAAATTTTCAAAGTCCCATGCTGGCCAGAATTTTTTCAAAGTCCCATGCTGGCCAGAATTTTTTCTAAGTCTGACGCTTGGCCAAAAATTTTCAAAGTCCCATGCTGGCCAGAATTTTTTCAAAGTCCCATGCAGGCCAGAATTTTTTCTAAGTCTGACTCCTGGCCGAAAATTTTCAAAGTCCCATGCTGGCCAGAATTTTTTCTAAGTCTGACGCCTGCCTGAAATATTTCAAAGTCCCATGCAGGCCAGAATTTTTTCTAAGTCTGACGCCTGGCCGAAAATTTTCAAAGTCCCATGCTGTCCAGAATTTTTTCAAAGTCCCATGCTGTCCAGAATTTTTTCAAAGTCCCATGCTGGCCAGAATTTTTTCAAAGTCCCATGCTGGCCAGAATTTTTTCTAAGTCTGACGCCTGGCCGAAAATTTTCAAAGTCCCATGCTGGCCAGAATTTTTTCTAAGTCCCATGCTGGCCAGAATTTTTTCAAAGTCCCATGCTGGCCAGAATTTTTTCTAAGTCTGACGCTTGGCCAAAAATTTTCAAAGTCCCATGCTGGCCAGAATTTTTTCAAAGTCCCATGCTGGCCAGAATTTTTTGTAAGTCTGACTCCTGGCCGAAAATTTTCAAATCCCATGCTGGCCAGAATTTTTTCTAAGTCTGACGCCTGGCCGAAAATTTTCAAAGTCCCATGCTGGCCAGAATTTTTTCTAAGTCTGACGCCTGGCCGAAAATTTTCAAAGTCCCATGCTGGCCAGAATTTTTTCAAAGTCCCATGCTGGCCAGAATTTTTTCTAAGTCTGACGCCTGCCTGAAATATTTCAAAGTCCCATGCTGTCCAGAATTTTTTCAAAGTCCCATGCAGGCCAGAATTTTTTCTAAGTCTGACGCCTGGCCGAAAATTTTCAAAGTCCCATGCTGGCCAGAATTTTTTCTAAGTCTGATGCCTGGCTGAAAATTTACAAAGTCCCATGCTGGCCAGAATTTTTTCAAAGTCCCATGCTGGCCAGAATTTTTTCTAAGTCTGACGCCTGCCTGAAATATTTCAAAGTCCCATGCAGGCCAGAATTTTTTCTAAGTCTGACGCCTGGCCGAAAATTTTCAAAGTCCTATGCTGGCCAGAATTTTTTCTAAGTCTGACGCCTGGCCGAAAATTTTCAAAGTCCCATGCTGGCCAGAATTTTTTCTAAGTCCCATGCTGGCCAGAATTTTTTCAAAGTACCATGCTGGCCAGAATTTTTTCTAAGTCTGACGCCTGGCCGAAAATTTTCAAAGTCCCATGCAGGCCAGAATTTTTTCTAAGTCTGCGCCTGGCCGAAAATTTTCAAAGTCCCACGCTGGCCAGAATTTTTTCTAAGTCTGACGCCTGGCTGAAAATTTTCAAAGTCCCATGCTGGCCAGAATTTTTTCTAAGTCTGACGCCTGCCTGAAATATTTCAAAGTCCCATGCAGGCCAGAATTTTTTCAAAGTCCCATGCTGGCCAGAATTTTTTCTAAGTCTGACGCCTGGCCGAAAATTTTCAAAGTCCCATGCTGGCCAGAATTTTTTCTAAGTCTGACGCCTGCCTGAAATATTTCAAAGTCCCATGCAGGCCAGAATTTTTTCTAAGTCTGACGCCTGGCCGAAAATTTTCAAAGTCCATGCTGGCCAGAATTTTTTCTAAGTCTGACGCCTGCCTGAAATATTTCAAAGTCCCATGCAGGCCAGAATATTTTCTAAGTCTGACGCCTGGCCGAAAATTTTCAAAGTCCATGCTGGCCAGAATTTTTTCTAAGTCTGATGCCTGGCTGAAAATTTTCAAAGTCCAATGCTGGCCAGAATTTTTTCTAAGTCTGACGCCTGGCCGAAAATTTTCAAAGTCCCATGCAGGCCAGAATTTTTTCTAAGTCTGACGCCTGGCCGAAAATTTTCAAAGTCCCATGCTGGCCAAATTTTTTTCAAAGTCCCATGCTGGCCAGAATTTTTTCTAAGTCTGACGCTTGGCCAAAAATTTTCAAAGTCCCATGCTGGCCAGAATTTTTTCAAAGTCCCATGCTGGCCAGAATTTTTTCTAAGTCTGACGCTTGGCCAAAAATTTTCAAAGTCCCATGCTGGCCAGAATTTTTTCAAAGTCCCATGCAGGCCAGAATTTTTTCTAAGTCTGACTCCTGGCCGAAAATTTTCAAAGTCCCATGCTGGCCAGAATTTTTTCTAAGTCTGACGCCTGCCTGAAATATTTCAAAGTCCCATGCAGGCCAGAATTTTTTCTAAGTCTGACGCCTGGCCGAAAATTTTCAAAGTCCCATGCTGTCCAGAATTTTTTCAAAGTCCCATGCTGTCCAGAATTTTTTCAAAGTCCCATGCTGGCCAGAATTTTTTCAAAGTCCCATGCTGGCCAGAATTTTTTCTAAGTCTGACGCCTGGCCGAAAATTTTCAAAGTCCCATGCTGGCCAGAATTTTTTCTAAGTCCCATGCTGGCCAGAATTTTTTCAAAGTCCCATGCTGGCCAGAATTTTTTCTAAGTCTGACGCTTGGCCAAAAATTTTCAAAGTCCCATGCTGGCCAGAATTTTTTCAAAGTCCCATGCTGGCCAGAATTTTTTGTAAGTCTGACTCCTGGCCGAAAATTTTCAAATCCCATGCTGGCCAGAATTTTTTCTAAGTCTGACGCCTGGCCGAAAATTTTCAAAGTCCCATGCTGGCCAGAATTTTTTCTAAGTCTGACGCCTGGCCGAAAATTTTCAAAGTCCCATGCTGGCCAGAATTTTTTCAAAGTCCCATGCTGGCCAGAATTTTTTCTAAGTCTGACGCCTGCCTGAAATATTTCAAAGTCCCATGCTGTCCAGAATTTTTTCAAAGTCCCATGCAGGCCAGAATTTTTTCTAAGTCTGACGCCTGGCCGAAAATTTTCAAAGTCCCATGCTGGCCAGAATTTTTTCTAAGTCTGATGCCTGGCTGAAAATTTACAAAGTCCCATGCTGGCCAGAATTTTTTCAAAGTCCCATGCTGGCCAGAATTTTTTCTAAGTCTGACGCCTGCCTGAAATATTTCAAAGTCCCATGCAGGCCAGAATTTTTTCTAAGTCTGACGCCTGGCCGAAAATTTTCAAAGTCCTATGCTGGCCAGAATTTTTTCTAAGTCTGACGCCTGGCCGAAAATTTTCAAAGTCCCATGCTGGCCAGAATTTTTTCTAAGTCCCATGCTGGCCAGAATTTTTTCAAAGTACCATGCTGGCCAGAATTTTTTCTAAGTCTGACGCTTGGCCAAAAATTTTCAAAGTCCCATGCTGGCCAGAATTTTTTCTAAGTCTGACGCCTGGCTGAAAATTTTCAAAGTCCCATGCTGGCCAGAATTTTTTCTAAGTCTGACACCTGCCTGAAATATTCCAAAGTCCCATGCTGTCCAGAATTTTTTCAAAGTCCCATGCTGGCCAGAATTTTTTCTAAGTCTGACGCCTGGCCGAAAATTTTCAAAGTCCCATGCTGTCCAGAATTTTTTCAAAGTCCCATGCTGGCCAGAATTTTTTCAAAGTCCCATGCTGGCCAGAATTTTTTCTAAGTCTGACGCCTGCCTGAAATATTTCAAAGTCCCATGCGGGCCAGAATTTTTTCTAAGTCTGACGCCTGGCCGAAAATTTTCAAAGTCCCATGCTGGCCAGAATTTTTTCTAAGTCTGACGCCTGCCTGAAATATTTCAAAGTCCCATGCAGGCCAGAATTTTTTCTAAGTCTGACGCCTGGCCGAAAATTTTCAAAGTCCCATGCTGGCCAGAATTTTTTCAAAGTCCCATGCTGGCCAGAATTTTTTCTAAGTCTGACGCTTGGCCAAAAATTTTCAAAGTCCCATGCTGGCCAGAATTTTTTCAAAGTCCCATGCTGGCCAGAATTTTTTCTAAGTCTGACGCTTGGCCAAAAATTTTCAAAGTCCCATGCAGGCCAGAATTTTTTCTAAGTCTGACGCCTGCCTGAAATATTTCAAAGTCCCATGCAGGCCAGAATTTTTTCAAAGTCCCATGCTGGCCAGAATTTTTTCTAAGTCTGACGCCTGGCCGAAAATTTTCAAAGTCCCATGCTGGCCAGAATTTTTTCTAAGTCTGACGCCTGCCTGAAATATTTCAAAGTCCCATGTGGGCCAGAATTTTTTCTAAGTCTGATGCCTGGCTGAAAATTTTCAAAGTCCCATGCTGGCCAGAATTTTTTCTAAGTCTGACGCCTGGCCGAAAATGTTCAAAGTCCCATGCTGGCCAGAATTTTTTCTAAGTCTGACGCTTGGCCAAAAATTTTCAAAGTCCCATGCAGGCCAGAATTTTTTCTAAGTCTGACGCCTGGCCGAAAATTTTCAAAGTCCCATGCTGGCCAGAATTTTTTCTAAGTCTGACGCCTGGCTGAAAATTTTCAAAGTCCCATGCTGGCCAGAATTTTTTCTAAGTCTGACGCCTGCCTGAAATATTTCAAAGTCCCATGCAGGCCAGAATTTTTTCAAAGTCCCATGCTGGCCAGAATTTTTTCTAAGTCTGACGCCTGGCCGAAAATTTTCAAAGTCCCATGCTGGCCAGAATTTTTTCTAAGTCTGACGCCTGCCTGAAATATTTCAAAGTCCCATGCAGGCCAGAATTTTTTCTAAGTCTGACGCCTGGCCGAAAATTTTCAAAGTCCATGCTGGCCAGAATTTTTTCTAAGTCTGACGCCTGCCTGAAATATTTCAAAGTCCCATGCAGGCCAGAATATTTTCTAAGTCTGACGCCTGGCCGAAAATTTTCAAAGTCCATGCTGGCCAGAATTTTTTCTAAGTCTGATGCCTGGCCAAAAATTTTCAAAGTCCCATGCTGGCCAGAATTTTTTCAAAGTCCCATGCTGGCCAGAATTTTTTCTAAGTCTGACGCTTGGCCAAAAATTTTCAAAGTCCCATGCAGGCCAGAATTTTTTCTAAGTCTGACGCCTGCCTGAAATATTTCAAAGTCCCATGCAGGCCAGAATTTTTTCTAAGTCTGACGCCTGGCCGAAAATTTTCAAAGTCCCATGCTGGCCAGAATTTTTTCTAAGTCTGACGCTTGGCCAAAAATTTTCAAAGTCCCATGCAGGCCAGAATTTTTTCTAAGTCTGACTCCTGGCCGAAAATTTTCAAAGTCCCATGCTGGCCAGAATTTTTTCTAAGTCTGACGCCTGCCTGAAATATTTCAAAGTCCCATGCTGTCCAGAATTTTTTCAAAGTCCCATGCTGGCCAGAATTTTTTCTAAGTCTGACGCTTGGCCAAAAATTTTCAAAGTCCCATGCAGGCCAGAATTTTTTCTAAGTCTGACTCCTGGCCGAAAATTTTCAAAGTCCCATGCTGGCCAGAATTTTTTCTAAGTCTGACGCCTGCCTGAAATATTTCAAAGTCCCATGCTGGCCAGAATTTTTTCTAAGTCTGACGCCTGCCTGAAATATTTCAAAGTCCCATGCTGTCCAGAATTTTTTCAAAGTCCCATGCTGGCCAGAATTTTTTCAAAGTCCCATGCTGGCCAGAATTTTTTCTAAGTCTGACGCCTGGCCGAAAATTTTCAAAGTCCCATGCTGGCCAGAATTTTTTCAAAGTCCCATGCTGGCCAGAATTTTTTCTAAGTCTGACGCTTGGCCAAAAATTTTCAAAGTCCCATGCTGGCCAGAATTTTTTCAAAGTCCCATGCTGGCCAGAATTTTTTGTAAGTCTGACTCCTGGCCGAAAATTTTCAAATCCCATGCTGGCCAGAATTTTTTCTAAGTCTGACGCCTGGCCGAAAATTTTCAAAGTCCCATGCTGGCCAGAATTTTTTCTAAGTCTGACGCCTGGCCGAAAATTTTCAAAGTCCCATGCTGGCCAGAATTTTTTCAAAGTCCCATGCTGGCCAGAATTTTTTCTAAGTCTGACGCCTGCCTGAAATATTTCAAAGTCCCATGCAGGCCAGAATTTTTTCTAAGTCTGACGCCTGGCCGAAAATTTTCAAAGTCCCATGCTGGCCAGAATTTTTTCTAAGTCTGACGCCTGCCTGAAATATTTCAAAGTCCCATGCTGTCCAGAATTTTTTCAAAGTCCCATGCAGGCCAGAATTTTTTCTAAGTCTGACGCCTGGCCGAAAATTTTCAAAGTCCCATGCAGGCCAGAATTTTTTCTAAGTCTGACGCCTGGCCGAAAATTTTCAAAGTCCCATGCTGTCCAGAATTTTTTCAAAGTCCCATGCTGTCCAGAATTTTTTCAAAGTCCCATGCTGGCCAGAATTTTTTCAAAGTCCCATGCAGGCCAGAATTTTTTCTAAGTCTGACTCCTGGCCGAAAATTTTCAAAGTCCCATGCAGGCCAGAATTTTTTCTAAGTCTGACGCCTGGCCGAAAATTTTCAAAGTCCCATGCTGGCCAGAATTTTTTCTAAGTCTGACGCCTGGCCGAAAATTTTCAAAGTCCCATGCTGGCCAGAATTTTTTCTAAGTCTGACGCCTGCCTGAAATATTTCAAAGTCCCATGCAGGCCAGAATTTTTTCTAAGTCTGACGCCTGGCCGAAAATTTTCAAAGTCCATGCTGGCCAGAATTTTTTCTAAGTCTGACGCCTGCCTGAAATATTTCAAAGTCCCATGCAGGCCAGAATATTTTCTAAGTCTGACGCCTGGCCGAAAATTTTCAAAGTCCATGCTGGCCAGAATTTTTTCTAAGTCTGATGCCTGGCCAAAAATTTTCAAAGTCCCATGCTGGCCAGAATTTTTTCAAAGTCCCATGCTGGCCAGAATTTTTTCTAAGTCTGACGCTTGGCCAAAAATTTTCAAAGTCCCATGCAGGCCAGAATTTTTTCTAAGTCTGACGCCTGCCTGAAATATTTCAAAGTCCCATGCAGGCCAGAATTTTTTCTAAGTCTGACGCCTGGCCGAAAATTTTCAAAGTCCCATGCTGGCCAGAATTTTTTCTAAGTCTGACGCTTGGCCAAAAATTTTCAAAGTCCCATGCAGGCCAGAATTTTTTCTAAGTCTGACTCCTGGCCGAAAATTTTCAAAGTCCCATGCTGGCCAGAATTTTTTCTAAGTCTGACGCCTGCCTGAAATATTTCAAAGTCCCATGCTGTCCAGAATTTTTTCAAAGTCCCATGCTGTCCAGAATTTTTTCAAAGTCCCATGCTGGCCAGAATTTTTTCAAAGTCCCATGCTGGCCAGAATTTTTTCTAAGTCTGACGCCTGGCCGAAAATTTTCAAAGTCCCATGCTGGCCAGAATTTTTTCAAAGTCCCATGCTGGCCAGAATTTTTTCTAAGTCTGACGCTTGGCCAAAAATTTTCAAAGTCCCATGCTGGCCAGAATTTTTTCAAAGTCCCATGCTGGCCAGAATTTTTTGTAAGTCTGACTCCTGGCCGAAAATTTTCAAATCCCATGCTGGCCAGAATTTTTTCTAAGTCTGACGCCTGGCCGAAAATTTTCAAAGTCCCATGCTGGCCAGAATTTTTTCTAAGTCTGACGCCTGGCCGAAAATTTTCAAAGTCCCATGCTGGCCAGAATTTTTTCAAAGTCCCATGCTGGCCAGAATTTTTTCTAAGTCTGACGCCTGCCTGAAATATTTCAAAGTCCCATGCAGGCCAGAATTTTTTCTAAGTCTGACGCCTGGCCGAAAATTTTCAAAGTCCCATGCTGGCCAGAATTTTTTCTAAGTCTGACGCCTGCCTGAAATATTTCAAAGTCCCATGCTGTCCAGAATTTTTTCAAAGTCCCATGCAGGCCAGAATTTTTTCTAAGTCTGACGCCTGGCCGAAAATTTTCAAAGTCCCATGCAGGCCAGAATTTTTTCTAAGTCTGACGCCTGGCCGAAAATTTTCAAAGTCCCATGCTGTCCAGAATTTTTTCAAAGTCCCATGCTGTCCAGAATTTTTTCAAAGTCCCATGCTGGCCAGAATTTTTTCAAAGTCCCATGCAGGCCAGAATTTTTTCTAAGTCTGACTCCTGGCCGAAAATTTTCAAAGTCCCATGCAGGCCAGAATTTTTTCTAAGTCTGACGCCTGGCCGAAAATTTTCAAAGTCCCATGCTGGCCAGAATTTTTTCTAAGTCTGACGCCTGGCCGAAAATTTTCAAAGTCCCATGCTGGCCAGAATTTTTTCTAAGTCTGACGCCTGCCTGAAATATTTCAAAGTCCCATGCAGGCCAGAATTTTTTCAAAGTCCCATGCTGGCCAGAATTTTTTCTAAGTCTGACGCCTGGCCGAAAATTTTCAAAGTCCCATGCTGGCCAGAATTTTTTCTAAGTCTGACGCCTGGCCGAAAATTTTCAAAGTCCCATGCTGTCCAGAATTTTTTCAAAGTCCCATGCTGTCCAGAATTTTTTCAAAGTCCCATGCTGGCCAGAATTTTTTCAAAGTCCCATGCTGGCCAGAATTTTTTCTAAGTCTGACGCCTGCCTGAAATATTTCAAAGTCCCATGCGGGCCAGAATTTTTTCTAAGTCTGATGCCTGGCTGAAAATTTTCAAAGTCCCATGCTGGCCAGAATTTTTTCTAAGTCTGACGCCTGGCTGAAAATTTTCAAAGTCCAATGCTGGCCAGAATTTTTTCTAAGTCTGACGCCTGGCCGAAAATTTTCAAAGTCCTATGCTGGCCAGAATTTTTTCAAAGTCCCATGCTGGCCAGAATTTTTTCTAAGTCTGACGCCTGGCCGAAAATTTTCAAAGTCCCATGCTGGCCAGAATTTTTCTAAGTCTGACGCTTGGCCAAAAATGTTCAAAGTCCCATGCTGGCCAGAATTTTTTCAAAGTCCCATGCTGGCCAGAAATTTTTCAAAGTCCCATGCTGGCCAGAATTTTTTCAAAGTCCCATGCTGGCCAGAATTTTTTCTAAGTCTGACTCCTGGCCGAAAATTTTCAAAGTCCCATGCTGGCCAGAATTTTTTCAAAGTCCCATGCTGGCCAGAAATTTTTCAAAGTCCCATGCTGGCCAGAATTTTTTCAAAGTCCCAAGCTAGCCAGAATTTTTTCTAAGTCTGACGCCTGGCCGAAAATTTTCAAAGTCCCATGCTGGCCAGAATTTTTTCGAAGTCTGATGCCTGCCTGAAAATTTTCAAAGTCCCAAGCTAGCCAGAATTTTTTCTAAGTCTGACGCCTGGCCGAAAATTTTCAAAGTCCCATGCTGGCCAGAATTTTTTCTAAGTCTGACGCTTGGCCAAAAATTTTCAAAGTCCCATGCTGGCCAGAATTTTTTCAAAGTCCCATGCTGGCCAGAAATTTTTCAAAGTCCCATGCTGGCCAGAATTTTTTCAAAGTCCCATGCTGGCCAGAATTTTTTCTAAGTCTGACTCCTGGCCGAAAATTTTCAAAGTCCCATGCTGGCCAGAATTTTTTCTAAGTCTGACTCCTGGCCGAAAATTTTCAAAGTCCCATGCTGGCCAGAATTTTTTCTAAGTCTGACGCCTGCCTGAAATATTTCAAAGTCCCATGCTGTCCAGAATTTTTTCTTAGTCTGACGCCTGGCCGAAAATTTTCAAAGTCCCATGCTGGCCAGAATTTTTTCTAAGTCCCATGCTGGCCAGAATTTTTTCAAAGTCCCATGCTGGCCAGAATTTTTTCTAAGTCTGACGCTTGGCCAAAAATTTTCAAAGTCCCATGCTGGCCAGAATTTTTTCAAAGTCCCATGCTGGCCAGAATTTTTTCTAAGTCTGACTCCTGGCCGAAAATTTTCAAAGTCCCATGCTGGCCAGAATTTTTTCTAAGTCTGACGCCTGCCTGAAATATTTCAAAGTCCCATGCTGTCCAGAATTTTTTCTAAGTCTGACGCCTGGCCGAAAATTTTCAAAGTCCCATGCTGGCCAGAATTTTTTCTAAGTCCCATGCTGGCCAGAATTTTTTCAAAGTCCCATGCAGGCCAGAATTTTTTCAAAGTCCCATGCTGGCCAGAATTTTTTCTAAGTCTGACGCCTGGCCGAAAATTTTCAAAGTCCCATGCTGGCCAGAATTTTTTCTAAGTCTGACGCCTGGCCGAAAATTTTCAAAGTCCCATGCTGTCCAGAATTTTTTCAAAGTCCCATGCTGTCCAGAATTTTTTCAAAGTCCCATGCTGGCCA
Source organism: Festucalex cinctus (assembly GCF_051991245.1). Taxonomy (NCBI): domain Eukaryota; kingdom Metazoa; phylum Chordata; class Actinopteri; order Syngnathiformes; family Syngnathidae; genus Festucalex; species Festucalex cinctus. Next base: position 23,093,341 of record NC_135419.1, on the reverse strand, counting down.
GAATTTTTTCAAAGTCCCATGCTGGCCAGAATTTTTTCTAAGTCTGACGCCTGCCTGAAATATTTCAAAGTCCCATGCGGGCCAGAATTTTTTCTAAGTCTGATGCCTGGCTGAAAATTTTCAAAGTCCCATGCTGGCCAGAATTTTTTCTAAGTCTGACGCCTGGCTGAAAATTTTCAAAGTCCAATGCTGGCCAGAATTTTTTCTAAGTCTGACGCCTGGCCGAAAATTTTCAAAGTCCTATGCTGGCCAGAATTTTTTCAAAGTCCCATGCTGGCCAGAATTTTTTCTAAGTCTGACGCCTGGCCGAAAATTTTCAAAGTCCCATGCTGGCCAGAATTTTTCTAAGTCTGACGCTTGGCCAAAAATGTTCAAAGTCCCATGCTGGCCAGAATTTTTTCAAAGTCCCATGCTGGCCAGAAATTTTTCAAAGTCCCATGCTGGCCAGAATTTTTTCAAAGTCCCATGCTGGCCAGAATTTTTTCTAAGTCTGACTCCTGGCCGAAAATTTTCAAAGTCCCATGCTGGCCAGAATTTTTTCAAAGTCCCATGCTGGCCAGAAATTTTTCAAAGTCCCATGCTGGCCAGAATTTTTTCAAAGTCCCAAGCTAGCCAGAATTTTTTCTAAGTCTGACGCCTGGCCGAAAATTTTCAAAGTCCCATGCTGGCCAGAATTTTTTCGAAGTCTGATGCCTGCCTGAAAATTTTCAAAGTCCCAAGCTAGCCAGAATTTTTTCTAAGTCTGACGCCTGGCCGAAAATTTTCAAAGTCCCATGCTGGCCAGAATTTTTTCTAAGTCTGACGCTTGGCCAAAAATTTTCAAAGTCCCATGCTGGCCAGAATTTTTTCAAAGTCCCATGCTGGCCAGAAATTTTTCAAAGTCCCATGCTGGCCAGAATTTTTTCAAAGTCCCATGCTGGCCAGAATTTTTTCTAAGTCTGACTCCTGGCCGAAAATTTTCAAAGTCCCATGCTGGCCAGAATTTTTTCTAAGTCTGACTCCTGGCCGAAAATTTTCAAAGTCCCATGCTGGCCAGAATTTTTTCTAAGTCTGACGCCTGCCTGAAATATTTCAAAGTCCCATGCTGTCCAGAATTTTTTCTTAGTCTGACGCCTGGCCGAAAATTTTCAAAGTCCCATGCTGGCCAGAATTTTTTCTAAGTCCCATGCTGGCCAGAATTTTTTCAAAGTCCCATGCTGGCCAGAATTTTTTCTAAGTCTGACGCTTGGCCAAAAATTTTCAAAGTCCCATGCTGGCCAGAATTTTTTCAAAGTCCCATGCTGGCCAGAATTTTTTCTAAGTCTGACTCCTGGCCGAAAATTTTCAAAGTCCCATGCTGGCCAGAATTTTTTCTAAGTCTGACGCCTGCCTGAAATATTTCAAAGTCCCATGCTGTCCAGAATTTTTTCTAAGTCTGACGCCTGGCCGAAAATTTTCAAAGTCCCATGCTGGCCAGAATTTTTTCTAAGTCCCATGCTGGCCAGAATTTTTTCAAAGTACCATGCTGGCCAGAATTTTTTCTAAGTCTGACGCTTGGCCAAAAATTTTCAAAGTCCCATGCTGGCCAGAATTTTTTCAAAGTCCCATGCTGGCCAGAATTTTTTCTAAGTCTGACGCCTGGCCGAAAATTTTCAAAGTCCCATGCTGTCCAGAATTTTTTCAAAGTCCCATGCTGTCCAGAATTTTTTCAAAGTCCCATGCTGGCCAGAATTTTTTCTAAGTCTGACGCTTGCCTGAAATATTTCAAAGTCCCATGTGGGCCAGAATTTTTTCTAAGTCTGATGCCTGGCTGAAAATTTTCAAAGTCCCATGCTGGCCAGAATTTTTTCTAAGTCTGACGCCTGCCTGAAATATTTCAAAGTCCCATGCAGGCCAGAATTTTTTCTAAGTCTGACGCCTGGCCGAAAATGTTCAAAGTCCCATGCAGGCCAGAATTTTTTCTAAGTCTGACTCCTGGCCGAAAATTTTCAAAGTCCCATGCAGGCCAGAATTTTTTCTAAGTCTGACGCCTGGCCGAAAATTTTCAAAGTCCCATGCTGGCCAGAATTTTTTCTAAGTCTGACGCCTGGCCGAAAATTTTCAAAGTCCCATGCAGGCCAGAATTTTTTCTAAGTCTGACTCCTGGCCGAAAATTTTCTAAGTCCCATGCTGGCCAGAATTTTTTCTAAGTCTGACGCCTGCCTGAAATATTTCAAAGTCCCATGCAGGCCAGAATTTTTTCAAAGTCCCATGCTGGCCAGAATTTTTTCTAAGTCTGATGCCTGCCTGAAATATTTCAAAGTCTCATGCTGGCCAGAATTTTTTCTAAGTCTGACGCCTGCCTGAAATATTTCAAAGTCCCATGCAGGCCAGAATTTTTTCTAAGTCTGACGCCTGGCCGAAAATTTTCAAAGTCCATGCTGGCCAGAATTTTTTCTAAGTCTGACGCCTGGCCGAAAATTTTCAAAGTCCTATGCTGGCCAGAATTTTTTCAAAGTCCCATGCTGGCCAGAATTTTTTCTAAGTCTGACGCCTGGCCGAAAATTTTCAAAGTCCCATGCTGGCCAGAATTTTTTCTAAGTCTGACGCCTGCCTGAAATATTTCAAAGTCCCATGCAGGCCAGAATTTTTTCTAAGTCTGACTCCTGGCCGAAAATTTTCAAAGTCCCATGCTGTCCAGAATTTTTTCAAAGTCCCATGCTGTCCAGAATTTTTTCAAAGTCCCATGCTGGCCAGAATTTTTTCAAAGTCCCATGCTGGCCAGAATTTTTTCTAAGTCTGACGCCTGCCTGAAATATTTCAAAGTCCCATGCAGGCCAGAATTTTTTCAAAGTCCCATGCTGGCCAGAATTTTTTCTAAGTCTGATGCCTGGCTGAAAATTTTCAAAGTCTCATGCTGGCCAGAATTTTTTCTAAGTCTGACGCCTGCCTGAAATATTTCAAAGTCCCATGCAGGCCAGAATTTTTTCTAAGTCTGACGCCTGGCCGAAAATTTTCAAAGTCCATGCTGGCCAGAATTTTTTCTAAGTCTGACGCCTGGCTGAAAATTTTCAAAGTCCTATGCTGGCCAGAATTTTTTCAAAGTCCCATGCTGGCCAGAATTTTTTCTAAGTCTGACGCCTGGCCGAAAATTTTCAAAGTCCCATGCTGGCCAGAATTTTTTCTAAGTCTGACGCCTGCCTGAAATATTTCAAAGTCCCATGCAGGCCAGAATTTTTTCTAAGTCTGACGCCTGGCCGAAAATTTTCAAAGTCCCATGCAGGCCAGAATTTTTTCTAAGTCTGACTCCTGGCCGAAAATTTTCAAAGTCTCATGCTGGCCAGAATTTTTTCTAAGTCTGACGCCTGCCTGAAATATTTCAAAGTCCCATGCAGGCCAGAATTTTTTCTAAGTCTGACGCCTGGCCGAAAATTTTCAAAGTCCATGCTGGCCAGAATTTTTTCTAAGTCTGACGCCTGGCTGAAAATTTTCAAAGTCCCATGCTGGCCAGATTTTTTTCTAAGTCTGACGCCTGGCCGAAAATTTTCAAAGTCCATGCTGGCCAGAATTTTTTCTAAGTCTGACGCCTGGCCGAAAATTTTCAAAGTCCTATGCTGGCCAGAATTTTTTCAAAGTCCCATGCTGGCCAGAATTTTTTCTAAGTCTGACGCCTGGCCGAAAATTTTCAAAGTCCCATGCTGGCCAGAATTTTTTCTAAGTCTGACGCCTGCCTGAAATATTTCAAAGTCCCATGCAGGCCAGAATTTTTTCTAAGTCTGACTCCTGGCCGAAAATTTTCAAAGTCCCATGCTGTCCAGAATTTTTTCAAAGTCCCATGCTGTCCAGAATTTTTTCAAAGTCCCATGCTGGCCAGAATTTTTTCAAAGTCCCATGCTGGCCAGAATTTTTTCTAAGTCTGACGCCTGCCTGAAATATTTCAAAGTCCCATGCAGGCCAGAATTTTTTCAAAGTCCCATGCTGGCCAGAATTTTTTCTAAGTCTGATGCCTGGCTGAAAATTTTCAAAGTCTCATGCTGGCCAGAATTTTTTCTAAGTCTGACGCCTGCCTGAAATATTTCAAAGTCCCATGCAGGCCAGAATTTTTTCTAAGTCTGACGCCTGGCCGAAAATTTTCAAAGTCCATGCTGGCCAGAATTTTTTCTAAGTCTGACGCCTGGCTGAAAATTTTCAAAGTCCTATGCTGGCCAGAATTTTTTCAAAGTCCCATGCTGGCCAGAATTTTTTCTAAGTCTGACGCCTGGCCGAAAATTTTCAAAGTCCCATGCTGGCCAGAATTTTTTCTAAGTCTGACGCCTGCCTGAAATATTTCAAAGTCCCATGCAGGCCAGAATTTTTTCTAAGTCTGACGCCTGGCCGAAAATTTTCAAAGTCCCATGCTGGCCAGAATTTTTTCAAAGTCCCATGCTGGCCAGAATTTTTTCTAAGTTTGACGCCTGCCTGAAATATTTCAAAGTCCCATACTGTCCAGAAAATTTTCAAAGTCCCATGCAGGCCAGAATTTTTTCTAAGTCTGACGCCTGGCCGAAAATTTTCAAAGTCCCATGCTGGCCAGAATTTTTTCAAAGTCCCATGGTGGCCAGAATTTTTTCTAAGTCTGACGCCTGGCAGAAAATTTTCAAAGTCCCATGCTGGCCAGAATTTTTTCTAAGTCTGACGCCTGGCCGAAAATTTTCAAAGTCCCATGCTGTCCAGAATTTTTTCAAAGTCCCATGCTGGCCAGAATTTTTTCAAAGTCCCATGCTGGCCAGAATTTTTTCTAAGTCTGACGCCTGGCTGAAAATTTTCAAAGTCCCATGCTGGCCAGAATTTTTTCTAAGTCCCATGCTGGCCAGAATTTTTTCAAAGTCCCATGCTGGCCAGAATTTTTTCAAAGTCCCATGCTGGCCAGAATTTTTTCTAAGTCTGACGCCTGGCTGAAAATTTTCAAAGTCCCATGCTGGCCAGAATTTTTTCAAAGTCCCATGCTGGCCAGAATTTTTTCAAAGTCCCATGCTGGCCAGAAATTTTTCAAAGTCCCATGCTGGCCAGAATTTTTTCAAAGTCCCATGCTGGCCAGAATTTTTTCTAAGTCTGACGCTTGGCCAAAAATTTTCAAAGTCCCATGCTGTCCAGAATTTTTTCTAAGTCTGACACCTGGCCGAAAATGTTCAAAGTCCCATGCAGGCCAGAATTTTTTCTAAGTCTGACTCCTGGCCGAAAATTTTCAAAGTCCCATGCTGGCCAGAATTTTTTCTAAGTCGACGCCTGGCTGAAAATTTTCAAAGTCCCATGCTGGCCAGAATTTTTTCTAAGTCCCATGCTGGCCAGAATTTTTTCTAAGTCTGATGCCTGGCTGAAAATTTTCAAAGTCCCATGCTGGCCAGAATTTTTTCTAAGTCTGACGCCTGCCTGAAATATTTCAAAGTCCCATGCTGGCCAGAATTTTTTCTAAGTCTGACGCCTGCCTGAAATATTTCAAATTCCCATGCGGGCCAGAATTTTTTCTAAGTCTGACGCCTGGCTGAAAATTTTCAAAGTCCCATGCTGGCCAGAATTTTTTCTAAGTCCCATGCTGGCCAGAATTTTTTCTAAGTCTGATGCCTGGCTGAAAATTTTCGAAGTCCCATGCTGGCCAGAATTTTTTCTAAGTCTGACGCCTGCCTGAAATATTTCAAAGTCCCATGCAGGCCAGAATTTTTTCTAAGTCCCATGCTGGCCAGAATTTTTTCTAAGTCTGATGCCTGGCTGAAAATTTTCAAAGTCCCATGCAGGCCAGAATTTTTTCTAAGTCCCACGCTGGCCAGAATTTTTTCTAAGTCTGATGCCTGGCTGAAAATTTTCAAAGTCCCATGCAGGCCAGAATTTTTTCTAAGTCTGACGCCTGGCCGAAAATTTTCAAAGTCCCATGCAGGCCAGAATTTTTTCTAAGTCTGACTCCTGGCCGAAAATTTTCAAAGTCCCATGCAGGCCAGAATTTTTTCTAAGTCTGACGCCTGGCCGAAAATTTTCAAAGTCCCATGCTGGCCAGAATTTTTTCTAAGTCCCATGCTGGCCAGAATTTTTTCTAAGTCTGACGCCTGCCTGAAATATTTCAAAGTCCCATGCAGGCCAGAATTTTTTCTAAGTCCCATGCTGGCCAGAATTTTTTCTAAGTCTGATGCCTGGCTGAAAATTTTCAAAGTCCCATGCAGGCCAGAATTTTTTCTAAGTCTGACGCCTGGCCGAAAATTTTCAAAGTCCCATGCAGGCCAGAATTTTTTCTAAGTCTGACGCCTGGCCGAAAATTTTCAAAGTCCCATGCTGGCCAGAATTTTTTCTAAGTCCCATGCTGGCCAGAATTTTTTCTAAGTCTGACGCCTGCCTGAAATATTTCAAAGTCCCATGCAGGCCAGAATTTTTTCAAAGTCCCATGCTGGCCAGAATTTTTTCTAAGTCTGACGCTTGGCCAAAAATTTTCAAAGTCCCATGCTGTCCAGAATTTTTTCTAAGTCTGACACCTGGCCGAAAATGTTCAAAGTCCCATGCAGGCCAGAATTTTTTCTAAGTCTGACTCCTGGCCGAAAATTTTCAAAGTCCCATGCTGGCCAGAATTTTTTCTAAGTCGACGCCTGGCTGAAAATTTTCAAAGTCCCATGCTGGCCAGAATTTTTTCTAAGTCCCATGCTGGCCAGAATTTTTTCTAAGTCTGATGCCTGGCTGAAAATTTTCAAAGTCCCATGCTGGCCAGAATTTTTTCTAAGTCTGACGCCTGCCTGAAATATTTCAAATTCCCATGCGGGCCAGAATTTTTTCTAAGTCTGACGCCTGGCTGAAAATTTTCAAAGTCCCATGCTGGCCAGAATTTTTTCTAAGTCCCATGCTGGCCAGAATTTTTTCTAAGTCTGATGCCTGGCTGAAAATTTTCGAAGTCCCATGCTGGCCAGAATTTTTTCTAAGTCTGATGCCTGGCTGAAAATTTTCAAAGTCCCATGCTGGCCAGAATTTTTTCTAAGTCTTACGCCTGCCTGAAATATTTCAAAGTCCCATGCAGGCCAGAATTTTTTCTAAGTCCCATGCTGGCCAGAATTTTTTCTAAGTCTGATGCCTGGCTGAAAATTTTCAAAGTCCCATGCAGGCCAGAATTTTTTCTAAGTCCCACGCTGGCCAGAATTTTTTCTAAGTCTGATGCCTGGCTGAAAATTTTCAAAGTCCCATGCAGGCCAGAATTTTTTCTAAGTCTGACGCCTGGCCGAAAATTTTCAAAGTCCCATGCAGGCCAGAATTTTTTCTAAGTCTGACTCCTGGCCGAAAATTTTCAAAGTCCCATGCAGGCCAGAATTTTTTCTAAGTCTGACGCCTGGCCGAAAATTTTCAAAGTCCCATGCTGGCCAGAATTTTTTCTAAGTCCCATGCTGGCCAGAATTTTTTCTAAGTCTGACGCCTGCCTGAAATATTTCAAAGTCCCATGCAGGCCAGAATTTTTTCTAAGTCCCATGCTGGCCAGAATTTTTTCTAAGTCTGATGCCTGGCTGAAAATTTTCAAAGTCCCATGCAGGCCAGAATTTTTTCTAAGTCTGACGCCTGGCCGAAAATTTTCAAAGTCCCATGCAGGCCAGAATTTTTTCTAAGTCTGACGCCTGGCCGAAAATTTTCAAAGTCCCATGCTGGCCAGAATTTTTTCTAAGTCCCATGCTGGCCAGAATTTTTTCTAAGTCTGACGCCTGCCTGAAATATTTCAAAGTCCCATGCAGGCCAGAATTTTTTCAAAGTCCCATGCTGGCCAGAATTTTTTCTAAGTCTGACGCCTGGCCGAAAATTTTCAAAGTCCCATGCTGGCCAGAATTTTTTCTAAGTCCCATGCTGGCCAGAATTTTTTCTAAGTCTGATGCCTGGCTGAAAATTTTCAAAGTCCCATGCTGGCCAGAATTTTTTCTAAGTCTGACGCCTGGCCGAAAATTTTCAAAGTCCCATGCAGGCCAGAATTTTTTCTAAGTCTGACTCCTGGCCGAAAATTTTCAAAGTCCCATGCTGGCCAGAATTTTTTCTAAGTCTGACGCCTGGCTGAAAATTTTCAAAGTCCCATGCTGGCCAGAATTTTTTCGAAGTCTGATGCCTGCCTGAAAATTTTCAAAGTCCCAAGCTAGCCAGAATTTTTTCTAAGTCTGACGCCTGGCCGAAAATTTTCAAAGTCCCATGCTGGCCAGAATTTTTTCAAAGTCCCATGCTGGCCAGAATTTTTTCAAAGTCCCATGCTGGCCAGAATTTTTTCTAAGTCCCATGCTGGCCAGAATTTTTTCAAAGTCCCATGCTGGCCAGAATTTTTTCTAAGTCTGACGCTTGGCCAAAAATTTTCAAAGTCCCATGCTGGCCAGAATTTTTTCAAAGTCCCATGCTGGCCAGAAATTTTTCAAAGTCCCATGCTGGCCAGAATTTTTTCTAAGTCCCATGCTGGCCAGAATTTTTTCTAAGTCCCATGCTGGCCAGAATTTTTTCTAAGTCTGACGCCTGGCCGAAAATTTTCAAAGTCCCATGCTGGCCAGAATTTTTTCAAAGTCCCATGCTGGCCAGAATTTTTTCTAAGTCTGACGCCTGCCTGAAATATTTCAAAGTCCCATGCGGGCCAGAATTTTTTCTAAGTCTGACGCTTGGCCAAAAATTTTCAAAGTCCCATGCTGGCCAGAATTTTTTCAAAGTCCCATGCTGGCCAGAATTTTTTCAAAGTCCCATGCTGGCCAGAATTTTTTCTAAGTCTGACGCTTGGCCAAAAATTTTCAAAGTCCCATGCTGGCCAGAATTTTTTCTAAGTCCCATGCTGGCCAGAATTTTTTCTAAGTCTGACGCTTGGCCAAAAATTTTCAAAGTCCCATGCTGGCCAGAATTTTTTCAAAGTCCCATGCTGGCCAGAATTTTTTCTAAGTCTGACGCTTGGCCAAAAATTTTCAAAGTCCCATGCAGGCCAGAATTTTTTCTAAGTCTGACTCCTGGCCGAAAATTTTCAAAGTCCCATGCTGGCCAGAATTTTTTCTAAGTCTGACGCCTGGCCGAAAATTTTCAAAGTCCCATGCAGGCCAGAATTTTTTCTAAGTCTGACGCCTGCCTGAAATATTTCAAAGTCCCATGCAGGCCAGAATTTTTTCTAAGTCTGACGCCTGGCCGAAAATTTTCAAAGTCCCATGCTGGCCAGAATTTTTTCTAAGTCCCATGCTGGCCAGAATTTTTTCTAAGTCTGACGCCTGCCTGAAATATTTCAAAGTCCCATGCAGGCCAGAATTTTTTCTAAGTCTGACGCCTGGCCGAAAATTTTCAAAGTCCCATGCTGGCCAGAATTTTTTCAAAGTCCCATGCTGGCCAGAATTTTTTCTAAGTCTGACGCCTGCCTGAAATATTTCAAAGTCCCATACTGTCCAGAATTTTTTCAAAGTCCCATGCTGGCCAGAATTTTTTCTAAGTCTGATGCCTGGCTGAAAATTTACAAAGTCCCATGCTGTCCAGAATTTTTTCAAAGTCCCATGCTGGCCAGAATTTTTTCTAAGTCTGACGCCTGGCCGAAAATTTTCAAAGTCCCATGCTGGCCAGAATTTTTTCTAAGTCTGATGCCTGACTGAAAATTTTCAAAGTCCCAAGCTAGCCAGAATTTTTTCTAAGTCTGACGCCTGGCCGAAAATTTTCAAAGTCCCATGCAGGCCAGAATTTTTTCTAAGTCTGACGCCTGGCCGAAAATTTTCAAAGTCCCATGCTGTCCAGAATTTTTTCTAAGTCTGACGCCTGGCCGAAAATTTTCAAAGTCCCATGCAGGCCAGAATTTTTTCTAAGTCTGACGCCTGGCCGAAAATTTTCAAAGTCCCATGCTGGCCAGAATTTTTTCTAAGTCTGATGCCTGGCTGAAAATTTACAAAGTCCCATGCTGGCCAGAATTTTTTCTAAGTCTGACGCCTGGCTGAAAATTTTCAAAGTCCCATGCTGGCCAGAATTTTTTCAAAGTCCCATGCAGGCCAGAATTTTTTCTAAGTCCCATGCTGGCCAGAATTTTTTCTAAGTCTGATGCCTGGCTGAAAATTTTCAAAGTCCCATGCTGGCCAGAATTTTTTCAAAGTCCCATGCAGGCCAGAATTTTTTCTAAGTCCCATGCTGGCCAGAATTTTTTCTAAGTCTGACGCCTGGCCGAAAATTTTCAAAGTCCCATGCAGGCCAGAATTTTTTCTATGTCTGATGCCTGGCTGAAAATTTACAAAGTCCCATGCTGGCCAAAATTTTTTCTAAGTCTGACGCCTGCCTGAAATATTTCTAAGTCCCATGCTGGCCAGAATTTTTTCTAAGTCTGACGCCTGCCTGAAATATTTCAAAGTCCCATGCAGGCCAGAATTTTTTCTAAGTCTGATGCCTGACTGAAAATTTTCAAAGTCCCAAGCTAGCCAGAATTTTTTCTAAGTCTGACGCCTGGCCGAAAATTTTCAAAGTCCCTTGCTGGACAGAATTTTTTCAAAGTCCCATGCTGGCCAGAATTTTTTCAAAGTCTGATGCCTGCCTGAAAATTTTCAAAGTCCCAAGCTAGCCAGAATTTTTTCTAAGTCTGACGCCTGGCCGAAAATTTTCAAAGTCCCATGCTGGCCAGAATTTTTTCTAAGTCTGACGCTTGGCCAAAAATTTTCAAAGTCCCATGCTGGCCAGAATTTTTTCAAAGTCCCATGCTGGCCAGAATTTTTTCAAAGTCCCATGCTGGCCAGAATTTTTTCTAAGTCTGACGCTTGGCCAAAAATTTTCAAAGTCCCATGCTGGCCAGAATTTTTTCTAAGTCCCATGCTGGCCAGAATTTTTTCTAAGTCTGACGCTTGGCCAAAAATTTTCAAAGTCCCATGCAGGCCAGAATTTTTTCTAAGTCTGACTCCTGGCCGAAAATTTTCAAAGTCCCATGCTGGCCAGAATTTTTTCTAAGTCTGACGCCTGGCTGAAAATTTTCAAAGTCCCATGCTGGCCAGAATTTTTTCTAAGTCTGACGCCTGCCTGAAATATTTCAAAGTCCCATACTGTCCAGAATTTTTTCAAAGTCCCATGCTGGCCAGAATTTTTTCTAAGTCTGACGCCTGGCCGAAAATTTTCAAAGTCCCATGCTGGCCAGAATTTTTTCTAAGTCTGATGCCTGGCTGAAAATTTACAAAGTCCCATGCTGTCCAGAATTTTTTCAAAGTCCCATGCTGGCCAGAATTTTTTCTAAGTCTGACGCCTGGCCGAATTTTTTCAAAGTCCCATGCTGGCAAGAATTTTTCAAAGTCCCATGCTGGCCAGAATTTTTTCAAAGTCCCATGCTGGCCAGAATTTTTTCTAAGTCTGATGCCTGGTTGAAAATTTTCAAAGTCCCATGCTGGCCAGAATTTTTTCTAAGTCTGATGCCTGGCCGAAAATTTTCAAAGTCCCATGCTGGCCAGAATTTTTTCAAAGTCCCATGCTGGCCAGAATTTTTTCTAAGTCTGATGCCTGCCTGAAATATTTCAAAGTCCCATGCAGGCCAGAATTTTTTCTAAGTCTGACGCCTGGCCGAAAATTTTCAAAGTCCCATGCAGGCCAGAATTTTTTCTAAGTCTGACTCCTGGCCGAAAATTTTCAAAGTCCCATGCTGGCCAGAATTTTTTCTAAGTCCCATGCTGGCCAGAATTTTTTCTAAGTCTGACGCCTGCCTGAAAATTTTCAAAGTCCCATGCTGTCCAGAATTTTTTCAAAGTCCCATGCTGGCCAGAATTTTTTCTAAGTCTGACGCCTGGCCGAAAATTTTCAAAGTCCCTTGCTGGACAGAATTTTTTCAAAGTCCCATGCTGGCCAGAATTTTTTCAAAGTCTGATGCCTGCCTGAAAATTTTCAAAGTCCCAAGCTAGCCAGAATTTTTTCTAAGTCTGACGCCTGGCCGAAAATTTTCAAAGTCCCATGCTGTCCAGAATTTTTTTCTAAGTCTGACGCCTGCCTGAAATATTTCAAAGTCCCATGCAGGCCAGAATTTTTTCTAAGTCTGACTCCTGGCCAAAAATTTTCAAAGTCCCATGCTGGCCAGAATTTTTTCTAAGTCTGACGCCTGGCTGAAAATTTTCAAAGTCCCATGCTGGCCAGAATTTTTTCGAAGTCTGATGCCTGCCTGAAAATTTTGAAAGTCCCAAGCTAGCCAGAATTTTTTCTAAGTCTGACGCCTGCCTGAAATATTTCAAAGTCCCATGCAGGCCAGAATTTTTTCTAAGTCTGACGCCTGGCCGAAAATTTTCAAAGTCCCATGCTGGCCAGAATTTTTTCAAAGTCCCATGCTGGCCAGAATTTTTTCTAAGTCTGACGCCTGCCTGAAATATTTCAAAGTCCCATGCTGTCCAGAATTTTTTCAAAGTCCCATGCTGGCCAGAATTTTTTCTAAGTCTGACGCCTGGCCGAAAATTTTCAAAGTCCCATGCTGGCCAGAATTTTTTCTAAGTCTGATGCCTGGCTGAAAATTTACAAAGTCCCATGCTGGCCAGAATTTTTTCTAAGTCTGACGCCTGCCTGAAATATTTCAAAGTCCCATGCAGGCCAGAATTTTTTCTAAGTCTGACTCCTGGCCGAAAATTTTCAAAGTCCCATGCTGTCCAGAATTTTTTCTAAGTCTGACGCCTGGCTGAAAATTTTCAAAGTCCCATGCTGGCCAGAATTTTTTCGAAGTCTGATGCCTGCCTGAAAATTTTCAAAGTCCCAAGCTAGCCAGAATTTTTTCTAAGTCTGACGCCTGGCCGAAAATTTTCAGTCCCTTGCTGGACAGAATTTTTTCAAAGTCCCATGCTGGCCAGAATTTTTTCAAAGTCTGATGCCTGCCTGAAAATTTTCAAAGTCCCAAGCTAGCCAGAATTTTTTCTAAGTCTGACGCCTGGCCGAAAATTTTCAAAGTCCCATGCTGGCCAGAATTTTTTCTAAGTCCCATGCTGGCCAGAATTTTTTCAAAGTCCCATGCTGGCCAGAATTTTTTCTAAGTCTGACGCCTGGCCAAAAATTTTCAAAGTCCCATGCTGTCCAGAATTTTTTCAAAGTCCCATGCTGGCCAGAATTTTTTCTAAGTCTGATGCCTGGCTGAAAATTTTCAAAGTCCCATGCTGGCCAGAATTTTTTCTAAGTCTGATGCCTGGCCGAAAATTTTCAAAGTCCCATGCTGTCCAGAATTTTTTCAAAGTCCCATGCTGGCCAGAATTTTTTCTAAGTCTGATGCCTGGCCGAAAATTTTCAAAGTCCCATGCTGTCCAGAATTTTTTCAAAGTCCCATGCTGGCCAGAATTTTTTCTAAGTCTGATGCCTGGCTGAAAATTTTCAAAGTCCCATGCTGGCCAGAATTTTTTCTGACGCCTGCCTGAAAATTTTCAAAGTCCCATGCTGGCCAGAATTTTTTCTAAGTCCCATGCTGGCCAGAATTTTTTCTAAGTCTGATGCCTGGCTGAAAATTTTCAAAGTCCCATGCTGGCCAGAATTTTTTCTAAGTCTGACGCCTGCCTGAAATATTTCAAAGTCCCATGCAGGCCAGAATTTTTTCTAAGTCTGATGCCTGGCTGAAAATTTTCAAAGTCCCATGCTGGCCAGAATTTTTTCTAAGTCTGATGCCTGGCTGAAAATTTACAAAGTCCCATGCTGTCCAGAATTTTTTCAAAGTCCCATGCTGGCCAGAATTTTTTCTAAGTCTGACGCCTGGCCGAAAATTTTCAAAGTCCCATGCTGGCCAGAATTTTTTCAAAGTCCCATGCTGGCCAGAATTTTTTCTAAGTCTGACGCCTGCCTGAAATATTTCAAAGTCCCATGCTGTCCAGAATTTTTTCAAAGTCCCATGCTGGCCAGAATTTTTTCTAAGTCTGACGCCTGGCCGAAAATTTTCAAAGTCCCATGCAGGCCAGAATTTTTTCTAAGTCTGACTCCTGGCCGAAAATTTTCAAAGTCCCATGCTGGCCAGAATTTTTTCTAAGTCTGATGCCTGCCTGAAATATTTCAAAGTCCCATACTGTCCAGAATTTTTTCAAAGTCCCATGCAGGCCAGAATTTTTTCTAAGTCTGACGCCTGGCCGAAAATTTTCAAAGTCCCATGCTGGCCAGAATTTTTTCTAAGTCTGATGCCTGGCTGAAAATTTACAAAGTCCCATGCTGGCCAGAATTTTTTCTAAGTCTGACGCCTGCCTGAAATATTTCAAAGTCCCATGCAGGCCAGAATTTTTTCTAAGTCTGACTCCTGGCCGAAAATTTTCAAAGTCCCATGCTGTCCAGAATTTTTTCTAAGTCTGACGCCTGGCTGAAAATTTCCAAAGTCCCATGCTGGCCAGAATTTTTTCGAAGTCTGATGCCTGCCTGAAAATTTTCAAAGTCCCAAGCTAGCCAGAATTTTTTCTAAGTCTGACGCCTGGCCGAAAATTTTCAGTCCCTTGCTGGACAGAATTTTTTCAAAGTCCCATGCTGGCCAGAATTTTTTCAGTCTGATGCCTGCCTGAAAATTTTCAAAGTCCCAAGCTAGCCAGAATTTTTTCTAAGTCTGACGCCTGGCCGAAAATTTTCAAAGTCCCATGCTGGCCAGAATTTTTTCTAAGTCCCATGCTGGCCAGAATTTTTTCAAAGTCCCATGCTGGCCAGAATTTTTTCTAAGTCTGACGCCTGGCCAAAAATTTTCAAAGTCCCATGCTGTCCAGAATTTTTTCAAAGTCCCATGCTGGCCAGAATTTTTTCTAAGTCTGATGCCTGGCTGAAAATTTTCAAAGTCCCATGCTGGCCAGAATTTTTTCTAAGTCTGATGCCTGGCCGAAAATTTTCAAAGTCCCATGCTGTCCAGAATTTTTTCAAAGTCCCATGCTGGCCAGAATTTTTTCTAAGTCTGATGCCTGGCTGAAAATTTTCAAAGTCCCATGCTGGCCAGAATTTTTTCAAAGTCCCATGCTGGCCAGAATTTTTTCAAAGTCTGATGCCTGGCTGAAAATTTTCAAAGTCCCATGCTGGCCAGAATTTTTTCAAAGTCCCATGCTGGCCAGAATTTTTTCAAAGTCCCATGCTGGCCAGAATTTTTTCAAAGTCCCATGCTGGCCAGAATTTTTTCAAAGTCTGATGCCTGGCTGAAAATTTTCAAAGTCCCATGCTGGCCAGAATTTTTTCAAAGTCCCATGCTGGCCAGAATTTTTTCTAAGTCTGATGCCTGCCTGAAATATTTAAAAGTCCCATGCTGGCCAGAATTTTTTCAAAGTCCCATGCTGGCCAGAATTTTTTCAAAGTCCCATGCTGGCCAGAATTTTTTCAAAGTCCCATGCAGGCCAGAATTTTTTCTAAGTCTGACGCCTGCCTAAAATATTTCAAAGTCCCATGCAGGCCAGAATTTTTTCTAAGTCTGACGCCTGGCCGAAAATGTTCAAAGTCCCATGCTGGCCAGAATTTTTTCTAAGTCTGATGCCTGGCTGAAAATTTTCAAAGTCCCATGCTGGCCAGAATTTTTTCTAAGTCTGACGCCTGGCCGAAAATGTTCAAAGTCCCATGCTGGCCAGAATTTTTTCTAAGTCTGATGCCTGGCTGAAAATTTTCAAAGTCCCATGCTGGCCAGAATTTTTTCTGACGCCTGCCTGAAATATTTCAAATTCCCATGCGGGCCAGAATTTTTTCTAAGTCTGACGCCTGGCTGAAAATTTTCAAAGTCCCATGCTGGCCAGAATTTTTTCTAAGTCCCATGCTGGCCAGAATTTTTTCTAAGTCTGATGCCTGGCTGAAAATTTTCAAAGTCCCATGCTGGCCAGAATTTTTTCTAAGTCTGACGCCTGCCTGAAATATTTCAAAGTCCCATGCAGGCCAGAATTTTTTCTAAGTCTGACGCCTGGCCGAAAATTTTCAAAGTCCCATGCTGTCCAGAATTTTTTCAAAGTCCCATGCTGGCCAGAATTTTTTCTAAGTCTGACGCCTGGCCGAAAATTTTCAAAGTCCCATGCAGGCCAGAATTTTTTCTAAGTCTGACGCCTGGCCGAAAATTTTCAAAGTCCCATGCTGGCCAGAATTTTTTCTAAGTCTGATGCCTGCCTGAAATATTTCAAAGTCCCATGCAGGCCAGAATTTTTTCTAAGTCTGACTCCTGGCCGAAAATTTTCAAAGTCCCATGCTGGCCAGAATTTTTTCTAAGTCTGATGCCTGGCTGAAAATTTCCAAAGTCCCATGCTGGCCAGAATTTTTTCTAAGTCTGATGCCTGGCTGAAAATTTTCAAAGTCCCATGCTGGCCAGAATTTTTTCTAAGTCTGACGCCTGCCTGAAAATTTTCAAAGTCCCTTGCTGGACAGAATTTTTTCAAAGTCCCATGCTGGCCAGAATTT
Organism: Festucalex cinctus; assembly: GCF_051991245.1. Lineage (NCBI taxonomy): Eukaryota > Metazoa > Chordata > Actinopteri > Syngnathiformes > Syngnathidae > Festucalex > Festucalex cinctus. The sequence continues at coordinate 23,077,093 of NC_135419.1, read as the reverse complement.
TTTCAAAGTCTGATGCCTGCCTGAAAATTTTCAAAGTCCCAAGCTAGCCAGAATTTTTTCTAAGTCTGACGCCTGGCCGAAAATTTTCAAAGTCCCAAGCTAGCCAGAATTTTTTCTAAGTCCCATGCTGGCCAGAATTTTTTCTAAGTCTGACGCTTGGCCAAAAATTTTCAAAGTCCCATGCTGGCCAGAATTTTTTCTAAGTCCCATGCTGGCCAGAATTTTTTCTAAGTCTGACGCTTGGCCAAAAATTTTCAAAGTCCCATGCTGGCCAGAATTTTTTCAAAGTCCCATGCTGGCCAGAATTTTTTCTAAGTCTGACGCTTGGCCAAAAATTTTCAAAGTCCCATGCAGGCCAGAATTTTTTCTAAGTCTGACTCCTGGCCGAAAATTTTCAAAGTCCCATGCTGGCCAGAATTTTTTCTAAGTCTGACGCCTGGCTGAAAATTTTCAAAGTCCCATGCTGGCCAGAATTTTTTCTAAGTCTGATGCCTGACTGAAAATTTTCAAAGTCCCATGCAGGCCAGAATTTTTTCTAAGTCTGACGCCTGGCCGAAAATTTTCAAAGTCCCATGCTGGCCAGAATTTTTTCAAAGTCCCATGCTGGCCAGAATTTTTTCTAAGTCTGACGCCTGCCTGAAATATTTCAAAGTCCCATGCTGTCCAGAATTTTTTCAAAGTCCCATGCTGGCCAGAATTTTTTCTAAGTCTGACGCCTGGCCGAAAATTTTCAAAGTCCCATGCTAGCCAGAATTTTTTCAAAGTCTGACGCCTGGCCGAAAATTTTCAGTCCCATGCAGGCCAGAATTTTTTCTAAGTCTGACTCCTGGCCGAAAATTTTCAAAGTCCCATGCAGGCCAGAATTTTTTCTAAGTCTGACGCCTGGCCGAAAATTTTCAAAGTCCCATGCTGGCCAGAATTTTTTCTAAGTCTGACGCCTGCCTGAAATATTTCAAAGTCCCATGCAGGCCAGAATTTTTTCTAAGTCCCATGCTGGCAAGAATTTTTTCAAAGTCCCATGCTGGCCAGAATTTTTTCTAAGTCCGACCCCTGGCTGAAAATTTTCAAAGTTTAATGCTAGCCAGAATTTTTTCTAAGTCCCATGCTGGCCAGAATTTTTTCTAAGTCTGATGCCTGGCTGAAAATTTTCAAAGTCCCATGCTGGCCAGAATTTTTTCTAAGTCTGTTGCCTGGCCGAAAATTTTCAAAGTCCCATGCTGGCCAGAATTTTTTCAAAGTCCCATGCTGGCCAGAAATTTTTCAAAGTCTGAAGCCTGGCCGAAAATTTTCAAAGTCTCACGCCTGCCTGAAATATTTCAAAGTCCCATGCTGGCCAGAATTTTTTCAAAGTCTGATGCCTGGCTGAAAATTTTCAAAGTCCCATGCTGGCCAGAATTTTTTCAATGTCTGACGCCTGGCCGAAAATTTTCAAAGTCTGACGCCTACCTGAAATATTTCAAAGTCCCATGCTGGCCAGAATTTTTTCTAAGTCTGACGCCTACCTGAAATATTTCAAAGTCCCATGCTGGCCAGAATTTTTTCTAAGTCTGACGCCTACCTGAAATATTTCAAAGTCCCATGCTGACCAGAATTTTTTCTATGTCTGACGCCTACCTGAAATATTTCAAAGTCCCATGCTGGCCAGAATTTTTTCTAAGTCTGACGCCTGGCCGAAAATTTTCAAAGTCCCATGCTGGCCAGAATTTTTTCTAAGTCTGACGCCTGGCCGAAAATTTTCAAAGTCCCATGCTGGCCAGTATTTTTTCAAAGTCTGATGCCTGGCTGAAAATTTTCAAAGTCCCATGCAAGCCAGAATTTTTTCAAAGTCCCATGCTGGCCAGAATTTTTTCGAAGTCTGATGCCTGGCCGAAAATTTTCAAAGTCCCATGCTAGCCAGAATTTTTTCAAAGTCTGACGCCTGGCCGAAAATTTTCAAAGTCCCACATTTGTCTGAAAATTTTCAAAGTCCCATGCTGGCCAGAATTTTTTCTAAGTCCGACCCCTGGCTGAAAATTTTCAAAGTCCCATGCTAGCCAGAATTTTTTCTAAGTCCCATGCTGGCCAGAATTTTTTCAAAGTCTGACGCCTGGCCGAAAATTTTCAAAGTCTGACGCCTACCTGAAATATTTCAAAGTCCCATGCTGGCCAGAATTTTTTCTAAGTCTGACGCCTACCTGAAATATTTCAAAGTCCCATGCTGGCCAGAATTTTTTCTAAGTCTGACGCCTACCTGAAATATTTCAAAGTCCCATGCTGACCAGAATTTTTTCTATGTCTGACGCCTACCTGAAATATTTCAAAGTCCCATGCTGGCCAGAATTTTTTCTAAGTCTGACGCCTGGCCGAAAATTTTCAAAGTCCCATGCTGGCCAGAATTTTTTCTAAGTCTGACGCCTGGCCGAAAATTTTCAAAGTCCCATGCTGGCCAGTATTTTTTCAAAGTCTGATGCCTGGCTGAAAATTTTCAAAGTCCCATGCAAGCCAGAATTTTTTCAAAGTCCCATGCTGGCCAGAATTTTTTCGAAGTCTGATGCCTGGCCGAAAATTTTCAAAGTCCCATGCTAGCCAGAATTTTTTCAAAGTCTGACGCCTGGCCGAAAATTTTCAAAGTCCCACATTTGTCTGAAAATTTTCAAAGTCCCATGCTGGCCAGAATTTTTTCTAAGTCCGACCCCTGGCTGAAAATTTTCAAAGTCCCATGCTAGCCAGAATTTTTTCTAAGTCCCATGCTGGCCAGAATTTTTTCAAAGTCTGACGCCTGGCCGAAAATTTTCAAAGTCTGACGCCTACCTGAAATATTTCAAAGTCCCATGCTGGCCAGAGTTTTTTCTAAGTCTGACGCCTGGCCGAAACTTTTCAAAGTCCCATGCTGGCCAGTATTTTTTCAAAGTCTGATGCCTGGCTGAAAATTTTCAAAGTCCCATGCAAGCCAGAATTTTTTCAAAGTCCCATGCTGGCCAGAAGTCTTACGCCTGGCCAAAAATTTTCAGTCTGACGCCTACCTGAAATATTTCAAAGTCCCATGCTGGCCAGAATTTTTTCGAAGTCTGATGCCTGGCCGAAAATTTTCAAAGTCCCATGCTAGCCAGAATTTTTTCAAAGTCTGACGCCTGGCCTAAAATTTTCAAAGTCCCACGCCTGTCTGAAAATTTTCAAAGTCCCACACTTGTCTGAAAATTTTCGAAGTCCCATGCTGGCCAGAATTTTTTCTAAGTCTGACGCCTGGCCGAAAATTTTCAAAGTCCCATGCTGGCCAGTATTTTTTCAAAGTCTGATGCCTGGCTGAAATTTTTCAAAGTCCCATGCAAGCCAGAATTTTTTCAAAGTCCCATGCTGGCCAGAATTTTTTCGAAGTCTGATGCCTGGCCGAAAATTTTCAAAGTCCCATGCTAGCCAGAATTTTTTCAAAGTCTGACGCCTGGCCGAAAATTTTCAAAGTCCCACACTTGTCTGAAAATTTTCAAAGTCCCATGCTGTCCAGAATTTTTTCTAAGTCTGATGCCTGGCTGAAAATTTTCAAAGTCCCATGCTTGCCAGAATTTTTTCAAAGTCTGACGCCTACCTGAAATATTTCAAAGTCCCATGCTGGCCAGAATTTTTTCTAAGTCTGACGCCTGGCCGAAAATTTTCAAAGTCCCATGCTGGCCAGTATTTTTTCAAAGTCTGATGCCTGGCTGAAAATTTTCAAAGTCCCATGCTTGCCAGAATTTTTTCAAAGTCTGACGCCTACCTGAAATATTTCAAAGTCCCATGCTGGCCAGAATTTTTTCTAAGTCTGACGCCTGGCCGAAAATTTTCAAAGTCCCATGCTGGCCAGTATTTTTTCAAAGTCTGATGCCTGGCTGAAAATTTTCAAAGTCCCATGCAAGCCAGAATTTTTTCAAAGTCCCATGCTGGCCAGAATTTTTTCTAAGTCTGACGCCTACCTGAAATATTTCAAAGTCCCATGCTGGCCAGAATTTTTTCTAAGTCTGACGCCTACCTGAAATATTTCAAAGTCCCATGCTGACCAGAATTTTTTCTATGTCTGACGCCTACCTGAAATATTTCAAAGTCCCATGCTGGCCAGAATTTTTTCTAAGTCTGACGCCTGGCCGAAAATTTTCAAAGTCCCATGCTGGCCAGAATTTTTTCTAAGTCTGACGCCTGGCCGAAAATTTTCAAAGTCCCATGCTGGCCAGTATTTTTTCAAAGTCTGATGCCTGGCTGAAAATTTTCAAAGTCCCATGCAAGCCAGAATTTTTTCAAAGTCCCATGCTGGCCAGAATTTTTTCGAAGTCTGATGCCTGGCCGAAAATTTTCAAAGTCCCATGCTAGCCAGAATTTTTTCAAAGTCTGACGCCTGGCCGAAAATTTTCAAAGTCCCACATTTGTCTGAAAATTTTCAAAGTCCCATGCTGGCCAGAATTTTTTCTAAGTCTGACGCCTGGCCGAAAATTTTCAAAGTCCCATGCTGGCCAGAATTTTTTCTAAGTCTGACGCCTGGCCGAAAATTTTCAAAGTCTGACGCCTACCTGAAATATTTCAAAGTCCCATGCTGGCCAGAATTTTTTCTAAGTCTGATGCCTGGCCGAAACTTTTCAAAGTCCCATGCTGGCCAGAATTTTTTCGAAGTCTGATGCCTGGCCGAAAATTTTCAAAGTCCCATGCTAGCCAGAATTTTTTCAAAGTCTGACGCCTGGCCGAAAATTTTCAAAGTCTGATGCCTGGCTGAAATTTTTCAAAGTCCCATGCTGGCCAGATTTTTTTCGAAGTCTGATGCCTGGCCGAAAATTTTCAAAGTCCCATGCTAGCCAGAATTTTTTCAAAGTCTGACGCCTGGCCGAAAATTTTCAAAGTCCCACACTTGTCTGAAAATTTTCAAAGTCCCATGCTGGCCAGAATTTTTTCTAAGTCCGACCCCTGGCTGAAAATTTTCAAAGTCCCATGCTAGCCAGAATTTTTTCTAAGTCCCATGCTAGCCAGAATTTTTTCAAAGTCTGACGCCTGGCCGAAAATTTTCAAAGTCCCACACTTGTCTGAAAATTTTCAAAGTCCCATGCTGGCCAGAATTTTTTCTAAGTCTGATGCCTGGATGAAAATTTTCAAAGTCCCATGCTTGCCAGAATTTTTTCAAAGTCTGACGCCTACCTGAAATATTTCAAAGTCCCATGCTGGCCAGAATTTTTTCTAAGTCTGACGCCTGGCCGAAAATTTTCAAAGTCCCATGCTGGCCAGTATTTTTTCAAAGTCTGATGCCTGGCTGAAAATTTTCAAAGTCCCATGCAAACCAGAATTTTTTCAAAGTCCCATGCTGGCCAGAAGTCTGACGCCTGGCCAAAAATTTTCAAAGTCTGACGCCTACCTGAAATATTTCAAAGTCCCATGCTGGCCAGAATTTTTTCGAAGTCTGATGACTGGCCGAAAATTTTCAAAGTCCCATGCTGGCCAGAATTTTTTCTAAGTCCCATGCTGGCCAGAATTTTTTCTAAGTCTGACGCTTGGCCGAAAATTTTCAAAGTCCCATGCTGGCCAGAATTTTTTCAAAGTCTGCTGCCTGGCTGAAAATTTTCAAAGTCCCATGCTGGCCAGAATTTTTTCTAAGTCTGACGCCTGGCCGAAAATTTTCAAAGTCCCATGCTGGCCAGTATTTTTTCAAAGTCTGATGCCTGGCTGAAATTTTTCAAAGTCCCATGCAAGCCAGAATTTTTTCAAAGTCCCATGCTGGCCAGAATTTTTTCGAAGTCTGATGCCTGGCCGAAAATTTTCAAAGTCCCATGCTAGCCAGAATTTTTTCAAAGTCTGACGCCTGGCCGAAAATTTTCAAAGTCCCACACTTGTCTGAAAATTTTCAAAGTCCCATGCTAGCCAGAATTTTTTCTAAGTCCCATGCTAGCCAGAATTTTTTCAAAGTCTGACGCCTGGCCGAAAATTTTCAAAGTCCCACACTTGTCTGAAAATTTTCAAAGTCCCATGCTGGCCAGAATTTTTTCTAAGTCTGATGCCTGGATGAAAATTTTCAAAGTCCCATGCTTGCCAGAATTTTTTCAAAGTCTGACGCCTACCTGAAATATTTCAAAGTCCCATGCTGGCCAGAATTTTTTCTAAGTCTGACGCCTGGCCGAAAATTTTCAAAGTCCCATGCTGGCCAGTATTTTTTCAAAGTCGGATGCCTGGCTGAAAATTTTCAAAGTCCCATGCAAACCAGAATTTTTTCAAAGTCCCATGCTGGCCAGAAGTCTGACGCCTGGCCAAAAATTTTCAAAGTCTGACGCCTACCTGAAATATTTCAAAGTCCCATGCTGGCCAGAATTTTTTCGAAGTCTGATGACTGGCCGAAAATTTTCAAAGTCCCATGCTGGCCAGAATTTTTTCTAAGTCCCATGCTGGCCAGAATTTTTTCTAAGTCTGACGCTTGGCCGAAAATTTTCAAAGTCCCATGCTGGCCAGAATTTTTTCAAAGTCTGCTGCCTGGCTGAAAATTTTCAAAGTCCCATGCTGGCCAGAATTTTTTCTAAGTCTGTTGCCTGGCCGAAAATTTTCAAAGTCCCATGCTGGCCAGAATTTTTTCAAAGTCCCATGCTGGCCAGAAATTTTTCAAAGTCTGAAGCCTGGCCGAAAATTTTCAAAGTCTCACGCCTGCCTGAAATATTTCAAAGTCCCATGCCGGCCAGAATTTTTTCGAATTCTGATGCCTGGCCGAAAATTTTCAAAGTCCCATGCTAGCCAGAATTTTTTCAAAGTCTGACGCCTGGCCGAAAATTTTCAAAGTCCCACGCCTGTCTGAAAATTTTCAAAGTCCCACACTTGTCTGAAAATTTTCAAAGTCCCATGCTGGCCAGAATTTTTTCTAAGTCTGACGCCTGGCCGAAAATTTTCAAAGTCCCATGCTGGCCAGTATTTTTTCAAAGTCTGATGCCTGGCTGAAATTTTTCAAAGTCCCATGCAAGCCAGAATTTTTTCAAAGTCCCATGCTGGCCAGAATTTTTTCGAAGTCTGATGCCTGGCCGAAAATTTTCAAAGTCCCATGCTAGCCAGAATTTTTTCAAAGTCTGACGCCTGGCCGAAAATTTTCAAAGTCCCACACTTGTCTGAAAATTTTCAAAGTCCCATGCTGGCCAGAATTTTTTCTAAGTCTGATGCCTGGCTGAAAATTTTCAAAGTCCCATGCTTGCCAGAATTTTTTCAAAGTCTGACGCCTACCTGAAATATTTGAAAGTCCCATGCTGGCCAGAATTTTTTCTAAGTCTGACGCCTGGCCGAAAATTTTCAAAGTCCCATGCTGGCCAGTATTTTTTCAAAGTCTGATGCCTGGCTGAAAATTTTCAAAGTCCCATGCTTGCCAGAATTTTTTCAAAGTCTGACGCCTACCTGAAATATTTCAAAGTCCCATGCTGGCCAGAATTTTTTCTAAGTCTGACGCCTGGCCGAAAATTTTCAAAGTCCAATGCTGGCCAGTATTTTTTCAAAGTCCCATGCTGGCCAGAATTTTTTCTAAGTCTGACGCCTACCTGAAATATTTCAAAGTCCCATGCTGGCCAGAATTTTTTCTAAGTCTGACGCCTACCTGAAATATTTCAAAGTCCCATGCTGGCCAGAATTTTTTCTAAGTCTGACGCCTGGCCGAAAATTTTCAAAGTCCCATGCTGGCCAGAATTTTTTCTAAGTCTGACGCCTGGCCGAAAATTTTCAAAGTCTGACGCCTACCTGAAATATTTCAAAGTCCCATGCTGGCCAGAATTTTTTCAAAGTTTGATGCCTGGCCGAAAATTTTCAAAGTCCCATGCTGGCCAGAATTTTTTCTAAGTCCCATGCTGGCCAGAATTTTTTCAATGTCTGACGCCTGGCCGAAAATTTTCAAAGTCTGACGCCTACCTGAAATATTTCAAAGTCCCATGCTGGCCAGAATTTTTTCTAAGTCTGACGCCTACCTGAAATATTTCAAAGTCCCATGCTGGCCAGAATTTTTTCTAAGTCTGACGCCTACCTGAAATATTTCAAAGTCCCATGCTGACCAGAATTTTTTCTAAGTCTGACGCCTACCTGAAATATTTCAAAGTCCCATGCTGGCCAGAATTTTTTCTCTAAGTCTGACGCCTGGCCGAAAATTTTCAAAGTCCCATGCTGGCCAGAATTTTTTCTAAGTCTGACGCCTGGCCGAAAATTTTCAAAGTCCCATGCTGGCCAGTATTTTTTCAAAGTCTGATGCCTGGCTGAAAATTTTCAAAGTCCCATGCAAGCCAGAATTTTTTCAAAGTCCCATGCTGGCCAGAATTTTTTCGAAGTCTGATGCCTGGCCGAAAATTTTCAAAGTCCCATGCTAGCCAGAATTTTTTCAAAGTCTGACGCCTGGCCGAAAATTTTCAAAGTCCCACATTTGTCTGAAAATTTTCAAAGTCCCATGCTGGCCAGAATTTTTTCTAAGTCCGACCCCTGGCTGAAAATTTTCAAAGTCCCATGCTAGCCAGAATTTTTTCTAAGTCCCATGCTGGCCAGAATTTTTTCTAAGTCTGATGCCTGGCTGAAAATTTTCAAAGTCCCATGCTTGCCAGAATTTTTTCAAAGTCTGACGCCTGGCCGAAAATTTTCAAAGTCTGACGCCTACCTGAAATATTTCAAAGTCCCATGCTGGCCAGTATTTTTTCAAAGTCTGATGCCTGGCTGAAAATTTTCAAAGTCCCATGCAAGCCAGAATTTTTTCAAAGTCCCATGCTGGCCAGAATTTTTTCGAAGTCTGATGACTGGCCGAAAATTTTCAAAGTCCCATGCTGGCCAGAATTTTTTCTAAGTCCCATGCTGGCCAGAATTTTTTCTAAGTCTGACGCTTGGCCGAAAATTTTCAAAGTCCCATGCTGGCCAGAATTTTTTCAAAGTCTGCTGCCTGGCTGAAAATTTTCAAAGTCCCATGCTGGCCAGAATTTTTTCTAAGTCTGTTGCCTGGCCGAAAATTTTCAAAGTCCCATGCTGGCCAGAAATTTTTCAAAGTCTGAAGCCTGGCCGAAAATTTTCAAAGTCTCACGCCTGCCTGAAATATTTCAAAGTCCCATGCTGGCCAGAATTTTTTCAATGTCTGACGCCTGGCCGAAAATTTTCAAAGTCCCATGCTGGCCAGAATTTTTTCTAAGTCTGATGCCTGGCTGAAAATTTTCAAAGTCCCATGCTGGCCAGAATTTTTTCTAAGTCCCATGCTGGCCAGAATTTTTTCAATGTCTGACGCCTGGCCGAAAATTTTCAAAGTCTGACGCCTACCTGAAATATTTCAAAGTCCCATGCTGGCCAGAATTTTTTCTAAGTCTGACGCCTACCTGAAATATTTCAAAGTCCCATGCTGGCCAGAATTTTTTCTAAGTCTGACGCCTACCTGAAATATTTCAAAGTCCCATGCTGGCCAGAATTTTTTCTAAGTCTGACGCCTACCTGAAATATTTCAAAGTCCCATGCTGGCCAGAATTTTTTCTAAGTCTGACGCCTGGCCGAAAATTTTCAAAGTCCCATGCTGGCCAGAATTTTTTCTAAGTCTGACGCCTGGCCGAAAATTTTCAAAGTCCCATGCTGGCCAGTATTTTTTCAAAGTCTGATGCCTGGCTGAAAATTTTCAAAGTCCCATGCAAGCCAGAATTTTTTCAAAGTCCCATGCTGGCCAGAATTTTTTCGAAGTCTGATGCCTGGCCGAAAATTTTCAAAGTCCCATGCTAGCCAGAATTTTTTCAAAGTCTGACGCCTGGCCAAAAATTTTCAGTCTGACGCCTACCTGAAATATTTCAAAGTCCCATGCTGGCCAGAATTTTTTCGAAGTCTGATGCCTGGCCGAAAATTTTCAAAGTCCCATGCTAGCCAGAATTTTTTCAAAGTCTGACGCCTGGCCGAAAATTTTCAAAGTCCCACGCCTGTCTGAAAATTTTCAAAGTCCCACACTTGTCTGAAAATTTTCAAAGTCCCATGCTGGCCAGAATTTTTTCTAAGTCTGACGCCTGGCCGAAAATTTTCAAAGTCCCATGCTGGCCAGTATTTTTTCAAAGTCTGATGCCTGGCTGAAATTTTTCAAAGTCCCATGCTAGCCAGAATTTTTTCAAAGTCTGACGCCTGGCCGAAAATTTTCAAAGTCCCACACTTGTCTGAAAATTTTCAAAGTCCCATGCTGGCCAGAATTTTTTCTAAGTCTGATGCCTGGCTGAAAATTTTCAAAGTCCCATGCTTGCCAGAATTTTTTCAAAGTCTGACGCCTACCTGAAATATTTCAAAGTCCCATGCTGGCCAGAATTTTTTCTAAGTCTGACGCCTGGCCGAAAATTTTCAAAGTCCCATGCTGGCCAGTATTTTTTCAAAGTCTGATGCCTGGCTGAAAATTTTCAAAGTCCCATGCTTGCCAGAATTTTTTCAAAGTCTGACGCCTACCTGAAATATTTCAAAGTCCCATGCTGGCCAGAATTTTTTCTAAGTCTGACGCCTACCTGAAATATTTCAAAGTCCCATGCTGGCCAGAATTTTTTCTAAGTCTGACGCCTGGCCGAAAATTTTCAAAGTCCCATGCTGGCCAGTATTTTTTCAAAGTCTGATGCCTGGCTGAAAATTTTCAAAGTCCCATGCTGGCCAGAATTTTTTCTAAGTCCCATGCTGGCCAGAATTTTTTCAATGTCTGACGCCTGGCCGAAAATTTTCAAAGTCTGACGCCTACCTGAAATATTTCAAAGTCCCATGCTGGCCAGAATTTTTTCTAAGTCTGACGCCTACCTGAAATATTTCAAAGTCCCATGCTGACCAGAATTTTTTCTAAGTCTGACGCCTACCTGAAATATTTCAAAGTCCCATGCTGGCCAGAATTTTTTCTAAGTCTGACGCCTGGCCGAAAATTTTCAAAGTCCCATGCTGGCCAGAATTTTTTCTAAGTCTGACGCCTGGCCGAAAATTTTCAAAGTCCCATGCTGGCCAGTATTTTTTCAAAGTCTGATGCCTGGCTGAAAATTTTCAAAGTCCCATGCAAGCCAGAATTTTTTCAAAGTCCCATGCTGGCCAGAATTTTTTCGAAGTCTGATGCCTGGCCGAAAATTTTCAAAGTCCCATGCTAGCCAGAATTTTTTCAAAGTCTGACGCCTGGCCGAAAATTTTCAAAGTCCCACATTTGTCTGAAAATTTTCAAAGTCCCATGCTGGCCAGAATTTTTTCTAAGTCCGACCCCTGGCTGAAAATTTTCAAAGTCCCATGCTAGCCAGAATTTTTTCTAAGTCCCATGCTGGCCAGAATTTTTTCTAAGTCTGATGCCTGGCTGAAAATTTTCAAAGTCCCATGCTTGCCAGAATTTTTTCAAAGTCTGACGCCTGGCCGAAAATTTTCAAAGTCTGACGCCTACCTGAAATATTTCAAAGTCCCATGCTGGCCAGAGTTTTTTCTAAGTCTGATGCCTGGCTGAAAATTTTCAAAGTCCCATGCAAGCCAGAATTTTTTCAAAGTCCCATGCTGGCCAGAAGTCTTACGCCTGGCCAAAAATTTTCAGTCTGACGCCTACCTGAAATATTTCAAAGTCCCATGCTGGCCAGAATTTTTTCGAAGTCTGATGCCTGGCCGAAAATTTTCAAAGTCCCATGCTAGCCAGAATTTTTTCAAAGTCTGACGCCTGGCCGAAAATTTTCAAAGTCCCACGCCTGTCTGAAAATTTTCAAAGTCCCACACTTGTCTGAAAATTTTCAAAGTCCCATGCTGGCCAGAATTTTTTCTAAGTCTGACGCCTGGCCGAAAATTTTCAAAGTCCCATGCTGGCCAGTATTTTTTCAAAGTCTGATGCCTGGCTGAAATTTTTCAAAGTCCCATGCAAGCCAGAATTTTTTCAAAGTCCCATGCTGGCCAGAATTTTTTCGAAGTCTGATGCCTGGCCGAAAATTTTCAAAGTCCCATGCTAGCCAGAATTTTTTCAAAGTCTGACGCCTGGCCGAAAATTTTCAAAGTCCCACGCCTGTCTGAAAATTTTCAAAGTCCCACACTTGTCTGAAAATTTTCAAAGTCCCATGCTGGCCAGAATTTTTTCTAAGTCTGATGCCTGGCTGAAAATTTTCAAAGTCCCATGCTTGCCAGAATTTTTTCAAAGTCTGACGCCTACCTGAAATATTTCAAAGTCCCATGCTGGCCAGAATTTTTTCTAAGTCTGACGCCTGGCCGAAAATTTTCAAAGTCCCATGCTGGCCAGTATTTTTTCAAAGTCTGATGCCTGGCTGAAAATTTTCAAAGTCCCATGCTGGCCAGAATTTTTTCTAAGTCTGACGCCTACCTGAAATATTTCAAAGTCCCATGCTGGCCAGAATTTTTTCTAAGTCTGACGCCTGGCCGAAAATTTTCAAAGTCCCATGCTGGCCAGTATTTTTTCAAAGTCCCATGCTGGCCAGAATTTTTTCTAAGTCTGACGCCTACCTGAAATATTTCAAAGTCCCATGCTGGCCAGAATTTTTTCTAAGTCTGACGCCTACCTGAAATATTTCAAAGTCCCATGCTGGCCAGAATTTTTTCTAAGTCTGACGCCTGGCCGAAAATTTTCAAAGTCCCATGCTGGCCAGAATTTTTTCTAAGTCTGACGCCTGGCCGAAAATTTTCAAAGTCTGACGCCTACCTGAAATATTTCAAAGTCCCATGCTAGCCAGAATTTTTTCTAAGTCCCATGCTGGCCAGAATTTTTTCTAAGTCTGACGCCTGGCTGAAAATTTTCAAAGTCTGACGCCTACCTGAAATATTTCAAAGTCCCATGCTGGCCAGAATTTTTTCGAAGTCTGATGCCTGGCCGAAAATTTTCAAAGTCCCATGCTAGCCAGAATTTTTTCAAAGTCTGACGCCTGGCCGAAAATTTTCAAAGTCCCACATTTGTCTGAAAATTTTCAAAGTCCCATGCTGGCCAGAATTTTTTCTAAGTCCGACCCCTGGCTGAAAATTTTCAAAGTCCCATGCTAGCCAGAATTTTTTCTAAGTCCCATGCTGGCCAGAATTTTTTCTAAGTCTGATGCCTGGCTGAAAATTTTCAAAGTCCCATGCTTGCCAGAATTTTTTCAAAGTCTGACGCCTGGCCGAAAATTTTCAAAGTCAGACGCCTACCTGAAATATTTCAAAGTCCCATGCTGGCCAGAGTTTTTTCTAAGTCTGACGCCTGGCCGAAACTTTTCAAAGTCCCATGCTGGCCAGTATTTTTTCAAAGTCTGATGCCTGGCTGAAAATTTTCAAAGTCCCATGCTGGCCGAAAATTTTCAAAGTCCCATGCTAGCCAGAATTTTTTCAAAGTCTGACGCCTGGCCGAAAATTTTCAAAGTCCCACATTTGTCTGAAAATTTTCAAAGTCCCATGCTGGCCAGAATTTTTTCTAAGTCCGACCCCTGGCTGAAAATTTTCAAAGTCCCATGCTCGCCAGAATTTTTTCTAAGTCCCATGCTGGCCAGAATTTTTTCTAAGTCTGATGCCTGGCTGAAAATTTTCAAAGTCCCATGCTTGCCAGAATTTTTTCAAAGTCTGACGCCTGGCCGAAAATTTTCAAAGTCTGACGCCTACCTGAAATATTTCAAAGTCCCATGCTGGCCAGAATTTTTTCGAAGTCTGATGCCTGGCCGAAAATTTTCAAAGTCCCATGCTAGCCAGAATTTTTTCAAAGTCTGACGCCTGGCCGAAAATTTTCAAAGTCCCACGCCTGTCTGAAAATTTTCAAAGTCCCACACTTGTCTGAAAATTTTCAAAGTCCCATGCTGGCCAGAATTTTTTCTAAGTCTGATGCCTGGCCGAAAATTTTCAAAGTCCCATGCTGGCCAGTATTTTTTCAAAGTCTGACGCCTGGCCGAAAATTTTCAAAGTCCCACACTTGTCTGAAAATTTTCAAAGTCCCATGCTGGCCAGAATTTTTTCTAAGTCCGACCCCTGGCTGAAAATTTTCAAAGTCCCATGCTAGCCAGAATTTTTTCTAAGTCCCATGCTAGCCAGAATTTTTTCAAAGTCTGACGCCTGGCCGAAAATTTTCAAAGTCCCACACTTGTCTGAAAATTTTCAAAGTCCCATGCTTGCCAGAATTTTTTCAAAGTCTGACGCCTACCTGAAATATTTCAAAGTCCCATGCTGGCCAGAATTTTTTCTAAGTCTGACGCCTGGCCGAAAATTTTCAAAGTCCCATGCAAGCCAGAATTTTTTCAAAGTCCCATGCTGGCCAGAAGTCTGACGCCTGGCCAAAAATTTTCAAAGTCTGACGCCTACCTGAAATATTTCAAAGTCCCATGCTGGCCAGAATTTTTTCGAAGTCTGATGACTGGCCGAAAATTTTCAAAGTCCCATGCTGGCCAGAATTTTTTCTAAGTCCCATGCTGGCCAGAATTTTTTCTAAGTCTGACGCTTGGCCGAAAATTTTCAAAGTCCCATGCTGGCCAGAATTTTTTCGAAGTCTGCTGCCTGGCTGAAAATTTTCAAAGTCCCATGCTGGCCAGAATTTTTTCTAAGTCTGTTGCCTGGCCGAAAATTTTCAAAGTCCCATGCTGGCCAGAATTTTTTCAAAGTCCCATGCTGGCCAGAAATTTTTCAAAGTCTGACGCCTGGCCGAAAATTTTCAAAGTCCCATGCTGGCCAGAATTTTTTCTAAGTCTGATGCCTGGCTGAAAATTTTCAAAGTCCCATGCTGGCCAGAATTTTTTCTAAGTCCCATGCTGGCCAGAATTTTTTCAATGTCTGACGCCTGGCCGAAAATTTTCAAAGTCTGACGCCTACCTGAAATATTTCAAAGTCCCATGCTGGCCAGAATTTTTTCTAAGTCTGACGCCTACCTGAAATATTTCAAAGTCCCATGCTGGCCAGAATTTTTTCTAAGTCTGACGCCTACCTGAAATATTTCAAAGTCCCATGCTGGCCAGAATTTTTTCTAAGTCTGACGCCTGGCCGAAAATTTTCAAAGTCCCATGCTGGCCAGAATTTTTTCTAAGTCTGACGCCTGGCTGAAAATTTTCAAAGTCCCATGCAAGCCAGAATTTTTTCAAAGTCCCATGCTGGCCAGAATTTTTTCGAAGTCTGATGCCTGGCCGAAAATTTTCAAAGTCCCATGCTAGCCAGAATTTTTTCAAAGTCTGACGCCTGGCCGAAAATTTTCAAAGTCCCATGCTGGCCAGAATTTTTTCTAAGTCTGATGCCTGGCTGAAAATTTTCAAAGTCCCATGCTTGCCAGAATTTTTTCAAAGTCTGACGCCTACCTGAAATATTTCAAAGTCCCATGCTGGCCAGAATTTTTTCTAAGTCTGACGCCTGGCCGAAAATTTTCAAAGTCCCATGCTGGCCAGTATTTTTTCAAAGTCTGATGCCTGGCTGAAAATTTTCAAAGTCCCATGCTGGCCAGAATTTTTTCTAAGTCTGACGCCTACCTGAAATATTTCAAAGTCCCATGCTGGCCAGAATTTTTTCTAAGTCTGACGCCTGGCCGAAAATTTTCAAAGTCCCATGCTGGCCAGTATTTTTTCAAAGTCCCATGCTGGCCAGAATTTTTTCTAAGTCTGACGCCTACCTGAAATATTTCAAAGTCCCATGCTGGCCAGAATTTTTTCTAAGTCTGACGCCTACCTGAAATATTTCAAAGTCCCATGCTGGCCAGAATTTTTTCTAAGTCTGACGCCTGGCCGAAAATTTTCAAAGTCCCATGCTGGCCAGAATTTTTTCTAAGTCTGACGCCTGGCCGAAAATTTTCAAAGTCTGACGCCTACCTGAAATATTTCAAAGTCCCATGCTAGCCAGAATTTTTTCTAAGTCCCATGCTGGCCAGAATTTTTTCTAAGTCTGACGCCTGGCTGAAAATTTTCAAAGTCTGACGCCTACCTGAAATATTTCAAAGTCCCATGCTGGCCAGAATTTTTTCGAAGTCTGATGCCTGGCCGAAAATTTTCAAAGTCCCATGCTAGCCAGAATTTTTTCAAAGTCTGACGCCTGGCCGAAAATTTTCAAAGTCCCACATTTGTCTGAAAATTTTCAAAGTCCCATGCTGGCCAGAATTTTTTCTAAGTCCGACCCCTGGCTGAAAATTTTCAAAGTCCCATGCTAGCCAGAATTTTTTCTAAGTCCCATGCTGGCCAGAATTTTTTCTAAGTCTGATGCCTGGCTGAAAATTTTCAAAGTCCCATGCTTGCCAGAATTTTTTCAAAGTCTGACGCCTGGCCGAAAATTTTCAAAGTCAGACGCCTACCTGAAATATTTCAAAGTCCCATGCTGGCCAGAGTTTTTTCTAAGTCTGACGCCTGGCCGAAACTTTTCAAAGTCCCATGCTGGCCAGTATTTTTTCAAAGTCTGATGCCTGGCTGAAAATTTTCAAAGTCCCATGCTGGCCGAAAATTTTCAAAGTCCCATGCTAGCCAGAATTTTTTCAAAGTCTGACGCCTGGCCGAAAATTTTCAAAGTCCCACATTTGTCTGAAAATTTTCAAAGTCCCATGCTGGCCAGAATTTTTTCTAAGTCCGACCCCTGGCTGAAAATTTTCAAAGTCCCATGCTCGCCAGAATTTTTTCTAAGTCCCATGCTGGCCAGAATTTTTTCTAAGTCTGATGCCTGGCTGAAAATTTTCAAAGTCCCATGCTTGCCAGAATTTTTTCAAAGTCTGACGCCTGGCCGAAAATTTTCAAAGTCCCATGCTAGCCAGAATTTTTTCAAAGTCTGACGCCTGGCCGAAAATTTTCAAAGTCCCACGCCTGTCTGAAAATTTTCAAAGTCCCACACTTGTCTGAAAATTTTCAAAGTCCCATGCTGGCCAGAATTTTTTCTAAGTCTGATGCCTGGCCGAAAATTTTCAAAGTCCCATGCTGGCCAGTATTTTTTCAAAGTCTGACGCCTGGCCGAAAATTTTCAAAGTCCCACACTTGTCTGAAAATTTTCAAAGTCCCATGCTGGCCAGAATTTTTTCTAAGTCCGACCCCTGGCTGAAAATTTTCAAAGTCCCATGCTAGCCAGAATTTTTTCTAAGTCCCATGCTAGCCAGAATTTTTTCAAAGTCTGACGCCTGGCCGAAAATTTTCAAAGTCCCACACTTGTCTGAAAATTTTCAAAGTCCCATGCTTGCCAGAATTTTTTCAAAGTCTGACGCCTACCTGAAATATTTCAAAGTCCCATGCTGGCCAGAATTTTTTCTAAGTCTGACGCCTGGCCGAAAATTTTCAAAGTCCCATGCAAGCCAGAATTTTTTCAAAGTCCCATGCTGGCCAGAAGTCTGACGCCTGGCCAAAAATTTTCAAAGTCTGACGCCTACCTGAAATATTTCAAAGTCCCATGCTGGCCAGAATTTTTTCGAAGTCTGATGACTGGCCGAAAATTTTCAAAGTCCCATGCTGGCCAGAATTTTTTCTAAGTCCCATGCTGGCCAGAATTTTTTCTAAGTCTGACGCTTGGCCGAAAATTTTCAAAGTCCCATGCTGGCCAGAATTTTTTCGAAGTCTGCTGCCTGGCTGAAAATTTTCAAAGTCCCATGCTGGCCAGAATTTTTTCTAAGTCCCATGCTGGCCAGAAATTTTTCAAAGTCTGACGCCTGGCCGAAAATTTTCAAAGTCCCATGCTGGCCAGAATTTTTTCTAAGTCTGATGCCTGGCTGAAAATTTTCAAAGTCCCATGCTGGCCAGAATTTTTTCTAAGTCCCATGCTGGCCAGAATTTTTTCAATGTCTGACGCCTGGCCGAAAATTTTCAAAGTCTGACGCCTACCTGAAATATTTCAAAGTCCCATGCTGGCCAGAATTTTTTCTAAGTCTGACGCCTACCTGAAATATTTCAAAGTCCCATGCTGGCCAGAATTTTTTCTAAGTCTGACGCCTACCTGAAATATTTCAAAGTCCCATGCTGGCCAGAATTTTTTCTAAGTCTGACGCCTGGCCGAAAATTTTCAAAGTCCCATGCTGGCCAGAATTTTTTCTAAGTCTGACGCCTGGCTGAAAATTTTCAAAGTCCCATGCAAGCCAGAATTTTTTCAAAGTCCCATGCTGGCCAGAATTTTTTCGAAGTCTGATGCCTGGCCGAAAATTTTCAAAGTCCCATGCTAGCCAGAATTTTTTCAAAGTCTGACGCCTGGCCGAAAATTTTCAAAGTCCCACATTTGTCTGAAAATTTTCAAAGTCCCATGCTGGCCAGAATTTTTTCTAAGTCCGAACCCTGGCTGAAAATTTTCAAAGTCCCATGCTAGCCAGAATTTTTTCTAAGTCCCATGCTGGCCAGAATTTTTTCTAAGTCTGATGCCTGGCTGAAAATTTTCAAAGTCCCATGCTTGCCAGAATTTTTTCAAAGTCTGACGCCTGGCCGAAAATTTTCAAAGTCCCATGCTGGCCGAAAATTTTCAAAGTCCCATGCTAGCCAGAATTTTTTCAAAGTCTGACGCCTGGCCGAAAATTTTCAAAGTCCCACATTTGTCTGAAAATTTTCAAAGTCCCATGCTGGCCAGAATTTTTTCTAAGTCCGACCCCTGGCTGAAAATTTTCAAAGTCCCATGCTAGCCAGAATTTTTTCTAAGTCCCATGCTGGCCAGAATTTTTTCTAAGTCTGATGCCTGGCTGAAAATTTTCAAAGTCCCATGCTTGCCAGAATTTTTTCAAAGTCTGACGCCTGGCCGAAAATTTTCAAAGTCTGACGCCTACCTGAAATATTTCAAAGTCCCATGCTGGCCAGAGTTTTTTCGAAGTCTGATGCCTGGCCGAAAATTTTCAAAGTCCCATGCTAGCCAGAATTTTTTCAAAGTCTGATGCCTGGCCGAAAATTTTCAAAGTCCCACGCCTGTCTGAAAATTTTCAAAGTCCCACACTTGTCTGAAAATTTTCAAAGTCCCATGCTGGCCAGAATTTTTTCTAAGTCCGACCCCTGGCTGAAAATTTTCAAAGTCCCATGCTAGCCAGAATTTTTTCTAAGTCCCATGCTGGCCAGAATTTTTTCTAAGTCTGATGCCTGGCTGAAAATTTTCAAAGTCTGACGCCTACCTGAAATATTTCAAAGTCCCATGCTGGCCAGAATTTTTTCTAAGTCTGACGCCTGGCCGAAAATTTTCAAAGTCCCATGCTGGCCAGAATTTTTTCTAAGTCTGACGCCTGGCCGAAAATTTTCAAAGTCCCATGCTGGCCAGTATTTTTTCAAAGTCTGATGCCTGGCTGAAAATTTTCAAAGTCCCATGCAAGCCAGAATTTTTTCAAAGTCCCATGCTGGCCAGAATTTTTTCGAAGTCTGACGCCTGGCCGAAAATTTTCAAAGTCCCACATTTGTCTGAAAATTTTCAAAGTCCCATGCTGGCCAGAATTTTTTCTAAGTCCGACCCCTGGCTGAAAATTTTCAAAGTCCCATGCTAGACAGAATTTTTTCTAAGTCCCATGCTGGCCAGAATTTTTTCTAAGTCCGACCCCTGGCTGAAAATTTTCAAAGTCCCATGCTTGCCAGAATTTTTTCAAAGTCTGACGCCTGGCCGAAAATTTTCAAAGTCCCATGCTTGCCAGAGTTTTTTCTAAGTCTGACGCCTGGCCGAAACTTTTCAAAGTCCCATGCAAGCCAGAATTTTTTCAAAGTCCCATGCTGGCCAGAATTTTTTCGAAGTCTGATGCCTGGCCGAAAATTTTCAAAGTCCCATGCTAGCCAGAATTTTTTTCAAAGTCTGACGCCTGGCCGAAAATTTTCAAAGTCCCATGCTGGCCGAAAATTTTCAAAGTCCCATGCAAGCCAGAATTTTTTCAAAGTCCCATGCTGGCCAGAAGTCTGACGCCTGGCCAAAAATTTTCAAAGTCTGACGCCTACCTGAAATATTTCAAAGTCCCATGCTGGCCAGAATTTTTTCGAAGTCTGATGACTGGCCGAAAATTTTCAAAGTCCCATGCTGGCCAGAATTTTTTCTAAGTCCCATGCTGGCCAGAATTTTTTCTAAGTCTGACGCTTGGCCGAAAATTTTCAAAGTCCCATGCTGGCCAGAATTTTTTCGAAGTCTGCTGCCTGGCTGAAAATTTTCAAAGTCCCATGCTGGCCAGAATTTTTTCTAAGTCTGTTGCCTGGCCGAAAATTTTCAAAGTCCCATGCTGGCCAGAATTTTTTCAAAGTCCCATGCTGGCCAGAAATTTTTCAAAGTCTGACGCCTGGCCGAAAATTTTCAAAGTCCCATGCTGGCCAGAATTTTTTCTAAGTCTGATGCCTGGCTGAAAATTTTCAAAGTCCCATGCTGGCCAGAATTTTTTCTAAGTCCCATGCTGGCCAGAATTTTTTCAATGTCTGACGCCTGGCCTAAAATTTTCAAAGTCTGACGCCTACCTGAAATATTTCAAAGTCCCATGCTGGCCAGAATTTTTTCTAAGTCTGACGCCTACCTGAAATATTTCAAAGTCCCATGCTGGCCAGAATTTTTTCTAAGTCTGACGCCTACCTGAAATATTTCAAAGTCCCATGCTGGCCAGAATTTTTTCTAAGTCTGACGCCTACCTGAAATATTTCAAAGTCCCATGCTGGCCAGAATTTTTTCTAAGTCTGACGCCTGGCTGAAAATTTTCAAAGTCCCATGCAAGCCAGAATTTTTTCAAAGTCCCATGCTGGCCAGAATTTTTTCGAAGTCTGATGCCTGGCCGAAAATTTTCAAAGTCCCATGCTAGCCAGAATTTTTTCAAAGTCTGACGCCTGGCCGAAAATTTTCAAAGTCCCACATTTGTCTGAAAATTTTCAAAGTCCCATGCTGGCCAGAATTTTTTCTAAGTCCGACCCCTGGCTGAAAATTTTCAAAGTCCCATGCTAGCCAGAATTTTTTCTAAGTCCCATGCTGGCCAGAATTTTTTCTAAGTCTGATGCCTGGCTGAAAATTTTCAAAGTCCCATGCTTGCCAGAATTTTTTCAAAGTCTGACGCCTGGCCGAAAATTTTCAAAGTCCCATGCTGGCCGAAAATTTTCAAAGTCCCATGCTAGCCAGAATTTTTTCAAAGTCTGACGCCTGGCCGAAAATTTTCAAAGTCCCACATTTGTCTGAAAATTTTCAAAGTCCCATGCTGGCCAGAATTTTTTCTAAGTCTGACGCCTGGCCGAAAATTTTCAAAGTCCCATGCTGGCCAGAATTTTTTCTAAGTCTGACGCCTGGCCGAAAATTTTCAAAGTCCCATGCTGGCCAGTATTTTTTCAAAGTCTGATGCCTGGCTGAAAATTTTCAAAGTCCCATGCAAGCCAGAATTTTTTCAAAGTCCCATGCTGGCCAGAATTTTTTCGAAGTCTGACGCCTGGCCGAAAATTTTCAAAGTCCCACATTTGTCTGAAAATTTTCAAAGTCCCATGCTGGCCAGAATTTTTTCTAAGTCCGACCCCTGGCTGAAAATTTTCAAAGTCCCATGCTAGACAGAATTTTTTCTAAGTCCCATGCTGGCCAGAATTTTTTCTAAGTCCGACCCCTGGCTGAAAATTTTCAAAGTCCCATGCTTGCCAGAATTTTTTCAAAGTCTGACGCCTGGCCGAAAATTTTCAAAGTCCCATGCTTGCCAGAGTTTTTTCTAAGTCTGACGCCTGGCCGAAACTTTTCAAAGTCCCATGCAAGCCAGAATTTTTTCAAAGTCCCATGCTGGCCAGAATTTTTTCGAAGTCTGATGCCTGGCCGAAAATTTTCAAAGTCCCATGCTAGCCAGAATTTTTTTCAAAGTCTGACGCCTGGCCGAAAATTTTCAAAGTCCCATGCTGGCCGAAAATTTTCAAAGTCCCATGCAAGCCAGAATTTTTTCAAAGTCCCATGCTGGCCAGAAGTCTGACGCCTGGCCAAAAATTTTCAAAGTCTGACGCCTACCTGAAATATTTCAAAGTCCCATGCTGGCCAGAATTTTTTCGAAGTCTGATGACTGGCCGAAAATTTTCAAAGTCCCATGCTGGCCAGAATTTTTTCTAAGTCCCATGCTGGCCAGAATTTTTTCTAAGTCTGACGCTTGGCCGAAAATTTTCAAAGTCCCATGCTGGCCAGAATTTTTTCGAAGTCTGCTGCCTGGCTGAAAATTTTCAAAGTCCCATGCTGGCCAGAATTTTTTCTAAGTCTGTTGCCTGGCCGAAAATTTTCAAAGTCCCATGCTGGCCAGAATTTTTTCAAAGTCCCATGCTGGCCAGAAATTTTTCAAAGTCTGACGCCTGGCCGAAAATTTTCAAAGTCCCATGCTGGCCAGAATTTTTTCTAAGTCTGATGCCTGGCTGAAAATTTTCAAAGTCCCATGCTGGCCAGAATTTTTTCTAAGTCCCATGCTGGCCAGAATTTTTTCAATGTCTGACGCCTGGCCGAAAATTTTCAAAGTCTGACGCCTACCTGAAATATTTCAAAGTCCCATGCTGGCCAGAATTTTTTCTAAGTCTGACGCCTACCTGAAATATTTCAAAGTCCCATGCTGGCCAGAATTTTTTCTAAGTCTGACGCCTACCTGAAATATTTCAAAGTCCCATGCTGGCCAGAATTTTTTCTAAGTCTGACGCCTACCTGAAATATTTCAAAGTCCCATGCTGGCCAGAATTTTTTCTAAGTCTGACGCCTGGCTGAAAATTTTCAAAGTCCCATGCAAGCCAGAATTTTTTCAAAGTCCCATGCTGGCCAGAATTTTTTCGAAGTCTGATGCCTGGCCGAAAATTTTCAAAGTCCCATGCTAGCCAGAATTTTTTCAAAGTCTGACGCCTGGCCGAAAATTTTCAAAGTCCCACATTTGTCTGAAAATTTTCAAAGTCCCATGCTGGCCAGAATTTTTTCTAAGTCCGACCCCTGGCTGAAAATTTTCAAAGTCCCATGCTAGCCAGAATTTTTTCTAAGTCCCATGCTGGCCAGAATTTTTTCTAAGTCTGATGCCTGGCTGAAAATTTTCAAAGTCCCATGCTTGCCAGAATTTTTTCAAAGTCTGACGCCTGGCCGAAAATTTTCAAAGTCCCATGCTGGCCGAAAATTTTCAAAGTCCCATGCTAGCCAGAATTTTTTCAAAGTCTGACGCCTGGCCGAAAATTTTCAAAGTCCCACATTTGTCTGAAAATTTTCAAAGTCCCATGCTGGCCAGAATTTTTTCTAAGTCCGACCCCTGGCTGAAAATTTTCAAAGTCCCATGCTAGCCAGAATTTTTTCTAAGTCCCATGCTGGCCAGAATTTTTTCTAAGTCTGATGCCTGGCTGAAAATTTTCAAAGTCCCATGCTTGCCAGAATTTTTTCAAAGTCTGACGCCTGGCCGAAAATTTTCAAAGTCTGACGCCTACCTGAAATATTTCAAAGTCCCATGCTGGCCAGAGTTTTTTCGAAGTCTGATGCCTGGCCGAAAATTTTCAAAGTCCCATGCTAGCCAGAATTTTTTCAAAGTCTGATGCCTGGCCGAAAATTTTCAAAGTCCCACGCCTGTCTGAAAATTTTCAAAGTCCCACACTTGTCTGAAAATTTTCAAAGTCCCATGCTGGCCAGAATTTTTTCTAAGTCCGACCCCTGGCTGAAAATTTTCAAAGTCCCATGCTAGCCAGAATTTTTTCTAAGTCCCATGCTGGCCAGAATTTTTTCTAAGTCTGATGCCTGGCTGAAAATTTTCAAAGTCTGACGCCTACCTGAAATATTTCAAAGTCCCATGCTGGCCAGAATTTTTTCTAAGTCTGACGCCTGGCCGAAAATTTTCAAAGTCCCATGCTGGCCAGAATTTTTTCTAAGTCTGACGCCTGGCCGAAAATTTTCAAAGTCCCATGCTGGCCAGTATTTTTTCAAAGTCTGATGCCTGGCTGAAAATTTTCAAAGTCCCATGCAAGCCAGAATTTTTTCAAAGTCCCATGCTGGCCAGAATTTTTTCTAAGTCCGACCCCTGGCTGAAAATTTTCAAAGTCCCATGCTTGCCAGAATTTTTTCAAAGTCTGACGCCTGGCCGAAAATTTTCAAAGTCCCATGCTTGCCAGAGTTTTTTCTAAGTCTGACGCCTGGCCGAAACTTTTCAAAGTCCCATGCTGGCCAGTATTTTTTCAAAGTCTGATGCCTGGCTGAAAATTTTCAAAGTCCCATGCAAGCCAGAATTTTTTCAAAGTCCCATGCTGGCCAGAATTTTTTCGAAGTCTGATGCCTGGCCGAAAATTTTCAAAGTCCCATGCTAGCCAGAATTTTTTTCAAAGTCTGACGCCTGGCCGAAAATTTTCAAAGTCCCATGCTGGCCGAAAATTTTCAAAGTCCCATGCTAGCCAGAATTTTTTCAAAGTCTGACGCCTGGCCGAAAATTTTCAAAGTCCCACATTTGTCTGAAAATTTTCAAAGTCCCATGCTGGCCAGAATTTTTTCTAAGTCCGACCCCTGGCTGAAAATTTTCAAAGTCCCATGCTAGCCAGAATTTTTTCTAAGTCCCATGCTGGCCGAAAATTTTCAAAGTCTGACGCCTACCTGAAATATTTCAAAGTCCCATGCTGGCCAGAATTTTTTCTAAGTCTGATGCCTGGCTGAAAATTTTCAAAGTCCCATGCTTGCCAGAATTTTTTCAAAGTCTGACGCCTGGCCGAAAATTTTCAAAGTCTGACGCCTACCTGAAATATTTCAAAGTCCCATGCTGGCCAGAGTTTTTTCTAAGTCTGACGCCTGGCCGAAACTTTTCAAAGTCCCATGCTGGCCAGTATTTTTTCAAAGTCTGATGCCTGGCTGAAAATTTTCAAAGTCCCATGCAAGCCAGAATTTTTTCAAAGTCCCATGCTGGCCAGAAGTCTGACGCCTGGCCAAAAATTTTCAGTCTGACGCCTACCTGAAATATTTCAAAGTCCCATGCTGGCCAGAATTTTTTCTAAGTCCGACGCCTGGCTGAAAATTTTCAAAGTCCCACACCAATCTTTTCAATAGCCTGGGTTAAAAGGGTTGCAGTACCGCCGGCCACCATCGGGGGGCGCTGCAGATAGGGCACCCGGTTCCCTATCTGGGGACCTTTCCGCCCAAACCGCAAAATGGAGTTGTCACGATTTCAGAAGGGAGCAATTTCAGACGAGGCACCTCCAGGGCCGAACAAGGGAGGCTCACCAGACTTATGTCCGACAAAGAGGAGGGTTGGGGCGGCCTCCTCGGGCAGACGACCTGCTCTCTGGCCTGGTTGTCAGATTTTTTCAAAGTCTGACGCCTGCCCGAAATATTTCAAAGTCCCACACCATTCATTTCAATAGCCTGGGTCACCAGGCCCGAAAATTTTCAAAGTCCCACACCTTCCCGAAAATTTTCTAAGTCTGACAACTACCTGAAATATTTCAAAGTCCCATGCTGGCCAGAATTTTTTCTAAGTCTGATGCCTGGCTGAAAATTTTCAAAGTCCCATGCTAGCCAGAATTTTTTTCAAAGTCTGACGCCTGGCCGAAAATTTTCAAAGTCCCACGCCTGTCTGAAAATTTACAAAGTCCCACACTTGTCTGAAAATTTTCAAAGTCTGACGCAGGCACAAACGTTTTGAAAGGCTGGCGCCTCTCCGAAAATTTTCAAAGTCCCACGCCTGTCTGACAATTTTCAAAGTCCCATGCTGGCCAGAATTTTTTCTAAGTCTGATGCTTGGCTGAAAATTTTCAAAGTCCCATGCTGGCCAGAATTTTTTCAAAGTCTGATGCCTGGCTGAAAATTTTCAAAGTCCCATGCTGGCCAGAATTTTTTCTAAATCCCATGCTGGCCAGAATTTTTTTCAAAGTCTGACGCCTGGCCGAAAATTTTCAAAGTCTCACGCCTGCCTGAAATATTTCAAAGTCCCATGCTGGCCAGAATTTTTTCAAAGTCTGACGCCTGGCCGAAAATTTTCAAAGTCCCATGCTGGCCAGATTTTTTTCTAAGTCTGACGCCTACTTGAAATATTTCAAAGTCCCATGCTGGCCAGAATTTTTTCTAAGACCCATGCTGGCCAGAATTTTTTCAAAGTCTGACGCCTGGCCGAAAATGATCAAAGTCTGACGCCTACCTGAAATTATCAAAGTCCCATGCTGGCCAGAATTTTTTTCAAAGTTTGACGCTTGGCCGAAAATTTTCAAAGTCTGACACCTACCTGAAATATTTCAAAGTCCCATGCTGGCCAGAATTTTTTCTAAGTCTGACGCCTACCTGCAATATTTCAAAGTCCCATGCTGGCCAGAATTTTTTGTAAGTCTGACGCCTGGCTGAAAATTTTCAAAGTCCCATGCAAGCCAGAATTTTTTCAAAGTCCCATGCTGGCCAGAATTTTTTCGAAGTCTGATGCCTGGCCGAAAATTTTCAAAGTCCCATGCTAGCCAGAATTTTTTCAAAGTCTGACGCCTGGCCGAAAATTTTCAAAGTCCCACATTTGTCTGAAAATTTTCAAAGTCCCATGCTGGCCAGAATTTTTTCTAAGTCCGACCCCTGGCTGAAAATTTTCAAAGTCCCATGCTAGCCAGAATTTTTTCTAAGTCCCATGCTGGCCAGAATTTTTTCTAAGTCTGATGCCTGGCTGAAAATTTTCAAAGTCCCATGCTTGCCAGAATTTTTTCAAAGTCTGACGCCTGGCCGAAAATTTTCAAAGTCCCATGCTGGCCGAAAATTTTCAAAGTCCCATGCTAGCCAGAATTTTTTCAAAGTCTGACGCCTGGCCGAAAATTTTCAAAGTCCCACATTTGTCTGAAAATTTTCAAAGTCCCATGCTGGCCAGAATTTTTTCTAAGTCCGACCCCTGGCTGAAAATTTTCAAAGTCCCATGCTAGCCAGAATTTTTTCTAAGTCTGACGCCTACCTGAAATATTTCAAAGTCCCATGCTGGCCAGAATTTTTTCTAAGTCTGACGCCTGGCCGAAACTTTTCAAAGTCCCATGCTGGCCAGTATTTTTTCAAAGTCTGATGCCTGGCTGAAAATTTTCAAAGTCCCATGCAAGCCAGAATTTTTTCAAAGTCCCATGCTGGCCAGTATTTTTTCAAAGTCTGATGCCTGGCTGAAAATTTTCAAAGTCCCATGCAAGCCAGAATTTTTTCAAAGTCCCATGCTGGCCAGAAGTCTGACGCCTGGCCAAAAATTTTCAGTCTGACGCCTACCTGAAATATTTCAAAGTCCCATGCTGGCCAGAATTTTTTCTAAGTCCGACGCCTGTCTGACAATTTTCAAAGTCCCATGCTGGCCAGAATTTTTTCTAAGTCTGATGCTTGGCTGAAAATTTTCAAAGTCCCATGCTGGCCAGAATTTTTTCAAAGTCTGATGCCTGGCTGAAAATTTTCAAAGTCCCATGCTGGCCAGAATTTTTTCTAAATCCCATGCTGGCCAGAATTTTTTTCAAAGTCTGACGCCTGGCCGAAAATTTTCAAAGTCTCACGCCTGCCTGAAATATTTCAAAGTCCCATGCTGGCCAGAATTTTTTCAAAGTCTGACGCCTGGCCGAAAATTTTCAAAGTCCCATGCTGGCCAGATTTTTTTCTAAGTCTGACGCCTACTTGAAATATTTCAAAGTCCCATGCTGGCCAGAATTTTTTCTAAGACCCATGCTGGCCAGAATTTTTTCAAAGTCTGACGCCTGGCCGAAAATGATCAAAGTCTGACGCCTACCTGAAATTATCAAAGTCCCATGCTGGCCAGAATTTTTTTCAAAGTTTGACGCTTGGCCGAAAATTTTCAAAGTCTGACACCTACCTGAAAATTTTCAAAGTCCCATGCTGGCCAGAATTTTTTTCAAAGTCTGATGCCTGGCCGAAAATTTTCAAAGT
This sequence comes from Festucalex cinctus, assembly GCF_051991245.1. Lineage (NCBI taxonomy): Eukaryota > Metazoa > Chordata > Actinopteri > Syngnathiformes > Syngnathidae > Festucalex > Festucalex cinctus. Next base: position 23,049,529 of record NC_135419.1, on the reverse strand, counting down.
CCCATGCTGGCCAGAATTATTTTCTAAGTCTCACACCTGCCTGAAAATTTTCAAAGTCCCATGCTGGCCAGAATTTTTTCTAAGTCCGACCCCTGGCTGAAAATTCTCAAAGTCCCATGCTGGCCAGAATTTTTTCTAAGTTTGACGCTTGTCCGAAAATTTTCAAAGTCTGACACCTACCTGAAATATTTCAAAGTCCCATGCTGGCCAGAATTATTTTCAAAGTCTGATGCCTGGCCGAAAATTTTCAAAGTCCCATGCTGGCCAGAATTTTTTTCAAAGTCTGATGCCTGGCCTAAAATTTTCAAAGTCCCATGCTGGCCAGAATTATTTTCTAAGTCTCACGCCTGCCTGAAAATTTTCAAAGTCCCATGCTGGCCAGAATTTTTTCAAAGTCTGACGCCTGGCCGAAAATTTTCAAAGTCCCATGCTGGCCAGAATTTTTTCTAAGTCCGACCCCTGGCTGAAAATTCTCAAAGTCCCATGCTGGCCAGAATTTTTTCTAAGTTTGACGCTTGGCCGAAAATTTTCAAAGTCCCATGCTGGCCAGAATTTTTTTCAAAGTGTGACGCCTGGCCGAAAATTTTCAAAGTCCCATGCTGGCCAGAATTATTTTCTAAGTCTGACGCCTACCTGAAATATTTCAAAGTCCCATGCTGGCCAGAATTTTTTTCAAAGTCTGATGCCTGGCAGAAAATTTTCAAAGTCCCATGCTGGCCAGAATTTTTTTCAAAGTCTGACGCCTGGCCGAAAATTTTCAAAGTCTCACACCTGCCTGAAATATTTCAAAGTCCCATGCTCTTCAGAATTTTTTCAAAGTCTGACGCCTGGCCGAAAATTTTCAAAGTCCCATGCTTGCCAGAATTTTTTCTAAGCCTGACGCCTACCTGAAATATTTCAAAGTCCCATGCTGGCCAGAATTTTTTCTAAGTCCGACGCCTGGCTGAAAATTTTCAAAGTCCCACACCAATCTTTTCAATAGCCTGGGTTAAAAGGGTTGCAGTACCGCCGGCCACCATCGGGGGGCGCTGCAGATAGGGCACCCGGTTCCCTATCTGGGGACCTTTCCGCCCAAACCGCAAAATGGAGTTGTCACGATTTCAGAAGGGAGCAATTTCAGACGAGGCACCTCCAGGGCCGAACAAGGGAGGCTCACCAGACTTATGTCCGACAAAGAGGAGGGTTGGGGCGGCCTCCTCGGGCAGACGACCTGCTCTCTGGCCTGGTTGTCAGATTTTTTCAAAGTCTGACGCCTGCCCGAAATATTTCAAAGTCCCACACCATTCATTTCAATAGCCTGGGTCACCAGGCCCGAAAATTTTCAAAGTCCCACACCTTCCCGAAAATTTTCTAAGTCTGACAACTACCTGAAATATTTCAAAGTCCCATGCTGGCCAGAATTTTTTCTAAGTCTGATGCCTGGCTGAAAATTTTCAAAGTCCCATGCTAGCCAGAATTTTTTTCAAAGTCTGACGCCTGGCCGAAAATTTTCAAAGTCCCACGCCTGTCTGAAAATTTACAAAGTCCCACACTTGTCTGAAAATTTTCAAAGTCTGACGCAGGCACAAACGTTTTGAAAGGCTGGCGCCTCTCCGAAAATTTTCAAAGTCCCACGCCTGTCTGACAATTTTCAAAGTCCCATGCTGGCCAGAATTTTTTCTAAGTCTGATGCTTGGCTGAAAATTTTCAAAGTCCCATGCTGGCCAGAATTTTTTCAAAGTCTGATGCCTGGCTGAAAATTTTCAAAGTCCCATGCTGGCCAGAATTTTTTCTAAATCCCATGCTGGCCAGAATTTTTTTCAAAGTCTGACGCCTGGCCGAAAATTTTCAAAGTCTCACGCCTGCCTGAAATATTTCAAAGTCCCATGCTGGCCAGAATTTTTTCAAAGTCTGACGCCTGGCCGAAAATTTTCAAAGTCCCATGCTGGCCAGATTTTTTTCTAAGTCTGACGCCTACTTGAAATATTTCAAAGTCCCATGCTGGCCAGAATTTTTTCTAAGACCCATGCTGGCCAGAATTTTTTCAAAGTCTGACGCCTGGCCGAAAATGATCAAAGTCTGACGCCTACCTGAAATTATCAAAGTCCCATGCTGGCCAGAATTTTTTTCAAAGTTTGACGCTTGGCCGAAAATTTTCAAAGTCTGACACCTACCTGAAATATTTCAAAGTCCCATGCTGGCCAGAATTTTTTCTAAGTCTGACGCCTACCTGCAATATTTCAAAGTCCCATGCTGGCCAGAATTTTTTGTAAGTCTGACGCCTGGCTGAAAATTTTCAAAGTCCCATGCAAGCCAGAATTTTTTCAAAGTCCCATGCTGGCCAGAATTTTTTCGAAGTCTGATGCCTGGCCGAAAATTTTCAAAGTCCCATGCTAGCCAGAATTTTTTCAAAGTCTGACGCCTGGCCGAAAATTTTCAAAGTCCCACATTTGTCTGAAAATTTTCAAAGTCCCATGCTGGCCAGAATTTTTTCTAAGTCCGACCCCTGGCTGAAAATTTTCAAAGTCCCATGCTAGCCAGAATTTTTTCTAAGTCCCATGCTGGCCAGAATTTTTTCTAAGTCTGATGCCTGGCTGAAAATTTTCAAAGTCCCATGCTTGCCAGAATTTTTTCAAAGTCTGACGCCTGGCCGAAAATTTTCAAAGTCCCATGCTGGCCGAAAATTTTCAAAGTCCCATGCTAGCCAGAATTTTTTCAAAGTCTGACGCCTGGCCGAAAATTTTCAAAGTCCCACATTTGTCTGAAAATTTTCAAAGTCCCATGCTGGCCAGAATTTTTTCTAAGTCCGACCCCTGGCTGAAAATTTTCAAAGTCCCATGCTAGCCAGAATTTTTTCTAAGTCTGACGCCTACCTGAAATATTTCAAAGTCCCATGCTGGCCAGAATTTTTTCTAAGTCTGACGCCTGGCCGAAACTTTTCAAAGTCCCATGCTGGCCAGTATTTTTTCAAAGTCTGATGCCTGGCTGAAAATTTTCAAAGTCCCATGCAAGCCAGAATTTTTTCAAAGTCCCATGCTGGCCAGAAGTCTGACGCCTGGCCAAAAATTTTCAGTCTGACGCCTACCTGAAATATTTCAAAGTCCCATGCTGGCCAGAATTTTTTCTAAGTCCGACGCCTGTCTGACAATTTTCAAAGTCCCATGCTGGCCAGAATTTTTTCTAAGTCTGATGCTTGGCTGAAAATTTTCAAAGTCCCATGCTGGCCAGAATTTTTTCAAAGTCTGATGCCTGGCTGAAAATTTTCAAAGTCCCATGCTGGCCAGAATTTTTTCTAAATCCCATGCTGGCCAGAATTTTTTTCAAAGTCTGACGCCTGGCCGAAAATTTTCAAAGTCTCACGCCTGCCTGAAATATTTCAAAGTCCCATGCTGGCCAGAATTTTTTCAAAGTCTGACGCCTGGCCGAAAATTTTCAAAGTCCCATGCTGGCCAGATTTTTTTCTAAGTCTGACGCCTACTTGAAATATTTCAAAGTCCCATGCTGGCCAGAATTTTTTCTAAGACCCATGCTGGCCAGAATTTTTTCAAAGTCTGACGCCTGGCCGAAAATGATCAAAGTCTGACGCCTACCTGAAATTATCAAAGTCCCATGCTGGCCAGAATTTTTTTCAAAGTTTGACGCTTGGCCGAAAATTTTCAAAGTCTGACACCTACCTGAAAATTTTCAAAGTCCCATGCTGGCCAGAATTTTTTTCAAAGTCTGATGCCTGGCCGAAAATTTTCAAAGTCCCATGCTGGCCAGAATTATTTTCTAAGTCTCACACCTGCCTGAAAATTTTCAAAGTCCCATGCTGGCCAGAATTTTTTCTAAGTCCGACCCCTGGCTGAAAATTCTCAAAGTCCCATGCTGGCCAGAATTTTTTCTAAGTTTGACGCTTGTCCGAAAATTTTCAAAGTCTGACACCTACCTGAAATATTTCAAAGTCCCATGCTGGCCAGAATTATTTTCAAAGTCTGATGCCTGGCCGAAAATTTTCAAAGTCCCATGCTGGCCAGAATTTTTTTCAAAGTCTGATGCCTGGCCTAAAATTTTCAAAGTCCCATGCTGGCCAGAATTATTTTCTAAGTCTCACGCCTGCCTGAAAATTTTCAAAGTCCCATGCTGGCCAGAATTTTTTCAAAGTCTGACGCCTGGCCGAAAATTTTCAAAGTCCCATGCTGGCCAGAATTTTTTCTAAGTCCGACCCCTGGCTGAAAATTCTCAAAGTCCCATGCTGGCCAGAATTTTTTCTAAGTTTGACGCTTGGCCGAAAATTTTCAAAGTCCCATGCTGGCCAGAATTTTTTTCAAAGTGTGACGCCTGGCCGAAAATTTTCAAAGTCCCATGCTGGCCAGAATTATTTTCTAAGTCTGACGCCTACCTGAAATATTTCAAAGTCCCATGCTGGCCAGAATTTTTTTCAAAGTCTGATGCCTGGCAGAAAATTTTCAAAGTCCCATGCTGGCCAGAATTTTTTTCAAAGTCTGACGCCTGGCCGAAAATTTTCAAAGTCTCACACCTGCCTGAAATATTTCAAAGTCCCATGCTCTTCAGAATTTTTTCAAAGTCTGACGCCTGGCCGAAAATTTTCAAAGTCCCATGCTTGCCAGAATTTTTTCTAAGCCTGACGCCTACCTGAAATATTTCAAAGTCCCATGCTGGCCAGAATTTTTTCTAAGTCCGACGCCTGGCTGAAAATTTTCAAAGTCCCACACCAATCTTTTCAATAGCCTGGGTTAAAAGGGTTGCAGTACCGCCGGCCACCATCGGGGGGCGCTGCAGATAGGGCACCCGGTTCCCTATCTGGGGACCTTTCCGCCCAAACCGCAAAATGGAGTTGTCACGATTTCAGAAGGGAGCAATTTCAGACGAGGCACCTCCAGGGCCGAACAAGGGAGGCTCACCAGACTTATGTCCGACAAAGAGGAGGGTTGGGGCGGCCTCCTCGGGCAGACGACCTGCTCTCTGGCCTGGTTGTCAGATTTTTTCAAAGTCTGACGCCTGCCCGAAATATTTCAAAGTCCCAGACCATTCATTTCAATAGCCTGGGTCACCAGGCCCGAAAATTTTCAAAGTCCCACACCTTCCCGAAAATTTTCTAAGTCTGACAACTACCTGAAATATTTCAAAGTCCCATGCTGGCCAGAATTTTTTTCAAAGTCTGACGCCTGGCCGAAAATTTTCAAAGTCTGACACCTACCTGAAATATTTCAAAGTCCCATGCTGGCCAGAATTTTTTCAAAGTCCCATGCTGGCCAGAATTTTTTCAAAGTCTGACGCCTGGCCGAAAATTTTCAAAGTCTGAGGCCTACCTGAAATATTTCAAAGTCCCATGCTGGCCAGAATTTTTTCAAAGTCCCATGCTGGCCAGAATTATTTTCTAAGTCTGATGCCTGGCCGAAAATTTTCAAAGTCCCATGCTAGCCAGAATTTTTTTCAAAGTCTGACGCCTGGCCGAAAATTTTCAAAGTCCCATGCTGGCCAGAATTTTTTCAAAGTCCCATGCTGGCCAGAATTTTTTCTAAGTCTGACGCCTGGCCGAAAATTTTCAAAGTCCCATGCTGGCCAGAAATTTTTTCTAAGTCCGACCCCTGGCTGAAAATTTTCAAAGTCCCATGCTAGCCAGAATTTTTTCTAAGTCCCATGCTGGCCAGAATTTTTTCAAAGTCTGCTGCCTGGCCGAAAATTTTCAAAGTCCCATGCTGGCCAGAATTTTTCAAAGTCTGAAGCCTGGCCGAAAATTTTCAAAGTCTCACGCCTGCCTGAAATATTTCTAAGTCCCATGCTGACCAGAATTTTTTCAAAGTCTGACACCTGGCCGAAAATTTTCAAAGTCCCATGCTGGCCAGAATTTTTTCTAAGCCTGACGCCTACCTGAAATATTTCAAAGTCCCATGCTGGCCAGAATTTTTTCTAAGTCTGACGCCTACCTGAAATATTTCAAAGTCCCATGCTGGCCAGAATTTTTTCTAAGTCTGACGCCTACCTGAAATATTTCAAAGTCCCATGCTGGCCAGAATTTTTTCTAAGTCTGACGCCTGGCCGAAAATTTTCAAAGTCCCATGCTGGCCAGAATTTTTTCTAAGTCTGACGCCTGGCCGAAAATTTTCAAAGTCCCATGCTGGCCAGTATTTTTTCAAAGTCTGATGCCTGGCTGAAAATTTTCAAAGTCCCATGCAAGCCAGAATTTTTTCAAAGTCCCATGCTGGCCAGAATTTTTTCGAAGTCTGATGCCTGGCCGAAAATTTTCAAAGTCCCATGCTAGCCAGAATTTTTTCAAAGTCTGACGCCTGGCCGAAAATTTTCAAAGTCCCACATTTGTCTGAAAATTTTCAAAGTCCCATGCTGGACAGAATTTTTTCTAAGTCCGACCCCTGGCTGAAAATTTTCAAAGTCCCATGCTAGCCAGAATTTTTTCTAAGTCCCATGCTGGCCAGAATTTTTTCTAAGTCTGATGCCTGGCTGAAAATTTTCAAAGTCCCATGCTTGCCAGAATTTTTTCAAAGTCTGACGCCTGGCCGAAAATTTTCAAAGTCTGACGCCTACCTGAAATATTTCAAAGTCCCATGCTGGCCAGAGTTTTTTCTAAGTCTGACGCCTGGCCGAAACTTTTCAAAGTCCCATGCTAGCCAGAATTTTTTCTAAGTCCCATGCTGGCCAGAATTTTTTCTAAGTCTGATGCCTGGCCGAAAATTTTCAAAGTCTCACGCCTGCCTGAAATATTTCAAAGTCCCATGCTGGCCAGAATTTTTTTCAAAGTTTGACGCTTGGCCGAAAATTTTCAAAGTCCCATGCTGGCCAGAATTTTTTCTAAGTCCGACCCCTGGCTGAAAATTTTCAAAGTCCCATGCTGGCCAGAATTTTTTCTAAGTCTGATGCCTGGCTGAAAATTTACAAAGTCCCATGCTGTCCAGAATTTTTTCAAAGTCCCATGGTGGCCAGAATTTTTTCTAAGTCTGACGCCTGGCCGAAAATTTTCAAAGTCCCATGCTGGCCAGAATCTTTTCTAAGTCTGACGCCTGGCCGAAAATTTTCAAAGTCCCATGCAGGCCAGAATTTTTTCTAAGTCTGACGCCTGGCCGAAAATTTTCAAAGTCCCATGCTGTCCAGAATTTTTTCAAAGTCCCATGCTGGCCAGAATATTTTCTAAGTCTGACGCCTGCCTGAAATATTTTAAAGTCCCATGCAGGCCAGAATTTTTTCTAAGTCCCATGCTGGCCAGAATTTTTTCTAAGTCCCATGCTGGCCAGAATTTTTTCTAAGTCTGATGCCTGGCCGAAAATTTTCAAAGTCCCATGCTGTCCAGAATTTTTTCAAAGTCCCATGCAAGCCAGAATTTTTTCTAAGTCTGACGCCTGGCCGAAAATTTTCAAAGTCCCATGCAGGCCAGAATTTTTTCTAAGTCTGACTCCTGGCCGAAAATTTTCAAAGTCCCATGCTGGCCAGAATTTTTTCTAAGTCGACGCCTGGCTGAAAATTTTCAAAGTCCCATGCTGGCCAGAATTTTTTCTAAGTCTGACGCCTGCCTGAAATATTTCAAAGTCCCATGCAGGCCAGAATTTTTTCTAAGTCCCATGCTGGCCAGAATTTTTTCTAAGTCTGACGCCTGGCCGAAAATTTTCAAAGTCCCATGCTGGCCAGAACTTTTTCTAAGTCTGACGCCTGGCTGAAAATTTTCAAAGTCCCATGCTGGCCAGAATTTTTTCTAAGTCTGACACCTGCCTGAAATATTCCAAAGTCCCATGCTGTCCAGAATTTTTTCAAAGTCCCATGCTGGCCAGAATTTTTTCTAAGTCTGACGCCTGGCCGAAAATTTTCAAAGTCCCATGCTGTCCAGAATTTTTTCAAAGTCCCATGCTGGCCAGAATATTTTCTAAGTCTGACGCCTGCCTGAAATATTTAAAAGTCCCATGCAGGCCAGAATTTTTTCTAAGTCCCATGCTGGCCAGAATTTTTTCAAAGTCCCATGCTGGCCAGAATTTTTTCTAAGTCTGACCCTTGGCCAAAAATTTTCAAAGTCCCATGCTGTCCAGAATTTTTTCTAAGTCTGACACCTGGCCGAAATAATTAAAAGTCCCATGCAGGCCAGAATTTTTTCTAAGTCCCATGCTGGCCAGAATTTTTTCAAAGTCCCATGCTGGCCAGAATTTTTTCAAAGTCCCATGCTGGCCAGAATTTTTTCTAAGTCTGATGCCTGGCTGAAAATTTTCAAAGTCCCATGCTGGCCAGAATTTTTTCTAAGTCTGACGCCTGGCCGAAAATGTTCAAAGTCCCATGCTGGCCAGAATCTTTTCTAAGTCTGACGCCTGGCCGAAAATTTTCAAAGTCCCATGCAGGCCAGAATTTTTTCTAAGTCTGACGCCTGGCCGAAAATTTTCAAAGTCCCATGCTGGCCAAATTTTTTCTAAGTCTGACGCCTGCCTGAAATATTTCAAAGTCCCATGCTGTCCAGAATTTTTTCAAAGTCCCATGCTGGCCAGAATTTTTTCTAAGTCTGACGCCTGGCCGAAAATTTTCAAAGTCCCATGCTGGCCAGAATTTTTTCTAAGTCTGACGCCTGCCTGAAATATTTCAAAGTCCCATGCAGGCCAGAATTTTTTCTAAGTCCCATGCTGGCCAGAATTTTTTCTAAGTCTGACGCCTGGCCGAAAATTTTCAAAGTCCCATGCTGGCCAGAACTTTTTCTAAGTCTGACGCCTGGCTGAAAATTTTCAAAGTCCCATGCTGGCCAGAATTTTTTCTAAGTCTGACACCTGCCTGAAATATTCCAAAGTCCCATGCTGTCCAGAATTTTTTCAAAGTCCCATGCTGGCCAGAATTTTTTCTAAGTCTGACGCCTGGCCGAAAATTTTCAAAGTCCCATGCTGTCCAGAATTTTTTCAAAGTCCCATGCTGGCCAGAATATTTTCTAAGTCTGACGCCTGCCTGAAATATTTAAAAGTCCCATGCAGGCCAGAATTTTTTCTAAGTCCCATGCTGGCCAGAATTTTTTCAAAGTCCCATGCTGGCCAGAATTTTTTCTAAGTCTGACCCTTGGCCAAAAATTTTCAAAGTCCCATGCTGTCCAGAATTTTTTCTAAGTCTGACACCTGGCCGAAATATTTAAAAGTCCCATGCAGGCCAGAATTTTTTCTAAGTCCCATGCTGGCCAGAATTTTTTCAAAGTCCCATGCTGGCCAGAATTTTTTCAAAGTCCCATGCTGGCCAGAATTTTTTCTAAGTCTGATGCCTGGCTGAAAATTTTCAAAGTCCCATGCTGGCCAGAATTTTTTCAAAGTCCCATGCTGGCCAGAATTTTTTCTAAGTCTGACGCCTGGCCGAAAATTTTCAAAGTCCCATGCTGGCCAGAATTTTTTCAAAGTCCCATGCTGGCCAGAATTTTTTCTAAGTCTGACGCCTGGCCGAAAATTTTCAAAGTCCCATGCTGGCCAGAATTTTTTCAAAGTCCCATGCTGGCCAGAATTTTTTCTAAGTCTGACGCCTGCCTGAAATATTTCAAAGTCCCATGCTGTCCAGAATTTTTTCAAAGTCCCATGCTGGCCAGAATTTTTTCTAAGTCTGACGCCTGGCCGAAAATTTTCAAAGTCCCATGCAGGCCAGAATTTTTTCTAAGTCTGACGCCTGCCTGAAATATTTCAAAGTCCCATGCAGGCCAGAATTTTTTCTAAGTCCCATGCTGGCCAGAATTTTTTCTAAGTCTGACTCCTGGCCGAAAATTTTCAAAGTCCCATGCTGGCCAGAATTTTTTCTAAGTCGACGCCTGGCTGAAAATTTTCAAAGTCCCATGCTGGCCAGAATTTTTTCTAAGTCTGACGCCTGCCTGAAATATTTCAAAGTCCCATGCAGGCCAGAATTTTTTCTAAGTCCCATGCTGGCCAGAATTTTTTCTAAGTCTGACGCCTGGCCGAAAATTTTCAAAGTCCCATGCTGGCCAGAACTTTTTCTAAGTCTGACGCCTGGCTGAAAATTTTCAAAGTCCCATGCTGGCCAGAACTTTTTCTAAGTCTGACGCCTGGCTGAAAATTTTCAAAGTCCCATGCTGGCCAGAATTTTTTCTAAGTCTGACGCCTGGCCGAAAAATTTCAAAGTCCCATGCTGTCCAGAATTTTTTCAAAGTCCCATGCTGGCCAGAATATTTTCTAAGTCTGACGCCTGCCTGAAATATTTAAAAGTCCCATGCAGGCCAGAATTTTTTCTAAGTCCCATGCTGGCCAGAATTTTTTCAAAGTCCCATGCTGGCCAGAATTTTTTCTAAGTCTGACCCTTGGCCAAAAATTTTCAAAGTCCCATGCTGTCCAGAATTTTTTCTAAGTCTGACACCTGGCCGAAATATTTAAAAGTCCCATGCAGGCCAGAATTTTTTCTAAGTCCCATGCTGGCCAGAATTTTTTCAAAGTCCCATGCTGGCCAGAATTTTTTCAAAGTCCCATGCTGGCCAGAATTTTTTCTAAGTCTGATGCCTGGCTGAAAATTTTCAAAGTCCCATGCTGGCCAGAATTTTTTCAAAGTCCCATGCTGGCCAGAATTTTTTCTAAGTCTGACGCCTGGCCGAAAATTTTCAAAGTCCCATGCTGGCCAGAATTTTTTCAAAGTCCCATGCTGGCCAGAATTTTTTCTAAGTCTGACGCCTGCCTGAAATATTTCAAAGTCCCATGCTGGCCAGAATTTTTTCTAAGTCTGACGCCTGGCCGAAAATTTTCAAAGTCCCATGCTGTCCAGAATATTTTCAAAGTCCCATGCTGGCCAGAATTTTTTCTAAGTCTGACGCCTGGCCGAAAATTTTCAAAGTCCCATGCTGTCCAGAATATTTTCAAAGTCCCATGCTGGCCAGAATTTTTTCAAAGTCCCATGCTGGCCAGAATTTTTTCTAAGTCTGACGCTTGGCCAAAAATTTTCAAAGTCCCATGCTGTCCAGAATTTTTTCTAAGTCTTACACCTGGCCGAAAATTTTCAAAGTCCCATGCTGTCCAGAATTTTTTCAAAGTCCCATGCTGGCCAGAATTTTTTCTAAGTCTGATGCCTGGCTGAAAATTTTCAAAGTCCCATGCTGGCCAGAATTTTTTCTAAGTCTGATGCCTGGCCGAAAATTTTCAAAGTCCCATGCTGTCCAGAATTTTTTCAAAGTCCCATGATGGCCAGAATTTTTTCTAAGTCCCATGCTGGCCAGAATTTTTTCTATGTCTGACGCCTGCCTGAAATATTTCAAAGTCCCATGCTGTCCAGAATTTTTTCAAAGTCCCATGTTGGCCAGAATTTTTTCTAAGTCTGACGCCTGGCCGAAAATTTTCAAAGTCCCATGCAGGCCAGAATTTTTTCTAAGTCTGACGCCTGGCCGAAAATTTTCAAAGTCCCATGCTGGCCAGAATTTTTTCTAAGTCTGATGCCTGGCTGAAAATTTACAAAGTCCCATGCTGTCCAGAATTTTTTCAAAGTCCCATGGTGGCCAGAATTTTTTCTAAGTCTGACTCCTGGCCGAAAATTTTCAAAGTCCCATGCTGGCCAGAATTTTTTCTAAGTCGACGCCTGGCTGAAAATTTTCAAAGTCCCATGCTGGCCAGAATTTTTTCTAAGTCTGACGCCTGCCTGAAATATTTCAAAGTCCCATGCAGGCCAGAATTTTTTCTAAGTCCCATGCTGGCCAGAATTTTTTCTAAGTCTGATGCCTGGCTGAAAATTTTCAAAGTCCCATGCTGGCCAGAATTTTTTCAAAGTCCCATGCTGGCCAGAATTTTTTCTAAGTCTGACGCCTGGCCGAAAATTTTCAAAGTCCCATGCTGGCCAGAATTTTTTCAAAGTCCCATGCTGGCCAGAATTTTTTCTAAGTCTGACGCCTGCCTGAAATATTTCAAAGTCCCATGCTGGCCAGAATTTTTTCTAAGTCTGACGCCTGGCCGAAAATTTTCAAAGTCCCATGCTGTCCAGAATATTTTCAAAGTCCCATGCTGGCCAGAATTTTTTCTAAGTCTGACGCCTGGCCGAAAATTTTCAAAGTCCCATGCTGTCCAGAATATTTTCAAAGTCCCATGCTGGCCAGAATTTTTTCAAAGTCCCATGCTGGCCAGAATTTTTTCTAAGTCTGACGCTTGGCCAAAAATTTTCAAAGTCCCATGCTGTCCAGAATTTTTTCTAAGTCTTACACCTGGCCGAAAATTTTCAAAGTCCCATGCTGTCCAGAATTTTTTCAAAGTCCCATGCTGGCCAGAATTTTTTCTAAGTCTGATGCCTGGCTGAAAATTTTCAAAGTCCCATGCTGGCCAGAATTTTTTCTAAGTCTGATGCCTGGCCGAAAATTTTCAAAGTCCCATGCTGTCCAGAATTTTTTCAAAGTCCCATGATGGCCAGAATTTTTTCTAAGTCCCATGCTGGCCAGAATTTTTTCTATGTCTGACGCCTGCCTGAAATATTTCAAAGTCCCATGCTGTCCAGAATTTTTTCAAAGTCCCATGTTGGCCAGAATTTTTTCTAAGTCTGACGCCTGGCCGAAAATTTTCAAAGTCCCATGCAGGCCAGAATTTTTTCTAAGTCTGACGCCTGGCCGAAAATTTTCAAAGTCCCATGCTGGCCAGAATTTTTTCTAAGTCTGATGCCTGGCTGAAAATTTACAAAGTCCCATGCTGTCCAGAATTTTTTCAAAGTCCCATGGTGGCCAGAATTTTTTCTAAGTCTGACTCCTGGCCGAAAATTTTCAAAGTCCCATGCTGGCCAGAATTTTTTCTAAGTCGACGCCTGGCTGAAAATTTTCAAAGTCCCATGCTGGCCAGAATTTTTTCTAAGTCTGACGCCTGCCTGAAATATTTCAAAGTCCCATGCAGGCCAGAATTTTTTCTAAGTCCCATGCTGGCCAGAATTTTTTCTAAGTCTGACGCCTGGCCGAAAATTTTCAAAGTCCCATGCTGGCCAGAACTTTTTCTAAGTCTGACGCCTGGCTGAAAATTTTCAAAGTCCCATGCTGGCCAGAATTTTTTCTAAGTCTGACACCTGCCTGAAATATTCCAAAGTCCCATGCTGTCCAGAATTTTTTCAAAGTCCCATGCTGGCCAGAATTTTTTCTAAGTCTGACGCCTGGCCGAAAATTTTCAAAGTCCCATGCTGTCCAGAATTTTTTCAAAGTCCCATGCTGGCCAGAATATTTTCTAAGTCTGACGCCTGCCTGAAATATTTAAAAGTCCCATGCAGGCCAGAATTTTTTCAAAGTCCCATGCTGGCCAGAATTTTTTCAAAGTCCCATGCTGGCCAGAATTTTTTCTAAGTCTGATGCCTGGCTGAAAATTTTCAAAGTCCCATGCTGGCCAGAATTTTTTCAAAGTCCCATGCTGGCCAGAATTTTTTCTAAGTCTGATGCCTGGCTGAAAATTTTCAAAGTCCCATGCTGGCCAGAATTTTTTCAAAGTCCCATGCTGGCCAGAATTTTTTCTAAGTCTGACGCCTGGCCGAAAATTTTCAAAGTCCCATGCTGGCCAGAATTTTTTCAAAGTCCCATGCTGGCCAGAATTTTTTCTAAGTCTGACGCCTGCCTGAAATATTTCAAAGTCCCATGCTGTCCAGAATTTTTTCAAAGTCCCATGCTGGCCAGAATTTTTTCTAAGTCTGACGCCTGGCCGAAAATTTTCAAAGTCCCATGCAGGCCAGAATTTTTTCTAAGTCTGACGCCTGCCTGAAATATTTCAAAGTCCCATGCAGGCCAGAATTTTTTCTAAGTCCCATGCTGGCCAGAATTTTTTCTAAGTCTGACTCCTGGCCGAAAATTTTCAAAGTCCCATGCTGGCCAGAATTTTTTCTAAGTCGACGCCTGGCTGAAAATTTTCAAAGTCCCATGCTGGCCAGAATTTTTTCTAAGTCTGACGCCTGCCTGAAATATTTCAAAGTCCCATGCAGGCCAGAATTTTTTCTAAGTCCCATGCTGGCCAGAATTTTTTCTAAGTCTGACGCCTACCTGAAATATTTCAAAGTCCCATGCTGGCCAGAATTTTTTCTAAGTCTGACGCCTGGCCGAAACTTTTCTAAGTCCCATGCTGGCCAGAATTTTTTCTAAGTCTGACGCCTGGCTGAAAATTTTCAAAGTCCCATGCAAGCCAGAATTTTTTCAAAGTCCCATGCTGGCCAGAATTTTTTCGAAGTCTGATGCCTGGCCGAAAATTTTCAAAGTCCCATGCTAGCCAGAATTTTTTCAAAGTCTGACGCCTGGCCGAAAATTTTCAAAGTCCCACATTTGTCTGAAAATTTTCAAAGTCCCATGCTGGCCAGAATTTTTTCTAAGTCCGACCCCTGGCTGAAAATTTTCAAAGTCCCATGCTAGCCAGAATTTTTTCTAAGTCCCATGCTGGCCAGAATTTTTTCTAAGTCTGATGCCTGGCTGAAAATTTTCAAAGTCCCATGCTTGCCAGAATTTTTTCAAAGTCTGACGCCTGGCCGAAAATTTTCAAAGTCAGACGCCTACCTGAAATATTTCAAAGTCCCATGCTGGCCAGAGTTTTTTCTAAGTCTGACGCCTGGCCGAAACTTTTCAAAGTCCCATGCTGGCCAGTATTTTTTCAAAGTCTGATGCCTGGCTGAAAATTTTCAAAGTCCCATGCAAGCCAGAATTTTTTCAAAGTCCCATGCTGGCCAGAATTTTTTCGAAGTCTGATGCCTGGCCGAAAATTTTCAAAGTCCCATGCTAGCCAGAATTTTTTCAAAGTCTGACGCCTGGCCGAAAATTTTCAAAGTCCCACATTTGTCTGAAAATTTTCAAAGTCCCATGCTGGCCAGAATTTTTTCTAAGTCCGACCCCTGGCTGAAAATTTTCAAAGTCCCATGCTAGCCAGAATTTTTTCTAAGTCCCATGCTGGCCAGAATTTTTTCTAAGTCTGATGCCTGGCTGAAAATTTTCAAAGTCCCATGCTTGCCAGAATTTTTTCAAAGTCTGACGCCTGGCCGAAAATTTTCAAAGTCTGACGCCTACCTGAAATATTTCAAAGTCCCATGCTGGCCAGAGTTTTTTCGAAGTCTGATGCCTGGCCGAAAATTTTCAAAGTCCCATGCTAGCCAGAATTTTTTCAAAGTCTGATGCCTGGCCGAAAATTTTCAAAGTCCCACGCCTGTCTGAAAATTTTCAAAGTCCCACACTTGTCTGAAAATTTTCAAAGTCCCATGCTGGCCAGAATTTTTTCTAAGTCCGACCCCTGGCTGAAAATTTTCAAAGTCCCATGCTAGCCAGAATTTTTTCTAAGTCCCATGCTGGCCAGAATTTTTTCTAAGTCTGATGCCTGGCTGAAAATTTTCAAAGTCTGACGCCTACCTGAAATATTTCAAAGTCCCATGCTGGCCAGAATTTTTTCTAAGTCTGACGCCTGGCCGAAAATTTTCAAAGTCCCATGCTGGCCAGAATTTTTTCTAAGTCTGACGCCTGGCCGAAAATTTTCAAAGTCCCATGCTGGCCAGTATTTTTTCAAAGTCTGATGCCTGGCTGAAAATTTTCAAAGTCCCATGCAAGCCAGAATTTTTTCAAAGTCCCATGCTGGCCAGAATTTTTTCGAAGTCTGATGCCTGGCCGAAAATTTTCAAAGTCCCATGCTAGCCAGAATTTTTTCAAAGTCTGACGCCTGGCCGAAAATTTTCAAAGTCCCACATTTGTCTGAAAATTTTCAAAGTCCCATGCTGGCCAGAATTTTTTCTAAGTCCGACCCCTGGCTGAAAATTTTCAAAGTCCCATGCTAGACAGAATTTTTTCTAAGTCCCATGCTGGCCAGAATTTTTTCTAAGTCCGACCCCTGGCTGAAAATTTTCAAAGTCCCATGCTTGCCAGAATTTTTTCAAAGTCTGACGCCTGGCCGAAAATTTTCAAAGTCTGACGCCTACCTGAAATATTTCAAAGTCCCATGCTGGCCAGAGTTTTTTCGAAGTCTGATGCCTGGCCGAAAATTTTCAAAGTCCCATGCTAGCCAGAATTTTTTCAAAGTCTGATGCCTGGCCGAAAATTTTCAAAGTCCCACGCCTGTCTGAAAATTTTCAAAGTCCCACACTTGTCTGAAAATTTTCAAAGTCCCATGCTGGCCAGAATTTTTTCTAAGTCCGACCCCTGGCTGAAAATTTTCAAAGTCCCATGCTAGCCAGAATTTTTTCTAAGTCCCATGCTGGCCAGAATTTTTTCTAAGTCTGATGCCTGGCTGAAAATTTTCAAAGTCTGACGCCTACCTGAAATATTTCAAAGTCCCATGCTGGCCAGAATTTTTTCTAAGTCTGACGCCTGGCCGAAAATTTTCAAAGTCCCATGCTGGCCAGAATTTTTTCTAAGTCTGACGCCTGGCCGAAAATTTTCAAAGTCCCATGCTGGCCAGTATTTTTTCAAAGTCTGATGCCTGGCTGAAAATTTTCAAAGTCCCATGCAAGCCAGAATTTTTTCAAAGTCCCATGCTGGCCAGAATTTTTTCGAAGTCTGATGCCTGGCCGAAAATTTTCAAAGTCCCATGCTAGCCAGAATTTTTTCAAAGTCTGACGCCTGGCCGAAAATTTTCAAAGTCCCACATTTGTCTGAAAATTTTCAAAGTCCCATGCTGGCCAGAATTTTTTCTAAGTCCGACCCCTGGCTGAAAATTTTCAAAGTCCCATGCTAGACAGAATTTTTTCTAAGTCCCATGCTGGCCAGAATTTTTTCTAAGTCCGACCCCTGGCTGAAAATTTTCAAAGTCCCATGCTTGCCAGAATTTTTTCAAAGTCTGACGCCTGGCCGAAAATTTTCAAAGTCTGACGCCTACCTGAAATATTTCAAAGTCCCATGCTGGCCAGAATTTTTTCTAAGTCTGACGCCTGGCCGAAAATTTTCAAAGTCCCATGCTGGCCAGAATTTTTTCAAAGTCCCATGCTGGCCAGAATTTTTTCTAAGTCTGACGCCTGCCTGAAATATTTCAAAGTCCCATGCGGGCCAGAATTTTTTCTAAGTCTGATGCCTGGCTGAAAATTTTCAAAGTCCCATGCTGGCCAGAATTTTTTCTAAGTCTGACGCTTGGCCAAAAATTTTCAAAGTCCCATGCTGGCCAGAATTTTTTCAAAGTCCCATGCTGGCCAGAATTTTTTCAAAGTCCCATGCTGGCCAGAATTTTTTCTAAGTCTGACGCTTGGCCAAAAATTTTCAAAGTCCCATGCTGGCCAGAATTTTTTCTAAGTCCCATGCTGGCCAGAATTTTTTCTAAGTCTGACGCTTGGCCAAAAATTTTCAAAGTCCCATGCTGGCCAGAATTTTTTCAAAGTCCCATGCTGGCCAGAATTTTTTCTAAGTCTGACGCTTGGCCAAAAATTTTCAAAGTCCCATGCAGGCCAGAATTTTTTCTAAGTCTGACTCCTGGCCGAAAATTTTCAAAGTCCCATGCTGGCCAGAATTTTTTCTAAGTCTGACGCCTGGCCGAAAATTTTCAAAGTCCCATGCAGGCCAGAATTTTTTCTAAGTCTGACGCCTGCCTGAAATATTTCAAAGTCCCATGCAGGCCAGAATTTTTTCTAAGTCTGACGCCTGGCCGAAAATTTTCAAAGTCCCATGCTGGCCAGAATTTTTTCTAAGTCCCATGCTGGCCAGAATTTTTTCTAAGTCTGACGCCTGCCTGAAATATTTCAAAGTCCCATGCAGGCCAGAATTTTTTCTAAGTCTGACGCCTGGCCGAAAATTTTCAAAGTCCCATGCTGGCCAGAATTTTTTCAAAGTCCCATGCTGGCCAGAATTTTTTCTAAGTCTGACGCCTGCCTGAAATATTTCAAAGTCCCATACTGTCCAGAATTTTTTCAAAGTCCCATGCTGGCCAGAATTTTTTCTAAGTCTGATGCCTGGCTGAAAATTTACAAAGTCCCATGCTGTCCAGAATTTTTTCAAAGTCCCATGCTGGCCAGAATTTTTTCTAAGTCTGACGCCTGGCCGAAAATTTTCAAAGTCCCATGCTGGCCAGAATTTTTTCTAAGTCTGATGCCTGACTGAAAATTTTCAAAGTCCCAAGCTAGCCAGAATTTTTTCTAAGTCTGACGCCTGGCCGAAAATTTTCAAAGTCCCATGCAGGCCAGAATTTTTTCTAAGTCTGACGCCTGGCCGAAAATTTTCAAAGTCCCATGCTGTCCAGAATTTTTTCAAAGTCCCATGCTGGCCAGAATTTTTTCTAAGTCTGACGCCTGGCCGAAAATTTTCAAAGTCCCATGCAGGCCAGAATTTTTTCTAAGTCTGACGCCTGGCCGAAAATTTTCAAAGTCCCATGCTGGCCAGAATTTTTTCTAAGTCTGATGCCTGGCTGAAAATTTACAAAGTCCCATGCTGGCCAGAATTTTTTCTAAGTCTGACGCCTGGCTGAAAATTTTCAAAGTCCCATGCTGGCCAGAATTTTTTCAAAGTCCCATGCAGGCCAGAATTTTTTCTAAGTCCCATGCTGGCCAGAATTTTTTCTAAGTTTGATGCCTGGCTGAAAATTTTCAAAGTCCCATGCTGGCCAGAATTTTTTCAAAGTCCCATGCAGGCCAGAATTTTTTCTAAGTCCCATGCTGGCCAGAATTTTTTCTAAGTCTGACGCCTGGCCGAAAATTTTCAAAGTCCCATGCAGGCCAGAATTTTTTCTATGTCTGATGCCTGGCTGAAAATTTACAAAGTCCCATGCTGGCCAAAATTTTTTCTAAGTCTGACGCCTGCCTGAAATATTTCTAAGTCCCATGCTGGCCAGAATTTTTTCTAAGTCTGACGCCTGCCTGAAATATTTCAAAGTCCCATGCAGGCCAGAATTTTTTCTAAGTCTGATGCCTGACTGAAAATTTTCAAAGTCCCAAGCTAGCCAGAATTTTTTCTAAGTCTGACGCCTGGCCGAAAATTTTCAAAGTCCCTTGCTGGACAGAATTTTTTCAAAGTCCCATGCTGGCCAGAATTTTTTCAAAGTCTGATGCCTGCCTGAAAATTTTCAAAGTCCCAAGCTAGCCAGAATTTTTTCTAAGTCTGACGCCTGGCCGAAAATTTTCAAAGTCCCATGCTGGCCAGAATTTTTTCTAAGTCTGACGCTTGGCCAAAAATTTTCAAAGTCCCATGCTGGCCAGAATTTTTTCAAAGTCCCATGCTGGCCAGAATTTTTTCTAAGTCCCATGCTGGCCAGAATTTTTTCTAAGTCTGACGCTTGGCCAAAAATTTTCAAAGTCCCATGCAGGCCAGAATTTTTTCTAAGTCTGACTCCTGGCCGAAAATTTTCAAAGTCCCATGCTGGCCAGAATTTTTTCTAAGTCTGACGCCTGGCTGAAAATTTTCAAAGTCCCATGCTGGCCAGAATTTTTTCTAAGTCTGACGCCTGCCTGAAATATTTCAAAGTCCCATACTGTCCAGAATTTTTTCAAAGTCCCATGCTGGCCAGAATTTTTTCTAAGTCTGACGCCTGGCCGAAAATTTTCAAAGTCCCATGCTGGCCAGAATTTTTTCTAAGTCTGATGCCTGGCTGAAAATTTACAAAGTCCCATGCTGTCCAGAATTTTTTCAAAGTCCCATGCTGGCCAGAATTTTTTCTAAGTCTGACGCCTGGCCGAATTTTTTCAAAGTCCCATGCTGGCAAGAATTTTTCAAAGTCCCATGCTGGCCAGAATTTTTTCAAAGTCCCATGCTGGCCAGAATTTTTTCTAAGTCTGATGCCTGGTTGAAAATTTTCAAAGTCCCATGCTGGCCAGAATTTTTTCTAAGTCTGATGCCTGGCCGAAAATTTTCAAAGTCCCATGCTGGCCAGAATTTTTTCAAAGTCCCATGCTGGCCAGAATTTTTTCTAAGTCTGATGCCTGCCTGAAATATTTCAAAGTCCCATGCAGGCCAGAATTTTTTCTAAGTCTGACGCCTGGCCGAAAATTTTCAAAGTCCCATGCAGGCCAGAATTTTTTCTAAGTCTGACTCCTGGTCGAAAATTTTCAAAGTCCCATGCTGGCCAGAATTTTTTCTAAGTCCCATGCTGGCCAGAATTTTTTCTAAGTCTGACGCCTGCCTGAAAATTTTCAAAGTCCCATGCTGTCCAGAATTTTTTCAAAGTCCCATGCTGGCCAGAATTTTTTCTAAGTCTGACGCCTGGCCGAAAATTTTCAAAGTCCCTTGCTGGACAGAATTTTTTCAAAGTCCCATGCTGGCCAGAATTTTTTCAAAGTCTGATGCCTGCCTGAAAATTTTCAAAGTCCCAAGCTAGCCAGAATTTTTTCTAAGTCTGACGCCTGGCCGAAAATTTTCAAAGTCCCATGCTGTCCAGAATTTTTTTCTAAGTCTGACGCCTGCCTGAAATATTTCAAAGTCCCATGCAGGCCAGAATTTTTTCTAAGTCTGACTCCTGGCCAAAAATTTTCAAAGTCCCATGCTGGCCAGAATTTTTTCTAAGTCTGACGCCTGGCTGAAAATTTTCAAAGTCCCATGCTGGCCAGAATTTTTTCGAAGTCTGATGCCTGCCTGAAAATTTTCAAAGTCCCATGCTGGCCAGAATTTTTTCAAAGTCCCATGCTGGCCAGAAATTTTTCAAAGTCTGACGCCTGGCCGAAAATTTTCAAAGTCCCATGCTGGCCAGAATTTTTTCTAAGTCTGATGCCTGGCTGAAAATTTTCAAAGTCCCATGCTGGCCAGAATTTTTTCTAAGTCCCATGCTGGCCAGAATTTTTTCAATGTCTGACGCCTGGCCGAAAATTTTCAAAGTCCCTTGCTGGACAGAATTTTTTCAAAGTCCCATGCTGGCCAGAATTTTTTCAAAGTCTGATGCCTGCCTGAAAATTTTCAAAGTCCCAAGCTAGCCAGAATTTTTTCTAAGTCTGACGCCTGGCCGAAAATTTTCAAAGTCCCATGCTGGCCAGAATTTTTTCTAAGTCTGACGCTTGGCCAAAAATTTTCAAAGTCCCATGCTGGCCAGAATTTTTTCAAAGTCCCATGCTGGCCAGAATTTTTTCTAAGTCCCATGCTGGCCAGAATTTTTTCTAAGTCTGACGCTTGGCCAAAAATTTTCAAAGTCCCATGCAGGCCAGAATTTTTTCTAAGTCTGACTCCTGGCCGAAAATTTTCAAAGTCCCATGCTGGCCAGAATTTTTTCTAAGTCTGACGCCTGGCTGAAAATTTTCAAAGTCCCATGCTGGCCAGAATTTTTTCTAAGTCTGACGCCTGCCTGAAATATTTCAAAGTCCCATACTGTCCAGAATTTTTTCAAAGTCCCATGCTGGCCAGAATTTTTTCTAAGTCTGACGCCTGGCCGAAAATTTTCAAAGTCCCATGCTGGCCAGAATTTTTTCTAAGTCTGATGCCTGGCTGAAAATTTACAAAGTCCCATGCTGTCCAGAATTTTTTCAAAGTCCCATGCTGGCCAGAATTTTTTCTAAGTCTGACGCCTGGCCGAATTTTTTCAAAGTCCCATGCTGGCAAGAATTTTTCAAAGTCCCATGCTGGCCAGAATTTTTTCAAAGTCCCATGCTGGCCAGAATTTTTTCTAAGTCTGATGCCTGGTTGAAAATTTTCAAAGTCCCATGCTGGCCAGAATTTTTTCTAAGTCTGATGCCTGGCCGAAAATTTTCAAAGTCCCATGCTGGCCAGAATTTTTTCAAAGTCCCATGCTGGCCAGAATTTTTTCTAAGTCTGATGCCTGCCTGAAATATTTCAAAGTCCCATGCAGGCCAGAATTTTTTCTAAGTCTGACGCCTGGCCGAAAATTTTCAAAGTCCCATGCAGGCCAGAATTTTTTCTAAGTCTGACTCCTGGTCGAAAATTTTCAAAGTCCCATGCTGGCCAGAATTTTTTCTAAGTCCCATGCTGGCCAGAATTTTTTCTAAGTCTGACGCCTGCCTGAAAATTTTCAAAGTCCCATGCTGTCCAGAATTTTTTCAAAGTCCCATGCTGGCCAGAATTTTTTCTAAGTCTGACGCCTGGCCGAAAATTTTCAAAGTCCCTTGCTGGACAGAATTTTTTCAAAGTCCCATGCTGGCCAGAATTTTTTCAAAGTCTGATGCCTGCCTGAAAATTTTCAAAGTCCCAAGCTAGCCAGAATTTTTTCTAAGTCTGACGCCTGGCCGAAAATTTTCAAAGTCCCATGCTGTCCAGAATTTTTTTCTAAGTCTGACGCCTGCCTGAAATATTTCAAAGTCCCATGCAGGCCAGAATTTTTTCTAAGTCTGACTCCTGGCCAAAAATTTTCAAAGTCCCATGCTGGCCAGAATTTTTTCTAAGTCTGACGCCTGGCTGAAAATTTTCAAAGTCCCATGCTGGCCAGAATTTTTTCGAAGTCTGATGCCTGCCTGAAAATTTTCAAAGTCCCAAGCTAGCCAGAATTTTTTCTAAGTCTGACGCCTGCCTGAAATATTTCAAAGTCCCATGCAGGCCAGAATTTTTTCTAAGTCTGACGCCTGGCCGAAAATTTTCAAAGTCCCATGCTGGCCAGAATTTTTTCAAAGTCCCATGCTGGCCAGAATTTTTTCTAAGTCTGACGCCTGCCTGAAATATTTCAAAGTCCCATGCTGTCCAGAATTTTTTCAAAGTCCCATGCTGGCCAGAATTTTTTCTAAGTCTGACGCCTGGCCGAAAATTTTCAAAGTCCCATGCAGGCCAGAATTTTTTCTAAGTCTGACGCCTGGCAGAAAATTTTCAAAGTCCCATGCTGGCCAGAATTTTTTCTAAGTCTGATGCCTGGCTGAAAATTTACAAAGTCCCATGCTGGCCAGAATTTTTTCTAAGTCTGACGCCTGCCTGAAATATTTCAAAGTCCCATGCAGGCCAGAATTTTTTCTAAGTCTGACTCCTGGCCGAAAATTTTCAAAGTCCCATGCTGTCCAGAATTTTTTCTAAGTCTGACGCCTGGCTGAAAATTTTCAAAGTCCCATGCTGGCCAGAATTTTTTCGAAGTCTGATGCCTGCCTGAAAATTTTCAAAGTCCCAAGCTAGCCAGAATTTTTTCTAAGTCTGACGCCTGGCCGAAAATTTTCAGTCCCTTGCTGGACAGAATTTTTTCAAAGTCCCATGCTGGCCAGAATTTTTTCAAAGTCTGATGCCTGCCTGAAAATTTTCAAAGTCCCAAGCTAGCCAGAATTTTTTCTAAGTCTGACGCCTGGCCGAAAATTTTCAAAGTCCCATGCTGGCCAGAATTTTTTCTAAGTCCCATGCTGGCCAGAATTTTTTCAAAGTCCCATGCTGGCCAGAATTTTTTCTAAGTCTGACGCCTGGCCAAAAATTTTCAAAGTCCCATGCTGTCCAGAATTTTTTCAAAGTCCCATGCTGGCCAGAATTTTTTCTAAGTCTGATGCCTGGCTGAAAATTTTCAAAGTCCCATGCTGGCCAGAATTTTTTCTAAGTCTGATGCCTGGCCGAAAATTTTCAAAGTCCCATGCTGTCCAGAATTTTTTCAAAGTCCCATGCTGGCCAGAATTTTTTCTAAGTCTGATGCCTGGCCGAAAATTTTCAAAGTCCCATGCTGTCCAGAATTTTTTCAAAGTCCCATGCTGGCCAGAATTTTTTCTAAGTCTGATGCCTGGCTGAAAATTTTCAAAGTCCCATGCTGGCCAGAATTTTTTCTGACGCCTGCCTGAAAATTTTCAAAGTCCCATGCTGGCCAGAATTTTTTCTAAGTCCCATGCTGGCCAGAATTTTTTCTAAGTCTGATGCCTGGCTGAAAATTTTCAAAGTCCCATGCTGGCCAGAATTTTTTCTAAGTCTGACGCCTGCCTGAAATATTTCAAAGTCCCATGCAGGCCAGAATTTTTTCTAAGTCTGACGCCTGCCTGAAATATTTCAAAGTCCCATGCAGGCCAGAATTTTTTCTAAGTCTGACGCCTGGCCGAAAATTTTCAAAGTCCCATGCTGTCCAGAATTTTTTCAAAGTCCCATGCTGGCCAGAATTTTTTCTAAGTCTGACGCCTGGCCGAAAATTTTCAAAGTCCCATGCAGGCCAGAATTTTTTCTAAGTCTGACGCCTGGCCGAAAATTTTCAAAGTCCCATGCTGGCCAGAATTTTTTCTAAGTCTGATGCCTGGCTGAAAATTTACAAAGTCCCATGCTGGCCAGAATTTTTTCTAAGTCTGACGCCTGCCTGAAATATTTCAAAGTCCCATGCAGGCCAGAATTTTTTCTAAGTCTGACTCCTGGCCGAAAATTTTCAAAGTCCCATGCTGGCCAGAATTTTTTCTAAGTCTGATGCCTGGCTGAAAATTTCCAAAGTCCCATGCTGGCCAGAATTTTTTCTAAGTCTGATGCCTGGCTGAAAATTTTCAAAGTCCCATGCTGGCCAGAATTTTTTCTAAGTCTGACGCCTGCCTGAAAATTTTCAAAGTCCCTTGCTGGACAGAATTTTTTCAAAGTCCCATGCTGGCCAGAATTTTTTCAAAGTCTGATGCCTGCCTGAAAATTTTCAAAGTCCCAAGCTAGCCAGAATTTTTTCTAAGTCTGACGCCTGGCCGAAAATTTTCAAAGTCCCAAGCTAGCCAGAATTTTTTCTAAGTCCCATGCTGGCCAGAATTTTTTCTAAGTCTGACGCTTGGCCAAAAATTTTCAAAGTCCCATGCTGGCCAGAATTTTTTCTAAGTCCCATGCTGGCCAGAATTTTTTCTAAGTCTGACGCTTGGCCAAAAATTTTCAAAGTCCCATGCTGGCCAGAATTTTTTCAAAGTCCCATGCTGGCCAGAATTTTTTCTAAGTCTGACGCTTGGCCAAAAATTTTCAAAGTCCCATGCTGGCCAGAATTTTTTCTAAGTCTGACGCCTGGCTGAAAATTTTCAAAGTCCCATGCTGGCCAGAATTTTTTCTAAGTCTGATGCCTGACTGAAAATTTTCAAAGTCCCATGCAGGCCAGAATTTTTTCTAAGTCTGACGCCTGGCCGAAAATTTTCAAAGTCCCATGCTGGCCAGAATTTTTTCAAAGTCCCATGCTGGCCAGAATTTTTTCTAAGTCTGACGCCTGCCTGAAATATTTCAAAGTCCCATGCTGTCCAGAATTTTTTCAAAGTCCCATGCTGGCCAGAATTTTTTCTAAGTCTGACGCCTGGCCGAAAATTTTCAAAGTCCCATGCTAGCCAGAATTTTTTCAAAGTCTGACGCCTGGCCGAAAATTTTCAGTCCCATGCAGGCCAGAATTTTTTCTAAGTCTGACTCCTGGCCGAAAATTTTCAAAGTCCCATGCAGGCCAGAATTTTTTCTAAGTCTGACGCCTGGCCGAAAATTTTCAAAGTCCCATGCTGGCCAGAATTTTTTCTAAGTCTGACGCCTGCCTGAAATATTTCAAAGTCCCATGCAGGCCAGAATTTTTTCTAAGTCCCATGCTGGCAAGAATTTTTTCAAAGTCCCATGCTGGCCAGAATTTTTTCTAAGTCCGACCCCTGGCTGAAAATTTTCAAAGTTTAATGCTAGCCAGAATTTTTTCTAAGTCCCATGCTGGCCAGAATTTTTTCTAAGTCTGATGCCTGGCTGAAAATTTTCAAAGTCCCATGCTGGCCAGAATTTTTTCTAAGTCTGTTGCCTGGCCGAAAATTTTCAAAGTCCCATGCTGGCCAGAATTTTTTCAAAGTCCCATGCTGGCCAGAAATTTTTCAAAGTCTGAAGCCTGGCCGAAAATTTTCAAAGTCTCACGCCTGCCTGAAATATTTCAAAGTCCCATGCTGGCCAGAATTTTTTCAAAGTTTGACGCCTGGCCGAAAATTTTCAAAGTCCCATGCTGGCCAGAATTTTTTCTAAGTCTGATGCCTGGCTGAAAATTTTCAAAGTCCCATGCTGGCCAGAATTTTTTCAATGTCTGACGCCTGGCCGAAAATTTTCAAAGTCTGACGCCTACCTGAAATATTTCAAAGTCCCATGCTGGCCAGAATTTTTTCTAAGTCTGACGCCTACCTGAAATATTTCAAAGTCCCATGCTGGCCAGAATTTTTTCTAAGTCTGACGCCTACCTGAAATATTTCAAAGTCCCATGCTGACCAGAATTTTTTCTATGTCTGACGCCTACCTGAAATATTTCAAAGTCCCATGCTGGCCAGAATTTTTTCTAAGTCTGACGCCTGGCCGAAAATTTTCAAAGTCCCATGCTGGCCAGAATTTTTTCTAAGTCTGACGCCTGGCCGAAAATTTTCAAAGTCCCATGCTGGCCAGTATTTTTTCAAAGTCTGATGCCTGGCTGAAAATTTTCAAAGTCCCATGCAAGCCAGAATTTTTTCAAAGTCCCATGCTGGCCAGAATTTTTTCGAAGTCTGATGCCTGGCCGAAAATTTTCAAAGTCCCATGCTAGCCAGAATTTTTTCAAAGTCTGACGCCTGGCCGAAAATTTTCAAAGTCCCACATTTGTCTGAAAATTTTCAAAGTCCCATGCTGGCCAGAATTTTTTCTAAGTCCGACCCCTGGCTGAAAATTTTCAAAGTCCCATGCTAGCCAGAATTTTTTCTAAGTCCCATGCTGGCCAGAATTTTTTCAAAGTCTGACGCCTGGCCGAAAATTTTCAAAGTCTGACGCCTACCTGAAATATTTCAAAGTCCCATGCTGGCCAGAATTTTTTCTAAGTCTGACGCCTACCTGAAATATTTCAAAGTCCCATGCTGGCCAGAATTTTTTCTAAGTCTGACGCCTACCTGAAATATTTCAAAGTCCCATGCTGACCAGAATTTTTTCTATGTCTGACGCCTACCTGAAATATTTCAAAGTCCCATGCTGGCCAGAATTTTTTCTAAGTCTGACGCCTGGCCGAAAATTTTCAAAGTCCCATGCTGGCCAGAATTTTTTCTAAGTCTGACGCCTGGCCGAAAATTTTCAAAGTCCCATGCTGGCCAGTATTTTTTCAAAGTCTGATGCCTGGCTGAAAATTTTCAAAGTCCCATGCAAGCCAGAATTTTTTCAAAGTCCCATGCTGGCCAGAATTTTTTCGAAGTCTGATGCCTGGCCGAAAATTTTCAAAGTCCCATGCTAGCCAGAATTTTTTCAAAGTCTGACGCCTGGCCGAAAATTTTCAAAGTCCCACATTTGTCTGAAAATTTTCAAAGTCCCATGCTGGCCAGAATTTTTTCTAAGTCCGACCCCTGGCTGAAAATTTTCAAAGTCCCATGCTAGCCAGAATTTTTTCTAAGTCCCATGCTGGCCAGAATTTTTTCAAAGTCTGACGCCTGGCCGAAAATTTTCAAAGTCTGACGCCTACCTGAAATATTTCAAAGTCCCATGCTGGCCAGAGTTTTTTCTAAGTCTGACGCCTGGCCGAAACTTTTCAAAGTCCCATGCTGGCCAGTATTTTTTCAAAGTCTGATGCCTGGCTGAAAATTTTCAAAGTCCCATGCAAGCCAGAATTTTTTCAAAGTCCCATGCTGGCCAGAAGTCTTACGCCTGGCCAAAAATTTTCAGTCTGACGCCTACCTGAAATATTTCAAAGTCCCATGCTGGCCAGAATTTTTTCGAAGTCTGATGCCTGGCCGAAAATTTTCAAAGTCCCATGCTAGCCAGAATTTTTTCAAAGTCTGACGCCTGGCCGAAAATTTTCAAAGTCCCACGCCTGTCTGAAAATTTTCAAAGTCCCACACTTGTCTGAAAATTTTCGAAGTCCCATGCTGGCCAGAATTTTTTCTAAGTCTGACGCCTGGCCGAAAATTTTCAAAGTCCCATGCTGGCCAGTATTTTTTCAAAGTCTGATGCCTGGCTGAAATTTTTCAAAGTCCCATGCAAGCCAGAATTTTTTCAAAGTCCCATGCTGGCCAGAATTTTTTCGAAGTCTGATGCCTGGCCGAAAATTTTCAAAGTCCCATGCTAGCCAGAATTTTTTCAAAGTCTGACGCCTGGCCGAAAATTTTCAAAGTCCCACACTTGTCTGAAAATTTTCAAAGTCCCATGCTGTCCAGAATTTTTTCTAAGTCTGATGCCTGGCTGAAAATTTTCAAAGTCCCATGCTTGCCAGAATTTTTTCAAAGTCTGACGCCTACCTGAAATATTTCAAAGTCCCATGCTGGCCAGAATTTTTTCTAAGTCTGACGCCTGGCCGAAAATTTTCAAAGTCCCATGCTGGCCAGTATTTTTTCAAAGTCTGATGCCTGG
Source organism: Festucalex cinctus (assembly GCF_051991245.1). Taxonomy (NCBI): domain Eukaryota; kingdom Metazoa; phylum Chordata; class Actinopteri; order Syngnathiformes; family Syngnathidae; genus Festucalex; species Festucalex cinctus. The sequence continues at coordinate 23,021,583 of NC_135419.1, read as the reverse complement.
CTGAAAATTTTCAAAGTCCCATGCTTGCCAGAATTTTTTCAAAGTCTGACGCCTACCTGAAATATTTCAAAGTCCCATGCTGGCCAGAATTTTTTCTAAGTCTGACGCCTGGCCGAAAATTTTCAAAGTCCCATGCTGGCCAGTATTTTTTCAAAGTCTGATGCCTGGCTGAAAATTTTCAAAGTCCCATGCAAGCCAGAATTTTTTCAAAGTCCCATGCTGGCCAGAATTTTTTCTAAGTCTGACGCCTACCTGAAATATTTCAAAGTCCCATGCTGGCCAGAATTTTTTCTAAGTCTGACGCCTACCTGAAATATTTCAAAGTCCCATGCTGGCCAGAATTTTTTCTAAGTCTGACGCCTGGCCGAAAATTTTCAAAGTCCCATGCTGGCCAGAATTTTTTCTAAGTCTGACGCCTGGCCGAAAATTTTCAAAGTCCCATGCTGGCCAGTATTTTTTCAAAGTCTGATGCCTGGCTGAAAATTTTCAAAGTCCCATGCAAGCCAGAATTTTTTCAAAGTCCCATGCTGGCCAGAATTTTTTCGAAGTCTGATGCCTGGCCGAAAATTTTCAAAGTCCCATGCTAGCCAGAATTTTTTCAAAGTCTGACGCCTGGCCGAAAATTTTCAAAGTCCCACATTTGTCTGAAAATTTTCAAAGTCCCATGCTGGCCAGAATTTTTTCTAAGTCTGACGCCTGGCCGAAAATTTTCAAAGTCCCATGCTGGCCAGAATTTTTTCTAAGTCTGACGCCTGGCCGAAAATTTTCAAAGTCTGACGCCTACCTGAAATATTTCAAAGTCCCATGCTGGCCAGAATTTTTTCTAAGTCTGATGCCTGGCCGAAACTTTTCAAAGTCCCATGCTGGCCAGAATTTTTTCGAAGTCTGATGCCTGGCCGAAAATTTTCAAAGTCCCATGCTAGCCAGAATTTTTTCAAAGTCTGACGCCTGGCCGAAAATTTTCAAAGTCTGATGCCTGGCTGAAATTTTTCAAAGTCCCATGCTGGCCAGATTTTTTTCGAAGTCTGATGCCTGGCCGAAAATTTTCAAAGTCCCATGCTAGCCAGAATTTTTTCAAAGTCTGACGCCTGGCCGAAAATTTTCAAAGTCCCACACTTGTCTGAAAATTTTCAAAGTCCCATGCTGGCCAGAATTTTTTCTAAGTCCGACCCCTGGCTGAAAATTTTCAAAGTCCCATGCTAGCCAGAATTTTTTCTAAGTCCCATGCTAGCCAGAATTTTTTCAAAGTCTGACGCCTGGCCGAAAATTTTCAAAGTCCCACACTTGTCTGAAAATTTTCAAAGTCCCATGCTGGCCAGAATTTTTTCTAAGTCTGATGCCTGGATGAAAATTTTCAAAGTCCCATGCTTGCCAGAATTTTTTCAAAGTCTGACGCCTACCTGAAATATTTCAAAGTCCCATGCTGGCCAGAATTTTTTCTAAGTCTGACGCCTGGCCGAAAATTTTCAAAGTCCCATGCTGGCCAGTATTTTTTCAAAGTCTGATGCCTGGCTGAAAATTTTCAAAGTCCCATGCAAACCAGAATTTTTTCAAAGTCCCATGCTGGCCAGAAGTCTGACGCCTGGCCAAAAATTTTCAAAGTCTGACGCCTACCTGAAATATTTCAAAGTCCCATGCTGGCCAGAATTTTTTCGAAGTCTGATGACTGGCCGAAAATTTTCAAAGTCCCATGCTGGCCAGAATTTTTTCTAAGTCCCATGCTGGCCAGAATTTTTTCTAAGTCTGACGCTTGGCCGAAAATTTTCAAAGTCCCATGCTGGCCAGAATTTTTTCAAAGTCTGCTGCCTGGCTGAAAATTTTCAAAGTCCCATGCTGGCCAGAATTTTTTCTAAGTCTGACGCCTGGCCGAAAATTTTCAAAGTCCCATGCTGGCCAGTATTTTTTCAAAGTCTGATGCCTGGCTGAAATTTTTCAAAGTCCCATGCAAGCCAGAATTTTTTCAAAGTCCCATGCTGGCCAGAATTTTTTCGAAGTCTGATGCCTGGCCGAAAATTTTCAAAGTCCCATGCTAGCCAGAATTTTTTCAAAGTCTGACGCCTGGCCGAAAATTTTCAAAGTCCCACACTTGTCTGAAAATTTTCAAAGTCCCATGCTAGCCAGAATTTTTTCTAAGTCCCATGCTAGCCAGAATTTTTTCAAAGTCTGACGCCTGGCCGAAAATTTTCAAAGTCCCACACTTGTCTGAAAATTTTCAAAGTCCCATGCTGGCCAGAATTTTTTCTAAGTCTGATGCCTGGATGAAAATTTTCAAAGTCCCATGCTTGCCAGAATTTTTTCAAAGTCTGACGCCTACCTGAAATATTTCAAAGTCCCATGCTGGCCAGAATTTTTTCTAAGTCTGACGCCTGGCCGAAAATTTTCAAAGTCCCATGCTGGCCAGTATTTTTTCAAAGTCTGATGCCTGGCTGAAAATTTTCAAAGTACCATGCAAACCAGAATTTTTTCAAAGTCCCATGCTGGCCAGAAGTCTGACGCCTGGCCAAAAATTTTCAAAGTCTGACGCCTACCTGAAATATTTCAAAGTCCCATGCTGGCCAGAATTTTTTCGAAGTCTGATGACTGGCCGAAAATTTTCAAAGTCCCATGCTGGCCAGAATTTTTTCTAAGTCCCATGCTGGCCAGAATTTTTTCTAAGTCTGACGCTTGGCCGAAAATTTTCAAAGTCCCATGCTGGCCAGAATTTTTTCAAAGTCTGCTGCCTGGCTGAAAATTTTCAAAGTCCCATGCTGGCCAGAATTTTTTCTAAGTCTGTTGCCTGGCCGAAAATTTTCAAAGTCCCATGCTGGCCAGAATTTTTTCAAAGTCCCATGCTGGCCAGAAATTTTTCAAAGTCTGAAGCCTGGCCGAAAATTTTCAAAGTCTCACGCCTGCCTGAAATATTTCAAAGTCCCATGCCGGCCAGAATTTTTTCGAAGTCTGATGCCTGGCCGAAAATTTTCAAAGTCCCATGCTAGCCAGAATTTTTTCAAAGTCTGACGCCTGGCCGAAAATTTTCAAAGTCCCACGCCTGTCTGAAAATTTTCAAAGTCCCACACTTGTCTGAAAATTTTCAAAGTCCCATGCTGGCCAGAATTTTTTCTAAGTCTGACGCCTGGCCGAAAATTTTCAAAGTCCCATGCTGGCCAGTATTTTTTCAAAGTCTGATGCCTGGCTGAAATTTTTCAAAGTCCCATGCAAGCCAGAATTTTTTCAAAGTCCCATGCTGGCCAGAATTTTTTCGAAGTCTGATGCCTGGCCGAAAATTTTCAAAGTCCCATGCTAGCCAGAATTTTTTCAAAGTCTGACGCCTGGCCGAAAATTTTCAAAGTCCCACACTTGTCTGAAAATTTTCAAAGTCCCATGCTGGCCAGAATTTTTTCTAAGTCTGATGCCTGGCTGAAAATTTTCAAAGTCCCATGCTTGCCAGAATTTTTTCAAAGTCTGACGCCTACCTGAAATATTTCAAAGTCCCATGCTGGCCAGAATTTTTTCTAAGTCTGACGCCTGGCCGAAAATTTTCAAAGTCCCATGCTGGCCAGTATTTTTTCAAAGTCTGATGCCTGGCTGAAAATTTTCAAAGTCCCATGCTTGCCAGAATTTTTTCAAAGTCTGACGCCTACCTGAAATATTTCAAAGTCCCATGCTGGCCAGAATTTTTTCTAAGTCTGACGCCTGGCCGAAAATTTTCAAAGTCCAATGCTGGCCAGTATTTTTTCAAAGTCCCATGCTGGCCAGAATTTTTTCTAAGTCTGACGCCTACCTGAAATATTTCAAAGTCCCATGCTGGCCAGAATTTTTTCTAAGTCTGACGCCTACCTGAAATATTTCAAAGTCCCATGCTGGCCAGAATTTTTTCTAAGTCTGACGCCTGGCCGAAAATTTTCAAAGTCCCATGCTGGCCAGAATTTTTTCTAAGTCTGACGCCTGGCCGAAAATTTTCAAAGTCTGACGCCTACCTGAAATATTTCAAAGTCCCATGCTGGCCAGAATTTTTTCAAAGTTTGATGCCTGGCCGAAAATTTTCAAAGTCCCATGCTGGCCAGAATTTTTTCTAAGTCCCATGCTGGCCAGAATTTTTTCAATGTCTGACGCCTGGCCGAAAATTTTCAAAGTCTGACGCCTACCTGAAATATTTCAAAGTCCCATGCTGGCCAGAATTTTTTCTAAGTCTGACGCCTACCTGAAATATTTCAAAGTCCCATGCTGGCCAGAATTTTTTCTAAGTCTGACGCCTACCTGAAATATTTCAAAGTCCCATGCTGACCAGAATTTTTTCTAAGTCTGACGCCTACCTGAAATATTTCAAAGTCCCATGCTGGCCAGAATTTTTTCTCTAAGTCTGACGCCTGGCCGAAAATTTTCAAAGTCCCATGCTGGCCAGAATTTTTTCTAAGTCTGACGCCTGGCCGAAAATTTTCAAAGTCCCATGCTGGCCAGTATTTTTTCAAAGTCTGATGCCTGGCTGAAAATTTTCAAAGTCCCATGCAAGCCAGAATTTTTTCAAAGTCCCATGCTGGCCAGAATTTTTTCGAAGTCTGATGCCTGGCCGAAAATTTTCAAAGTCCCATGCTAGCCAGAATTTTTTCAAAGTCTGACGCCTGGCCGAAAATTTTCAAAGTCCCACATTTGTCTGAAAATTTTCAAAGTCCCATGCTGGCCAGAATTTTTTCTAAGTCCGACCCCTGGCTGAAAATTTTCAAAGTCCCATGCTAGCCAGAATTTTTTCTAAGTCCCATGCTGGCCAGAATTTTTTCTAAGTCTGATGCCTGGCTGAAAATTTTCAAAGTCCCATGCTTGCCAGAATTTTTTCAAAGTCTGACGCCTGGCCGAAAATTTTCAAAGTCTGACGCCTACCTGAAATATTTCAAAGTCCCATGCTGGCCAGTATTTTTTCAAAGTCTGATGCCTGGCTGAAAATTTTCAAAGTCCCATGCAAGCCAGAATTTTTTCAAAGTCCCATGCTGGCCAGAATTTTTTCGAAGTCTGATGACTGGCCGAAAATTTTCAAAGTCCCATGCTGGCCAGAATTTTTTCTAAGTCCCATGCTGGCCAGAATTTTTTCTAAGTCTGACGCTTGGCCGAAAATTTTCAAAGTCCCATGCTGGCCAGAATTTTTTCAAAGTCTGCTGCCTGGCTGAAAATTTTCAAAGTCCCATGCTGGCCAGAATTTTTTCTAAGTCTGTTGCCTGGCCGAAAATTTTCAAAGTCCCATGCTGGCCAGAAATTTTTCAAAGTCTGAAGCCTGGCCGAAAATTTTCAAAGTCTCACGCCTGCCTGAAATATTTCAAAGTCCCATGCTGGCCAGAATTTTTTCAATGTCTGACGCCTGGCCGAAAATTTTCAAAGTCCCATGCTGGCCAGAATTTTTTCTAAGTCTGATGCCTGGCTGAAAATTTTCAAAGTCCCATGCTGGCCAGAATTTTTTCTAAGTCCCATGCTGGCCAGAATTTTTTCAATGTCTGACGCCTGGCCGAAAATTTTCAAAGTCTGACGCCTACCTGAAATATTTCAAAGTCCCATGCTGGCCAGAATTTTTTCTAAGTCTGACGCCTACCTGAAATATTTCAAAGTCCCATGCTGGCCAGAATTTTTTCTAAGTCTGACGCCTACCTGAAATATTTCAAAGTCCCATGCTGGCCAGAATTTTTTCTAAGTCTGACGCCTACCTGAAATATTTCAAAGTCCCATGCTGGCCAGAATTTTTTCTAAGTCTGACGCCTGGCCGAAAATTTTCAAAGTCCCATGCTGGCCAGAATTTTTTCTAAGTCTGACGCCTGGCCGAAAATTTTCAAAGTCCCATGCTGGCCAGTATTTTTTCAAAGTCTGATGCCTGGCTGAAAATTTTCAAAGTCCCATGCAAGCCAGAATTTTTTCAAAGTCCCATGCTGGCCAGAATTTTTTCGAAGTCTGATGCCTGGCCGAAAATTTTCAAAGTCCCATGCTAGCCAGAATTTTTTCAAAGTCTGACGCCTGGCCAAAAATTTTCAGTCTGACGCCTACCTGAAATATTTCAAAGTCCCATGCTGGCCAGAATTTTTTCGAAGTCTGATGCCTGGCCGAAAATTTTCAAAGTCCCATGCTAGCCAGAATTCTTTCAAAGTCTGACGCCTGGCCGAAAATTTTCAAAGTCCCACGCCTGTCTGAAAATTTTCAAAGTCCCACACTTGTCTGAAAATTTTCAAAGTCCCATGCTGGCCAGAATTTTTTCTAAGTCTGACGCCTGGCCGAAAATTTTCAAAGTCCCATGCTGGCCAGTATTTTTTCAAAGTCTGATGCCTGGCTGAAATTTTTCAAAGTCCCATGCTAGCCAGAATTTTTTCAAAGTCTGACGCCTGGCCGAAAATTTTCAAAGTCCCACACTTGTCTGAAAATTTTCAAAGTCCCATGCTGGCCAGAATTTTTTCTAAGTCTGATGCCTGGCTGAAAATTTTCAAAGTCCCATGCTTGCCAGAATTTTTTCAAAGTCTGACGCCTACCTGAAATATTTCAAAGTCCCATGCTGGCCAGAATTTTTTCTAAGTCTGACGCCTGGCCGAAAATTTTCAAAGTCCCATGCTGGCCAGTATTTTTTCAAAGTCTGATGCCTGGCTGAAAATTTTCAAAGTCCCATGCTTGCCAGAATTTTTTCAAAGTCTGACGCTTGGCCGAAAATTTTCAAAGTCCCATGCTGGCCAGAATTTTTTCAAAGTCTGCTGCCTGGCTGAAAATTTTCAAAGTCCCATGCTGGCCAGAATTTTTTCTAAGTCTGTTGCCTGGCCGAAAATTTTCAAAGTCCCATGCTGGCCAGAAATTTTTCAAAGTCTGAAGCCTGGCCGAAAATTTTCAAAGTCTCACGCCTGCCTGAAATATTTCAAAGTCCCATGCTGGCCAGAATTTTTTCAATGTCTGACGCCTGGCCGAAAATTTTCAAAGTCCCATGCTGGCCAGAATTTTTTCTAAGTCTGATGCCTGGCTGAAAATTTTCAAAGTCCCATGCTGGCCAGAATTTTTTCTAAGTCCCATGCTGGCCAGAATTTTTTCAATGTCTGACGCCTGGCCGAAAATTTTCAAAGTCTGACGCCTACCTGAAATATTTCAAAGTCCCATGCTGGCCAGAATTTTTTCTAAGTCTGACGCCTACCTGAAATATTTCAAAGTCCCATGCTGGCCAGAATTTTTTCTAAGTCTGACGCCTACCTGAAATATTTCAAAGTCCCATGCTGGCCAGAATTTTTTCTAAGTCTGACGCCTACCTGAAATATTTCAAAGTCCCATGCTGGCCAGAATTTTTTCTAAGTCTGACGCCTGGCCGAAAATTTTCAAAGTCCCATGCTAGCCAGAATTTTTTCAAAGTCTGACGCCTGGCCAAAAATTTTCAGTCTGACGCCTACCTGAAATATTTCAAAGTCCCATGCTGGCCAGAATTTTTTCGAAGTCTGATGCCTGGCCGAAAATTTTCAAAGTCCCATGCTAGCCAGAATTTTTTCAAAGTCTGACGCCTGGCCGAAAATTTTCAAAGTCCCACGCCTGTCTGAAAATTTTCAAAGTCCCACACTTGTCTGAAAATTTTCAAAGTCCCATGCTGGCCAGAATTTTTTCTAAGTCTGACGCCTGGCCGAAAATTTTCAAAGTCCCATGCTGGCCAGTATTTTTTCAAAGTCTGATGCCTGGCTGAAATTTTTCAAAGTCCCATGCTAGCCAGAATTTTTTCAAAGTCTGACGCCTGGCCGAAAATTTTCAAAGTCCCACACTTGTCTGAAAATTTTCAAAGTCCCATGCTGGCCAGAATTTTTTCTAAGTCTGATGCCTGGCTGAAAATTTTCAAAGTCCCATGCTTGCCAGAATTTTTTCAAAGTCTGACGCCTACCTGAAATATTTCAAAGTCCCATGCTGGCCAGAATTTTTTCTAAGTCTGACGCCTGGCCGAAAATTTTCAAAGTCCCATGCTGGCCAGTATTTTTTCAAAGTCTGATGCCTGGCTGAAAATTTTCAAAGTCCCATGCTTGCCAGAATTTTTTCAAAGTCTGACGCCTACCTGAAATATTTCAAAGTCCCATGCTGGCCAGAATTTTTTCTAAGTCTGACGCCTACCTGAAATATTTCAAAGTCCCATGCTGGCCAGAATTTTTTCTAAGTCTGACGCCTGGCCGAAAATTTTCAAAGTCCCATGCTGGCCAGTATTTTTTCAAAGTCTGATGCCTGGCTGAAAATTTTCTAAGTCCCATGCTGGCCAGAATTTTTTCAATGTCTGACGCCTGGCCGAAAATTTTCAAAGTCTGACGCCTACCTGAAATATTTCAAAGTCCCATGCTGGCCAGAATTTTTTCTAAGTCTGACGCCTACCTGAAATATTTCAAAGTCCCATGCTGACCAGAATTTTTTCTAAGTCTGACGCCTACCTGAAATATTTCAAAGTCCCATGCTGGCCAGAATTTTTTCTAAGTCTGACGCCTGGCCGAAAATTTTCAAAGTCCCATGCTGGCCAGAATTTTTTCTAAGTCTGACGCCTGGCCGAAAATTTTCAAAGTCCCATGCTGGCCAGTATTTTTTCAAAGTCTGATGCCTGGCTGAAAATTTTCAAAGTCCCATGCAAGCCAGAATTTTTTCAAAGTCCCATGCTGGCCAGAATTTTTTCGAAGTCTGATGCCTGGCCGAAAATTTTCAAAGTCCCATGCTAGCCAGAATTTTTTCAAAGTCTGACGCCTGGCCGAAAATTTTCAAAGTCCCACATTTGTCTGAAAATTTTCAAAGTCCCATGCTGGCCAGAATTTTTTCTAAGTCCGACCCCTGGCTGAAAATTTTCAAAGTCCCATGCTAGCCAGAATTTTTTCTAAGTCCCATGCTGGCCAGAATTTTTTCTAAGTCTGATGCCTGGCTGAAAATTTTCAAAGTCCCATGCTTGCCAGAATTTTTTCAAAGTCTGACGCCTGGCCGAAAATTTTCAAAGTCTGACGCCTACCTGAAATATTTCAAAGTCCCATGCTGGCCAGAGTTTTTTCTAAGTCTGACGCCTGGCCGAAACTTTTCAAAGTCCCATGCTGGCCAGTATTTTTTCAAAGTCTGATGCCTGGCTGTAAATTTTCAAAGTCCCATGCAAGCCAGAATTTTTTCAAAGTCCCATGCTGGCCAGAAGTCTTACGCCTGGCCAAAAATTTTCAGTCTGACGCCTACCTGAAATATTTCAAAGTCCCATGCTGGCCAGAATTTTTTCGAAGTCTGATGCCTGGCCGAAAATTTTCAAAGTCCCATGCTAGCCAGAATTTTTTCAAAGTCTGACGCCTGGCCGAAAATTTTCAAAGTCCCACGCCTGTCTGAAAATTTTCAAAGTCCCACACTTGTCTGAAAATTTTCAAAGTCCCATGCTGGCCAGAATTTTTTCTAAGTCTGACGCCTGGCCGAAAATTTTCAAAGTCCCATGCTGGCCAGTATTTTTTCAAAGTCTGATGCCTGGCTGAAATTTTTCAAAGTCCCATGCAAGCCAGAATTTTTTCAAAGTCCCATGCTGGCCAGAATTTTTTCGAAGTCTGATGCCTGGCCGAAAATTTTCAAAGTCCCATGCTAGCCAGAATTTTTTCAAAGTCTGACGCCTGGCCGAAAATTTTCAAAGTCCCACGCCTGTCTGAAAATTTTCAAAGTCCCACACTTGTCTGAAAATTTTCAAAGTCCCATGCTGGCCAGTATTTTTTCAAAGTCTGATGCCTGGCTGAAATTTTTCAAAGTCCCATGCAAGCCAGAATTTTTTCAAAGTCCCATGCTGGCCAGAATTTTTTCGAAGTCTGATGCCTGGCCGAAAATTTTCAAAGTCCCATGCTAGCCAGAATTTTTTCAAAGTCTGACGCCTGGCCGAAAATTTTCAAAGTCCCACACTTGTCTGAAAATTTTCAAAGTCCCATGCTGGCCAGAATTTTTTCTAAGTCTGATGCCTGGCTGAAAATTTTCAAAGTCCCATGCTTGCCAGAATTTTTTCAAAGTCTGACGCCTACCTGAAATATTTCAAAGTCCCATGCTGGCCAGAATTTTTTCTAAGTCTGACGCCTGGCCGAAAATTTTCAAAGTCCCATGCTGGCCAGTATTTTTTCAAAGTCTGATGCCTGGCTGAAAATTTTCAAAGTCCCATGCTGGCCAGAATTTTTTCTAAGTCTGACGCCTACCTGAAATATTTCAAAGTCCCATGCTGGCCAGAATTTTTTCTAAGTCTGACGCCTGGCCGAAAATTTTCAAAGTCCCATGCTGGCCAGTATTTTTTCAAAGTCCCATGCTGGCCAGAATTTTTTCTAAGTCTGACGCCTACCTGAAATATTTCAAAGTCCCATGCTGGCCAGAATTTTTTCTAAGTCTGACGCCTACCTGAAATATTTCAAAGTCCCATGCTGGCCAGAATTTTTTCTAAGTCTGACGCCTGGCCGAAAATTTTCAAAGTCCCATGCTGGCCAGAATTTTTTCTAAGTCTGACGCCTGGCCGAAAATTTTCAAAGTCTGACGCCTACCTGAAATATTTCAAAGTCCCATGCTAGCCAGAATTTTTTCTAAGTCCCATGCTGGCCAGAATTTTTTCTAAGTCTGACGCCTGGCTGAAAATTTTCAAAGTCTGACGCCTACCTGAAATATTTCAAAGTCCCATGCTGGCCAGAATTTTTTCGAAGTCTGATGCCTGGCCGAAAATTTTCAAAGTCCCATGCTAGCCAGAATTTTTTCAAAGTCTGACGCCTGGCCGAAAATTTTCAAAGTCCCACATTTGTCTGAAAATTTTCAAAGTCCCATGCTGGCCAGAATTTTTTCTAAGTCCGACCCCTGGCTGAAAATTTTCAAAGTCCCATGCTGGCCAGAATTTTTTCTAAGTCTGATGCCTGGCTGAAAATTTTCAAAGTCCCATGCTTGCCAGAATTTTTTCAAAGTCTGACGCCTGGCCGAAAATTTTCAAAGTCAGACGCCTACCTGAAATATTTCAAAGTCCCATGCTGGCCAGAGTTTTTTCTAAGTCTGACGCCTGGCCGAAACTTTTCAAAGTCCCATGCTGGCCAGATTTTTTCAAAGTCTGATGCCTGGCTGAAAATTTTCAAAGTCCCATGCAAGCCAGAATTTTTTCAAAGTCCCATGCTGGCCAGAATTTTTTCGAAGTCTGATGCCTGGCCGAAAATTTTCAAAGTCCCATGCTAGCCAGAATTTTTTTCAAAGTCTGACGCCTGGCCGAAAATTTTCAAAGTCCCATGCTGGCCGAAAATTTTCAAAGTCCCATGCTAGCCAGAATTTTTTCAAAGTCTGACGCCTGGCCGAAAATTTTCAAAGTCCCACATTTGTCTGAAAATTTTCAAAGTCCCATGCTGGCCAGAATTTTTTCTAAGTCCGACCCCTGGCTGAAAATTTTCAAAGTCCCATGCTAGCCAGAATTTTTTCTAAGTCCCATGCTGGCCAGAATTTTTTCTAAGTCTGATGCCTGGCTGAAAATTTTCAAAGTCCCATGCTTGCCAGAATTTTTTCAAAGTCTGACGCCTGGCCGAAAATTTTCAAAGTCTGACGCCTACCTGAAATATTTCAAAGTCCCATGCTGGCCAGAATTTTTTCGAAGTCTGATGCCTGGCCGAAAATTTTCAAAGTCCCATGCTAGCCAGAATTTTTTCAAAGTCTGACGCCTGGCCGAAAATTTTCAAAGTCCCACGCCTGTCTGAAAATTTTCAAAGTCCCACACTTGTCTGAAAATTTTCAAAGTCCCATGCTGGCCAGAATTTTTTCTAAGTCTGATGCCTGGCCGAAAATTTTCAAAGTCCCATGCTGGCCAGTATTTTTTCAAAGTCTGACGCCTGGCCGAAAATTTTCAAAGTCCCATGCTAGCCAGAATTTTTTCTAAGTCCCATGCTAGCCAGAATTTTTTCAAAGTCTGACGCCTGGCCGAAAATTTTCAAAGTCCCACACTTGTCTGAAAATTTTCAAAGTCCCATGCTTGCCAGAATTTTTTCAAAGTCTGACGCCTACCTGAAATATTTCAAAGTCCCATGCTGGCCAGAATTTTTTCTAAGTCTGACGCCTGGCCGAAAATTTTCAAAGTCCCATGCTGGCCAGTATTTTTTCAAAGTCTGATGCCTGGCTGAAAATTTTCAAAGTCCCATGCAAGCCAGAATTTTTTCAAAGTCCCATGCTGGCCAGAAGTCTGACGCCTGGCCAAAAATTTTCAAAGTCTGACGCCTACCTGAAATATTTCAAAGTCCCATGCTGGCCAGAATTTTTTCGAAGTCTGATGACTGGCCGAAAATTTTCAAAGTCCCATGCTGGCCAGAATTTTTTCTAAGTCCCATGCTGGCCAGAATTTTTTCTAAGTCTGACGCTTGGCCGAAAATTTTCAAAGTCCCATGCTGGCCAGAATTTTTTCGAAGTCTGCTGCCTGGCTGAAAATTTTCAAAGTCCCATGCTGGCCAGAATTTTTTCTAAGTCTGTTGCCTGGCCGAAAATTTTCAAAGTCCCATGCTGGCCAGAATTTTTTCAAAGTCCCATGCTGGCCAGAAATTTTTCAAAGTCTGACGCCTGGCCGAAAATTTTCAAAGTCCCATGCTGGCCAGAATTTTTTCTAAGTCTGATGCCTGGCTGAAAATTTTCAAAGTCCCATGCTGGCCAGAATTTTTTCTAAGTCCCATGCTGGCCAGAATTTTTTCAATGTCTGACGCCTGGCCGAAAATTTTCAAAGTCTGACGCCTACCTGAAATATTTCAAAGTCCCATGCTGGCCAGAATTTTTTCTAAGTCTGACGCCTACCTGAAATATTTCAAAGTCCCATGCTGGCCAGAATTTTTTCTAAGTCTGACGCCTACCTGAAATATTTCAAAGTCCCATGCTGGCCAGAATTTTTTCTAAGTCTGACGCCTACCTGAAATATTTCAAAGTCCCATGCTGGCCAGAATTTTTTCTAAGTCTGACGCCTGGCCGAAAATTTTCAAAGTCCCATGCTGGCCAGAATTTTTTCTAAGTCTGACGCCTGGCTGAAAATTTTCAAAGTCCCATGCAAGCCAGAATTTTTTCAAAGTCCCATGCTGGCCAGAATTTTTTCGAAGTCTGATGCCTGGCCGAAAATTTTCAAAGTCCCATGCTAGCCAGAATTTTTTCAAAGTCTGACGCCTGGCCGAAAATTTTCAAAGTCCCACATTTGTCTGAAAATTTTCAAAGTCCCATGCTGGCCAGAATTTTTTCTAAGTCCGACCCCTGGCTGAAAATTTTCAAAGTCCCATGCTAGCCAGAATTTTTTCTAAGTCCCATGCTGGCCAGAATTTTTTCTAAGTCTGATGCCTGGCTGAAAATTTTCAAAGTCCCATGCTTGCCAGAATTTTTTCAAAGTCTGACGCCTGGCCGAAAATTTTCAAAGTCCCATGCTGGCCGAAAATTTTCAAAGTCCCATGCTAGCCAGAATTTTTTCAAAGTCTGACGCCTGGCCGAAAATTTTCAAAGTCCCACATTTGTCTGAAAATTTTCAAAGTCCCATGCTGGCCAGAATTTTTTCTAAGTCCGACCCCTGGCTGAAAATTTTCAAAGTCCCATGCTAGCCAGAATTTTTTCTAAGTCCCATGCTGGCCGAAAATTTTCAAAGTCTGACGCCTACCTGAAATATTTCAAAGTCCCATGCTGGCCAGAATTTTTTCTAAGTCTGATGCCTGGCTGAAAATTTTCAAAGTCCCATGCAAGCCAGAATTTTTTCAAAGTCCCATGCTGGCCAGAATTTTTTCGAAGTCTGATGCCTGGCCGAAAATTTTCAAAGTCCCATGCTAGCCAGAATTTTTTCAAAGTCTGACGCCTGGCCGAAAATTTTCAAAGTCCCACATTTGTCTGAAAATTTTCAAAGTCCCATGCTGGCCAGAATTTTTTCTAAGTCCGACCCCTGGCTGAAAATTTTCAAAGTCCCATGCTAGCCAGAATTTTTTCTAAGTCCCATGCTGGCCAGAATTTTTTCTAAGTCTGATGCCTGGCTGAAAATTTTCAAAGTCCCATGCTTGCCAGAATTTTTTCAAAGTCTGACGCCTGGCCGAAAATTTTCAAAGTCCCATGCTGGCCGAAAATTTTCAAAGTCCCATGCTAGCCAGAATTTTTTCAAAGTCTGACGCCTGGCCGAAAATTTTCAAAGTCCCACATTTGTCTGAAAATTTTCAAAGTCCCATGCTGGCCAGAATTTTTTCTAAGTCCGACCCCTGGCTGAAAATTTTCAAAGTCCCATGCTAGCCAGAATTTTTTCTAAGTCCCATGCTGGCCAGAATTTTTTCTAAGTCTGATGCCTGGCTGAAAATTTTCAAAGTCCCATGCTAGCCAGAATTTTTTCAAAGTCTGACGCCTGGCCGAAAATTTTCAAAGTCCCACATTTGTCTGAAAATTTTCAAAGTCCCATGCTGGCCAGAATTTTTTCTAAGTCCGACCCCTGGCTGAAAATTTTCAAAGTCCCATGCTAGCCAGAATTTTTTCTAAGTCCCATGCTGGCCAGAATTTTTTCTAAGTCTGATGCCTGGCTGAAAATTTTCAAAGTCCCATGCTTGCCAGAATTTTTTCAAAGTCTGACGCCTGGCCGAAAATTTTCAAAGTCCCATGCTGGCCGAAAATTTTCAAAGTCCCATGCTAGCCAGAATTTTTTCAAAGTCTGACGCCTGGCCGAAAATTTTCAAAGTCCCACATTTGTCTGAAAATTTTCAAAGTCCCATGCTGGCCAGAATTTTTTCTAAGTCCGACCCCTGGCTGAAAATTTTCAAAGTCCCATGCTAGCCAGAATTTTTTCTAAGTCCCATGCTGGCCAGAATTTTTTCTAAGTCTGATGCCTGGCTGAAAATTTTCAAAGTCCCATGCTTGCCAGAATTTTTTCAAAGTCTGACGCCTGGCCGAAAATTTTCAAAGTCTGACGCCTACCTGAAATATTTCAAAGTCCCATGCTGGCCAGAGTTTTTTCGAAGTCTGATGCCTGGCCGAAAATTTTCAAAGTCCCATGCTAGCCAGAATTTTTTCAAAGTCTGATGCCTGGCCGAAAATTTTCAAAGTCCCACGCCTGTCTGAAAATTTTCAAAGTCCCACACTTGTCTGAAAATTTTCAAAGTCCCATGCTGGCCAGAATTTTTTCTAAGTCCGACCCCTGGCTGAAAATTTTCAAAGTCCCATGCTAGCCAGAATTTTTTCTAAGTCCCATGCTGGCCAGAATTTTTTCTAAGTCTGATGCCTGGCTGAAAATTTTCAAAGTCTGACGCCTACCTGAAATATTTCAAAGTCCCATGCTGGCCAGAATTTTTTCTAAGTCTGACGCCTGGCCGAAAATTTTCAAAGTCCCATGCTGGCCAGAATTTTTTCTAAGTCTGACGCCTGGCCGAAAATTTTCAAAGTCCCATGCTGGCCAGTATTTTTTCAAAGTCTGATGCCTGGCTGAAAATTTTCAAAGTCCCATGCAAGCCAGAATTTTTTCAAAGTCCCATGCTGGCCAGAATTTTTTCTAAGTCCGACCCCTGGCTGAAAATTTTCAAAGTCCCATGCTTGCCAGAATTTTTTCAAAGTCTGACGCCTGGCCGAAAATTTTCAAAGTCCCATGCTTGCCAGAGTTTTTTCTAAGTCTGACGCCTGGCCGAAACTTTTCAAAGTCCCATGCTGGCCAGTATTTTTTCAAAGTCTGATGCCTGGCTGAAAATTTTCAAAGTCCCATGCAAGCCAGAATTTTTTCAAAGTCCCATGCTGGCCAGAATTTTTTCGAAGTCTGATGCCTGGCCGAAAATTTTCAAAGTCCCATGCTAGCCAGAATTTTTTTCAAAGTCTGACGCCTGGCCGAAAATTTTCAAAGTCCCATGCTGGCCGAAAATTTTCAAAGTCCCATGCTAGCCAGAATTTTTTCAAAGTCTGACGCCTGGCCGAAAATTTTCAAAGTCCCACATTTGTCTGAAAATTTTCAAAGTCCCATGCTGGCCAGAATTTTTTCTAAGTCCGACCCCTGGCTGAAAATTTTCAAAGTCCCATGCTAGCCAGAATTTTTTCTAAGTCCCATGCTGGCCGAAAATTTTCAAAGTCTGACGCCTACCTGAAATATTTCAAAGTCCCATGCTGGCCAGAATTTTTTCTAAGTCTGATGCCTGGCTGAAAATTTTCAAAGTCCCATGCTTGCCAGAATTTTTTCAAAGTCTGACGCCTGGCCGAAAATTTTCAAAGTCTGACGCCTACCTGAAATATTTCAAAGTCCCATGCTGGCCAGAGTTTTTTCTAAGTCTGACGCCTGGCCGAAACTTTTCAAAGTCCCATGCTGGCCAGTATTTTTTCAAAGTCTGATGCCTGTCTGACAATTTTCAAAGTCCCATGCTGGCCAGAATTTTTTCTAAGTCTGATGCTTGGCTGAAAATTTTCAAAGTCCCATGCTGGCCAGAATTTTTTCAAAGTCTGATGCCTGGCTGAAAATTTTCAAAGTCCCATGCTGGCCAGAATTTTTTCTAAATCCCATGCTGGCCAGAATTTTTTTCAAAGTCTGACGCCTGGCCGAAAATTTTCAAAGTCTCACGCCTGCCTGAAATATTTCAAAGTCCCATGCTGGCCAGAATTTTTTCAAAGTCTGACGCCTGGCCGAAAATTTTCAAAGTCCCATGCTGGCCAGATTTTTTTCTAAGTCTGACGCCTACTTGAAATATTTCAAAGTCCCATGCTGGCCAGAATTTTTTCTAAGACCCATGCTGGCCAGAATTTTTTCAAAGTCTGACGCCTGGCCGAAAATGATCAAAGTCTGACGCCTACCTGAAATTATCAAAGTCCCATGCTGGCCAGAATTTTTTTCAAAGTTTGATGCTTGGCCGAAAATTTTCAAAGTCTGACACCTACCTGAAAATTTTCAAAGTCCCATGCTGGCCAGAATTTTTTTCAAAGTCTGATGCCTGGCCGAAAATTTTCAAAGTCCCATGCTGGCCAGAATTATTTTCTAAGTCTCACGCCTGCCTGAAAATTTTCAAAGTCCCATGCTGGCCAGAATTTTTTCTAAGTCCGACCCCTGGCTGAAAATTCTCAAAGTCCCATGCTGGCCAGAATTTTTTCTAAGTTTGACGCTTGGCCGAAAATTTTCAAAGTCTGACACCTACCTGAAATATTTCAAAGTCCCATGCTGGCCAGAATTATTTTCAAAGTCTGATGCCTGGCCGAAAATTTTCAAAGTCCCATGCTGGCCAGAATTTTTTTCAAAGTCTGATGCCTGGCCTAAAATTTTCAAAGTCCCATGCTGGCCAGAATTATTTTCTAAGTCTCACGCCTGCCTGAAAATTTTCAAAGTCCCATGCTGGCCAGAATTTTTTCAAAGTCTGACGCCTGGCCGAAAATTTTCAAAGTCTGACGCCTACCTGAAATATTTCAAAGTCCCATGCTGGCCAGAGTTTTTTCTAAGTCTGACGCCTGGCCGAAACTTTTCAAAGTCCCATGCTGGCCAGTATTTTTTCAAAGTCTGATGCCTGTCTGACAATTTTCAAAGTCCCATGCTGGCCAGAATTTTTTCTAAGTCCGACCCCTGGCTGAAAATTCTCAAAGTCCCATGCTGGCCAGAATTTTTTCTAAGTTTGACGCTTGGCCGAAAATTTTCAAAGTCCCATGCTGGCCAGAATTTTTTTCAAAGTGTGACGCCTGGCCGAAAATTTTCAAAGTCCCATGCTGGCCAGAATTATTTTCTAAGTCTGACGCCTACCTGAAATATTTCAAAGTCCCATGCTGGCCAGAATTTTTTTCAAAGTCTGATGCCTGGCCGAAAATTTTCAAAGTCTCACACCTGCCTGAAATATTTCAAAGTCCCATGCTCTTCAGAATTTTTTCAAAGTCTGACGCCTGGCCGAAAATTTTCAAAGTCCCATGCTTGCCAGAATTTTTTCTAAGCCTGACGCCTACCTGAAATATTTCAAAGTCCCATGCTGGCCAGAATTTTTTCTAAGTCCGACGCCTGGCTGAAAATTTTCAAAGTCCCATGCTTGCCAGAATTTTTTCTAAGTCTGTTGCCTGGCCGAAAATTTTCAAAGTCCCATGCCCAATCTTTTCAATAGCCTGGGTTAAAAGGGTTGCAGTACCGCCGGCCACCATCGGGGGGCGCTGCAGATAGGGCACCCGGTTCCCTATCTGGGGACCTTTCCGCCCAAACCGCAAAATGGAGTTGTCACGATTTCAGAAGGGAGCAATTTCAGACGAGGCACCTCCAGGGCCGAACAAGGGAGGCTCACCAGACTTATGTCCGACAAAGAGGAGGGTTGGGGCGGCCTCCTCGGGCAGACGACCTGCTCTCTGGCCTGGTTGTCAGATTTTTTCAAAGTCTGACGCCTGCCCGAAATATTTCAAAGTCCCAGACCATTCATTTCAATAGCCTGGGTCACCAGGCCCGAAAATTTTCAAAGTCCCACACCTTCCCGAAAATTTTCTAAGTCTGACAACTACCTGAAATATTTCAAAGTCCCATGCTGGCCAGAATTTTTTTCAAAGTCTGACGCCTGGCCGAAAATTTTCAAAGTCTGACACCTACCTGAAATATTTCAAAGTCCCATGCTGGCCAGAATTTTTTCAAAGTCCCATGCTGGCCAGAATTTTTTCAAAGTCTGACGCCTGGCCGAAAATTTTCAAAGTCTGAGGCCTACCTGAAATATTTCAAAGTCCCATGCTGGCCAGAATTTTTTCAAAGTCCCATGCTGGCCAGAATTATTTTCTAAGTCTGATGCCTGGCCGAAAATTTTCAAAGTCCCATGCTAGCCAGAATTTTTTTCAAAGTCTGACGCCTGGCCGAAAATTTTCAAAGTCCCATGCTGGCCAGAATTTTTTCAAAGTCCCATGCTGGCCAGAATTTTTTCTAAGTCTGACGCCTGGCCGAAAATTTTCAAAGTCCCATGCTGGCCAGAAATTTTTTCTAAGTCCGACCCCTGGCTGAAAATTTTCAAAGTCCCATGCTAGCCAGAATTTTTTCTAAGTCCCATGCTGGCCAGAATTTTTTCAGTCTGCTGCCTGGCCGAAAATTTTCAAAGTCCCATGCTGGCCAGAATTTTTCAAAGTCTGAAGCCTGGCCGAAAATTTTCAAAGTCTCACGCCTGCCTGAAATATTTCTAAGTCCCATGCTGACCAGAATTTTTTCAAAGTCTGACACCTGGCCGAAAATTTTCAAAGTCCCATGCTGGCCAGAATTTTTTCTAAGCCTGACGCCTACCTGAAATATTTCAAAGTCCCATGCTGGCCAGAATTTTTTCTAAGTCTGACGCCTACCTGAAATATTTCAAAGTCCCATGCTGGCCAGAATTTTTTCTAAGTCTGACGCCTACCTGAAATATTTCAAAGTCCCATGCTGGCCAGAATTTTTTCTAAGTCTGACGCCTGGCCGAAAATTTTCAAAGTCCCATGCTGGCCAGAATTTTTTCTAAGTCTGACGCCTGGCCGAAAATTTTCAAAGTCCCATGCTGGCCAGTATTTTTTCAAAGTCTGATGCCTGGCTGAAAATTTTCAAAGTCCCATGCAAGCCAGAATTTTTTCAAAGTCCCATGCTGGCCAGAATTTTTTCGAAGTCTGATGCCTGGCCGAAAATTTTCAAAGTCCCATGCTAGCCAGAATTTTTTCAAAGTCTGACGCCTGGCCGAAAATTTTCAAAGTCCCACATTTGTCTGAAAATTTTCAAAGTCCCATGCTGGCCAGAATTTTTTCTAAGTCCGACCCCTGGCTGAAAATTTTCAAAGTCCCATGCTAGCCAGAATTTTTTCTAAGTCCCATGCTGGCCAGAATTTTTTCTAAGTCTGATGCCTGGCTGAAAATTTTCAAAGTCCCATGCTTGCCAGAATTTTTTCAAAGTCTGACGCCTGGCCGAAAATTTTCAAAGTCTGACGCCTACCTGAAATATTTCAAAGTCCCATGCTGGCCAGAGTTTTTTCTAAGTCTGACGCCTGGCCGAAACTTTTCAAAGTCCCATGCTAGCCAGAATTTTTTCTAAGTCCCATGCTGGCCAGAATTTTTTCTAAGTCTGATGCCTGGCCGAAAATTTTCAAAGTCTCACGCCTGCCTGAAATATTTCAAAGTCCCATGCTGGCCAGAATTTTTTTCAAAGTTTGACGCTTGGCCGAAAATTTTCAAAGTCCCATGCTGGCCAGAATTTTTTCTAAGTCCGACCCCTGGCTGAAAATTTTCAAAGTCCCATGCTGGCCAGAATTTTTTCTAAGTCTGATGCCTGGCTGAAAATTTACAAAGTCCCATGCTGTCCAGAATTTTTTCAAAGTCCCATGGTGGCCAGAATTTTTTCTAAGTCTGACGCCTGGCCGAAAATTTTCAAAGTCCCATGCTGGCCAGAATCTTTTCTAAGTCTGACGCCTGGCCGAAAATTTTCAAAGTCCCATGCAGGCCAGAATTTTTTCTAAGTCTGACGCCTGGCCGAAAATTTTCAAAGTCCCATGCTGTCCAGAATTTTTTCAAAGTCCCATGCTGGCCAGAATATTTTCTAAGTCTGACGCCTGCCTGAAATATTTTAAAGTCCCATGCAGGCCAGAATTTTTTCTAAGTCCCATGCTGGCCAGAATTTTTTCTAAGTCCCATGCTGGCCAGAATTTTTTCTAAGTCTGATGCCTGGCCGAAAATTTTCAAAGTCCCATGCTGTCCAGAATTTTTTCAAAGTCCCATGCAGGCCAGAATTTTTTCTAAGTCTGACGCCTGGCCGAAAATTTTCAAAGTCCCATGCAGGCCAGAATTTTTTCTAAGTCTGACTCCTGGCCGAAAATTTTCAAAGTCCCATGCTGGCCAGAATTTTTTCTAAGTCGACGCCTGGCTGAAAATTTTCAAAGTCCCATGCTGGCCAGAATTTTTTCTAAGTCTGACGCCTGCCTGAAATATTTCAAAGTCCCATGCAGGCCAGAATTTTTTCTAAGTCCCATGCTGGCCAGAATTTTTTCTAAGTCTGACGCCTGGCCGAAAATTTTCAAAGTCCCATGCTGGCCAGAACTTTTTCTAAGTCTGACGCCTGGCTGAAAATTTTCAAAGTCCCATGCTGGCCAGAATTTTTTCTAAGTCTGACACCTGCCTGAAATATTCCAAAGTCCCATGCTGTCCAGAATTTTTTCAAAGTCCCATGCTGGCCAGAATTTTTTCTAAGTCTGACGCCTGGCCGAAAATTTTCAAAGTCCCATGCTGTCCAGAATTTTTTCAAAGTCCCATGCTGGCCAGAATATTTTCTAAGTCTGACGCCTGCCTGAAATATTTAAAAGTCCCATGCAGGCCAGAATTTTTTCTAAGTCCCATGCTGGCCAGAATTTTTTCAAAGTCCCATGCTGGCCAGAATTTTTTCTAAGTCTGACCCTTGGCCAAAAATTTTCAAAGTCCCATGCTGTCCAGAATTTTTTCTAAGTCTGACACCTGGCCGAAATAATTAAAAGTCCCATGCAGGCCAGAATTTTTTCTAAGTCCCATGCTGGCCAGAATTTTTTCAAAGTCCCATGCTGGCCAGAATTTTTTCAAAGTCCCATGCTGGCCAGAATTTTTTCTAAGTCTGATGCCTGGCTGAAAATTTTCAAAGTCCCATGCTGGCCAGAATTTTTTCTAAGTCTGACGCCTGGCCGAAAATGTTCAAAGTCCCATGCTGGCCAGAATCTTTTCTAAGTCTGACGCCTGGCCGAAAATTTTCAAAGTCCCATGCAGGCCAGAATTTTTTCTAAGTCTGACGCCTGGCCGAAAATTTTCAAAGTCCCATGCTGGCCAGAATTTTTTCAAAGTCCCATGCTGGCCAAATTTTTTCTAAGTCTGACGCCTGCCTGAAATATTTCAAAGTCCCATGCTGTCCAGAATTTTTTCAAAGTCCCATGCTGGCCAGAATTTTTTCTAAGTCTGACGCCTGGCCGAAAATTTTCAAAGTCCCATGCAGGCCAGAATTTTTTCTAAGTCTGACGCCTGCCTGAAATATTTCAAAGTCCCATGCAGGCCAGAATTTTTTCTAAGTCCCATGCTGGCCAGAATTTTTTCTAAGTCTGACTCCTGGCCGAAAATTTTCAAAGTCCCATGCTGGCCAGAATTTTTTCTAAGTCGACGCCTGGCTGAAAATTTTCAAAGTCCCATGCTGGCCAGAATTTTTTCTAAGTCTGACGCCTGCCTGAAATATTTCAAAGTCCCATGCAGGCCAGAATTTTTTCTAAGTCCCATGCTGGCCAGAATTTTTTCTAAGTCTGACGCCTGGCCGAAAATTTTCAAAGTCCCATGCTGGCCAGAACTTTTTCTAAGTCTGACGCCTGGCTGAAAATTTTCAAAGTCCCATGCTGGCCAGAATTTTTTCTAAGTCTGACACCTGCCTGAAATATTCCAAAGTCCCATGCTGTCCAGAATTTTTTCAAAGTCCCATGCTGGCCAGAATTTTTTCTAAGTCTGACGCCTGGCCGAAAATTTTCAAAGTCCCATGCTGTCCAGAATTTTTTCAAAGTCCCATGCTGGCCAGAATATTTTCTAAGTCTGACGCCTGCCTGAAATATTTAAAAGTCCCATGCAGGCCAGAATTTTTTCTAAGTCCCATGCTGGCCAGAATTTTTTCAAAGTCCCATGCTGGCCAGAATTTTTTCTAAGTCTGACCCTTGGCCAAAAATTTTCAAAGTCCCATGCTGTCCAGAATTTTTTCTAAGTCTGACACCTGGCCGAAATATTTAAAAGTCCCATGCAGGCCAGAATTTTTTCTAAGTCCCATGCTGGCCAGAATTTTTTCAAAGTCCCATGCTGGCCAGAATTTTTTCAAAGTCCCATGCTGGCCAGAATTTTTTCTAAGTCTGATGCCTGGCTGAAAATTTTCAAAGTCCCATGCTGGCCAGAATTTTTTCAAAGTCCCATGCTGGCCAGAATTTTTTCTAAGTCTGACGCCTGGCCGAAAATTTTCAAAGTCCCATGCTGGCCAGAATTTTTTCAAAGTCCCATGCTGGCCAGAATTTTTTCTAAGTCTGACGCCTGGCCGAAAATTTTCAAAGTCCCATGCTGGCCAGAATTTTTTCAAAGTCCCATGCTGGCCAGAATTTTTTCTAAGTCTGACGCCTGCCTGAAATATTTCAAAGTCCCATGCTGTCCAGAATTTTTTCAAAGTCCCATGCTGGCCAGAATTTTTTCTAAGTCTGACGCCTGGCCGAAAATTTTCAAAGTCCCATGCAGGCCAGAATTTTTTCTAAGTCTGACGCCTGCCTGAAATATTTCAAAGTCCCATGCAGGCCAGAATTTTTTCTAAGTCCCATGCTGGCCAGAATTTTTTCTAAGTCTGACTCCTGGCCGAAAATTTTCAAAGTCCCATGCTGGCCAGAATTTTTTCTAAGTCGACGCCTGGCTGAAAATTTTCAAAGTCCCATGCTGGCCAGAATTTTTTCTAAGTCTGACGCCTGCCTGAAATATTTCAAAGTCCCATGCAGGCCAGAATTTTTTCTAAGTCCCATGCTGGCCAGAATTTTTTCTAAGTCTGACGCCTGGCCGAAAATTTTCAAAGTCCCATGCTGGCCAGAACTTTTTCTAAGTCTGACGCCTGGCTGAAAATTTTCAAAGTCCCATGCTGGCCAGAATTTTTTCTAAGTCTGACACCTGCCTGAAATATTCCAAAGTCCCATGCTGTCCAGAATTTTTTCAAAGTCCCATGCTGGCCAGAATTTTTTCTAAGTCTGACGCCTGGCCGAAAAATTTCAAAGTCCCATGCTGTCCAGAATTTTTTCAAAGTCCCATGCTGGCCAGAATATTTTCTAAGTCTGACGCCTGCCTGAAATATTTAAAAGTCCCATGCAGGCCAGAATTTTTTCTAAGTCCCATGCTGGCCAGAATTTTTTCAAAGTCCCATGCTGGCCAGAATTTTTTCTAAGTCTGACCCTTGGCCAAAAATTTTCAAAGTCCCATGCTGTCCAGAATTTTTTCTAAGTCTGACACCTGGCCGAAATATTTAAAAGTCCCATGCAGGCCAGAATTTTTTCTAAGTCCCATGCTGGCCAGAATTTTTTCAAAGTCCCATGCTGGCCAGAATTTTTTCTAAGTCGACGCCTGGCTGAAAATTTTCAAAGTCCCATGCAGGCCAGAATTTTTTCTAAGTCCCATGCTGGCCAGAATTTTTTCTAAGTCTGACGCCTGGCCGAAAATTTTCAAAGTCCCATGCTGGCCAGAACTTTTTCTAAGTCTGACGCCTGGCTGAAAATTTTCAAAGTCCCATGCTGGCCAGAATTTTTTCTAAGTCTGACACCTGCCTGAAATATTCCAAAGTCCCATGCTGTCCAGAATTTTTTCAAAGTCCCATGCTGGCCAGAATTTTTTCTAAGTCTGACGCCTGGCCGAAAATTTTCAAAGTCCCATGCTGTCCAGAATTTTTTCAAAGTCCCATGCTGGCCAGAATATTTTCTAAGTCTGACGCCTGCCTGAAATATTTAAAAGTCCCATGCAGGCCAGAATTTTTTCAAAGTCCCATGCTGGCCAGAATTTTTTCAAAGTCCCATGCTGGCCAGAATTTTTTCTAAGTCTGATGCCTGGCTGAAAATTTTCAAAGTCCCATGCTGGCCAGAATTTTTTCAAAGTCCCATGCTGGCCAGAATTTTTTCTAAGTCTGATGCCTGGCTGAAAATTTTCAAAGTCCCATGCTGGCCAGAATTTTTTCAAAGTCCCATGCTGGCCAGAATTTTTTCTAAGTCTGACGCCTGGCCGAAAATTTTCAAAGTCCCATGCTGGCCAGAATTTTTTCAAAGTCCCATGCTGGCCAGAATTTTTTCTAAGTCTGACGCCTGCCTGAAATATTTCAAAGTCCCATGCTGTCCAGAATTTTTTCAAAGTCCCATGCTGGCCAGAATTTTTTCTAAGTCTGACGCCTGGCCGAAAATTTTCAAAGTCCCATGCAGGCCAGAATTTTTTCTAAGTCTGACGCCTGCCTGAAATATTTCAAAGTCCCATGCAGGCCAGAATTTTTTCTAAGTCCCATGCTGGCCAGAATTTTTTCTAAGTCTGACTCCTGGCCGAAAATTTTCAAAGTCCCATGCTGGCCAGAATTTTTTCTAAGTCGACGCCTGGCTGAAAATTTTCAAAGTCCCATGCTGGCCAGAATTTTTTCTAAGTCTGACGCCTACCTGAAATATTTCAAAGTCCCATGCTGGCCAGAATTTTTTCTAAGTCTGACGCCTGGCCGAAACTTTTCTAAGTCCCATGCTGGCCAGAATTTTTTCTAAGTCTGACGCCTGGCTGAAAATTTTCAAAGTCCCATGCAAGCCAGAATTTTTTCAAAGTCCCATGCTGGCCAGAATTTTTTCGAAGTCTGATGCCTGGCCGAAAATTTTCAAAGTCCCATGCTAGCCAGAATTTTTTCAAAGTCTGACGCCTGGCCGAAAATTTTCAAAGTCCCACATTTGTCTGAAAATTTTCAAAGTCCCATGCTGGCCAGAATTTTTTCTAAGTCCGACCCCTGGCTGAAAATTTTCAAAGTCCCATGCTAGCCAGAATTTTTACTAAGTCCCATGCTGGCCAGAATTTTTTCTAAGTCTGATGCCTGGCTGAAAATTTTCAAAGTCCCATGCTTGCCAGAATTTTTTCAAAGTCTGACGCCTGGCCGAAAATTTTCAAAGTCAGACGCCTACCTGAAATATTTCAAAGTCCCATGCTGGCCAGAGTTTTTTCTAAGTCTGACGCCTGGCCGAAACTTTTCAAAGTCCCATGCTGGCCAGTATTTTTTCAAAGTCTGATGCCTGGCTGAAAATTTTCAAAGTCCCATGCAAGCCAGAATTTTTTCAAAGTCCCATGCTGGCCAGAATTTTTTCGAAGTCTGATGCCTGGCCGAAAATTTTCAAAGTCCCATGCTAGCCAGAATTTTTTTCAAAGTCTGACGCCTGGCCGAAAATTTTCAAAGTCCCATGCTGGCCGAAAATTTTCAAAGTCCCATGCTAGCCAGAATTTTTTCAAAGTCTGACGCCTGGCCGAAAATTTTCAAAGTCCCACATTTGTCTGAAAATTTTCAAAGTCCCATGCTGGCCAGAATTTTTTCTAAGTCCGACCCCTGGCTGAAAATTTTCAAAGTCCCATGCTAGCCAGAATTTTTTCTAAGTCCCATGCTGGCCAGAATTTTTTCTAAGTCTGATGCCTGGCTGAAAATTTTCAAAGTCCCATGCTTGCCAGAATTTTTTCAAAGTCTGACGCCTGGCCGAAAATTTTCAAAGTCTGACGCCTACCTGAAATATTTCAAAGTCCCATGCTGGCCAGAGTTTTTTCGAAGTCTGATGCCTGGCCGAAAATTTTCAAAGTCCCATGCTAGCCAGAATTTTTTCAAAGTCTGATGCCTGGCCGAAAATTTTCAAAGTCCCACGCCTGTCTGAAAATTTTCAAAGTCCCACACTTGTCTGAAAATTTTCAAAGTCCCATGCTGGCCAGAATTTTTTCTAAGTCCGACCCCTGGCTGAAAATTTTCAAAGTCCCATGCTAGCCAGAATTTTTTCTAAGTCCCATGCTGGCCAGAATTTTTTCTAAGTCTGATGCCTGGCTGAAAATTTTCAAAGTCTGACGCCTACCTGAAATATTTCAAAGTCCCATGCTGGCCAGAATTTTTTCTAAGTCTGACGCCTGGCCGAAAATTTTCAAAGTCCCATGCTGGCCAGAATTTTTTCTAAGTCTGACGCCTGGCCGAAAATTTTCAAAGTCCCATGCTGGCCAGTATTTTTTCAAAGTCTGATGCCTGGCTGAAAATTTTCAAAGTCCCATGCAAGCCAGAATTTTTTCAAAGTCCCATGCTGGCCAGAATTTTTTCGAAGTCTGATGCCTGGCCGAAAATTTTCAAAGTCCCATGCTAGCCAGAATTTTTTCAAAGTCTGACGCCTGGCCGAAAATTTTCAAAGTCCCACATTTGTCTGAAAATTTTCAAAGTCCCATGCTGGCCAGAATTTTTTCTAAGTCCGACCCCTGGCTGAAAATTTTCAAAGTCCCATGCTAGACAGAATTTTTTCTAAGTCCCATGCTGGCCAGAATTTTTTCTAAGTCCGACCCCTGGCTGAAAATTTTCAAAGTCCCATGCTTGCCAGAATTTTTTCAAAGTCTGACGCCTGGCCGAAAATTTTCAAAGTCTGACGCCTACCTGAAATATTTCAAAGTCCCATGCTGGCCAGAGTTTTTTCTAAGTCTGACGCCTGGCCGAAACTTTTCAAAGTCCCATGCTGGCCAGTATTTTTTCAAAGTCTGACGCCTGGCCGAAAATTTTCAAAGTCTGACGCCTACCTGAAATATTTCAAAGTCCCATGCTGGCCAGAGTTTTTTCGAAGTCTGATGCCTGGCCGAAAATTTTCAAAGTCCCATGCTAGCCAGAATTTTTTCAAAGTCTGATGCCTGGCCGAAAATTTTCAAAGTCCCACGCCTGTCTGAAAATTTTCAAAGTCCCACACTTGTCTGAAAATTTTCAAAGTCCCATGCTGGCCAGAATTTTTTCTAAGTCCGACCCCTGGCTGAAAATTTTCAAAGTCCCATGCTAGCCAGAATTTTTTCTAAGTCCCATGCTGGCCAGAATTTTTTCTAAGTCTGATGCCTGGCTGAAAATTTTCAAAGTCTGACGCCTACCTGAAATATTTCAAAGTCCCATGCTGGCCAGAATTTTTTCTAAGTCTGACGCCTGGCCGAAAATTTTCAAAGTCCCATGCTGGCCAGAATTTTTTCTAAGTCTGACGCCTGGCCGAAAATTTTCAAAGTCCCATGCTGGCCAGTATTTTTTCAAAGTCTGATGCCTGGCTGAAAATTTTCAAAGTCCCATGCAAGCCAGAATTTTTTCAAAGTCCCATGCTGGCCAGAATTTTTTCGAAGTCTGATGCCTGGCCGAAAATTTTCAAAGTCCCATGCTAGCCAGAATTTTTTCAAAGTCTGACGCCTGGCCGAAAATTTTCAAAGTCCCACATTTGTCTGAAAATTTTCAAAGTCCCATGCTGGCCAGAATTTTTTCTAAGTCCGACCCCTGGCTGAAAATTTTCAAAGTCCCATGCTAGACAGAATTTTTTCTAAGTCCCATGCTGGCCAGAATTTTTTCTAAGTCCGACCCCTGGCTGAAAATTTTCAAAGTCCCATGCTTGCCAGAATTTTTTCAAAGTCTGACGCCTGGCCGAAAATTTTCAAAGTCTGACGCCTACCTGAAATATTTCAAAGTCCCATGCTGGCCAGAGTTTTTTCTAAGTCTGACGCCTGGCCGAAACTTTTCAAAGTCCCATGCTAGCCAGTATTTTTTCAAAGTCTGATGCCTGGCTGAAAATTTTCAAAGTCCCATGCAAGCCAGAATTTTTTCAAAGTCCCATGCTGGCCAGAATTTTTTCGAAGTCTGATGCCTGGCCGAAAATTTTCAAAGTCCCATGCTAGCCAGAATTTTTTTCAAAGTCTGACGCCTGGCCGAAAATTTTCAAAGTCCCATGCTGGCCGAAAATTTTCAAAGTCCCATGCTAGCCAGAATTTTTTCAAAGTCCCATGCTGGCCAGAAGTCTGACGCCTGGCCAAAAATTTTCAGTCTGACGCCTACCTGAAATATTTCAAAGTCCCATGCTGGCCAGAATTTTTTCTAAGTCCGACGCCTGGCTGAAAATTTTCAAAGTCCCACACCAATCTTTTCAATAGCCTGGGTTAAAAGGGTTGCAGTACCGCCGGCCACCATCGGGGGGCGCTGCAGATAGGGCACCCGGTTCCCTATCTGGGGACCTTTCCGCCCAAACCGCAAAATGGAGTTGTCACGATTTCAGAAGGGAGCAATTTCAGACGAGGCACCTCCAGGGCCGAACAAGGGAGGCTCACCAGACTTATGTCCGACAAAGAGGAGGGTTGGGGCGGCCTCCTCGGGCAGACGACCTGCTCTCTGGCCTGGTTGTCAGATTTTTTCAAAGTCTGACGCCTGCCCGAAATATTTCAAAGTCCCACACCATTCATTTCAATAGCCTGGGTCACCAGGCCCGAAAATTTTCAAAGTCCCACACCTTCCCGAAAATTTTCTAAGTCTGACAACTACCTGAAATATTTCAAAGTCCCATGCTGGCCAGAATTTTTTCTAAGTCTGATGCCTGGCTGAAAATTTTCAAAGTCCCATGCTAGCCAGAATTTTTTTCAAAGTCTGACGCCTGGCCGAAAATTTTCAAAGTCCCACGCCTGTCTGAAAATTTTCAAAGTCCCACACTTGTCTGAAAATTTTCAAAGTCTGACGCAGGCACAAACGTTTTGAAAGGCTGGCGCCTCTCCGAAAATTTTCAAAGTCCCACGCCTGTCTGACAATTTTCAAAGTCCCATGCTGGCCAGAATTTTTTCTAAGTCTGACGCTTGGCTGAAAATTTTCAAAGTCCCATGCTGGCCAGAATTTTTTCAAAGTCTGATGCCTGGCTGAAAATTTTCAAAGTCCCATGCTGGCCAGAATTTTTTCTAAATCCCATGCTGGCCAGAATTTTTTTCAAAGTCTGACGCCTGGCCGAAAATTTTCAAAGTCTCACGCCTGCCTGAAATATTTCAAAGTCCCATGCTGGCCAGAATTTTTTCAAAGTCTGACGCCTGGCCGAAAATTTTCAAAGTCCCATGCTGGCCAGATTTTTTTCTAAGTCTGACGCCTACTTGAAATATTTCAAAGTCCCATGCTGGCCAGAATTTTTTCTAAGACCCATGCTGGCCAGAATTTTTTCAAAGTCTGACGCCTGGCCGAAAATGATCAAAGTCTGACGCCTACCTGAAATTATCAAAGTCCCATGCTGGCCAGAATTTTTTTCAAAGTTTGACGCTTGGCCGAAAATTTTCAAAGTGTGACACCTACCTGAAAATTTTCAAAGTCCCATGCTGGCCAGAATTTTTTTCAAAGTCTGATGCCTGGCCGAAAATTTTCAAAGTCCCATGCTGGCCAGAATTATTTTCTAAGTCTCACGCCTGCCTGAAAATTTTCAAAGTCCCATGCTGGCCAGAATTTTTTCTAAGTCCGACCCCTGGCTGAAAATTCTCAAAGTCCCATGCTGGCCAGAATTTTTTCTAAGTCCGACCCCTGGCTGAAAATTCTCAAAGTCCCATGCTGGCCAGAATTTTTTCTAAGTTTGACGCTTGGCCGAAAATTTTCAAAGTCTGACACCTACCTGAAATATTTCAAAGTCCCATGCTGGCCAGAATTATTTTCAAAGTCTGATGCCTGGCCGAAAATTTTCAAAGTCCCATGCTGGCCAGAATTTTTTTCAAAGTCTGATGCCTGGCCTAAAATTTTCAAAGTCCCATGCTGGCCAGAATTATTTTCTAAGTCTCACGCCTGCCTGAAAATTTTCAAAGTCCCATGCTGGCCAGAATTTTTTCTAAGTCCGACGCCTGGCTGAAAATTTTCAAAGTCCCACACCAATCTTTTCAATAGCCTGGGTTAAAAGGGTTGCAGTACCGCCGGCCACCATCGGGGGGCGCTGCAGATAGGGCACCCGGTTCCCTATCTGGGGACCTTTCCGCCCAAACCGCAAAATGGAGTTGTCACGATTTCAGAAGGGAGCAATTTCAGACGAGGCACCTCCAGGGCCGAACAAGGGAGGCTCACCAGACTTATGTCCGACAAAGAGGAGGGTTGGGGCGGCCTCCTCGGGCAGACGACCTGCTCTCTGGCCTGGTTGTCAGATTTTTTCAAAGTCTGACGCCTGCCCGAAATATTTCAAAGTCCCAGACCATTCATTTCAATAGCCTGGGTCACCAGGCCCGAAAATTTTCAAAGTCCCACACCTTCCCGAAAATTTTCTAAGTCTGACAACTACCTGAAATATTTCAAAGTCCCATGCTGGCCAGAATTATTTTCTAAGTCTCACGCCTGCCTGAAAATTTTCAAAGTCCCATGCTGGCCAGAATTTTTTCAAAGTCTGACGCCTGGCCGAAAATTTTCAAAGTCCCATGCTGGCCAGAATTTTTTCTAAGTCCGACCCCTGGCTGAAAATTCTCAAAGTCCCATGCTGGCCAGAATTTTTTCTAAGTTTGACGCTTGGCCGAAAATTTTCAAAGTCCCATGCTGGCCAGAATTTTTTTCAAAGTGTGACGCCTGGCCGAAAATTTTCAAAGTCCCATGCTGGCCAGAATTATTTTCTAAGTCTGACGCCTACCTGAAATATTTCAAAGTCCCATGCTGGCCAGAATTTTTTCTAAGTCTGATGCCTGGCTGAAAATTTTCAAAGTCCCATGCTAGCCAGAATTTTTTTCAAAGTCTGACGCCTGGCCGAAAATTTTCAAAGTCCCACGCCTGTCTGAAAATTTTCAAAGTCCCACACTTGTCTGAAAATTTTCAAAGTCTGACGCAGGCACAAACGTTTTGAAAGGCTGGCGCCTCTCCGAAAATTTTCAAAGTCCCACGCCTGTCTGACAATTTTCAAAGTCCCATGCTGGCCAGAATTTTTTCTAAGTCTGACGCTTGGCTGAAAATTTTCAAAGTCCCATGCTGGCCAGAATTTTTTCAAAGTCTGATGCCTGGCTGAAAATTTTCAAAGTCCCATGCTGGCCAGAATTTTTTCTAAATCCCATGCTGGCCAGAATTTTTTTCAAAGTCTGACGCCTGGCCGAAAATTTTCAAAGTCTCACGCCTGCCTGAAATATTTCAAAGTCCCATGCTGGCCAGAATTTTTTCAAAGTCTGACGCCTGGCCGAAAATTTTCAAAGTCCCATGCTGGCCAGATTTTTTTCTAAGTCTGACGCCTACTTGAAATATTTCAAAGTCCCATGCTGGCCAGAATTTTTTCTAAGACCCATGCTGGCCAGAATTTTTTCAAAGTCTGACGCCTGGCCGAAAATGATCAAAGTCTGACGCCTACCTGAAATTATCAAAGTCCCATGCTGGCCAGAATTTTTTTCAAAGTTTGACGCTTGGCCGAAAATTTTCAAAGTGTGACACCTACCTGAAAATTTTCAAAGTCCCATGCTGGCCAGAATTTTTTTCAAAGTCTGATGCCTGGCCGAAAATTTTCAAAGTCCCATGCTGGCCAGAATTATTTTCTAAGTCTCACGCCTGCCTGAAAATTTTCAAAGTCCCATGCTGGCCAGAATTTTTTCTAAGTCCGACCCCTGGCTGAAAATTCTCAAAGTCCCATGCTGGCCAGAATTTTTTCTAAGTCCGACCCCTGGCTGAAAATTCTCAAAGTCCCATGCTGGCCAGAATTTTTTCTAAGTTTGACGCTTGGCCGAAAATTTTCAAAGTCTGACACCTACCTGAAATATTTCAAAGTCCCATGCTGGCCAGAATTATTTTCAAAGTCTGATGCCTGGCCGAAAATTTTCAAAGTCCCATGCTGGCCAGAATTTTTTTCAAAGTCTGATGCCTGGCCTAAAATTTTCAAAGTCCCATGCTGGCCAGAATTATTTTCTAAGTCTCACGCCTGCCTGAAAATTTTCAAAGTCCCATGCTGGCCAGAATTTTTTCTAAGTCCGACGCCTGGCTGAAAATTTTCAAAGTCCCACACCAATCTTTTCAATAGCCTGGGTTAAAAGGGTTGCAGTACCGCCGGCCACCATCGGGGGGCGCTGCAGATAGGGCACCCGGTTCCCTATCTGGGGACCTTTCCGCCCAAACCGCAAAATGGAGTTGTCACGATTTCAGAAGGGAGCAATTTCAGACGAGGCACCTCCAGGGCCGAACAAGGGAGGCTCACCAGACTTATGTCCGACAAAGAGGAGGGTTGGGGCGGCCTCCTCGGGCAGACGACCTGCTCTCTGGCCTGGTTGTCAGATTTTTTCAAAGTCTGACGCCTGCCCGAAATATTTCAAAGTCCCAGACCATTCATTTCAATAGCCTGGGTCACCAGGCCCGAAAATTTTCAAAGTCCCACACCTTCCCGAAAATTTTCTAAGTCTGACAACTACCTGAAATATTTCAAAGTCCCATGCTGGCCAGAATTATTTTCTAAGTCTCACGCCTGCCTGAAAATTTTCAAAGTCCCATGCTGGCCAGAATTTTTTCAAAGTCTGACGCCTGGCCGAAAATTTTCAAAGTCCCATGCTGGCCAGAATTTTTTCTAAGTCCGACCCCTGGCTGAAAATTCTCAAAGTCCCATGCTGGCCAGAATTTTTTCTAAGTTTGACGCTTGGCCGAAAATTTTCAAAGTCCCATGCTGGCCAGAATTTTTTTCAAAGTGTGACGCCTGGCCGAAAATTTTCAAAGTCCCATGCTGGCCAGAATTATTTTCTAAGTCTGACGCCTACCTGAAATATTTCAAAGTCCCATGCTGGCCAGAATTTTTTTCAAAGTCTGATGCCTGGCAGAAAATTTTCAAAGTCCCATGCTGGCCAGAATTTTTTTCAAAGTCTGACGCCTGGCCGAAAATTTTCAAAGTCTCACACCTGCCTGAAATATTTCAAAGTCCCATGCTCTTCAGAATTTTTTCAAAGTCTGACGCCTGGCCGAAAATTTTCAAAGTCCCATGCTTGCCAGAATTTTTTCTAAGCCTGACGCCTACCTGAAATATTTCAAAGTCCCATGCTGGCCAGAATTTTTTCTAAGTCCGACGCCTGGCTGAAAATTTTCAAAGTCCCACACCAATCTTTTCAATAGCCTGGGTTAAAAGGGTTGCAGTACCGCCGGCCACCATCGGGGGGCGCTGCAGATAGGGCACCCGGTTCCCTATCTGGGGACCTTTCCGCCCAAACCGCAAAATGGAGTTGTCACGATTTCAGAAGGGAGCAATTTCAGACGAGGCACCTCCAGGGCCGAACAAGGGAGGCTCACCAGACTTATGTCCGACAAAGAGGAGGGTTGGGGCGGCCTCCTCGGGCAGACGACCTGCTCTCTGGCCTGGTTGTCAGATTTTTTCAAAGTCTGACGCCTGCCCGAAATATTTCAAAGTCCCAGACCATTCATTTCAATAGCCTGGGTCACCAGGCCCGAAAATTTTCAAAGTCCCACACCTTCCCGAAAATTTTCTAAGTCTGACAACTACCTGAAATATTTCAAAGTCCCATGCTGGCCAGAATTTTTTTCAAAGTCTGACGCCTGGCCGAAAATTTTCAAAGTCTGACACCTACCTGAAATATTTCAAAGTCCCATGCTGGCCAGAATTTTTTCAAAGTCCCATGCTGGCCAGAATTTTTTCAAAGTCTGACGCCTGGCCGAAAATTTTCAAAGTCTGAGGCCTACCTGAAATATTTCAAAGTCCCATGCTGGCCAGAATTTTTTCAAAGTCCCATGCTGGCCAGAATTATTTTCTAAGTCTGATGCCTGGCCGAAAATTTTCAAAGTCCCATGCTGGCCAGAATTTTTTCAAAGTCCCATGCTGGCCAGAATTTTTTCTAAGTCTGACGCCTGGCCGAAAATTTTCAAAGTCCCATGCTGGCCAGAAATTTTTTCTAAGTCCGACCCCTGGCTGAAAATTTTCAAAGTCCCATGCTAGCCAGAATTTTTTCTAAGTCCCATGCTGGCCAGAATTTTTTCAAAGTCTGCTGCCTGGCCGAAAATTTTCAAAGTCCCATGCTGGCCAGAATTTTTCAAAGTCTGAAGCCTGGCCGAAAATTTTCAAAGTCTCACGCCTGCCTGAAATATTTCTAAGTCCCATGCTGACCAGAATTTTTTCAAAGTCTGACGCCTGGCCGAAAATTTTCAAAGTCCCATGCTGGCCAGAATTTTTTCTAAGCCTGACGCCTACCTGAAATATTTCAAAGTCCCATGCTGGCCAGAATTTTTTCTAAGTCTGACGCCTACCTGAAATATTTCAAAGTCCCATGCTGGCCAGAATTTTTTCTAAGTCTGACGCCTACCTGAAATATTTCAAAGTCCCATGCTGGCCAGAATTTTTTCTAAGTCTGACGCCTGGCCGAAAATTTTCAAAGTCCCATGCTGGCCAGAATTTTTTCTAAGTCTGACGCCTGGCTGAAAATTTTCAAAGTCCCATGCAAGCCAGAATTTTTTCAAAGTCCCATGCTGGCCAGAATTTTTTCGAAGTCTGATGCCTGGCCGAAAATTTTCAAAGTCCCATGCTAGCCAGAATTTTTTCAAAGTCTGACGCCTGGCCGAAAATTTTCAAAGTCCCGTGCTGGCCAGAATTTTTTCAAAGTCCCATGCTGGCCAGAATTATTTTCTAAGTCTGATGCCTGGCCGAAAATTTTCAAAGTCCCATGCTAGCCAGAATTTTTTTCAAAGTCTGACGCCTGGCCGAAAATTTTCAAAGTCCCATGCTGGCCAGAATTTTTTCAAAGTCCCATGCTGGCCAGAATTTTTTCTAAGTCTGACGCCTGGCCGAAAATTTTCAAAGTCCCATGCTGGCCAGAAATTTTTTCTAAGTCCGACCCCTGGCTGAAAATGTTCAAAGTCCCATGCTAGCCAGAATTTTTTCTAAGTCCCATGCTGGCCAGAATTTTTTCAAAGTCTGCTGCCTGGCCGAAAATTTTCAAAGTCCCATGCTGGCCAGAATTTTTCAAAGTCTGAAGCCTGGCCGAAAATTTTCAAAGTCTCACGCCTGCCTGAAATATTTCTAAGTCCCATGCTGACCAGAATTTTTTCAAAGTCTGACGCCTGGCCGAAAATTTTCAAAGTCCCATGCTGGCCAGAATTTTTTCTAAGCCTGACGCCTACCTGAAATATTTCAAAGTCCCATGCTGGCCAGAATTTTTTCTAAGTCTGACGCCTACCTGAAATATTTCAAAGTCCCATGCTGGCCAGAATTTTTTCTAAGTCTGACGCCTACCTGAAATATTTCAAAGTCCCATGCTGGCCAGAATTTTTTCTAAGTCTGACGCCTGGCCGAAAATTTTCAAAGTCCCATGCTGGCCAGAATTTTTTCTAAGTCTGACGCCTGGCTGAAAATTTTCAAAGTCCCATGCAAGCCAGAATTTTTTCAAAGTCCCATGCTGGCCAGAATTTTTTCGAAGTCTGATGCCTGGCCGAAAATTTTCAAAGTCCCATGCTAGCCAGAATTTTTTCAAAGTCTGACGCCTGGCCGAAAATTTTCAAAGTCCCACATTTGTCTGAAAATTTTCAAAGTCCCATGCTGGCCAGAATTTTTTCTAAGTCCGACCCCTGGCTGAAAATTTTCAAAGTCCCATGCTAGCCAGAATTTTTTCTAAGTCCCATGCTGGCCAGAATTTTTTCAAAGTCTGATGCCTGGCCTAAAATTTTCAAAGTCCCATGCTGGCCAGAATTATTTTCTAAGTCTCACGCCTGCCTGAAAATTTTCAAAGTCCCATGCTGGCCAGAATTTTTTCTAAGTCCGACGCCTGGCTGAAAATTTTCAAAGTCCCACACCAATCTTTTCAATAGCCTGGGTTAAAAGGGTTGCAGTACCGCCGGCCACCATCGGGGGGCGCTGCAGATAGGGCACCCGGTTCCCTATCTGGGGACCTTTCCGCCCAAACCGCAAAATGGAGTTGTCACGATTTCAGAAGGGAGCAATTTCAGACGAGGCACCTCCAGGGCCGAACAAGGGAGGCTCACCAGACTTATGTCCGACAAAGAGGAGGGTTGGGGCGGCCTCCTCGGGCAGACGACCTGCTCTCTGGCCTGGTTGTCAGATTTTTTCAAAGTCTGACGCCTGCCCGAAATATTTCAAAGTCCCAGACCATTCATTTCAATAGCCTGGGTCACCAGGCCCGAAAATTTTCAAAGTCCCACACCTTCCCGAAAATTTTCTAAGTCTGACAACTACCTGAAATATTTCAAAGTCCCATGCTGGCCAGAATTATTTTCTAAGTCTCACGCCTGCCTGAAAATTTTCAAAGTCCCATGCTGGCCAGAATTTTTTCAAAGTCTGACGCCTGGCCGAAAATTTTCAAAGTCCCATGCTGGCCAGAATTTTTTCTAAGTCCGACCCCTGGCTGAAAATTCTCAAAGTCCCATGCTGGCCAGAATTTTTTCTAAGTTTGACGCTTGGCCGAAAATTTTCAAAGTCCCATGCTGGCCAGAATTTTTTTCAAAGTGTGACGCCTGGCCGAAAATTTTCAAAGTCCCATGCTGGCCAGAATTATTTTCTAAGTCTGACGCCTACCTGAAATATTTCAAAGTCCCATGCTGGCCAGAATTTTTTTCAAAGTCTGATGCCTGGCAGAAAATTTTCAAAGTCCCATGCTGGCCAGAATTTTTTTCAAAGTCTGACGCCTGGCCGAAAATTTTCAAAGTCTCACACCTGCCTGAAATATTTCAAAGTCCCATGCTCTTCAGAATTTTTTCAAAGTCTGACGCCTGGCCGAAAATTTTCAAAGTCCCATGCTTGCCAGAATTTTTTCTAAGCCTGACGCCTACCTGAAATATTTCAAAGTCCCATGCTGGCCAGAATTTTTTCTAAGTCCGACGCCTGGCTGAAAATTTTCAAAGTCCCACACCAATCTTTTCAATAGCCTGGGTTAAAAGGGTTGCAGTACCGCCGGCCACCATCGGGGGGCGCTGCAGATAGGGCACCCGGTTCCCTATCTGGGGACCTTTCCGCCCAAACCGCAAAATGGAGTTGTCACGATTTCAGAAGGGAGCAATTTCAGACGAGGCACCTCCAGGGCCGAACAAGGGAGGCTCACCAGACTTATGTCCGACAAAGAGGAGGGTTGGGGCGGCCTCCTCGGGCAGACGACCTGCTCTCTGGCCTGGTTGTCAGATTTTTTCAAAGTCTGACGCCTGCCCGAAATATTTCAAAGTCCCAGACCATTCATTTCAATAGCCTGGGTCACCAGGCCCGAAAATTTTCAAAGTCCCACACCTTCCCGAAAATTTTCTAAGTCTGACAACTACCTGAAATATTTCAAAGTCCCATGCTGGCCAGAATTTTTTTCAAAGTCTGACGCCTGGCCGAAAATTTTCAAAGTCTGACACCTACCTGAAATATTTCAAAGTCCCATGCTGGCCAGAATTTTTTCAAAGTCCCATGCTGGCCAGAATTTTTTCAAAGTCTGACGCCT
This sequence comes from Festucalex cinctus, assembly GCF_051991245.1. Lineage (NCBI taxonomy): Eukaryota > Metazoa > Chordata > Actinopteri > Syngnathiformes > Syngnathidae > Festucalex > Festucalex cinctus. The sequence goes on along the minus strand of NC_135419.1, from coordinate 22,983,864 downwards.
GGCCGAAAATTTTCAAAGTCTGAGGCCTACCTGAAATATTTCAAAGTCCCATGCTGGCCAGAATTTTTTCAAAGTCCCATGCTGGCCAGAATTATTTTCTAAGTCTGATGCCTGGCCGAAAATTTTCAAAGTCCCATGCTAGCCAGAATTTTTTTCAAAGTCTGACGCCTGGCCGAAAATTTTCAAAGTCCCATGCTGGCCAGAATTTTTTCAAAGTCCCATGCTGGCCAGAATTTTTTCTAAGTCTGACGCCTGGCCGAAAATTTTCAAAGTCCCATGCTGGCCAGAAATTTTTTCTAAGTCCGACCCCTGGCTGAAAATTTTCAAAGTCCCATGCTAGCCAGAATTTTTTCTAAGTCCCATGCTGGCCAGAATTTTTTCAAAGTCTGCTGCCTGGCCGAAAATTTTCAAAGTCCCATGCTGGCCAGAATTTTTCAAAGTCTGAAGCCTGGCCGAAAATTTTCAAAGTCTCACGCCTGCCTGAAATATTTCTAAGTCCCATGCTGACCAGAATTTTTTCAAAGTCTGACGCCTGGCCGAAAATTTTCAAAGTCCCATGCTGGCCAGAATTTTTTCTAAGCCTGACGCCTACCTGAAATATTTCAAAGTCCCATGCTGGCCAGAATTTTTTCTAAGTCTGACGCCTACCTGAAATATTTCAAAGTCCCATGCTGGCCAGAATTTTTTCTAAGTCTGACGCCTACCTGAAATATTTCAAAGTCCCATGCTGGCCAGAATTTTTTCTAAGTCTGACGCCTGGCCGAAAATTTTCAAAGTCCCATGCTGGCCAGAATTTTTTCTAAGTCTGACGCCTGGCTGAAAATTTTCAAAGTCCCATGCAAGCCAGAATTTTTTCAAAGTCCCATGCTGGCCAGAATTTTTTCGAAGTCTGATGCCTGGCCGAAAATTTTCAAAGTCCCATGCTAGCCAGAATTTTTTCAAAGTCTGACGCCTGGCCGAAAATTTTCAAAGTCCCACATTTGTCTGAAAATTTTCAAAGTCCCATGCTGGCCAGAATTTTTTCTAAGTCCGACCCCTGGCTGAAAATTTTCAAAGTCCCATGCTAGCCAGAATTTTTTCTAAGTCCCATGCTGGCCAGAATTTTTTCTAAGTCTGATGCCTGGCTGAAAATTTTCAAAGTCCCATGCTTGCCAGAATTTTTTCAAAGTCTGACGCCTGGCCGAAAATTTTCAAAGTCTGACGCCTACCTGAAATATTTCAAAGTCCCATGCTGGCCAGAGTTTTTTCTAAGTCTGACGCCTGGCCGAAACTTTTCAAAGTCCCATGCTAGCCAGAATTTTTTCTAAGTCCCATGCTGGCCAGAATTTTTTCTAAGTCTGATGCCTGGCCGAAAATTTTCAAAGTCTCACGCCTGCCTGAAATATTTCAAAGTCCCATGCTGGCCAGAATTTTTTTCAAAGTTTGACGCTTGGCCGAAAATTTTCAAAGTCCCATGCTGGCCAGAATTTTTTCTAAGTCCGACCCCTGGCTGAAAATTTTCAAAGTCCCATGCTGGCCAGAATTTTTTCTAAGTCTGATGCCTGGCTGAAAATTTACAAAGTCCCATGCTGTCCAGAATTTTTTCAAAGTCCCATGGTGGCCAGAATTTTTTCTAAGTCTGACGCCTGGCCGAAAATTTTCAAAGTCCCATGCTGGCCAGAATCTTTTCTAAGTCTGACGCCTGGCCGAAAATTTTCAAAGTCCCATGCAGGCCAGAATTTTTTCTAAGTCTGACGCCTGGCCGAAAATTTTCAAAGTCCCATGCTGTCCAGAATTTTTTCAAAGTCCCATGCTGGCCAGAATATTTTCTAAGTCTGACGCCTGCCTGAAATATTTTAAAGTCCCATGCAGGCCAGAATTTTTTCTAAGTCCCATGCTGGCCAGAATTTTTTCTAAGTCCCATGCTGGCCAGAATTTTTTCTAAGTCTGATGCCTGGCCGAAAATTTTCAAAGTCCCATGCTGTCCAGAATTTTTTCAAAGTCCCATGCAGGCCAGAATTTTTTCTAAGTCTGACGCCTGGCCGAAAATTTTCAAAGTCCCATGCAGGCCAGAATTTTTTCTAAGTCTGACTCCTGGCCGAAAATTTTCAAAGTCCCATGCTGGCCAGAATTTTTTCTAAGTCGACGCCTGGCTGAAAATTTTCAAAGTCCCATGCTGGCCAGAATTTTTTCTAAGTCTGACGCCTGCCTGAAATATTTCAAAGTCCCATGCAGGCCAGAATTTTTTCTAAGTCCCATGCTGGCCAGAATTTTTTCTAAGTCTGACGCCTGGCCGAAAATTTTCAAAGTCCCATGCTGGCCAGAACTTTTTCTAAGTCTGACGCCTGGCTGAAAATTTTCAAAGTCCCATGCTGGCCAGAATTTTTTCTAAGTCTGACACCTGCCTGAAATATTCCAAAGTCCCATGCTGTCCAGAATTTTTTCAAAGTCCCATGCTGGCCAGAATTTTTTCTAAGTCTGACGCCTGGCCGAAAATTTTCAAAGTCCCATGCTGGCCAGAATTTTTTCTAAGTCTGACGCCTGCCTGAAATATTTAAAAGTCCCATGCAGGCCAGAATTTTTTCTAAGTCCCATGCTGGCCAGAATTTTTTCAAAGTCCCATGCTGGCCAGAATTTTTTCTAAGTCTGACCCTTGGCCAAAAATTTTCAAAGTCCCATGCTGTCCAGAATTTTTTCTAAGTCTGACACCTGGCCGAAATAATTAAAAGTCCCATGCAGGCCAGAATTTTTTCTAAGTCCCATGCTGGCCAGAATTTTTTCAAAGTCCCATGCTGGCCAGAATTTTTTCAAAGTCCCATGCTGGCCAGAATTTTTTCTAAGTCTGATGCCTGGCTGAAAATTTTCAAAGTCCCATGCTGGCCAGAATTTTTTCAAAGTCCCATGCTGGCCAGAATTTTTTCTAAGTCTGACGCCTGGCCGAAAATTTTCAAAGTCCCATGCTGGCCAGAATTTTTTCAAAGTCCCATGCTGGCCAGAATTTTTTCTAAGTCTGAAGCCTGGCCGAAAATTTTCAAAGTCCCATGCTGGCCAGAATTTTTTCAAAGTCCCATGCTGGCCAGAATTTTTTCTAAGTCTGACGCCTGCCTGAAATATTTCAAAGTCCCATGCTGTCCAGAATTTTTTCAAAGTCCCATGCTGGCCAGAATTTTTTCTAAGTCTGACGCCTGGCCGAAAATTTTCAAAGTCCCATGCAGGCCAGAATTTTTTCTAAGTCTGACGCCTGCCTGAAATATTTCAAAGTCCCATGCAGGCCAGAATTTTTTCTAAGTCCCATGCTGGCCAGAATTTTTTCTAAGTCTGACTCCTGGCCGAAAATTTTCAAAGTCCCATGCTGGCCAGAATTTTTTCTAAGTCGACGCCTGGCTGAAAATTTTCAAAGTCCCATGCTGGCCAGAATTTTTTCTAAGTCTGACGCCTGCCTGAAATATTTCAAAGTCCCATGCAGGCCAGAATTTTTTCTAAGTCCCATGCTGGCCAGAATTTTTTCTAAGTCTGACGCCTGGCCGAAAATTTTCAAAGTCCCATGCTGGCCAGAACTTTTTCTAAGTCTGACGCCTGGCTGAAAATTTTCAAAGTCCCATGCTGGCCAGAATTTTTTCTAAGTCTGACACCTGCCTGAAATATTCCAAAGTCCCATGCTGTCCAGAATTTTTTCAAAGTCCCATGCTGGCCAGAATTTTTTCTAAGTCTGACGCCTGGCCGAAAATTTTCAAAGTCCCATGCTGTCCAGAATTTTTTCAAAGTCCCATGCTGGCCAGAATATTTTCTAAGTCTGACGCCTGCCTGAAATATTTAAAAGTCCCATGCAGGCCAGAATTTTTTCTAAGTCCCATGCTGGCCAGAATTTTTTCAAAGTCCCATGCTGGCCAGAATTTTTTCTAAGTCTGACCCTTGGCCAAAAATTTTCAAAGTCCCATGCTGTCCAGAATTTTTTCTAAGTCTGACACCTGGCCGAAATATTTAAAAGTCCCATGCAGGCCAGAATTTTTTCTAAGTCCCATGCTGGCCAGAATTTTTTCAAAGTCCCATGCTGGCCAGAATTTTTTCAAAGTCCCATGCTGGCCAGAATTTTTTCTAAGTCTGACGCCTGGCCGAAAATTTTCAAAGTCCCATGCTGGCCAGAAATTTTTTCAAAGTCCCATGCTGGCCAGAATTTTTTCTAAGTCTGACGCCTGGCCGAAAATTTTCAAAGTCCCATGCTGGCCTGAAATATTTCAAAGTCCCATGCTGGCCAGAATTTTTTCTAAGTCTGACGCCTGGCCGAAAATTTTCAAAGTCCCATGCAGGCCAGAATTTTTTCTAAGTCTGACGCCTGGCCGAAAATTTTCAAAGTCCCATGCTGTCCAGAATATTTTCAAAGTCCCATGCTGGCCAGAATTTTTTCTAAGTCTGACGCCTGGCCGAAAATTTTCAAAGTCCCATGCTGTCCAGAATATTTTCAAAGTCCCATGCTGGCCAGAATTTTTTCAAAGTCCCATGCTGGCCAGAATTTTTTCTAAGTCTGACGCTTGGCCAAAAATTTTCAAAGTCCCATGCTGTCCAGAATTTTTTCTAAGTCTTACACCTGGCCGAAAATTTTCAAAGTCCCATGCTGTCCAGAATTTTTTCAAAGTCCCATGCTGGCCAGAATTTTTTCAAAGTCCCATGCTGGCCAGAATTTTTTCTAAGTCTGATGCCTGGCTGAAAATTTTCAAAGTCCCATGCTGGCCAGAATTTTTTCAAAGTCCCATGCTGGCCAGAATTTTTTCTAAGTCTGACGCCTGGCCGAAAATTTTCAAAGTCCCATGCTGGCCTGAAATATTTCAAAGTCCCATGCTGGCCAGAATTTTTTCTAAGTCTGACGCCTGGCCGAAAATTTTCAAAGTCCCATGCAGGCCAGAATTTTTTCTAAGTCTGACGCCTGGCCGAAAATTTTCAAAGTCCCATGCTGTCCAGAATATTTTCAAAGTCCCATGCTGGCCAGAATTTTTTCTAAGTCTGACGCCTGGCCGAAAATTTTCAAAGTCCCATGCTGTCCAGAATATTTTCAAAGTCCCATGCTGTCCAGAATTTTTTCTAAGTCTTACACCTGGCCGAAAATTTTCAAAGTCCCATGCTGTCCAGAATTTTTTCAAAGTCCCATGCTGGCCAGAATTTTTTCTAAGTCTGATGCCTGGCTGAAAATTTTCAAAGTCCCATGCTGGCCAGAATTTTTTCTAAGTCTGATGCCTGGCCGAAAATTTTCAAAGTCCCATGCTGTCCAGAATTTTTTCAAAGTCCCATGATGGCCAGAATTTTTTCTAAGTCCCATGCTGGCCAGAATTTTTTCTAAGTCTGACGCCTGCCTGAAATATTTCAAAGTCCCATGCTGTCCAGAATTTTTTCAAAGTCCCATGTTGGCCAGAATTTTTTCTAAGTCTGACGCCTGGCCGAAAATTTTCAAAGTCCCATGCAGGCCAGAATTTTTTCTAAGTCTGACGCCTGGCCGAAAATTTTCAAAGTCCCATGCTGGCCAGAATTTTTTCTAAGTCTGATGCCTGGCTGAAAATTTACAAAGTCCCATGCTGTCCAGAATTTTTTCAAAGTCCCATGGTGGCCAGAATTTTTTCTAAGTCTGACTCCTGGCCGAAAATTTTCAAAGTCCCATGCTGGCCAGAATTTTTTCTAAGTCGACGCCTGGCTGAAAATTTTCAAAGTCCCATGCTGGCCAGAATTTTTTCTAAGTCTGACGCCTGCCTGAAATATTTCAAAGTCCCATGCAGGCCAGAATTTTTTCTAAGTCCCATGCTGGCCAGAATTTTTTCTAAGTCTGACGCCTGGCCGAAAATTTTCAAAGTCCCATGCTGGCCAGAATTTTTTCTAAGTCTGACACCTGCCTGAAATATTCCAAAGTCCCATGCTGTCCAGAATTTTTTCAAAGTCCCATGCTGGCCAGAATTTTTTCTAAGTCTGACGCCTGGCCGAAAATTTTCAAAGTCCCATGCTGTCCAGAATTTTTTCAAAGTCCCATGCTGGCCAGAATATTTTCTAAGTCTGACGCCTGCCTGAAATATTTAAAAGTCCCATGCAGGCCAGAATTTTTTCTAAGTCCCATGCTGGCCAGAATTTTTTCAAAGTCCCATGCTGGCCAGAATTTTTTCTAAGTCTGACCCTTGGCCAAAAATTTTCAAAGTCCCATGCTGGCCAGAATTTTTTCTAAGTCTGATGCCTGGCTGAAAATTTTCAAAGTCCCATGCTGGCCAGAATTTTTTCAAAGTCCCATGCTGGCCAGAATTTTTTCTAAGTCTGACGCCTGGCCGAAAATTTTCAAAGTCCCATGCTGGCCAGAATTTTTTCAAAGTCCCATGCTGGCCAGAATTTTTTCTAAGTCTGACGCCTGCCTGAAATATTTCAGTCCCATGCTGTCCAGAATTTTTTCAAAGTCCCATGCTGGCCAGAATTTTTTCTAAGTCTGACGCCTGGCCGAAAATTTTCAAAATCCCATGCAGGCCAGAATTTTTTCTAAGTCTGACGCCTGCCTGAAATATTTCAAAGTCCCATGCAGGCCAGAATTTTTTCTAAGTCCCATGCTGGCCAGAATTTTTTCAAAGTCCCATGCTGGCCAGAATTTTTTCAAAGTCCCATGCTGGCCAGAATTTTTTCTAAGTCTGACGCCTGGCCGAAAATTTTCAAAGTCCCATGCTGGCCAGAAATTTTTTCAAAGTCCCATGCTGGCCAGAATTTTTTCTAAGTCTGACGCCTGGCCGAAAATTTTCAAAGTCCCATGCTGGCCTGAAATATTTCAAAGTCCCATGCTGGCCAGAATTTTTTCTAAGTCTGACGCCTGGCCGAAAATTTTCAAAGTCCCATGCAGGCCAGAATTTTTTCTAAGTCTGACGCCTGGCCGAAAATTTTCAAAGTCCCATGCTGTCCAGAATATTTTCAAAGTCCCATGCTGGCCAGAATTTTTTCTAAGTCTGACGCCTGGCCGAAAATTTTCAAAGTCCCATGCTGTCCAGAATATTTTCAAAGTCCCATGCTGGCCAGAATTTTTTCAAAGTCCCATGCTGGCCAGAATTTTTTCTAAGTCTGACGCTTGGCCAAAAATTTTCAAAGTCCCATGCTGTCCAGAATTTTTTCTAAGTCTTACACCTGGCCGAAAATTTTCAAAGTCCCATGCTGTCCAGAATTTTTTCAAAGTCCCATGCTGGCCAGAATTTTTTCAAAGTCCCATGCTGGCCAGAATTTTTTCTAAGTCTGATGCCTGGCTGAAAATTTTCAAAGTCCCATGCTGGCCAGAATTTTTTCAAAGTCCCATGCTGGCCAGAATTTTTTCTAAGTCTGACGCCTGGCCGAAAATTTTCAAAGTCCCATGCTGGCCTGAAATATTTCAAAGTCCCATGCTGGCCAGAATTTTTTCTAAGTCTGACGCCTGGCCGAAAATTTTCAAAGTCCCATGCAGGCCAGAATTTTTTCTAAGTCTGACGCCTGGCCGAAAATTTTCAAAGTCCCATGCTGTCCAGAATATTTTCAAAGTCCCATGCTGGCCAGAATTTTTTCTAAGTCTGACGCCTGGCCGAAAATTTTCAAAGTCCCATGCTGTCCAGAATATTTTCAAAGTCCCATGCTGTCCAGAATTTTTTCTAAGTCTTACACCTGGCCGAAAATTTTCAAAGTCCCATGCTGTCCAGAATTTTTTCAAAGTCCCATGCTGGCCAGAATTTTTTCTAAGTCTGATGCCTGGCTGAAAATTTTCAAAGTCCCATGCTGGCCAGAATTTTTTCTAAGTCTGATGCCTGGCCGAAAATTTTCAAAGTCCCATGCTGTCCAGAATTTTTTCAAAGTCCCATGATGGCCAGAATTTTTTCTAAGTCCCATGCTGGCCAGAATTTTTTCTAAGTCTGACGCCTGCCTGAAATATTTCAAAGTCCCATGCTGTCCAGAATTTTTTCAAAGTCCCATGTTGGCCAGAATTTTTTCTAAGTCTGACGCCTGGCCGAAAATTTTCAAAGTCCCATGCAGGCCAGAATTTTTTCTAAGTCTGACGCCTGGCCGAAAATTTTCAAAGTCCCATGCTGGCCAGAATTTTTTCTAAGTCTGATGCCTGGCTGAAAATTTACAAAGTCCCATGCTGTCCAGAATTTTTTCAAAGTCCCATGGTGGCCAGAATTTTTTCTAAGTCTGACTCCTGGCCGAAAATTTTCAAAGTCCCATGCTGGCCAGAATTTTTTCTAAGTCGACGCCTGGCTGAAAATTTTCAAAGTCCCATGCTGGCCAGAATTTTTTCTAAGTCTGACGCCTGCCTGAAATATTTCAAAGTCCCATGCAGGCCAGAATTTTTTCTAAGTCCCATGCTGGCCAGAATTTTTTCTAAGTCTGACGCCTGGCCGAAAATTTTCAAAGTCCCATGCTGGCCAGAATTTTTTCTAAGTCTGACACCTGCCTGAAATATTCCAAAGTCCCATGCTGTCCAGAATTTTTTCAAAGTCCCATGCTGGCCAGAATTTTTTCTAAGTCTGACGCCTGGCCGAAAATTTTCAAAGTCCCATGCTGTCCAGAATTTTTTCAAAGTCCCATGCTGGCCAGAATATTTTCTAAGTCTGACGCCTGCCTGAAATATTTAAAAGTCCCATGCAGGCCAGAATTTTTTCTAAGTCCCATGCTGGCCAGAATTTTTTCAAAGTCCCATGCTGGCCAGAATTTTTTCTAAGTCTGACCCTTGGCCAAAAATTTTCAAAGTCCCATGCTGGCCAGAATTTTTTCTAAGTCTGATGCCTGGCTGAAAATTTTCAAAGTCCCATGCTGGCCAGAATTTTTTCAAAGTCCCATGCTGGCCAGAATTTTTTCTAAGTCTGACGCCTGGCCGAAAATTTTCAAAGTCCCATGCTGGCCAGAATTTTTTCAAAGTCCCATGCTGGCCAGAATTTTTTCTAAGTCTGACGCCTGCCTGAAATATTTCAGTCCCATGCTGTCCAGAATTTTTTCAAAGTCCCATGCTGGCCAGAATTTTTTCTAAGTCTGACGCCTGGCCGAAAATTTTCAAAATCCCATGCAGGCCAGAATTTTTTCTAAGTCTGACGCCTGCCTGAAATATTTCAAAGTCCCATGCAGGCCAGAATTTTTTCTAAGTCCCATGCTGGCCAGAATTTTTTCTAAGTCTGACTCCTGGCCGAAAATTTTCAAAGTCCCATGCTGGCCAGAATTTTTTCTAAGTCGACGCCTGGCTGAAAATTTTCAAAGTCCCATGCTGGCCAGAATTTTTTCTAATTCTGACGCCTGCCTGAAATATTTCAAAGTCCAATGCAGGCCAGAATTTTTTCTAAGTCCCATGCTGGCCAGAATTTTTTCTAAGTCTGACGCCTGGCCGAAAATTTTCAAAGTCCCATGCTGGCCAGAACTTTTTCTAAGTCTGACGCCTGGCTGAAAATTTTCAAAGTCCCATGCTGGCCAGAATTTTTTCTAAGTCTGACACCTGCCTGAAATATTCCAAAGTCCCATGCTGTCCAGAATTTTTTCAAAGTCCCATGCTGGCCAGAATTTTTTCTAAGTCTGACGCCTGGCCGAAAATTTTCAAAGTCCCATGCTGTCCAGAATTTTTTCAAAGTCCCATGCTGGCCAGAATATTTTCTAAGTCTGACGCCTGCCTGAAATATTTAAAAGTCCCATGCAGGCCAGAATTTTTTCTAAGTCCCATGCTGGCCAGAATTTTTTCAAAGTCCCATGCTGGCCAGAATTTTTTCTAAGTCTGACCCTTGGCCAAAAATTTTCAAAGTCCCATGCTGTCCAGAATTTTTTCTAAGTCTGACACCTGGCCGAAATATTTAAAAGTCCCATGCAGGCCAGAATTTTTTCTAAGTCCCATGCTGGCCAGAATTTTTTCAAAGTCCCATGCTGGCCAGAATTTTTTCAAAGTCCCATGCTGGCCAGAATTTTTTCTAAGTCTGATGCCTGGCTGAAAATTTTCAAAGTCCCATGCTGGCCAGAATTTTTTCAAAGTCCCATGCTGTCCAGAATTTTTTCTAAGTCTGACACCTGGCCGAAATATTTAAAAGTCCCATGCAGGCCAGAATTTTTTCTAAGTCCCATGCTGGCCAGAATTTTTTCAAAGTCCCATGCTGGCCAGAATTTTTTCAAAGTCCCATGCTGGCCAGAATTTTTTCTAAGTCTGATGCCTGGCTGAAAATTTTCAAAGTCCCATGCTGGCCAGAATTTTTTCAAAGTCCCATGCTGGCCAGAATTTTTTCTAAGTCTGACGCCTGGCCGAAAATTTTCAAAGTCCCATGCTGGCCAGAATTTTTTCAAAGTCCCATGCTGGCCAGAATTTTTTCTAAGTCTGACGCCTGCCTGAAATATTTCAAAGTCCCATGCTGTCCAGAATTTTTTCAAAGTCCCATGCTGGCCAGAATTTTTTCTAAGTCTGACGCCTGGCCGAAAATTTTCAAAGTCCCATGCAGGCCAGAATTTTTTCTAAGTCTGACGCCTGCCTGAAATATTTCAAAGTCCCATGCAGGCCAGAATTTTTTCTAAGTCCCATGCTGGCCAGAATTTTTTCTAAGTCTGACTCCTGGCCGAAAATTTTCAAAGTCCCATGCTGGCCAGAATTTTTTCTAAGTCGACGCCTGGCTGAAAATTTTCAAAGTCCCATGCTGGCCAGAATTTTTTCTAAGTCTGACGCCTGCCTGAAATATTTCAAAGTCCCATGCAGGCCAGAATTTTTTCTAAGTCCCATGCTGGCCAGAATTTTTTCTAAGTCTGACGCCTGGCCGAAAATTTTCAAAGTCCCATGCTGGCCAGAACTTTTTCTAAGTCTGACGCCTGGCTGAAAATTTTCAAAGTCCCATGCTGGCCAGAATTTTTTCTAAGTCTGACACCTGCCTGAAATATTCCAAAGTCCCATGCTGTCCAGAATTTTTTCAAAGTCCCATGCTGGCCAGAATTTTTTCTAAGTCTGACGCCTGGCCGAAAATTTTCAAAGTCCCATGCTGTCCAGAATTTTTTCAAAGTCCCATGCTGGCCAGAATATTTTCTAAGTCTGACGCCTGCCTGAAATATTTAAAAGTCCCATGCAGGCCAGAATTTTTTCTAAGTCCCATGCTGGCCAGAATTTTTTCAAAGTCCCATGCTGGCCAGAATTTTTTCTAAGTCTGACCCTTGGCCAAAAATTTTCAAAGTCCCATGCTGTCCAGAATTTTTTCTAAGTCTGACACCTGGCCGAAATATTTAAAAGTCCCATGCAGGCCAGAATTTTTTCTAAGTCCCATGCTGGCCAGAATTTTTTCAAAGTCCCATGCTGGCCAGAATTTTTTCAAAGTCCCATGCTGGCCAGAATTTTTTCTAAGTCTGATGCCTGGCTGAAAATTTTCAAAGTCCCATGCTGGCCAGAATTTTTTCAAAGTCCCATGCTGGCCAGAATTTTTTCTAAGTCTGACGCCTGGCCGAAAATTTTCAAAGTCCCATGCAGGCCAGAATTTTTTCTAAGTCTGACGCCTGGCCGAAAATTTTCAAAGTCCCATGCTGTCCAGAATATTTTCAAAGTCCCATGCTGGCCAGAATTTTTTCTAAGTCTGACGCCTGGCCGAAAATTTTCAAAGTCCCATGCTGTCCAGAATATTTTCAAAGTCCCATGCTGGCCAGAATTTTTTCAAAGTCCCATGCTGGCCAGAATTTTTTCTAAGTCTGACGCTTGGCCAAAAATTTTCAAAGTCCCATGCTGTCCAGAATTTTTTCTAAGTCTTACACCTGGCCGAAAATTTTCAAAGTCCCATGCTGGCCAGAATTTTTTCTAAGTCTGACCCTTGGCCAAAAATTTTCAAAGTCCCATGCTGGCCAGAATTTTTTCTAAGTCTGATGCCTGGCTGAAAATTTTCAAAGTCCCATGCTGGCCAGAATTTTTTCAAAGTCCCATGCTGGCCAGAATATTTTCTAAGTCTGACGCCTGCCTGAAATATTTAAAAGTCCCATGCAGGCCAGAATTTTTTCTAAGTCCCATGCTGGCCAGAATTTTTTCAAAGTCCCATGCTGGCCAGAATTTTTTCTAAGTCTGACCCTTGGCCAAAAATTTTCAAAGTCCCATGCTGTCCAGAATTTTTTCTAAGTCTGACACCTGGCCGAAATATTTAAAAGTCCCATGCAGGCCAGAATTTTTTCTAAGTCCCATGCTGGCCAGAATTTTTTCAAAGTCCCATGCTGGCCAGAATTTTTTCAAAGTCCCATGCTGGCCAGAATTTTTTCTAAGTCTGATGCCTGGCTGAAAATTTTCAAAGTCCCATGCTGGCCAGAATTTTTTCAAAGTCCCATGCTGGCCAGAATTTTTTCTAAGTCTGACGCCTGGCCGAAAATTTTCAAAGTCCCATGCTGTCCAGAATATTTTCAAAGTCCCATGCTGGCCAGAATTTTTTCTAAGTCTGACGCCTGGCCGAAAATTTTCAAAGTCCCATGCTGTCCAGAAAATTTTCAAAGTCCCATGCAGGCCAGAATTTTTTCTAAGTCTGACGCCTGGCCGAAAATTTTCAAAGTCCCATGCTGTCCAGAATATTTTCAAAGTCCCATGCTGGCCAGAATTTTTTCTAAGTCTGACGCCTGGCCGAAAATTTTCAAAGTCCCATGCTGTCCAGAATATTTTCAAAGTCCCATGCTGGCCAGAATTTTTTCAAAGTCCCATGCTGGCCAGAATTTTTTCTAAGTCTGACGCTTGGCCAAAAATTTTCAAAGTCCCATGCTGTCCAGAATTTTTTCTAAGTCTTACACCTGGCCGAAAATTTTCAAAGTCCCATGCTGGCCAGAATTTTTTCTAAGTCTGACCCTTGGCCAAAAATTTTCAAAGTCCCATGCTGGCCAGAATTTTTTCTAAGTCTGATGCCTGGCTGAAAATTTTCAAAGTCCCATGCTGTCCAGAATTTTTTCAAAGTCCCATGCTGGCCAGAATATTTTCTAAGTCTGACGCCTGCCTGAAATATTTAAAAGTCCCATGCAGGCCAGAATTTTTTCTAAGTCCCATGCTGGCCAGAATTTTTTCAAAGTCCCATGCTGGCCAGAATTTTTTCTAAGTCTGACCCTTGGCCAAAAATTTTCAAAGTCCCATGCTGTCCAGAATTTTTTCTAAGTCTGACACCTGGCCGAAATATTTAAAAGTCCCATGCAGGCCAGAATTTTTTCTAAGTCCCATGCTGGCCAGAATTTTTTCAAAGTCCCATGCTGGCCAGAATTTTTTCAAAGTCCCATGCTGGCCAGAATTTTTTCTAAGTCTGATGCCTGGCTGAAAATTTTCAAAGTCCCATGCTGGCCAGAATTTTTTCAAAGTCCCATGCTGGCCAGAATTTTTTCTAAGTCTGACGCCTGGCCGAAAATTTTCAAAGTCCCATGCAGGCCAGAATTTTTTCTAAGTCTGACGCCTGGCCGAAAATTTTCAAAGTCCCATGCTGTCCAGAATATTTTCAAAGTCCCATGCTGGCCAGAATTTTTTCTAAGTCTGACGCCTGGCCGAAAATTTTCAAAGTCCCATGCTGTCCAGAATATTTTCAAAGTCCCATGCTGGCCAGAATTTTTTCAAAGTCCCATGCTGGCCAGAATTTTTTCTAAGTCTGACGCTTGGCCAAAAATTTTCAAAGTCCCATGCTGTCCAGAATTTTTTCTAAGTCTTACACCTGGCCGAAAATTTTCAAAGTCCCATGCTGGCCAGAATTTTTTCTAAGTCTGACCCTTGGCCAAAAATTTTCAAAGTCCCATGCTGGCCAGAATTTTTTCTAAGTCTGATGCCTGGCTGAAAATTTTCAAAGTCCCATGCTGGCCAGAATTTTTTCAAAGTCCCATGCTGGCCAGAATTTTTTCTAAGTCTGACGCCTGGCCGAAAATTTTCAAAGTCCCATGCTGGCCAGAATTTTTTCAAAGTCCCATGCTGGCCAGAATTTTTTCTAAGTCTGACGCCTGCCTGAAATATTTCAGTCCCATGCTGTCCAGAATTTTTTCAAAGTCCCATGCTGGCCAGAATTTTTTCTAAGTCTGACGCCTGGCCGAAAATTTTCAAAATCCCATGCAGGCCAGAATTTTTTCTAAGTCCCATGCTGGCCAGAATTTTTTCTAAGTCTGACTCCTGGCCGAAAATTTTCAAAGTCCCATGCTGGCCAGAATTTTTTCTAAGTCGACGCCTGGCTGAAAATTTTCAAAGTCCCATGCTGGCCAGAATTTTTTCTAAGTCTGACGCCTGCCTGAAATATTTCAAAGTCCAATGCAGGCCAGAATTTTTTCTAAGTCCCATGCTGGCCAGAATTTTTTCTAAGTCTGACGCCTGGCCGAAAATTTTCAAAGTCCCATGCTGGCCAGAACTTTTTCTAAGTCTGACGCCTGGCTGAAAATTTTCAAAGTCCCATGCTGGCCAGAATTTTTTCTAAGTCTGACACCTGCCTGAAATATTCCAAAGTCCCATGCTGTCCAGAATTTTTTCAAAGTCCCATGCTGGCCAGAATTTTTTCTAAGTCTGACGCCTGGCCGAAAATTTTCAAAGTCCCATGCTGTCCAGAATTTTTTCAAAGTCCCATGCTGGCCAGAATATTTTCTAAGTCTGACGCCTGCCTGAAATATTTAAAAGTCCCATGCAGGCCAGAATTTTTTCTAAGTCTGACCCTTGGCCAAAAATTTTCAAAGTCCCATGCTGTCCAGAATTTTTTCTAAGTCTGACACCTGGCCGAAATATTTAAAAGTCCCATGCAGGCCAGAATTTTTTCTAAGTCCCATGCTGGCCAGAATTTTTTCAAAGTCCCATGCTGGCCAGAATTTTTTCAAAGTCCCATGCTGGCCAGAATTTTTTCTAAGTCTGATGCCTGGCTGAAAATTTTCAAAGTCCCATGCTGGCCAGAATTTTTTCAAAGTCCCATGCTGTCCAGAATTTTTTCTAAGTCTGACACCTGGCCGAAATATTTAAAAGTCCCATGCAGGCCAGAATTTTTTCTAAGTCCCATGCTGGCCAGAATTTTTTCTAAGTCTGATGCCTGGCTGAAAATTTTCAAAGTCCCATGCTGGCCAGAATTTTTTCTAAGTCTGATGCCTGGCCGAAAATTTTCAAAGTCCCATGCTGTCCAGAATTTTTTCAAAGTCCCATGATGGCCAGAATTTTTTCTAAGTCCCATGCTGGCCAGAATTTTTTCTAAGTCCCATGTTGGCCAGAATTTTTTCTAAGTCTGACGCCTGGCCGAAAATTTTCAAAGTCCCATGCAGGCCAGAATTTTTTCTAAGTCTGACGCCTGGCCGAAAATTTTCAAAGTCCCATGCTGGCCAGAATTTTTTCTAAGTCTGATGCCTGGCTGAAAATTTACAAAGTCCCATGCTGTCCAGAATTTTTTCAAAGTCCCATGGTGGCCAGAATTTTTTCTAAGTCTGATTCCTGGCCGAAAATTTTCAAAGTCCCATGCTGGCCAGAATTTTTTCTAAGTCGACGCCTGGCCGAAAATTTTCAAAGTCCCATGCTGGCCAGAATTTTTTCTAAGTCTGATGCCTGGCTGAAAATTTACAAAGTCCCATGCTGTCCAGAATTTTTTCAAAGTCCCATGGTGGCCAGAATTTTTTCTAAGTCTGACTCCTGGCCGAAAATTTTCAAAGTCCCATGCTGGCCAGAATTTTTTCTAAGTCGACGCCTGGCTGAAAATTTTCAAAGTCCCATGCAGGCCAGAATTTTTTCTAAGTCCCATGCTGGCCAGAATTTTTTCTAAGTCTGACGCCTGGCCGAAAATTTTCAAAGTCCCATGCTGGCCAGAACTTTTTCTAAGTCTGACGCCTGGCTGAAAATTTTCAAAGTCCCATGCTGGCCAGAATTTTTTCTAAGTCTGACACCTGCCTGAAATATTCCAAAGTCCCATGCTGTCCAGAATTTTTTCAAAGTCCCATGCTGGCCAGAATTTTTTCTAAGTCTGACGCCTGGCCGAAAATTTTCAAAGTCCCATGCTGTCCAGAATTTTTTCAAAGTCCCATGCTGGCCAGAATATTTTCTAAGTCTGACGCCTGCCTGAAATATTTAAAAGTCCCATGCAGGCCAGAATTTTTTCTAAGTCCCATGCTGGCCAGAATTTTTTCAAAGTCCCATGCTGGCCAGAATTTTTTCTAAGTCTGACCCTTGGCCAAAAATTTTCAAAGTCCCATGCTGGCCAGAATTTTTTCTAAGTCTGATGCCTGGCTGAAAATTTTCAAAGTCCCATGCTGGCCAGAATTTTTTCTAAGTCTGATGCCTGGCCGAAAATTTTCAAAGTCCCATGCTGTCCAGAATTTTTTCAAAGTCCCATGATGGCCAGAATTTTTTCTAAGTCCCATGCTGGCCAGAATTTTTTCTAAGTCCCATGTTGGCCAGAATTTTTTCTAAGTCTGACGCCTGGCCGAAAATTTTCAAAGTCCCATGCAGGCCAGAATTTTTTCTAAGTCTGACGCCTGGCCGAAAATTTTCAAAGTCCCATGCTGGCCAGAATTTTTTCTAAGTCTGATGCCTGGCTGAAAATTTACAAAGTCCCATGCTGTCCAGAATTTTTTCAAAGTCCCATGGTGGCCAGAATTTTTTCTAAGTCTGATTCCTGGCCGAAAATTTTCAAAGTCCCATGCTGGCCAGAATTTTTTCTAAGTCGACGCCTGGCCGAAAATTTTCAAAGTCCCATGCTGGCCAGAATTTTTTCTAAGTCTGATGCCTGGCTGAAAATTTACAAAGTCCCATGCTGTCCAGAATTTTTTCAAAGTCCCATGGTGGCCAGAATTTTTTCTAAGTCTGACTCCTGGCCGAAAATTTTCAAAGTCCCATGCTGGCCAGAATTTTTTCTAAGTCGACGCCTGGCTGAAAATTTTCAAAGTCCCATGCAGGCCAGAATTTTTTCTAAGTCCCATGCTGGCCAGAATTTTTTCTAAGTCTGACGCCTGGCCGAAAATTTTCAAAGTCCCATGCTGGCCAGAACTTTTTCTAAGTCTGACGCCTGGCTGAAAATTTTCAAAGTCCCATGCTGGCCAGAATTTTTTCTAAGTCTGACACCTGCCTGAAATATTCCAAAGTCCCATGCTGTCCAGAATTTTTTCAAAGTCCCATGCTGGCCAGAATTTTTTCTAAGTCTGACGCCTGGCCGAAAATTTTCAAAGTCCCATGCTGTCCAGAATTTTTTCAAAGTCCCATGCTGGCCAGAATATTTTCTAAGTCTGACGCCTGCCTGAAATATTTAAAAGTCCCATGCAGGCCAGAATTTTTTCTAAGTCCCATGCTGGCCAGAATTTTTTCAAAGTCCCATGCTGGCCAGAATTTTTTCTAAGTCTGACCCTTGGCCAAAAATTTTCAAAGTCCCATGCTGGCCAGAATTTTTTCTAAGTCTGATGCCTGGCTGAAAATTTTCAAAGTCCCATGCTGGCCAGAATTTTTTCAAAGTCCCATGCTGGCCAGAATTTTTTCTAAGTCTGACGCCTGGCCGAAAATTTTCAAAGTCCCATGCTGGCCAGAATTTTTTCAAAGTCCCATGCTGGCCAGAATTTTTTCTAAGTCTGACGCCTGCCTGAAATATTTCAGTCCCATGCAGGCCAGAATTTTTTCTAAGTCTGACGCCTGCCTGAAATATTTCAAAGTCCCATGCAGGCCAGAATTTTTTCTAAGTCCCATGCTGGCCAGAATTTTTTCTAAGTCTGACTCCTGGCCGAAAATTTTCAAAGTCCCATGCTGGCCAGAATTTTTTCTAAGTCGACGCCTGGCTGAAAATTTTCAAAGTCCCATGCTGGCCAGAATTTTTTCTAAGTCTGACGCCTGCCTGAAATATTTCAAAGTCCAATGCAGGCCAGAATTTTTTCTAAGTCCCATGCTGGCCAGAATTTTTTCTAAGTCTGACGCCTGGCCGAAAATTTTCAAAGTCCCATGCTGGCCAGAACTTTTTCTAAGTCTGACGCCTGGCTGAAAATTTTCAAAGTCCCATGCTGGCCAGAATTTTTTCTAAGTCTGACACCTGCCTGAAATATTCCAAAGTCCCATGCTGTCCAGAATTTTTTCAAAGTCCCATGCTGGCCAGAATTTTTTCTAAGTCTGACGCCTGGCCGAAAATTTTCAAAGTCCCATGCTGTCCAGAATTTTTTCAAAGTCCCATGCTGGCCAGAATATTTTCTAAGTCTGACGCCTGCCTGAAATATTTAAAAGTCCCATGCAGGCCAGAATTTTTTCTAAGTCCCATGCTGGCCAGAATTTTTTCAAAGTCCCATGCTGGCCAGAATTTTTTCTAAGTCTGACCCTTGGCCAAAAATTTTCAAAGTCCCATGCTGTCCAGAATTTTTTCTAAGTCTGACACCTGGCCGAAATATTTAAAAGTCCCATGCAGGCCAGAATTTTTTCTAAGTCCCATGCTGGCCAGAATTTTTTCAAAGTCCCATGCTGGCCAGAATTTTTTCAAAGTCCCATGCTGGCCAGAATTTTTTCTAAGTCTGATGCCTGGCTGAAAATTTTCAAAGTCCCATGCTGGCCAGAATTTTTTCAAAGTCCCATGCTGTCCAGAATTTTTTCTAAGTCTGACACCTGGCCGAAATATTTAAAAGTCCCATGCAGGCCAGAATTTTTTCTAAGTCCCATGCTGGCCAGAATTTTTTCAAAGTCCCATGCTGGCCAGAATTTTTTCAAAGTCCCATGCTGGCCAGAATTTTTTCTAAGTCTGATGCCTGGCTGAAAATTTTCAAAGTCCCATGCTGGCCAGAATTTTTTCAAAGTCCCATGCTGGCCAGAATTTTTTCTAAGTCTGACGCCTGGCCGAAAATTTTCAAAGTCCCATGCTGGCCAGAATTTTTTCAAAGTCCCATGCTGGCCAGAATTTTTTCTAAGTCTGACGCCTGCCTGAAATATTTCAAAGTCCCATGCTGTCCAGAATTTTTTCAAAGTCCCATGCTGGCCAGAATTTTTTCTAAGTCTGACGCCTGGCCGAAAATTTTCAAAGTCCCATGCAGGCCAGAATTTTTTCTAAGTCTGACGCCTGCCTGAAATATTTCAAAGTCCCATGCAGGCCAGAATTTTTTCTAAGTCCCATGCTGGCCAGAATTTTTTCTAAGTCTGACTCCTGGCCGAAAATTTTCAAAGTCCCATGCTGGCCTGAATTTTTTCTAAGTCGACGCCTGGCTGAAAATTTTCAAAGTCCCATGCTGGCCAGAATTTTTTCTAAGTCTGACGCCTGCCTGAAATATTTCAAAGTCCCATGCAGGCCAGAATTTTTTCTAAGTCCCATGCTGGCCAGAATTTTTTCTAAGTCTGACGCCTGGCCGAAAATTTTCAAAGTCCCATGCTGGCCAGAACTTTTTCTAAGTCTGACGCCTGGCTGAAAATTTTCAAAGTCCCATGCTGGCCAGAATTTTTTCTAAGTCTGACGCCTGGCCGAAAATTTTCAAAGTCCCATGCTGGCCAGAATTTTTTCTAAGTCTGACGCCTGGCCGAAAATTTTCAAAGTCCCATGCAGGCCAGAATTTTTTCTAAGTCTGACGCCTGGCCGAAAATTTTCAAAGTCCCATGCTGTCCAGAATATTTTCAAAGTCCCATGCTGGCCAGAATTTTTTCTAAGTCTGACGCCTGGCCGAAAATTTTCAAAGTCCCATGCTGTCCAGAATATTTTCAAAGTCCCATGCTGGCCAGAATTTTTTCAAAGTCCCATGCTGGCCAGAATTTTTTCTAAGTCTGACGCTTGGCCAAAAATTTTCAAAGTCCCATGCTGTCCAGAATTTTTTCTAAGTCTTACACCTGGCCGAAAATTTTCAAAGTCCCATGCTGTCCAGAATTTTTTCAAAGTCCCATGCTGGCCAGAATTTTTTCTAAGTCTGATGCCTGGCTGAAAATTTTCAAAGTCCCATGCTGGCCAGAATTTTTTCTAAGTCTGATGCCTGGCCGAAAATTTTCAAAGTCCCATGCTGTCCAGAATTTTTTCAAAGTCCCATGTTGGCCAGAATTTTTTCTAAGTCTGACGCCTGGCCGAAAATTTTCAAAGTCCCATGCAGGCCAGAATTTTTTCTAAGTCTGACGCCTGGCCGAAAATTTTCAAAGTCCCATGCTGGCCAGAATTTTTTCTAAGTCTGATGCCTGGCTGAAAATTTACAAAGTCCCATGCTGTCCAGAATTTTTTCAAAGTCCCATGGTGGCCAGAATTTTTTCTAAGTCTGACGCCTGGCCGAAAATTTTCAAAGTCCCATGCTGGCCAGAATTTTTTCAAAGTCCCATGCTGGCCAGAATTTTTTCTAAGTCTGACGCCTGCCTGAAATATTTCAAAGTCCCATGCTGTCCAGAATTTTTTCAAAGTCCCATGCTGGCCAGAATTTTTTCTAAGTCTGACGCCTGGCCGAAAATTTTCAAAGTCCCATGCAGGCCAGAATTTTTTCTAAGTCTGACGCCTGCCTGAAATATTTCAAAGTCCCATGCAGGCCAGAATTTTTTCTAAGTCCCATGCTGGCCAGAATTTTTTCTAAGTCTGACTCCTGGCCGAAAATTTTCAAAGTCCCATGCTGGCCAGAATTTTTTCTAAGTCGACGCCTGGCTGAAAATTTTCAAAGTCCCATGCTGGCCAGAATTTTTTCTAAGTCTGACGCCTGCCTGAAATATTTCAAAGTCCCATGCAGGCCAGAATTTTTTCTAAGTCCCATGCTGGCCAGAATTTTTTCTAAGTCTGACTCCTGGCTGAAAATTTTCAAAGTCCCATGCTGGCCAGAATTTTTTCTAAGTCTGACACCTGCCTGAAATATTCCAAAGTCCCATGCTGTCCAGAATTTTTTCAAAGTCCCATGCTGGCCAGAATTTTTTCTAAGTCTGACGCCTGGCCGAAAATTTTCAAAGTCCCATGCTGGCCAGAATTTTTTCTAAGTCTGACGCCTGGCCGAAAATTTTCAAAGTCCCATGCAGGCCAGAATTTTTTCTAAGTCTGACGCCTGGCCGAAAATTTTCAAAGTCCCATGCTGTCCAGAATATTTTCAAAGTCCCATGCTGGCCAGAATTTTTTCTAAGTCTGACGCCTGGCCGAAAATTTTCAAAGTCCCATGCTGTCCAGAATATTTTCAAAGTCCCATGCTGGCCAGAATTTTTTCAAAGTCCCATGCTGGCCAGAATTTTTTCTAAGTCTGACGCTTGGCCAAAAATTTTCAAAGTCCCATGCTGTCCAGAATTTTTTCTAAGTCTTACACCTGGCCGAAAATTTTCAAAGTCCCATGCTGTCCAGAATTTTTTCAAAGTCCCATGCTGGCCAGAATTTTTTCTAAGTCTGATGCCTGGCTGAAAATTTTCAAAGTCCCATGCTGGCCAGAATTTTTTCTAAGTCTGATGCCTGGCCGAAAATTTTCAAAGTCCCATGCTGTCCAGAATTTTTTCAAAGTCCCATGTTGGCCAGAATTTTTTCTAAGTCTGACGCCTGGCCGAAAATTTTCAAAGTCCCATGGTGGCCAGAATTTTTTCTAAGTCTGACGCCTGGCCGAAAATTTTCAAAGTCCCATGCTGGCCAGAATCTTTTCTAAGTCTGACGCCTGACCGAAAATTTTCAAAGTCCCATGCAGGCCAGAATTTTTTCTAAGTCTGACGCCTGGCCGAAAATTTTCAAAGTCCCATGCAGGCCAGAATTTTTTCTAAGTCTGACTCCTGGCCGAAAATTTTCAAAGTCCCATGCTGGCCAGAATTATTTTCTAAGTCTCACGCCTGCCTGAAAATTTTCAAAGTCCCATGCTGGCCAGAATTTTTTCAAAGTCTGACGCCTGGCCGAAAATTTTCAAAGTCCCATGCTGGCCAGAATTTTTTCTAAGTCCGACCCCTGGCTGAAAATTCTCAAAGTCCCATGCTGGCCAGAATTTTTTCTAAGTTTGACGCTTGGCCGAAAATTTTCAAAGTCCCATGCTGGCCAGAATTTTTTTCAAAGTCTGATGCCTGGCAGAAAATTTTCAAAGTCCCATGCTGGCCAGAATTTTTTTCAAAGTCTGACGCCTGGCCGAAAATTTTCAAAGTCTCACACCTGCCTGAAATATTTCAAAGTCCCATGCTCTTCAGAATTTTTTCAAAGTCTGACGCCTGGCCGAAAATTTTCAAAGTCCCATGCTTGCCAGAATTTTTTCTAAGCCTGACGCCTACCTGAAATATTTCAAAGTCCCATGCTGGCCAGAATTTTTTCTAAGTCCGACGCCTGGCTGAAAAATTTCAAAGTCCCACACCAATCTTTTCAATAGCCTGGGTTAAAAGGGTTGCAGTACCGCCGGCCACCATCGGGGGGCGCTGCAGATAGGGCACCCGGTTCCCTATCTGGGGACCTTTCCGCCCAAACCGCAAAATGGAGTTGTCACGATTTCAGAAGGGAGCAATTTCAGACGAGGCACCTCCAGGGCCGAACAAGGGAGGCTCACCAGACTTATGTCCGACAAAGAGGAGGGTTGGGGCGGCCTCCTCGGGCAGACGACCTGCTCTCTGGCCTGGTTGTCAGATTTTTTCAAAGTCTGACGCCTGCCCGAAATATTTCAAAGTCCCAGACCATTCATTTCAATAGCCTGGGTCACCAGGCCCGAAAATTTTCAAAGTCCCACACCTTCCCGAAAATTTTCTAAGTCTGACAACTACCTGAAATATTTCAAAGTCCCATGCTGGCCAGAATTTTTTCAAAGTCCCATGCTGGCCAGAATTTTTTCAAAGTCTGACGCCTGGCCGAAAATTTTCAAAGTCTGAGGCCTACCTGAAATATTTCAAAGTCCCATGCTGGCCAGAATTTTTTCAAAGTCCCATGCTGGCCAGAATTATTTTCTAAGTCTGATGCCTGGCCGAAAATTTTCAAAGTCCCATGCTAGCCAGAATTTTTTTCAAAGTCTGACGCCTGGCCGAAAATTTTCAAAGTCCCATGCTGGCCAGAATTTTTTCAAAGTCCCATGCTGGCCAGAATTTTTTCTAAGTCTGACGCCTGGCCGAAAATTTTCAAAGTCCCATGCTGGCCAGAAATTTTTTCTAAGTCCGACCCCTGGCTGAAAATTTTCAAAGTCCCATGCTAGCCAGAATTTTTTCTAAGTCCCATGCTGGCCAGAATTATTTTCTAAGTCTGACGCCTACCTGAAATATTTCAAAGTCCCATGCTGGCCAGAATTTTTTTCAAAGTCTGATGCCTGGCAGAAAATTTTCAAAGTCCCATGCTGGCCAGAATTTTTTTCAAAGTCTGACGCCTGGCCGAAAATTTTCAAAGTCTCACACCTGCCTGAAATATTTCAAAGTCCCATGCTCTTCAGAATTTTTTCAAAGTCTGACGCCTGGCCGAAAATTTTCAAAGTCCCATGCTTGCCAGAATTTTTTCTAAGCCTGACGCCTACCTGAAATATTTCAAAGTCCCATGCTGGCCAGAATTTTTTCTAAGTCCGACGCCTGGCTGAAAAATTTCAAAGTCCCACACCAATCTTTTCAATAGCCTGGGTTAAAAGGGTTGCAGTACCGCCGGCCACCATCGGGGGGCGCTGCAGATAGGGCACCCGGTTCCCTATCTGGGGACCTTTCCGCCCAAACCGCAAAATGGAGTTGTCACGATTTCAGAAGGGAGCAATTTCAGACGAGGCACCTCCAGGGCCGAACAAGGGAGGCTCACCAGACTTATGTCCGACAAAGAGGAGGGTTGGGGCGGCCTCCTCGGGCAGACGACCTGCTCTCTGGCCTGGTTGTCAGATTTTTTCAAAGTCTGACGCCTGCCCGAAATATTTCAAAGTCCCAGACCATTCATTTCAATAGCCTGGGTCACCAGGCCCGAAAATTTTCAAAGTCCCACACCTTCCCGAAAATTTTCTAAGTCTGACAACTACCTGAAATATTTCAAAGTCCCATGCTGGCCAGAATTTTTTTCAAAGTCTGACGCCTGGCCGAAAATTTTCAAAGTCTGACACCTACCTGAAATATTTCAAAGTCCCATGCTGGCCAGAATTTTTTCAAAGTCCCATGCTGGCCAGAATTTTTTCAAAGTCTGACGCCTGGCCGAAAATTTTCAAAGTCTGAGGCCTACCTGAAATATTTCAAAGTCCCATGCTGGCCAGAATTTTTTCAAAGTCTGATGCCTGGCCGAAAATTTTCAAAGTCCCATGCTAGCCAGAATTTTTTTCAAAGTCTGACGCCTGGCCGAAAATTTTCAAAGTCCCATGCTGGCCAGAATTTTTTCAAAGTCCCATGCTGGCCAGAATTTTTTCTAAGTCTGACGCCTGGCCGAAAATTTTCAAAGTCCCATGCTGGCCAGAAATTTTTTCTAAGTCCGTCCCCTGGCTGAAAATTTTCAAAGTCCCATGCTAGCCAGAATTTTTTCTAAGTCCCATGCTGGCCAGAATTTTTTCAAAGTCTGCTGCCTGGCCGAAAACTTTCAAAGTCCCATGCTGGCCAGAATTTTTCAAAGTCTGAAGCCTGGCCGAAAATTTTCAAAGTCTCACGCCTGCCTGAAATATTTCAAAGTCCCATGCTGGCCAGAATTTTTTCAAAGTCTGACGCCTGGCCGAAAATTTTCAAAGTCCCATGCTGGCCAGAATTTTTTCTAAGTCCGACCCCTGGCTGAAAATTCTCAAAGTCCCATGCTGGCCAGAATTTTTTCTAAGTTTGACGCTTGGCCGAAAATTTTCAAAGTCCCATGCTGGCCAGAATTTTTTTCAAAGTGTGACGCCTGGCCGAAAATTTTCAAAGTCCCATGCTGGCCAGAATTATTTTCTAAGTCTGACGCCTACCTGAAATATTTCAAAGTCCCATGCTGGCCAGAATTTTTTTCAAAGTCTGATGCCTGGCAGAAAATTTTCAAAGTCCCATGCTGGCCAGAATTTTTTTCAAAGTCTGACGCCTGGCCGAAAATTTTCAAAGTCTCACACCTGCCTGAAATATTTCAAAGTCCCATGCTCTTCAGAATTTTTTCAAAGTCTGACGCCTGGCCGAAAATTTTCAAAGTCCCATGCTTGCCAGAATTTTTTCTAAGCCTGACGCCTACCTGAAATATTTCAAAGTCCCATGCTGGCCAGAATTTTTTCTAAGTCCGACGCCTGGCTGAAAATTTTCAAAGTCCCACACCAATCTTTTCAATAGCCTGGGTTAAAAGGGTTGCAGTACCGCCGGCCACCATCGGGGGGCGCTGCAGATAGGGCACCCGGTTCCCTATCTGGGGACCTTTCCGCCCAAACCGCAAAATGGAGTTGTCACGATTTCAGAAGGGAGCAATTTCAGACGAGGCACCTCCAGGGCCGAACAAGGGAGGCTCACCAGACTTATGTCCGACAAAGAGGAGGGTTGGGGCGGCCTCCTCGGGCAGACGACCTGCTCTCTGGCCTGGTTGTCAGATTTTTTCAAAGTCTGACGCCTGCCCGAAATATTTCAAAGTCCCAGACCATTCATTTCAATAGCCTGGGTCACCAGGCCCGAAAATTTTCAAAGTCCCACACCTTCCCGAAAATTTTCTAAGTCTGACAACTACCTGAAATATTTCAAAGTCCCATGCTGGCCAGAATTTTTTTCAAAGTCTGACGCCTGGCCGAAAATTTTCAAAGTCTGACACCTACCTGAAATATTTCAAAGTCCCATGCTGGCCAGAATTTTTTCAAAGTCCCATGCTGGCCAGAATTTTTTCAAAGTCTGACGCCTGGCCGAACATTTTCAAAGTCTGAGGCCTACCTGAAATATTTCAAAGTCCCATGCTGGCCAGAATTTTTTCAAAGTCCCATGCTGGCCAGAATTATTTTCTAAGTCTGATGCCTGGCCGAAAATTTTCAAAGTCCCATGCTAGCCAGAATTTTTTTCAAAGTCTGACGCCTGGCCGAAAATTTTCAAAGTCCCATGCTGGCCAGAATTTTTTCAAAGTCCCATGCTGGCCAGAATTTTTTCTAAGTCTGACGCCTGGCCGAAAATTTTCAAAGTCCCATGCTGGGCAGAAATTTTTTCTAAGTCCGACCCCTGGCTGAAAATTTTCAAAGTCCCATGCTAGCCAGAATTTTTTCTAAGTCCCATGCTGGCCAGAATTTTTTCAAAGTCTGCTGCCTGGCCGAAAATTTTCAAAGTCCCATGCTGGCCAGAATTTTTCAAAGTCTGAAGCCTGGCCGAAAATTTTCAAAGTCTCACGCCTGCCTGAAATATTTCTAAGTCCCATGCTGACCAGAATTTTTTCAAAGTCTGACGCCTGGCCGAAAATTTTCAAAGTCCCATGCTGGCCAGAATTTTTTCTAAGCCTGACGCCTACCTGAAATATTTCAAAGTCCCATGCTGGCCAGAATTTTTTCTAAGTCTGACGCCTACCTGAAATATTTCAAAGTCCCATGCTGGCCAGAATTTTTTCTAAGTCTGACGCCTACCTGAAATATTTCAAAGTCCCATGCTGGCCAGAATTTTTTCTAAGTCTGACGCCTGGCCGAAAATTTTCAAAGTCCCATGCTGGCCAGAATTTTTTCTAAGTCTGACGCCTGGCCGAAAATTTTCAAAGTCCCATGCTGGCCAGTATTTTTTCAAAGTCTGATGCCTGGCTGAAAATTTTCAAAGTCCCATGCAAGCCAGAATTTTTTCAAAGTCCCATGCTGGCCAGAATTTTTTCGAAGTCTGATGCCTGGCCGAAAATTTTCAAAGTCCCATGCTAGCCAGAATTTTTTCAAAGTCTGACGCCTGGCCGAAAATTTTCAAAGTCCCACATTTGTCTGAAAATTTTCAAAGTCCCATGCTGGCCAGAATTTTTTCTAAGTCCGACCCCTGGCTGAAAATTTTCAAAGTCCCATGCTAGCCAGAATTTTTTCTAAGTCCCATGCTGGCCAGAATTTTTTCTAAGTCTGATGCCTGGCTGAAAATTTTCAAAGTCCCATGCTTGCCAGAATTTTTTCAAAGTCTGACGCCTGGCCGAAAATTTTCAAAGTCTGACGCCTACCTGAAATATTTCAAAGTCCCATGCTGGCCAGAGTTTTTTCTAAGTCTGACGCCTGGCCGAAACTTTTCAAAGTCCCATGCTAGCCAGAATTTTTTCTAAGTCCCATGCTGGCCAGAATTTTTTCTAAGTCTGATGCCTGGCCGAAAATTTTCAAAGTCTCACGCCTGCCTGAAATATTTCAAAGTCCCATGCTGGCCAGAATTTTTTTCAAAGTTTGACGCTTGGCCGAAAATTTTCAAAGTCCCATGCTGGCCAGAATTTTTTCTAAGTCCGACCCCTGGCTGAAAATTTTCAAAGTCCCATGCTGGCCAGAATCTTTTCTAAGTCTGACGCCTGGCCGAAAATTTTCAAAGTCCCATGCAGGCCAGAATTTTTTCTAAGTCTGATGCCTGGCTGAAAATTTACAAAGTCCCATGCTGTCCAGAATTTTTTCAAAGTCCCATGGTGGCCAGAATTTTTTCTAAGTCTGACGCCTGGCCGAAAATTTTCAAAGTCCCATGCTGGCCAGAATCTTTTCTAAGTCTGACGCCTGGCCGAAAATTTTCAAAGTCCCATGCAGGCCAGAATTTTTTCTAAGTCTGACGCCTGGCCGAAAATTTTCAAAGTCCCATGCTGTCCAGAATTTTTTCAAAGTCCCATGCTGGCCAGAATATTTTCTAAGTCTGACGCCTGCCTGAAATATTTCAAAGTCCCATGCTGTCCAGAATTTTTTCAAAGTCCCATGCAGGCCAGAATTTTTTCTAAGTCTGACGCCTGGCCGAAAATTTTCAAAGTCCCATGCAGGCCAGAATTTTTTCTAAGTCTGACTCCTGGCCGAAAATTTTCAAAGTCCCATGCTGGCCAGAATTTTTTCTAAGTCGACGCCTGGCTGAAAATTTTCAAAGTCCCATGCTGGCCAGAATTTTTTCTAAGTCTGACGCCTGCCTGAAATATTTCAAAGTCCCATGCAGGCCAGAATTTTTTCTAAGTCCCATGCTGGCCAGAATTTTTTCTAAGTCTGACGCCTGGCCGAAAATTTTCAAAGTCCCATGCTGGCCAGAACTTTTTCTAAGTCTGACGCCTGGCTGAAAATTTTCAAAGTCCCATGCTGGCCAGAATTTTTTCTAAGTCTGACACCTGCCTGAAATATTCCAAAGTCCCATGCTGTCCAGAATTTTTTCAAAGTCCCATGCTGGCCAGAATTTTTTCTAAGTCTGACGCCTGGCCGAAAATTTTCAAAGTCCCATGCTGTCCAGAATTTTTTCAAAGTCCCATGCTGGCCAGAATATTTTCTAAGTCTGACGCCTGCCTGAAATATTTAAAAGTCCCATGCAGGCCAGAATTTTTTCTAAGTCCCATGCTGGCCAGAATTTTTTCAAAGTCCCATGCTGGCCAGAATTTTTTCTAAGTCTGACCCTTGGCCAAAAATTTTCAAAGTCCCATGCTGTCCAGAATTTTTTCTAAGTCTGACACCTGGCCGAAATATTTAAAAGTCCCATGCAGGCCAGAATTTTTTCAAAGTCCCATGCTGGCCAGAATTTTTTCTAAGTCTGATGCCTGGCTGAAAATTTTCAAAGTCCCATGCTGGCCAGAATTTTTTCAAAGTCCCATGCTGGCCAGAATTTTTTCTAAGTCTGACGCCTGGCCGAAAATTTTCAAAGTCCCATGCTGGCCAGAATTTTTTCAAAGTCCCATGCTGGCCAGAATTTTTTCTAAGTCTGACGCCTGCCTGAAATATTTCAAAGTCCCATGCTGTCCAGAATTTTTTCAAAGTCCCATGCTGGCCAGAATTTTTTCTAAGTCTGACGCCTGGCCGAAAATTTTCAAAGTCCCATGCAGGCCAGAATTTTTTCTAAGTCTGACGCCTGGCCGAAAATTTTCAAAGTCCCATGCTGTCCAGAATATTTTCAAAGTCCCATGCTGGCCAGAATATTTTCTAAGTCTGACGCCTGCCTGAAATATTTAAAAGTCCCATGCTGGCCAGAATTTTTTCAAAGTCCCATGCTGGCCAGAATTTTTTCTAAGTCTGACGCCTGGCCGAAAATTTTCAAAGTCCCATGCTGGCCAGAACTTTTTCTAAGTCTGACGCCTGGCTGAAAATTTTCAAAGTCCCATGCTGGCCAGAATTTTTTCTAAGTCTGACACCTGCCTGAAATATTCCAAAGTCCCATGCTGTCCAGAATTTTTTCAAAGTCCCATGCTGGCCAGAATTTTTTCTAAGTCTGACGCCTGGCCGAAAATTTTCAAAGTCCCATGCTGTCCAGAATTTTTTCAAAGTCCCATGCTGGCCAGAATATTTTCTAAGTCTGACGCCTGCCTGAAATATTTAAAAGTCCCATGCAGGCCAGAATTTTTTCTAAGTCCCATGCTGGCCAGAATTTTTTCAAAGTCCCATGCTGGCCAGAATTTTTTCTAAGTCTGACCCTTGGCCAAAAATTTTCAAAGTCCCATGCTGTCCAGAATTTTTTCTAAGTCTGACACCTGGCCGAAATATTTAAAAGTCCCATGCAGGCCAGAATTTTTTCTAAGTCCCATGCTGGCCAGAATTTTTTCAAAGTCCCATGCTGGCCAGAATTTTTTCAAAGTCCCATGCTGGCCAGAATATTTTCTAAGTCTGACGCCTGCCTGAAATATTTAAAAGTCCCATGCTGGCCAGAATTTTTTCTAAGTCTGACGCTTGGCCAAAAATTTTCAAAGTCCCATGCTGTCCAGAATTTTTTCTAAGTCTTACACCTGGCCGAAAATTTTCAAAGTCCCATGCTGTCCAGAATTTTTTCAAAGTCCCATGCTGGCCAGAATTTTTTCTAAGTCTGATGCCTGGCTGAAAATTTTCAAAGTCCCATGCTGGCCAGAATTTTTTCTAAGTCTGATGCCTGGCCGAAAATTTTCAAAGTCCCATGCTGTCCAGAATTTTTTCAAAGTCCCATGATGGCCAGAATTTTTTCTAAGTCCCATGCTGGCCAGAATTTTTTCTAAGTCTGACGCCTGCCTGAAATATTTCAAAGTCCCATGCTGTCCAGAATTTTTTCAAAGTCCCATGTTGGCCAGAATTTTTTCTAAGTCTGACGCCTGGCCGAAAATTTTCAAAGTCCCATGCAGGCCAGAATTTTTTCTAAGTCTGACGCCTGGCCGAAAATTTTCAAAGTCCCATGCTGGCCAGAATTTTTTCTAAGTCTGATGCCTGGCTGAAAATTTACAAAGTCCCATGCTGTCCAGAATTTTTAAAAAGTCCCATGGTGGCCAGAATTTTTTCTAAGTCTGACGCCTGGCCGAAAATTTTCAAAGTCCCATGCTGGCCAGAATCTTTTCTAAGTCTGACGCCTGACCGAAAATTTTCAAAGTCCCATGCAGGCCAGAATTTTTTCTAAGTCTGACGCCTGGCCGAAAATTTTCAAAGTCCCATGCAGGCCAGAATTTTTTCTAAGTCTGACTCCTGGCCGAAAATTTTCAAAGTCCCATGCTGGCCAGAATTTTTTCTAAGTCTGACGCCTGGCTGAAATATTTCAAAGTCCCATGCAGGCCGAAAATTTTCAAAGTCCCATGCTGGCCAGAATTTTTTCAGTCCCATGCTGGCCAGAATTTTTTCTAAGTCTGACGCCTGCCTGAAATATTTCAAAGTCCCATGCTGTCCAGAATTTTTTCAAAGTCCCATGCTGGCCAGAATTTTTTCTAAGTCTGACGCCTGGCCGAAAATTTTCAAAGTCCCATGCTGGCCAGAATTTTTTCAAAGTCCCATGCTGGCCAGAATATTTTCTAAGTCTGACGCCTGCCTGAAATATTTAAAAGTCCCATGCAGGCCAGAATTTTTTCTAAGTCCCATGCTGGCAAGAATTTTTTCAAAGTCCCATGCTGGCCAGAATTTTTTCTAAATCTGACGCTTGGCCAAAAATTTTCAAAGTCCCATGCTGGCCAGAATTTTTTCTAAGTCTGATGCCTGGCCGGAGATTTTCAAAGTCCCATGCTGTCCAGAATTTTTTCAAAGTCCCATGCTGGCCAGAATTTTTTCAAAGTCTGATGCCTGGCGGAAAATTTTCAAAGTCCCATGCTGTCCAGAATTTTTTCAAAGTCCCATGCTGGCCAGAATATTTTCAAAGTCCCATGCTGGCCAGAATTTTTTCTAAGTCTGACGCCTGCCTGAAATATTTCAAAGTCCCATGCAGGCCAGAATTTTTTCTAAGTCCCATGCTGGCCAGAATTTTTTCAAAGTCCCATGCTGGCCAGAATTTTTTCTAAGTCTGACGCTTGTCCAAAAATTTTCAAAGTCCCATGCTGTCCAGAATTTTTTCTAAGTCTGACGCTTGGCCAAAAATTTTCAAAGTCCCATGCTGGCCAGAATTTTTTCTAAGTCTGATGCCTGGCCGGAGATTTTCAAAGTCCCATGCTGTCCAGAATTTTTTCAAAGTCCCATGCTGGCCAGAATTTTTTCAAAGTCTGATGCCTGGCGGAAAATTTTCAAAGTCCCATGCTGTCCAGAATTTTTTCAAAGTCCCATGCTGGCCAGAATATTTTCAAAGTCCCATGCTGGCCAGAATTTTTTCTAAGTCTGACGCCTGCCTGAAATATTTCAAAGTCCCATGCAGGCCAGAATTTTTTCTAAGTCCCATGCTGGCCAGAATTTTTTCAAAGTCCCATGCTGGCCAGAATTTTTTCTAAGTCTGACGCTTGTCCAAAAATTTTCAAAGTCCCATGCTGTCCAGAATTTTTTCTAAGTCTGACACCTGGCCGAAATATTTAAAAGTCCCATGCAGGCCAGAATTTTTTCTAAGTCCCATGCTGGCCAGAATTTTTTCAAAGTCCCATGCTGGCCAGAATTTTTTCAAAGTCTGATGCCTGGCTGAAAATTTTCAAAGTCCCATGCTGTCCAGAATTTTTTCAAAGTCCCATGCTGGCCAGAATATTTTCAAAGTCCCATGCTGGCCAGAATTTTTTCTAAGTCTGACGCCTGCCTGAAATATTTCAAAGTCCCATGCTGTCCAGAATTTTTTCAAAGTCCCATGCTGGCCAGAATTTTTTCTAAGTCTGACGCCTGGCCGAAAATTTTCAAAGTCCCATGCAGGCCAGAATTTTTTCTAAGTCTGACACCTGGCCGAAAATTTTCAAAGTCCCATGCTGGCCAGAATTTTTTCTAAGTCTGATGCCTGGCTGAAAATTTACAAAGTCCCATGCTGTCCAGAATTTTTTCAAAGTCCCATGGTGGCCAGAATTTTTTCTAAGTCTGACGCCTGGCCGAAAATTTTCAAAGTCCCATGCTGGCCAGAATCTTTTCTAAGTCTGACACCTGGCCGAAATATTTAAAAGTCCCATGCAGGCCAGAATTTTTTCTAAGTCCCATGCTGGCCAGAATTTTTTCAAAGTCCCATGCTGGCCAGAATTTTTTCAAAGTCCCATGCTGGCCAGAATTTTTTCAAAGTCTGATGCCTGGCTGAAAATTTTCAAAGTCCCATGCTGTCCAGAATTTTTTCAAAGTCCCATGCTGGCCAGAATATTTTCAAAGTCCCATGCTGGCCAGAATTTTTTCTAAGTCTGACGCCTGCCTGAAATATTTCAAAGTCCCATGCTGGCCAGAATATTTTCAAAGTCCCATGCTGGCCAGAATTTTTTCTAAGTCTGACGCCTGCCTGAAATATTTCAAAGTCCCATGCAGGCCAGAATTTTTTCAAAGTCCCATGCTGGCCAGAATTTTTTCTAAGTCTGACGCCTGGCCGAAATATTTAAAAGTCCCATGCAGGCCAGAATTTTTTCTAAGTCCCATGCTGGCCAGAATTTTTTCAAAGTCCCATGCTGGCCAGAATTTTTTCAAAGTCTGATGCTGGCCAGAATATTTTCTAAGTCTGACGCCTGCCTGAAATATTTCAAAGTCCCATGCAGGCCAGAATTTTTTCTAAGTCCCATGCTGGCCAGAATTTTTTCTAAGTCTGACGCCTGGCCGAAAATTTTCAAAGTCCCATGCTGGCCAGAACTTTTTCTAAGTCTGACGCCTGGCTGAAAATTTTCAAAGTCCCATGCTGGCCAGAATTTTTTCTAAGTCTGACACCTGCCTGAAATATTCCAAAGTCCCATGCTGTCCAGAATTTTTTCAAAGTCCCATGCTGGCCAGAATTTTTTCTAAGTCTGACGCCTGGCCGAAAATTTTCAAAGTCCCATGCTGTCCAGAATTTTTTCAAAGTCCCATGCTGGCCAGAATATTTTCTAAGTCTGACGCCTGCCTGAAATATTTAAAAGTCCCATGCAGGCCAGAATTTTTTCTAAGTCCCATGCTGGCCAGAATTTTTTCAAAGTCCCATGCTGGCCAGAATTTTTTCTAAGTCTGACCCTTGGCCAAAAATTTTCAAAGTCCCATGCTGTCCAGAATTTTTTCTAAGTCTGACACCTGGCCGAAATATTTAAAAGTCCCATGCAGGCCAGAATTTTTTCTAAGTCCCATGCTGTCCAGAATTTTTTCAAAGTCCCATGCTGGCCAGAATTTTTTCAAAGTCCCATGCTGGCCAGAATTTTTTCTAAGTCTGATGCCTGGCTGAAAATTTTCAAAGTCCCATGCTGGCCAGAATTTTTTCTAAGCCTGACGCCTACCTGAAATATTTCAAAGTCCCATGCTGGCCAGAATTTTTTCTAAGTCTGACGCCTACCTGAAATATTTCAAAGTCCCATGCTGGCCAGAATTTTTTCTAAGTCTGACGCCTACCTGAAATATTTCAAAGTCCCATGCTGGCCAGAATTTTTTCTAAGTCTGACGCCTGGCCGAAAATTTTCAAAGTCCCATGCTGGCCAGAATTTTTTCTAAGTCTGACGCCTGGCCGAAAATTTTCAAAGTCCCATGCTGGCCAGTATTTTTTCAAAGTCTGATGCCTGGCTGAAAATTTTCAAAGTCCCATGCAAGCCAGAATTTTTTCAAAGTCCCATGCTGGCCAGAATTTTTTCGAAGTCTGATGCCTGGCCGAAAATTTTCAAAGTCCCATGCTAGCCAGAATTTTTTCAAAGTCTGACGCCTGGCCGAAAATTTTCAAAGTCCCACATTTGTCTGAAAATTTTCAAAGTCCCATGCTGGCCAGAATTTTTTCTAAGTCCGACCCCTGGCTGAAAATTTTCAAAGTCCCATGCTAGCCAGAATTTTTTCTAAGTCCCATGCTGGCCAGAATTTTTTCTAAGTCTGATGCCTGGCTGAAAATTTTCAAAGTCCCATGCTTGCCAGAATTTTTTCAAAGTCTGACGCCTGGCCGAAAATTTTCAAAGTCTGACGCCTACCTGAAATATTTCAAAGTCCCATGCTGGCCAGAGTTTTTTCTAAGTCTGACGCCTGGCCGAAACTTTTCAAAGTCTCACGCCTGCCTGAAATATTTCAAAGTCCCATGCTGGCCAGAATTTTTTTCAAAGTTTGACGCTTGGCCGAAAATTTTCAAAGTCCCATGCTGGCCAGAATTTTTTCTAAGTCCGACCCCTGGCTGAAAATTTTCAAAGTCCCATGCTGGCCAGAATCTTTTCTAAGTCTGACGCCTGGCCGAAAATTTTCAAAGTCCCATGCAGGCCAGAATTTTTTCTAAGTCTGATGCCTGGCTGAAAATTTACAAAGTCCCATGCTGTCCAGAATTTTTTCAAAGTCCCATGGTGGCCAGAATTTTTTCTAAGTCTGACGCCTGCCTGAAATATTTTAAAGTCCCATGCAGGCCAGAATTTTTTCTAAGTCCCATGCTGGCCAGAATTTTTTCTAAGTCCCATGCTGGCCAGAATTTTTTCTAAGTCTGATGCCTGGCCGAAAATTTTCAAAGTCCCATGCTGTCCAGAATTTTTTCAAAGTCCCATGCAGGCCAGAATTTTTTCTAAGTCTGACGCCTGGCCGAAAATTTTCAAAGTCCCATGCAGGCCAGAATTTTTTCTAAGTCTGACTCCTGGCCGAAAATTTTCAAAGTCCCATGCTGGCCAGAATTTTTTCTAAGTCGACGCCTGGCTGAAAATTTTCAAAGTCCCATGCTGGCCAGAATTTTTTCTAAGTCTGACGCCTGCCTGAAATATTTCAAAGTCCCATGCAGGCCAGAATTTTTTCTAAGTCCCATGCTGGCCAGAATTTTTTCTAAGTCTGACGCCTGGCCGAAAATTTTCAAAGTCCCATGCTGGCCAGAATTTTTTCTAAGTCTGACACCTGCCTGAAATATTCCAAAGTCCCATGCTGTCCAGAATTTTTTCAAAGTCCCATGCTGGCCAGAATTTTTTCTAAGTCTGACGCCTGGCCGAAAATTTTCAAAGTCCCATGCTGTCCAGAATTTTTTCAAAGTCCCATGCTGGCCAGAATATTTTCTAAGTCTGACGCCTGCCTGAAATATTTAAAAGTCCCATGCAGGCCAGAATTTTTTCTAAGTCCCATGCTGGCCAAAAATTTTCAAAGTCCCATGCTGTCCAGAATTTTTTCTAAGTCTGACACCTGGCCGAAATATTTAAAAGTCCCATGCAGGCCAGAATTTTTTCTAAGTCCCATGCTGGCCAGAATTTTTTCAAAGTCCCATGCTGGCCAGAATTTTTTCAAAGTCCCATGCTGGCCAGAATTTTTTCTAAGTCTGATGCCTGGCTGAAAATTTTCAAAGTCCCATGCTGGCCAGAATTTTTTCAAAGTCCCATGCTGGCCAGAATTTTTTCTAAGTCTGACGCCTGCCTGAAATATTTCAAAGTCCCATGCTGTCCAGAATTTTTTCAAAGTCCCATGCTGGCCAGAATTTTTTCTAAGTCTGACGCCTGGCCGAAAATTTTCAAAGTCCCATGCAGGCCAGAATTTTTTCTAAGTCTGACGCCTGGCCGAAAATTTTCAAAGTCCCATGCTGTCCAGAATATTTTCAAAGTCCCATGCTGGCCAGAATATTTTCTAAGTCTGACGCCTGCCTGAAATATTTAAAAGTCCCATGCTGGCCAGAATTTTTTCAAAGTCCCATGCTGGCCAGAATTTTTTCTAAGTCTGACGCCTGGCCGAAAATTTTCAAAGTCCCATGCTGGCCAGAACTTTTTCTAAGTCTGACGCCTGGCTGAAAATTTTCAAAGTCCCATGCTGGCCAGATTTTTTTCTAAGTCTGACACCTGCCTGAAATATTCCAAAGTCCCATGCTGTCCAGAATTTTTTCAAAGTCCCATGCTGGCCAGAATTTTTTCTAAGTCTGACGCCTGGCCGAAAATTTTCAAAGTCCCATGCTGTCCAGAATTTTTTCAAAGTCCCATGCTGGCCAGAATATTTTCTAAGTCTGACGCCTGCCTGAAATATTTAAAAGTCCCATGCAGGCCAGAATTTTTTCTAAGTCCCATGCTGGCCAGAATTTTTTCAAAGTCCCATGCTGGCCAGAATTTTTTCTAAGTCTGACCCTTGGCCAAAAATTTTCAAAGTCCCATGCTGTCCAGAATTTTTTCTAAGTCTGACACCTGGCCGAAATATTTAAAAGTCCCATGCAGGCCAGAATTTTTTCAAAGTCCCATGCTGGCCAGAATTTTTTCAAAGTCCCATGCTGGCCAGAATTTTTTCAAAGTCCCATGCTGGCCAGAATTTTTTCTAAGTCTGATGCCTGGCTGAAAATTTTCAAAGTCCCATGCTGGCCAGAATTTTTTCAAAGTCCCATGCTGGCCAGAATTTTTTCTAAGTCTGACGCCTGGCCGAAAATTTTCAAAGTCCCATGCTGGCCAGAATTTTTTCTAAGTCTGACGCCTGGCCGAAAATTTTCAAAGTCCCATGCAGGCCAGAATTTTTTCTAAGTCTGACGCCTGGCCGAAAATTTTCAAAGTCCCATGCTGTCCAGAATATTTTCTAAGTCTGACGCCTGCCTGAAATATTTCAAAGTCCCATGCTGTCCAGAATTTTTTCAAAGTCCCATGCTGGCCAGAATTTTTTCTAAGTCTGACGCCTGGCCGAAAATTTTCAAAGTCCCATGCAGGCCAGAATTTTTTCTAAGTCTGACACCTGGCCGAAAATTTTCAAAGTCCCATGCTGGCCAGAATTTTTTCTAAGTCTGATGCCTGGCTGAAAATTTACAAAGTCCCATGCTGTCCAGAATTTTTTCAAAGTCCCATGGTGGCCAGAATTTTTTCTAAGTCTGACGCCTGGCCGAAAATTTTCAAAGTCCCATGCTGGCCAGAATCTTTTCTAAGTCTGACACCTGGCCGAAATATTTAAAAGTCCCATGCAGGCCAGAATTTTTTCTAAGTCCCATGCTGGCCAGAATTTTTTCAAAGTCCCATGCTGGCCAGAATTTTTTCAAAGTCCCATGCTGGCCAGAATTTTTTCAAAGTCTGATGCCTGGCTGAAAATTTTCAAAGTCCCATGCTGTCCAGAATTTTTTCAAAGTCCCATGCTGGCCAGAATATTTTCAAAGTCCCATGCTGGCCAGAATTTTTTCTAAGTCTGACGCCTGCCTGAAATATTTCAAAGTCCCATGCTGGCCAGAATATTTTCAAAGTCCCATGCTGGCCAGAATTTTTTCTAAGTCTGACGCCTGCCTGAAATATTTCAAAGTCCCATGCAGGCCAGAATTTTTTCAAAGTCCCATGCTGGCCAGAATTTTTTCTAAGTCTGACGCCTGGCCGAAATATTTAAAAGTCCCATGCAGGCCAGAATTTTTTCTAAGTCCCATGCTGGCCAGAATTTTTTCAAAGTCTGATGCCTGGCTGAAAATTTTCAAAGTCCCATGCTGTCCAGAATTTTTTCAAAGTCCCATGCTGGCCAGAATTTTTTCAAAGTCTGATGCTGGCCAGAATATTTTCTAAGTCTGACGCCTGCCTGAAATATTTCAAAGTCCCATGCAGGCCAGAATTTTTTCTAAGTCCCATGCTGGCCAGAATTTTTTCTAAGTCTGACGCCTGGCCGAAAATTTTCAAAGTCCCATGCTGGCCAGAACTTTTTCTAAGTCTGACGCCTGGCTGAAAATTTTCAAAGTCCCATGCTGGCCAGAATTTTTTCTAAGTCTGACACCTGCCTGAAATATTTCAAAGTCCCATGCTGTCCAGAATTTTTTCAAAGTCCCATGCTGGCCAGAATTTTTTCTAAGTCTGACGCCTGGCCGAAAATTTTCAAAGTCCCATGCTGGCCAGAATCTTTTCTAAGTCTGACGCCTGACCGAAAATTTTCAAAGTCCCATGCAGGCCAGAATTTTTTCTAAGTCTGACGCCTGGCCGAAAATTTTCAAAGTCCCATGCAGGCCAGAATTTTTTCTAAGTCTGACTCCTGGCCGAAAATTTTCAAAGTCCCATGCTGGCCAGAATTTTTTCTAAGTCTGACGCCTGGCTGAAATATTTCAAAGTCCCATGCTGTCCAGAATTTTTTCAAAGTCCCATGCTGGCCAGAATTTTTTCTAAGTCTGACGCCTGGCCGAAAATTTTCAAAGTCCCATGCTGGCCAGAATTTTTTCAAAGTCCCATGCTGGCCAGAATATTTTCTAAGTCTGACGCCTGCCTGAAATATTTAAAAGTCCCATGCAGGCCAGAATTTTTTCTAAGTCCCATGCTGGCAAGAATTTTTTCAAAGTCCCATGCTGGCCAGAATATTTTCTAAGTCTGACGCCTGCCTGAAATATTTCAAAGTCCCATGCTGTCCAGAATTTTTTCAAAGTCCCATGCTGGCCAGAATTTTTTCTAAGTCTGACGCCTGGCCGAAAATTTTCAAAGTCCCATGCAGGCCAGAATTTTTTCTAAGTCTGACACCTGGCCGAAAATTTTCAAAGTCCCATGCTGGCCAGAATTTTTTCTAAGTCTGATGCCTGGCTGAAAATTTACAAAGTCCCATGCTGTCCAGAATTTTTTCAAAGTCCCATGGTGGCCAGAATTTTTTCTAAGTCTGACGCCTGGCCGAAAATTTTCAAAGTCCCATGCTGTCCAGAATATTTTCTAAGTCTGACGCCTGCCTGAAATATTTCAAAGTCCCATGCTGTCCAGAATTTTTTCAAAGTCCCATGCTGGCCAGAATTTTTTCTAAGTCTGACGCCTGGCCGAAAATTTTCAAAGTCCCATGCAGGCCAGAATTTTTTCTAAGTCTGACACCTGGCCGAAAATTTTCAAAGTCCCATGCTGGCCAGAATTTTTTCTAAGTCTGATGCCTGGCTGAAAATTTACAAAGTCCCATGCTGTCCAGAATTTTTTCAAAGTCCCATGGTGGCCAGAATTTTTTCTAAGTCTGACGCCTGGCCGAAAATTTTCAAAGTCCCATGCTGGCCAGAATCTTTTCTAAGTCTGACACCTGGCCGAAATATTTAAAAGTCCCATGCAGGCCAGAATTTTTTCTAAGTCCCATGCTGGCCAGAATTTTTTCAAAGTCCCATGCTGGCCAGAATTTTTTCAAAGTCCCATGCTGGCCAGAATTTTTTCAAAGTCTGATGCCTGGCTGAAAATTTTCAAAGTCCCATGCTGTCCAGAATTTTTTCAAAGTCCCATGCTGGCCAGAATATTTTCAAAGTCCCATGCTGGCCAGAATTTTTTCTAAGTCTGACGCCTGCCTGAAATATTTCAAAGTCCCATGCTGGCCAGAATATTTTCAAAGTCCCATGCTGGCCAGAATTTTTTCTAAGTCTGACGCCTGCCTGAAATATTTCAAAGTCCCATGCAGGCCAGAATTTTTTCAAAGTCCCATGCTGGCCAGAATTTTTTCTAAGTCTGACGCCTGGCCGAAATATTTAAAAGTCCCATGCAGGCCAGAATTTTTTCTAAGTCCCATGCTGGCCAGAATTTTTTCAAAGTCTGATGCCTGGCTGAAAATTTTCAAAGTCCCATGCTGTCCAGAATTTTTTCAAAGTCCCATGCTGGCCAGAATTTTTTCAAAGTCTGATGCTGGCCAGAATATTTTCTAAGTCTGACGCCTGCCTGAAATATTTCAAAGTCCCATGCAGGCCAGAATTTTTTCTAAGTCCCATGCTGGCCAGAATTTTTTCTAAGTCTGACGCCTGGCCGAAAATTTTCAAAGTCCCATGCTGGCCAGAACTTTTTCTAAGTCTGACGCCTGGCTGAAAATTTTCAAAGTCCCATGCTGGCCAGAATTTTTTCTAAGTCTGACACCTGCCTGAAATATTTCAAAGTCCCATGCTGTCCAGAATTTTTTCAAAGTCCCATGCTGGCCAGAATTTTTTCTAAGTCTGACGCCTGGCCGAAAATTTTCAAAGTCCCATGCTGGCCAGAATCTTTTCTAAGTCTGACGCCTGACCGAAAATTTTCAAAGTCCCATGCAGGCCAGAATTTTTTCTAAGTCTGACGCCTGGCCGAAAATTTTCAAAGTCCCATGCAGGCCAGAATTTTTTCTAAGTCTGACTCCTGGCCGAAAATTTTCAAAGTCCCATGCTGGCCAGAATTTTTTCTAAGTCTGACGCCTGGCTGAAATATTTCAAAGTCCCATGCTGTCCAGAATTTTTTCAAAGTCCCATGCTGGCCAGAATTTTTTCTAAGTCTGACGCCTGGCCGAAAATTTTCAAAGTCCCATGCTGGCCAGAATTTTTTCAAAGTCCCATGCTGGCCAGAATATTTTCTAAGTCTGACGCCTGCCTGAAATATTTAAAAGTCCCATGCAGGCCAGAATTTTTTCTAAGTCCCATGCTGGCAAGAATTTTTTCAAAGTCCCATGCTGGCCAGAATATTTTCTAAGTCTGACGCCTGCCTGAAATATTTCAAAGTCCCATGCTGTCCAGAATTTTTTCAAAGTCCCATGCTGGCCAGAATTTTTTCTAAGTCTGACGCCTGGCCGAAAATTTTCAAAGTCCCATGCAGGCCAGAATTTTTTCTAAGTCTGACACCTGGCCGAAAATTTTCAAAGTCCCATGCTGGCCAGAATTTTTTCTAAGTCTGATGCCTGGCTGAAAATTTACAAAGTCCCATGCTGTCCAGAATTTTTTCAAAGTCCCATGGTGGCCAGAATTTTTTCTAAGTCTGACGCCTGGCCGAAAATTTTCAAAGTCCCATGCTGGCCAGAATCTTTTCTAAGTCTGACACCTGGCCGAAATATTTAAAAGTCCCATGCAGGCCAGAATTTTTTCTAAGTCCCATGCTGGCCAGAATTTTTTCAAAGTCCCATGCTGGCCAGAATTTTTTCAAAGTCTGATGCCTGGCTGAAAATTTTCAAAGTCCCATGCTGTCCAGAATTTTTTCAAAGTCCCATGCTGGCCAGAATATTTTCAAAGTCCCATGCTGGCCAGAATTTTTTCTAAGTCTGACGCCTGCCTGAAATATTTCAAAGTCCCATGCTGGCCAGAATATTTTCAAAGTCCCATGCTGGCCAGAATTTTTTCTAAGTCTGACGCCTGCCTGAAATATTTCAAAGTCCCATGCAGGCCAGAATTTTTTCAAAGTCCCATGCTGGCCAGAATTTTTTCAAAGTCCCATGCTGGCCAGAATTTTTTCAAAGTCTGATGCTGGCCAGAATATTTTCTAAGTCTGACGCCTGCCTGAAATATTTCAAAGTCCCATGCAGGCCAGAATTTTTTCTAAGTCCCATGCTGGCCAGAATTTTTTCTAAGTCTGACGCCTGGCCGAAAATTTTCAAAGTCCCATGCTGGCCAGAACTTTTTCTAAGTCTGACGCCTGGCTGAAAATTTTCAAAGTCCCATGCTGGCCAGAATTTTTTCTAAGTCTGACACCTGCCTGAAATATTCCAAAGTCCCATGCTGTCCAGAATTTTTTCAAAGTCCCATGCTGGCCAGAATTTTTTCTAAGTCTGACGCCTGGCCGAAAATTTTCAAAGTCCCATGCTGTCCAGAATTTTTTCAAAGTCCCATGCTGGCCAGAATATTTTCTAAGTCTGACGCCTGCCTGAAATATTTAAAAGTCCCATGCAGGCCAGAATTTTTTCTAAGTCCCATGCTGGCCAGAATTTTTTTCAAAGTCCCATGCTGGCCAGAATTTTTTCTAAGTCTGACCCTTGGCCAAAAATTTTCAAAGTCCCATGCTGTCCAGAATTTTTTCTAAGTCTGACACCTGGCCGAAATATTTAAAAGTCCCATGCAGGCCAGAATTTTTTCTAAGTCCCATGCTGTCCAGAATTTTTTCAAAGTCCCATGCTGGCCAGAATTTTTTCAAAGTCCCATGCTGGCCAGAATTTTTTCTAAGTCTGATGCCTGGCTGAAAATTTTCAAAGTCCCATGCTGGCCAGAATTTTTTCTAAGCCTGACGCCTACCTGAAATATTTCAAAGTCCCATGCTGGCCAGAATTTTTTCTAAGTCTGACGCCTACCTGAAATATTTCAAAGTCCCATGCTGGCCAGAATTTTTTCTAAGTCTGACGCCTACCTGAAATATTTCAAAGTCCCATGCTGGCCAGAATTTTTTCTAAGTCTGACGCCTGGCCGAAAATTTTCAAAGTCCCATGCTGGCCAGAATTTCTTCTAAGTCTGACGCCTGGCCGAAAATTTTCAAAGTCCCATGCTGGCCAGTATTTTTTCAAAGTCTGATGCCTGGCTGAAAATTTTCAAAGTCCCATGCAAGCCAGAATTTTTTCAAAGTCCCATGCTGGCCAGAATTTTTTCGAAGTCTGATGCCTGGCCGAAAATTTTCAAAGTCCCATGCTAGCCAGAATTTTTTCAAAGTCTGACGCCTGGCCGAAATATTTAAAAGTCCCATGCTGGCCAGAATTTTTTCAAAGTCCCATGCTGGCCAGAATTTTTTCAAAGTCTGATGCCTGGCTGAAAATTTTCAAAGTCCCATGCTGTCCAGAATTTTTTCAAAGTCCCATGCTGGCCAGAATATTTTCAAAGTCCCATGCTGGCCAGAATTTTTTCTAAGTCTGACGCCTGCCTGAAATATTTCAAAGTCCCATGCTGGCCAGAATATTTTCAAAGTCCCATGCTGGCCAGAATTTTTTCTAAGTCTGACGCCTGCCTGAAATATTTCAAAGTCCCATGCAGGCCAGAATTTTTTCAAAGTCCCATGCTGGCCAGAATTTTTTCTAAGTCTGACGCCTGGCCGAAATATTTAAAAGTCCCATGCAGGCCAGAATTTTTTCTAAGTCCCATGCTGGCCAGAATTTTTTCAAAGTCCCATGCTGGCCAGAATTTTTTCAAAGTCTGATGCTGGCCAGAATATTTTCTAAGTCTGACGCCTGCCT
Source organism: Festucalex cinctus (assembly GCF_051991245.1). Taxonomy (NCBI): domain Eukaryota; kingdom Metazoa; phylum Chordata; class Actinopteri; order Syngnathiformes; family Syngnathidae; genus Festucalex; species Festucalex cinctus. The sequence goes on along the minus strand of NC_135419.1, from coordinate 22,941,066 downwards.
GAAATATTTCAAAGTCCCATGCAGGCCAGAATTTTTTCTAAGTCCCATGCTGGCCAGAATTTTTTCTAAGTCTGACGCCTGGCCGAAAATTTTCAAAGTCCCATGCTGGCCAGAACTTTTTCTAAGTCTGACGCCTGGCCGAAAATTTTCAAAGTCCCATGCTGGCCAGAACTTTTTCTAAGTCTGACGCCTGGCTGAAAATTTTCAAAGTCCCATGCTGGCCAGAATTTTTTCTAAGTCTGACACCTGCCTGAAATATTCCAAAGTCCCATGCTGGCCAGAATTTTTTCAAAGTCCCATGCTGGCCAGAATTTTTTCTAAGTCTGACGCCTGGCCGAAAATTTTCAAAGTCCCATGCTGTCCAGAATTTTTTCAAAGTCCCATGCTGGCCAGAATATTTTCTAAGTCTGACGCCTGCCTGAAATATTTAAAAGTCCCATGCAGGCCAGAATTTTTTCTAAGTCCCATGCTGGCCAGAATTTTTTTCAAAGTCCCATGCTGGCCAGAATTTTTTCTAAGTCTGACCCTTGGCCAAAAATTTTCAAAGTCCCATGCTGTCCAGAATTTTTTCTAAGTCTGACACCTGGCCGAAATATTTAAAAGTCCCATGCAGGCCAGAATTTTTTCTAAGTCCCATGCTGTCCAGAATTTTTTCAAAGTCCCATGCTGGCCAGAATTTTTTCAAAGTCCCATGCTGGCCAGAATTTTTTCTAAGTCTGATGCCTGGCTGAAAATTTTCAAAGTCCCATGCTGGCCAGAATTTTTTCTAAGCCTGACGCCTACCTGAAATATTTCAAAGTCCCATGCTGGCCAGAATTTTTTCTAAGTCTGACGCCTACCTGAAATATTTCAAAGTCCCATGCTGGCCAGAATTTTTTCTAAGTCTGACGCCTACCTGAAATATTTCAAAGTCCCATGCTGGCCAGAATTTTTTCTAAGTCTGACGCCTGGCCGAAAATTTTCAAAGTCCCATGCTGGCCAGAATTTTTTCTAAGTCTGACGCCTGGCCGAAAATTTTCAAAGTCCCATGCTGGCCAGTATTTTTTCAAAGTCTGATGCCTGGCTGAAAATTTTCAAAGTCCCATGCAAGCCAGAATTTTTTCAAAGTCCCATGCTGGCCAGAATTTTTTCGAAGTCTGATGCCTGGCCGAAAATTTTCAAAGTCCCATGCTAGCCAGAATTTTTTCAAAGTCTGACGCCTGGCCGAAATATTTAAAAGTCCCATGCAGGCCAGAATTTTTTCTAAGTCCCATGCTGTCCAGAATTTTTTCAAAGTCCCATGCTGGCCAGAATTTTTTCAAAGTCCCATGCTGGCCAGAATTTTTTCTAAGTCTGATGCCTGGCTGAAAATTTTCAAAGTCCCATGCTAGCCAGAATTTTTTCTAAGTCCCATGCTGGCCAGAATTTTTTCTAAGTCTGATGCCTGGCTGAAAATTTTCAAAGTCCCATGCTTGCCAGAATTTTTTCAAAGTCTGACGCCTGGCCGAAAATTTTCAAAGTCTGACGCCTACCTGAAATATTTCAAAGTCCCATGCTGGCCAGAGTTTTTTCTAAGTCTGACGCCTGGCCGAAACTTTTCAAAGTCCCATGCTAGCCAGAATTTTTTCTAAGTCCCATGCTGGCCAGAATTTTTTTCAAAGTTTGACGCTTGGCCGAAAATTTTCAAAGTCCCATGCTGGCCAGAATTTTTTCTAAGTCCGACCCCTGGCTGAAAATTTTCAAAGTCCCATGCTGGCCAGAATCTTTTCTAAGTCTGACGCCTGGCCGAAAATTTTCAAAGTCCCATGCAGGCCAGAATTTTTTCTAAGTCTGATGCCTGGCTGAAAATTTACAAAGTCCCATGCTGTCCAGAATTTTTTCAAAGTCCCATGGTGGCCAGAATTTTTTCTAAGTCTGACGCCTGGCCGAAAATTTTCAAAGTCCCATGCTGGCCAGAATCTTTTCTAAGTCTGACGCCTGGCCGAAAATTTTCAAAGTCCCATGCAGGCCAGAATTTTTTCTAAGTCTGACGCCTGGCCGAAAATTTTCAAAGTCCCATGCTGTCCAGAATTTTTTCAAAGTCCCATGCTGGCCAGAATATTTTCTAAGTCTGACGCCTGCCTGAAATATTTTAAAGTCCCATGCAGGCCAGAATTTTTTCTAAGTCCCATGCTGGCCAGAATTTTTTCTAAGTCTGATGCCTGGCCGAAAATTTTCAAAGTCCCATGCTGTCCAGAATTTTTTCAAAGTCCCATGCAGGCCAGAATTTTTTCTAAGTCTGACGCCTGGCCGAAAATTTTCAAAGTCCCATGCAGGCCAGAATTTTTTCTAAGTCTGACTCCTGGCCGAAAATTTTCAAAGTCCCATGCTGGCCAGAATTTTTTCTAAGTCCCATGCTGGCCAGAATTTTTTCTAAGTCTGACGCCTGGCCGAAAATTTTCAAAGTCCCATGCTGGCCAGAACTTTTTCTAAGTCTGACGCCTGGCTGAAATATTCCAAAGTCCCATGCTGTCCAGAATTTTTTCAAAGTCCCATGCTGGCCAGAATTTTTTCTAAGTCTGACGCCTGGCCGAAAATTTTCAAAGTCCCATGCTGTCCAGAATTTTTTCAAAGTCCCATGCTGGCCAGAATATTTTCTAAGTCTGACGCCTGCCTGAAATATTTAAAAGTCCCATGCAGGCCAGAATTTTTTCTAAGTCCCATGCTGGCCAGAATTTTTTCAAAGTCCCATGCTGGCCAGAATTTTTTCTAAGTCTGACCCTTGGCCAAAAATTTTCAAAGTCCCATGCTGTCCAGAATTTTTTCTAAGTCTGACACCTGGCCGAAATATTTAAAAGTCCCATGCAGGCCAGAATTTTTTCTAAGTCCCATGCTGGCCAGAATTTTTTCAAAGTCCCATGCTGGCCAGAATTTTTTCAAAGTCCCATGCTGGCCAGAATTTTTTCTAAGCCTGACGCCTACCTGAAATATTTCAAAGTCCCATGCTGGCCAGAATTTTTTCTAAGTCTGACGCCTACCTGAAATATTTCAAAGTCCCATGCTGGCCAGAATTTTTTCTAAGTCTGACGCCTACCTGAAATATTTCAAAGTCCCATGCTGGCCAGAATTTTTTCTAAGTCTGACGCCTGGCCGAAAATTTTCAAAGTCCCATGCTGGCCAGAATTTTTTCTAAGTCTGACGCCTGGCCGAAAATTTTCAAAGTCCCATGCTGGCCAGTATTTTTTCAAAGTCTGATGCCTGGCTGAAAATTTTCAAAGTCCCATGCAAGCCAGAATTTTTTCAAAGTCCCATGCTGGCCAGAATTTTTTCGAAGTCTGATGCCTGGCCGAAAATTTTCAAAGTCCCATGCTAGCCAGAATTTTTTCAAAGTCTGACGCCTGGCCGAAATATTTAAAAGTCCCATGCAGGCCAGAATTTTTTCTAAGTCCCATGCTGTCCAGAATTTTTTCAAAGTCCCATGCTGGCCAGAATTTTTTCAAAGTCCCATGCTGGCCAGAATTTTTTCTAAGTCTGATGCCTGGCTGAAAATTTTCAAAGTCCCATGCTAGCCAGAATTTTTTCTAAGTCCCATGCTGGCCAGAATTTTTTCTAAGTCTGATGCCTGGCTGAAAATTTTCAAAGTCCCATGCTTGCCAGAATTTTTTCAAAGTCTGACGCCTGGCCGAAAATTTTCAAAGTCTGACGCCTACCTGAAATATTTCAAAGTCCCATGCTGGCCAGAGTTTTTTCTAAGTCTGACGCCTGGCCGAAACTTTTCAAAGTCCCATGCTAGCCAGAATTTTTTCTAAGTCCCATGCTGGCCAGAATTTTTTTCAAAGTTTGACGCTTGGCCGAAAATTTTCAAAGTCCCATGCTGGCCAGAATTTTTTCTAAGTCCGACCCCTGGCTGAAAATTTTCAAAGTCCCATGCTGGCCAGAATCTTTTCTAAGTCTGACGCCTGGCCGAAAATTTTCAAAGTCCCATGCAGGCCAGAATTTTTTCTAAGTCTGATGCCTGGCTGAAAATTTACAAAGTCCCATGCTGTCCAGAATTTTTTCAAAGTCCCATGGTGGCCAGAATTTTTTCTAAGTCTGACGCCTGGCCGAAAATTTTCAAAGTCCCATGCTGGCCAGAATCTTTTCTAAGTCTGACGCCTGGCCGAAAATTTTCAAAGTCCCATGCAGGCCAGAATTTTTTCTAAGTCTGACGCCTGGCCGAAAATTTTCAAAGTCCCATGCTGTCCAGAATTTTTTCAAAGTCCCATGCTGGCCAGAATATTTTCTAAGTCTGACGCCTGCCTGAAATATTTTAAAGTCCCATGCAGGCCAGAATTTTTTCTAAGTCCCATGCTGGCCAGAATTTTTTCTAAGTCTGATGCCTGGCCGAAAATTTTCAAAGTCCCATGCTGTCCAGAATTTTTTCAAAGTCCCATGCAGGCCAGAATTTTTTCTAAGTCTGACGCCTGGCCGAAAATTTTCAAAATCCCATGCAGGCCAGAATTTTTTCTAAGTCTGACTCCTGGCCGAAAATTTTCAAAGTCCCATGCTGGCCAGAATTTTTTCTAAGTCCCATGCTGGCCAGAATTTTTTCTAAGTCTGACGCCTGGCCGAAAATTTTCAAAGTCCCATGCTGGCCAGAACTTTTTCTAAGTCTGACGCCTGGCTGAAATATTCCAAAGTCCCATGCTGTCCAGAATTTTTTCAAAGTCCCATGCTGGCCAGAATTTTTTCTAAGTCTGACGCCTGGCCGAAAATTTTCAAAGTCCCATGCTGTCCAGAATTTTTTCAAAGTCCCATGCTGGCCAGAATATTTTCTAAGTCTGACGCCTGCCTGAAATATTTAAAAGTCCCATGCAGGCCAGAATTTTTTCTAAGTCCCATGCTGGCCAGAATTTTTTCAAAGTCCCATGCTGGCCAGAATTTTTTCTAAGTCTGACCCTTGGCCAAAAATTTTCAAAGTCCCATGCTGTCCAGAATTTTTTCTAAGTCTGACACCTGGCCGAAATATTTAAAAGTCCCATGCAGGCCAGAATTTTTTCTAAGTCCCATGCTGGCCAGAATTTTTTCAAAGTCCCATGCTGGCCAGAATTTTTTCAAAGTCCCATGCTGGCCAGAATTTTTTCTAAGTCTGATGCCTGGCTGAAAATTTTCAAAGTCCCATGCTGGCCAGAATTTTTTCAAAGTCCCATGCTGGCCAGAATTTTTTCTAAGTCTGACGCCTGGCCGAAAATTTTCAAAGTCCCATGCTGGCCAGAATTTTTTCTAAGTCTGACGCCTGCCTGAAATATTTAAAAGTCCCATGCTGGCCAGAATTTTTTCAAAGTCCCATGCTGGCCAGAATTTTTTCTAAGTCTGACGCCTGGCCGAAAATTTTCAAAGTCCCATGCTGTCCAGAATTTTTTCTAAGTCTTACACCTGGCCGAAAATTTTCAAAGTCCCATGCTGTCCAGAATTTTTTCAAAGTCCCATGCTGGCCAGAATTTTTTCTAAGTCTGATGCCTGGCTGAAAATTTTCAAAGTCCCATGCTGGCCAGAATTTTTTCTAAGTCTGATGCCTGGCCGAAAATTTTCAAAGTCCCATGCTGTCCAGACTTTTTTCAAAGTCCCATGATGGCCAGAATTTTTTCTAAGTCCCATGCTGGCCAGAATTTTTTCTAAGTCTGACGCCTGCCTGAAATATTTCAAAGTCCCATGCTGTCCAGAATTTTTTCAAAGTCCCATGTTGGCCAGAATTTTTTCTAAGTCTGACGCCTGGCCGAAAATTTTCAAAGTCCCATGCAGGCCAGAATTTTTTCTAAGTCTGACGCCTGGCCGAAAATTTTCAAAGTCCCATGCTGGCCAGAATTTTTTCTAAGTCTGATGCCTGGCTGAAAATTTACAAAGTCCCATGCTGTCCAGAATTTTTAAAAAGTCCCATGGTGGCCAGAATTTTTTCTAAGTCTGACGCCTGGCCGAAAATTTTCAAAGTCCCATGCTGGCCAGAATCTTTTCTAAGTCTGACGCCTGACCGAAAATTTTCAAAGTCCCATGCAGGCCAGAATTTTTTCTAAGTCTGACGCCTGGCCGAAAATTTTCAAAGTCCCATGCAGGCCAGAATTTTTTCTAAGTCTGACTCCTGGCCGAAAATTTTCAAAGTCCCATGCTGACCAGAATTTTTTCAGTCCCATGCTGGCCAGAATTTTTTCTAAGTCTGACGCCTGCCTGAAATATTTCAAAGTCCCATGCTGTCCAGAATTTTTTCAAAGTCCCATGCTGGCCAGAATTTTTTCTAAGTCTGACGCCTGGCCGAAAATTTTCAAAGTCCCATGCTGGCCAGAATTTTTTCAAAGTCCCATGCTGGCCAGAATATTTTCTAAGTCTGACGCCTGCCTGAAATATTTAAAAGTCCCATGCAGGCCAGAATTTTTTCTAAGTCCCATGCTGGCAAGAATTTTTTCAAAGTCCCATGCTGGCCAGAATTTTTTCTAAATCTGACGCTTGGCCAAAAATTTTCAAAGTCCCATGCTGGCCAGAATTTTTTCTAAGTCTGATGCCTGGCCGGAGATTTTCAAAGTCCCATGCTGTCCAGAATTTTTTCAAAGTCCCATGCTGGCCAGAATTTTTTCAAAGTCTGATGCCTGGCGGAAAATTTTCAAAGTCCCATGCTGTCCAGAATTTTTTCAAAGTCCCATGCTGGCCAGAATATTTTCAAAGTCCCATGCAGGCCAGAATTTTTTCTAAGTCCCATGCTGGCCAGAATTTTTTCAAAGTCCCATGCTGGCCAGAATTTTTTCTAAGTCTGACGCTTGTCCAAAAATTTTCAAAGTCCCATGCTGTCCAGAATTTTTTCTAAGTCTGACGCTTGGCCAAAAATTTTCAAAGTCCCATGCTGGCCAGAATTTTTTCTAAGTCTGATGCCTGGCCGGAGATTTTCAAAGTCCCATGCTGTCCAGAATTTTTTCAAAGTCCCATGCTGGCCAGAATTTTTTCAAAGTCTGATGCCTGGCGGAAAATTTTCAAAGTCCCATGCTGTCCAGAATTTTTTCAAAGTCCCATGCTGGCCAGAATTTTTTCTAAGTCTGACGCCTGCCTGAAATATTTCAAAGTCCCATGCAGGCCAGAATTTTTTCTAAGTCCCATGCTGGCCAGAATTTTTTCAAAGTCCCATGCTGGCCAGAATTTTTTCTAAGTCTGACGCTTGTCCAAAAATTTTCAAAGTCCCATGCTGTCCAGAATTTTTTCTAAGTCTGACACCTGGCCGAAATATTTAAAAGTCCCATGCAGGCCAGAATTTTTTCTAAGTCCCATGCTGGCCAGAATTTTTTCAAAGTCCCATGCTGGCCAGAATTTTTTCAAAGTCTGATGCCTGGCTGAAAATTTTCAAAGTCCCATGCTGTCCAGAATTTTTTCAAAGTCCCATGCTGGCCAGAATATTTTCAAAGTCCCATGCTGGCCAGAATTTTTTCTAAGTCTGACGCCTGCCTGAAATATTTCAAAGTCCCATGCTGTCCAGAATTTTTTCAAAGTCCCATGCTGGCCAGAATTTTTTCTAAGTCTGACGCCTGGCCGAAAATTTTCAAAGTCCCATGCAGGCCAGAATTTTTTCTAAGTCTGACACCTGGCCGAAAATTTTCAAAGTCCCATGCTGTCCAGAATTTTTTCAAAGTCCCATGGTGGCCAGAATTTTTTCTAAGTCTGACGCCTGGCCGAAAATTTTCAAAGTCCCATGCTGGCCAGAATCTTTTCTAAGTCTGACACCTGGCCGAAATATTTAAAAGTCCCATGCAGGCCAGAATTTTTTCTAAGTCCCATGCTGGCCAGAATTTTTTCAAAGTCCCATGCTGGCCAGAATTTTTTCAAAGTCCCATGCTGGCCAGAATTTTTTCAAAGTCTGATGCCTGGCTGAAAATTTTCAAAGTCCCATGCTGTCCAGAATTTTTTCAAAGTCCCATGCTGGCCAGAATATTTTCAAAGTCCCATGCTGGCCAGAATTTTTTCAAAGTCCCATGCTGGCCAGAATTTTTTCAAAGTCTGACGCCTGGCCGAAAATTTTCAAAGTCCCATGCTGGCCAGAATCTTTTCTAAGTCTGACGCCTGACCGAAAATTTTCAAAGTCCCATGCAGGCCAGAATTTTTTCTAAGTCTGACTCCTGGCCGAAAATTTTCAAAGTCCCATGCAGGCCAGAATTTTTTCTAAGTCTGACGCCTGGCCGAAAATTTTCAAAGTCCCATGCTGGCCAGAATTTTTTCAAAGTCCCATGCTGGCCAGAATTTTTTCAAAGTCTGATGCCTGGCTGAAAATTTTCAAAGTCCCATGCTGACCAGAATTTTTTCAGTCCCATGCTGGCCAGAATTTTTTCTAAGTCTGACGCCTGCCTGAAATATTTCAAAGTCCCATGCTGTCCAGAATTTTTTCAAAGTCCCATGCTGGCCAGAATTTTTTCTAAGTCTGACGCCTGGCCGAAAATTTTCAAAGTCCCATGCTGGCCAGAATTTTTTCAAAGTCCCATGCTGGCCAGAATATTTTCTAAGTCTGACGCCTGCCTGAAATATTTAAAAGTCCCATGCAGGCCAGAATTTTTTCTAAGTCCCATGCTGGCAAGAATTTTTTCAAAGTCCCATGCTGGCCAGAATTTTTTCTAAATCTGACGCTTGGCCAAAAATTTTCAAAGTCCCATGCTGGCCAGAATTTTTTCTAAGTCTGATGCCTGGCCGGAGATTTTCAAAGTCCCATTCTGGCCAGAATTTTTTCAAAGTCTGATGCCTGGCGGAAAATTTTCAAAGTCCCATGCTGTCCAGAATTTTTTCAAAGTCCCATGCTGGCCAGAATATTTTCAAAGTCCCATGCAGGCCAGAATTTTTTCTAAGTCCCATGCTGGCCAGAATTTTTTCAAAGTCCCATGCTGGCCAGAATTTTTTCTAAGTCTGACGCTTGGCCAAAAATTTTCAAAGTCCCATGCTGGCCAGAATTTTTTCTAAGTCTGATGCCTGGCCGGAGATTTTCAAAGTCCCATGCTGTCCAGAATTTTTTCAAAGTCCCATGCTGGCCAGAATTTTTTCAAAGTCTGATGCCTGGCGGAAAATTTTCAAAGTCCCATGCTGTCCAGAATTTTTTCAAAGTCCCATGCTGGCCAGAATTTTTTCTAAGTCTGACGCCTGCCTGAAATATTTCAAAGTCCCATGCAGGCCAGAATTTTTTCTAAGTCCCATGCTGGCCAGAATTTTTTCAAAGTCCCATGCTGGCCAGAATTTTTTCTAAGTCTGACGCTTGTCCAAAAATTTTCAAAGTCCCATGCTGTCCAGAATTTTTTCTAAGTCTGACACCTGGCCGAAATATTTAAAAGTCCCATGCAGGCCAGAATTTTTTCTAAGTCCCATGCTGGCCAGAATTTTTTCAAAGTCCCATGCTGGCCAGAATTTTTTCAAAGTCCCATGCTGGCCAGAATTTTTTCAAAGTCTGATGCCTGGCTGAAAATTTTCAAAGTCCCATGCTGTCCAGAATTTTTTCAAAGTCCCATGCTGGCCAGAATATTTTCAAAGTCCCATGCTGGCCAGAATTTTTTCTAAGTCTGACGCCTGCCTGAAATATTTCAAAGTCCCATGCTGTCCAGAATATTTTCAAAGTCCCATGCTGGCCAGAATTTTTTCTAAGTCTGACGCCTGCCTGAAATATTTCAAAGTCCCATGCAGGCCAGAATTTTTTCAAAGTCCCATGCTGGCCAGAATTTTTTCTAAGTCTGACGCCTGGCTGAAATATTTCAAAGTCCCATGCAGGCCGAAAATTTTCAAAGTCCCATGCTGGCCAGAATTTTTTCAGTCCCATGCTGGCCAGAATTTTTTCTAAGTCTGACGCCTGCCTGAAATATTTCAAAGTCCCATGCTGTCCAGAATTTTTTCAAAGTCCCATGCTGGCCAGAATTTTTTCTAAGTCTGACGCCTGCCTGAAATATTTAAAAGTCCCATGCAGGCCAGAATTTTTTCTAAGTCCCATGCTGGCAAGAATTTTTTCAAAGTCCCATGCTGGCCAGAATTTTTTCTAAATCTGACGCTTGGCCAAAAATTTTCAAAGTCCCATGCTGGCCAGAATTTTTTCTAAGTCTGATGCCTGGCCGGAGATTTTCAAAGTCCCATGCTGTCCAGAATTTTTTCAAAGTCCCATGCTGGCCAGAATTTTTTCAAAGTCTGATGCCTGGCGGAAAATTTTCAAAGTCCCATGCTGTCCAGAATTTTTTCAAAGTCCCATGCTGGCCAGAATATTTTCAAAGTCCCATGCTGGCCAGAATTTTTTCTAAGTCTGACGCCTGCCTGAAATATTTCAAAGTCCCATGCAGGCCAGAATTTTTTCTAAGTCCCATGCTGGCCAGAATTTTTTCAAAGTCCCATGCTGGCCAGAATTTTTTCTAAGTCTGACGCTTGTCCAAAAATTTTCAAAGTCCCATGCTGTCCAGAATTTTTTCTAAGTCTGACACCTGGCCGAAATATTTAAAAGTCCCATGCAGGCCAGAATTTTTTCTAAGTCCCATGCTGGCCAGAATTTTTTCAAAGTCCCATGCTGGCCAGAATTTTTTCAAAGTCTGATGCCTGGCTGAAAATTTTTGAAAGTCCCATGCTGTCCAGAATTTTTTCAAAGTCCCATGCTGGCCAGAATATTTTCAAAGTCCCATGCTGGCCAGAATTTTTTCTAAGTCTGACGCCTGCCTGAAATATTTCAAAGTCCCATGCTGTCCAGAATTTTTTCAAAGTCCCATGCTGGCCAGAATTTTTTCTAAGTCTGACGCCTGGCCGAAAATTTTCAAAGTCCCATGCAGGCCAGAATTTTTTCTAAGTCTGACACCTGGCCGAAAATTTTCAAAGTCCCATGCTGGCCAGAATTTTTTCTAAGTCTGATGCCTGGCTGAAAATTTACAAAGTCCCATGCTGTCCAGAATTTTTTCAAAGTCCCATGGTGGCCAGAATTTTTTCTAAGTCTGACGCCTGGCCGAAAATTTTCAAAGTCCCATGCTGGCCAGAATCTTTTCTAAGTCTGACACCTGGCCGAAATATTTAAAAGTCCCATGCAGGCCAGAATTTTTTCTAAGTCCCATGCTGGCCAGAATTTTTTCAAAGTCCCATGCTGGCCAGAATTTTTTCAAAGTCCCATGCTGGCCAGAATTTTTTCAAAGTCTGATGCCTGGCTGAAAATTTTCAAAGTCCCATGCTGTCCAGAATTTTTTCAAAGTCCCATGCTGGCCAGAATATTTTCAAAGTCCCATGCTGGCCAGAATTTTTTCAAAGTCCCATGCTGGCCAGAATATTTTCTAAGTCTGACGCCTGGCCGAAATATTTAAAAGTCCCATGCAGGCCAGAATTTTTTCTAAGTCCCATGCTGGCCAGAATTTTTTCAAAGTCCCATGCTGGCCAGAATTTTTTCAAAGTCTGATGCTGGCCAGAATATTTTCTAAGTCTGACGCCTGGCCGAAATATTTAAAAGTCCCATGCAGGCCAGAATTTTTTCTAAGTCCCATGCTGGCCAGAATTTTTTCAAAGTCCCATGCTGGCCAGAATTTTTTCTAAGTCTGACGCCTGCCTGAAATATTTCAAAGTCCCATGCTGTCCAGAATTTTTTCAAAGTCCCATGCTGGCCAGAATTTTTTCTAAGTCTGACGCCTGGCCGAAAATTTTCAAAGTCCCATGCAGGCCAGAATTTTTTCTAAGTCTGACGCCTGGCCGAAAATTTTCAAAGTCCCATGCTGTCCAGAATATTTTCAAAGTCCCATGCTGGCCAGAATTTTTTCTAAGTCTGACGCCTGGCCGAAAATTTTCAAAGTCCCATGCTGTCCAGAATATTTTCAAAGTCCCATGCTGGCCAGAATTTTTTCAAAGTCCCATGCTGGCCAGAATTTTTTCTAAGTCTGACGCTTGGCCAAAAATTTTCAAAGTCCCATGCTGTCCAGAATTTTTTCTAAGTCTTACACCTGGCCGAAAATTTTCAAAGTCCCATGCTGTCCAGAATTTTTTCAAAGTCCCATGCTGGCCAGAATTTTTTCTAAGTCTGACGCCTGGCCGAAAATTTTCAAAGTCCCATGCAGGCCAGAATTTTTTCTAAGTCTGACGCCTGGCCGAAAATTTTCAAAGTCCCATGCTGGCCAGAATTTTTTCTAAGTCTGATGCCTGGCTGAAAATTTACAAAGTCCCATGCTGTCCAGAATTTTTTCAAAGTCCCATGGTGGCCAGAATTTTTTCTAAGTCTGACGCCTGGCCGAAAATTTTCAAAGTCCCATGCTGGCCAGAATCTTTTCTAAGTCTGACGCCTGACCGAAAATTTTCAAAGTCCCATGCAGGCCAGAATTTTTTCTAAGTCTGACGCCTGGCCGAAAATTTTCAAAGTCCCATGCAGGCCAGAATTTTTTCTAAGTCTGACTCCTGGCCGAAAATTTTCAAAGTCCCATGCTGGCCAGAATTTTTTCTAAGTCTGACGCCTGGCTGAAATATTTCAAAGTCCCATGCAGGCCGAAAATTTTCAAAGTCCCATGCTGGCCAGAATTTTTTCAAAGTCCCATGCTGGCCAGAACTTTTTCTAAGTCTGACGCCTGGCTGAAAATTTTCAAAGTCCCATGCTGGCCAGAATTTTTTCTAAGTCTGACACCTGCCTGAAATATTCCAAAGTCCCATGCTGTCCAGAATTTTTTCAAAGTCACATGCTGGCCAGAATTTTTTCTAAGTCTGACGCCTGGCCGAAAATTTTCAAAGTCCCATGCTGTCCAGAATTTTTTCAAAGTCCCATGCTGGCCAGAATATTTTCTAAGTCTGACGCCTGCCTGAAATATTTAAAAGTCCCATGCAGGCCAGAATTTTTTCTAAGTCCCATGCTGGCCAGAATTTTTTCAAAGTCCCATGCTGGCCAGAATTTTTTCTAAGTATGACCCTTGGCCAAAAATTTTCAAAGTCCCATGCTGTCCAGAATTTTTTCTAAGTCTGACACCTGGCCGAAATATTTAAAAGTCCCATGCAGGCCAGAATTTTTTCTAAGTCCCATGCTGTCCAGAATTTTTTCAAAGTCCCATGCTGGCCAGAATTTTTTCAAAGTCCCATGCTGGCCAGAATTTTTTCTAAGTCTGATGCCTGGCTGAAAATTTTCAAAGTCCCATGCTGGCCAGAATTTTTTCAAAGTCCCATGCTGGCCAGAATTTTTTCTAAGTCTGACGCCTGGCCGAAAATTTTCAAAGTCCCATGCTGGCCAGAATTTTTTCAAAGTCCCATGCTGGCCAGAATTTTTTCTAAGTCTGACGCCTGCCTGAAATATTTCAAAGTCCCATGCTGTCCAGAATTTTTTCAAAGTCCCATGCTGGCCAGAATTTTTTCTAAGTCTGACGCCTGGCCGAAAATTTTCAAAGTCCCATGCAGGCCAGAATTTTTTCTAAGTCTGACGCCTGGCCGAAAATTTTCAAAGTCCCATGCTGTCCAGAATATTTTCAAAGTCCCATGCTGGCCAGAATTTTTTCTAAGTCTGACGCCTGGCCGAAAATTTTCAAAGTCCCATGCTGTCCAGAATATTTTCAAAGTCCCATGCTGGCCAGAATTTTTTCAAAGTCCCATGCTGGCCAGAATTTTTTCTAAGTCTGACGCTTGGCCAAAAATTTTCAAAGTCCCATGCTGTCCAGAATTTTTTCTAAGTCTTACACCTGGCCGAAAATTTTCAAAGTCCCATGCTGTCCAGAATTTTTTCAAAGTCCCATGCTGGCCAGAATTTTTTCTAAGTCTGACGCCTGGCCGAAAATTTTCAAAGTCCCATGCAGGCCAGAATTTTTTCTAAGTCTAACGCCTGGCCGAAAATTTTCAAAGTCCCATGCTGGCCAGAATTTTTTCTAAGTCTGATGCCTGGCTGAAAATTTACAAAGTCCCATGCTGTCCAGAATTTTTTCAAAGTCCCATGGTGGCCAGAATTTTTTCTAAGTCTGACGCCTGGCCGAAAATTTTCAAAGTCCCATGCTGGCCAGAATCTTTTCTAAGTCTGACGCCTGACCGAAAATTTTCAAAGTCCCATGCAGGCCAGAATTTTTTCTAAGTCTGACGCCTGGCCGAAAATTTTCAAAGTCCCATGCAGGCCAGAATTTTTTCTAAGTCTGACTCCTGGCCGAAAATTTTCAAAGTCCCATGCTGGCCAGAATTTTTTCTAAGTCTGACGCCTGGCTGAAATATTTCAAAGTCCCATGCAGGCCGAAAATTTTCAAAGTCCCATGCTGTCCAGAATTTTTTCAAAGTCCCATGCTGGCCAGAATTTTTTCTAAGTCTGACGCCTGGCCGAAAATTTTCAAAGTCCCATGCTGGCCAGAATTTTTTCAAAGTCCCATGCTGGCCAGAATATTTTCTAAGTCTGACGCCTGGCCGAAAATTTTCAAAGTCCCATGCTGGCCAGAATTTTTTCTAAGTCCGACCCCTGGCTGAAAATTCTCAAAGTCCCATGCTGGCCAGAATTTTTTCTAAGTCTGACACCTGCCTGAAATATTCCAAAGTCCCATGCTGGCCAGAATTTTTTCTAAGTCCGACGCCTGGCTGAAAATTTTCAAAGTCCCATGCTTGCCAGAATTTTTTCTAAGCCTGACGCCTACCTGAAATATTTCAAAGTCCCATGCTGGCCAGAATTTTTTCTAAGTCCGACGCCTGGCTGAAAATTTTCAAAGTCCCATGCTGGCCAGAATTTTTTCTAAGTCCCATGCTGGCCAGAATTTTTTCAAAGTCTGATGCCTGGCTGAAAATTTTCAAAGTCCCATGCTGGCCAGAATTTTTTCTAAGTCTGACGCCTGGCCAAAAATTTTCAAAGTCTGACACCTACCTGAAATATTTCAAAGTCCCATGCTGGCCAGAATTTTTTCTAAGTCCGACGCCTGGCTGAAAATTTTCAAAGTCCCATGCTGGCCAGAATTTTTTCTAAGTCTGACGCCTACCTGAAATATTTCAAAGACCCATGCTGGCCAGAATTTTTTCTAAGTCTGTTGCCTGGCCGAAAATTTTCAAAGTCTGACGCCTGGCCGAAAATTTTCAAAGTCCCATGCTGGCCAGAATTTTTTCTAAGTCTGTTGCCTGGCCGAAAATTTTCTAAGTCTGATGCCTGGCTGAAAATGTTCAAAGTCCCATGCTGGCCAGAATTATTTTCTAAGTCTGATGCCTGGCCGAAAATTTTCAAAGTCCCATGCGAGCCAGAATTTTTTCAAAGTCTGTTGCCTGGCCGAAAATTTTCAAAGTTCCATGCTGGCCAGAATTTTTTCTAAGTCCGACGCCTACCTGAAATATTTTAAAGTCCCATGCTGGCCAGAATTTTTTCTGATGCCTGGCCGAAAATTTTCAAAGTCCCATGCTGGCCAGAATTTTTTCTAAGTCCGACGCCTGGCTGAAAATTTTCAAAGTCCCATGCTGGCCAGAATTTTTTCTAAGTCTGACGCCTACCTGAAATATTTCAAAGACCCATGCTGGCCAGAATTTTTTCTAAGTCTGTTGCCTGGCCGAAAATTTTCAAAGTCCCATGCTGGCCAGAATTTTTTCTAAGTCTGTTGCCTGGCCGAAAATTTTCAAAGTCTGACGCCTGGCTGAAAATTTTCAAAGTCCCATGCTGGCCAGAATTTTTTCTAAGTGTTGCCTGGCCGAAAATTTTCAAAGTTCCATGCTGGCCAGAATTTTTTCTAAGTCCGACGCCTACCTGAAATATTTCAAAGTCCCATGCTGGCCAGAATTTTTTCAAAGTCCCATGCTGGCCAGAAATTTTTCAAAGTCTCACGCCTGCCTGAAATATTTCAAAGTCCCATGCTGGCCAGAAATTTTTCAAAGTCTGACGGCTAGCCGAAAATTTTCAAAGTCCCATGCTAGCCAGAATTTTTTCAAAGTCCCATGCTGGCCAGAAGTCTGACGCCTGGCCGAAAATTTTCAAAGTCTGACGCCTACCTGAAATATTTCAAAGACCCATGCTGGCCAGAATTTTTTCTAAGTCCGACGCCTGGCTGAAAATTTTCAAAGTCCCATGCTAGCCAGAATTTTTTCAAAGTCTGACGCCTGGCCGAAAATGTTCAAAGTCCCATGCTGGCCAGAATTTTTTCTAAGTCTGACGCCTGGCCGAAAATTTTCAAAGTCCCATGCTGGCCAGAATTTTTTCAAAGTCTGACGCCTGGCCGAAAATTTCAAAGTCAGACGCCTACCTGAAATATTTCAAAGTCCCATGCTAGCCAGAATTTTTTCAAAGTCCCATGCTGGCCAGAATTTTTTCAAAGTCTGACGCCTGGCCGAAAATTTTCAAAGTCCCATGCTGGCCAGAATTTTTTCTAAGTCTGACGCCTACCTGAAATATTTCAAAGTCCCATGCTGGCCAGAATTTTTTCTAAGTCTTACGCCTGGCCGAAAATTTTCAAAGTCCCATGCTGGCCAGAATTTTTTCTAAGTCTGACGCCTACCTGAAATATTTCAAAGTCCCATGCTGGCCAGAATTTTTTCTAAGTCTGACGCCTACCTGAAATATTTCAAAGTCCCATGCTGGCCAGAATTTTTTCTAAGTCTTACGCCTGGCCGAAAATTTTCAAAGTCCCATGCTGGCCAGAATTTTTTCTAAGTCTGACGCCTACCTGAAATATTTCAAAGTCCCATGCTGGCCAGAATTTTTTCTAAGTCTGTTGCCTGGCTGAAAATTTTCAAAGTCCCATGCTAGCCAGAATTTTTTCAAAGTCCCATGCTGGCTAGAATTATTTCAAAGTCTGACGCCTGGCCGCAAATTTTCAAAGTCCCATGCTGGCCAGAATTTTTTCTAAGTCTGACGCCTACCTGAAATATTTCAAAGTCCCATGCTGGCCAGAATTTTTTCTAAGTCTGACGCCTGGCCGAAAATTTTCAAAGTCCCATGCTGGCCAGAATTTTTTCAAAGTCTGACGCCTGGCCGAAAATTTTCAAAGTCCCATGCTGGCCAGAATTTTTTCTAAGTCTGACGCCTACCTGAAATATTTCAAAGTCCCATGCTGGCCAGAATTTTTTCTAAGTCTGTTGCCTGGCCGAAAATGTTCAAAGTCCCATGCTGGCCAGAGTTTTTTCAAAGTCTGACGCCTGGCCGAAAATTTCAAAGTCAGACGCCTACCTGAAATATTTCAAAGTCCCATGCTAGCCAGAATTTTTTCAAAGTCCCATGCTGGCCAGAAGTCTGACGCCTGGCCGAAAATTTTCAAAGTCTGACACCTACCTGAAATATTTCAAAGACCCATGCTGGCCAGAATTTTTTCTAAGTCTGACGCCTGGCTGAAAATTTTCAAAGTCCCATGCTAGCCAGAATTTTTTCAAAGTCCCATGCTGGCCAGAATTTTTTCAAAGTCTGACGCCTGGCCGAAAATTTTCAAAGTCCCATGCTGGCCAGAATTTTTTCTAAGTCTGACGCCTACCTGAAATATTTCAAAGTCCCATGCTGGCCAGAATTTTTTCAAAGTCTGACGCCTGGCCGAAAATTTTCAAAGTCCCATGCTGGCCAGAATTTTTTCTAAGTCTGACGCCTACCTGAAATATTTCAAAGTCCCATGCTGGCCAGAATTTTTTCTAAGTCTGACACCTGGCCGAAAATTTTCAAAGTCCCATGCTGGCCAGAATTTTTTCTAAGTCCGACGGCTGGCTGAAAATTTTCAAAGTCCCATGCTAGCCAGAATTTTTTCAAAGTCCCATGCTGGCCAGAATTATTTCAAAGTCTGATGCCTGGCCGAAAATTTTCAAAGTCCCATGCTGGCCAGAATTTTTTCTAAGTCTGACGCCTACCTGAAATATTTCAAAGTCCCATGCTGGCCAGAATTTTTTCTAAGTCTGACGCCTGGCCGAAAATTTTCAAAGTCCCATGCTGGCCAGAATTTTTTCTAAGTCTAACGCCTGGCCGAAAATTTTCAAAGTCCCATGCTGGCCAGAATTTTTTCTAAGTCTGATGCCTGGCTGAAAATTTACAAAGTCCCATGCTGTCCAGAATTTTTTCAAAGTCCCATGGTGGCCAGAATTTTTTCTAAGTCTGACGCCTGGCCGAAAATTTTCAAAGTCCCATGCTGGCCAGAATCTTTTCTAAGTCTGACGCCTGACCGAAAATTTTCAAAGTCCCATGCAGGCCAGAATTTTTTCTAAGTCTGACGCCTGGCCGAAAATTTTCAAAGTCCCATGCAGGCCAGAATTTTTTCTAAGTCTGACTCCTGGCCGAAAATTTTCAAAGTCCCATGCTGGCCAGAATTTTTTCTAAGTCTGACGCCTGGCTGAAATATTTCAAAGTCCCATGCAGGCCGAAAATTTTCAAAGTCCCATGCTGTCCAGAATTTTTTCAAAGTCCCATGCTGGCCAGAATTTTTTCTAAGTCTGACGCCTACCTGAAAATTTTCAAAGTCCCATGCTGGCCAGAATTTTTTCAAAGTCTGTTGCCTGGCCGAAAATTTTCAAAGTCCCATGCTGGCCAGAGTTTTTTCAAAGTCTGACGCCTGGCCGAAAATTTCAGTCAGACGCCTACCTGAAATATTTCAAAGTCCCATGTTGGCCACAATTTTTTCTAAGTCCCATGCTGGCCAGAATTTTTTCTAAGTCCGACGGCTGGCTGAAAATTTTCAAAGTCCCATGCTAGCCAGAATTTTTTCAAAGTCCCATGCTGGCCAGAATTTTTTCTAAGTCTGACGCCTACCTGAAATATTTCAAAGTCCCATGCTAGCCAGAATTTTTTCAAAGTCTGACGCCTGGCCGAAAATGTTCAAAGTCCCATGCTGGCCAGAATTTTTTCTAAGTCTGACGCCTGGCCGAAAATTTTCAAAGTCCCATGCTGGCCAGAATTTTTTCAAAGTCTGACGCCTGGCCGAAAATTTCAAAGTCAGACGCCTACCTGAAATATTTCAAAGTCCCATGCTAGCCAGAATTTTTTCAAAGTCCCATGCTGGCCAGAATTTTTTCAAAGTCTGACGCCTGGCCGAAAATTTTCAAAGTCCCATGCTGGCCAGAATTTTTTCTAAGTCTGACGCCTACCTGAAATATTTCAAAGTCCCATGCTGGCCAGAATTTTTTCTAAGTCTTACGCCTGGCCGAAAATTTTCAAAGTCCCATGCTGGCCAGAATTTTTTCTAAGTCTGACGCCTACCTGAAATATTTCAAAGTCCCATGCTGGCCAGAATTTTTTCTAAGTCTGACGCCTACCTGAAATATTTCAAAGTCCCATGCTGGCCAGAATTTTTTCTAAGTCTTACGCCTGGCCGAAAATTTTCAAAGTCCCATGCTGGCCAGAATTTTTTCTAAGTCTGACGCCTACCTGAAATATTTCAAAGTCCCATGCTGGCCAGAATTTTTTCTAAGTCTGTTGCCTGGCTGAAAATTTTCAAAGTCCCATGCTAGCCAGAATTTTTTCAAAGTCCCATGCTGGCTAGAATTATTTCAAAGTCTGACGCCTGGCCGCAAATTTTCAAAGTCCCATGCTGGCCAGAATTTTTTCTAAGTCTGACGCCTACCTGAAATATTTCAAAGTCCCATGCTGGCCAGAATTTTTTCTAAGTCTGACGCCTGGCCGAAAATTTTCAAAGTCCCATGCTGGCCAGAATTTTTTCAAAGTCTGACGCCTGGCCGAAAATTTTCAAAGTCCCATGCTGGCCAGAATTTTTTCTAAGTCTGACGCCTACCTGAAATATTTCAAAGTCCCATGCTGGCCAGAATTTTTTCTAAGTCTGTTGCCTGGCCGAAAATGTTCAAAGTCCCATGCTGGCCAGAGTTTTTTCAAAGTCTGACGCCTGGCCGAAAATTTCAAAGTCAGACGCCTACCTGAAATATTTCAAAGTCCCATGCTAGCCAGAATTTTTTCAAAGTCCCATGCTGGCCAGAAGTCTGACGCCTGGCCGAAAATTTTCAAAGTCTGACACCTACCTGAAATATTTCAAAGACCCATGCTGGCCAGAATTTTTTCTAAGTCTGACGCCTGGCTGAAAATTTTCAAAGTCCCATGCTAGCCAGAATTTTTTCAAAGTCCCATGCTGGCCAGAATTTTTTCAAAGTCTGACGCCTGGCCGAAAATTTTCAAAGTCCCATGCTGGCCAGAATTTTTTCTAAGTCTGACGCCTACCTGAAATATTTCAAAGTCCCATGCTGGCCAGAATTTTTTCAAAGTCTGACGCCTGGCCGAAAATTTTCAAAGTCCCATGCTGGCCAGAATTTTTTCTAAGTCTGACGCCTACCTGAAATATTTCAAAGTCCCATGCTGGCCAGAATTTTTTCTAAGTCTGACACCTGGCCGAAAATTTTCAAAGTCCCATGCTGGCCAGAATTTTTTCTAAGTCCGACGGCTGGCTGAAAATTTTCAAAGTCCCATGCTAGCCAGAATTTTTTCAAAGTCCCATGCTGGCCAGAATTATTTCAAAGTCTGATGCCTGGCCGAAAATTTTCAAAGTCCCATGCTGGCCAGAATTTTTTCTAAGTCTGACGCCTACCTGAAATATTTCAAAGTCCCATGCTGGCCAGAATTTTTTCTAAGTCTGACGCCTGGCCGAAAATTTTCAAAGTCCCATGCTGGCCAGAATTTTTTCTAAGTCTAACGCCTGGCCGAAAATTTTCAAAGTCCCATGCTGGCCAGAATTTTTTCTAAGTCTGATGCCTGGCTGAAAATTTACAAAGTCCCATGCTGTCCAGAATTTTTTCAAAGTCCCATGGTGGCCAGAATTTTTTCTAAGTCTGACGCCTGGCCGAAAATTTTCAAAGTCCCATGCTGGCCAGAATCTTTTCTAAGTCTGACGCCTGACCGAAAATTTTCAAAGTCCCATGCAGGCCAGAATTTTTTCTAAGTCTGACGCCTGGCCGAAAATTTTCAAAGTCCCATGCAGGCCAGAATTTTTTCTAAGTCTGACTCCTGGCCGAAAATTTTCAAAGTCCCATGCTGGCCAGAATTTTTTCTAAGTCTGACGCCTGGCTGAAATATTTCAAAGTCCCATGCAGGCCGAAAATTTTCAAAGTCCCATGCTGTCCAGAATTTTTTCAAAGTCCCATGCTGGCCAGAATTTTTTCTAAGTCTGACGCCTACCTGAAAATTTTCAAAGTCCCATGCTGGCCAGAATTTTTTCAAAGTCTGTTGCCTGGCCGAAAATTTTCAAAGTCCCATGCTGGCCAGAGTTTTTTCAAAGTCTGACGCCTGGCCGAAAATTTCAGTCAGACGCCTACCTGAAATATTTCAAAGTCCCATGTTGGCCACAATTTTTTCTAAGTCCCATGCTGGCCAGAATTTTTTCTAAGTCCGACGGCTGGCTGAAAATTTTCAAAGTCCCATGCTAGCCAGAATTTTTTCAAAGTCCCATGCTGGCCAGAATTTTTTCTAAGTCTGACGCCTACCTGAAATATTTCAAAGTCCCATGCTAGCCAGAATTTTTTCTAAGTCCCATGCTGGCCAGAATTTTTTCAAAGTCTGACGCCTGGCCGAAAATTTTCAAAGTCCCATGCTGGCCAGAATTTTTTCTAAGTCTGACGCCTACCTGAAATATTTCAAAGTCCCATGCTGGCCAGAATTTTTTCTAAGTCTGACACCTGGCCGAAAATTTTCAAAGTCCCATGCTGGCCAGAATTTTTTCTAAGTCCGACGGCTGGCTGAAAATTTTCAAAGTCCCATGCTAGCCAGAATTTTTTCAAAGTCCCATGCTGGCCAGAATTATTTCAAAGTCTGACGCCTGGCCGAAAATTTTCAAAGTCCCATGCTGGCCAGAATTTTTTCTAAGTCTGACGCCTACCTGAAATATTTCAAAGTCCCATGCTGGCCAGAATTTTTTCTAAGTCTGACGCCTGGCCGAAAATTTTCAAAGTCCCATGCTGGCCAGAATTTTTTCAAAGTCTGACGCCTGGCCGAAAATTTTCAAAGTCCCATGCTGGCCAGAATTTTTTCTAAGTCTGACGCCTACCTGAAAATTTTCAAAGTCCCATGCTGGCCAGAGTTTTTTCAAAGTCTGACGCCTGGCCGAAAATTTCAAAGTCAGACGCCTACCTGAAATATTTCAAAGTCCCATGGTGGCCACAATTTTTTCAAAGTCCCATGCTAGCCAGAATTTTTTCAAAGTCGCATGCTGGCCAGAAATTTTTCAAAGTCTGACGGCTAGCCGAAAATTTTCAAAGTCCCATGCTGGCCAGAATTTTTTCTAAGTCCCATGCTGGCCAGAATTTTTTCAAAGTCTGACGCCTACCTGAAATATTTCAAAGTCCCATGCTGGCCAGAATTTTTTCTAAGTCTGACGCCTGGCCGAAAATATTCAAAGTCTCACGCCTGCCTGAAATATTTCAAAGTCCCATGCTGGCCAGAATTTTTTCTAAGTCTGACGCCTGGCTGAAAATTTTCAAAGTCCCATGCTGGCCAGAATTTTTTCTAAGTCCCATGCTGGCCAGAATTTTTTCAAAGTCTGATGCCTGGCTGAAAATTTTCAAAGTCCCATGCTGGCCAGAATTTTTTCTAAGTCTGACGCCTGGCTGAAAATTTTCAAAGTCCCATGCTGGCCAGAATTTTTTCTAAGTCCCATGCTGGCCAGAATTTTTTCAAAGTCTGATGCCTGGCTGAAAATTTTCAAAGTCCCATGCTGGCCAGAATTTTTTCTAAGTCTGACGCCTGGCCGAAAATTTTCAAAGTCTGACAACTGCCAGAATTTTTTCAAAGTCCCACACCATTCACTTCAAAAGCCTGGGTTACCAGGGTTGCAGTACCGCGGGCCACCATCGGGGGGCGCTGCAGATAGGGCACCCGGTTCCCTATCTGGGCACCTTTCCACCCAAACCGCAAAATGGAGTTGTCACGATTTCAGAAGGGAGCAATTTCAGACGAGGCACCTCCAGGGCCGAACAAGGGAGGCTCACCAGACTTATGTCCGACAAAGAGGAGGGTTGGGGCAGCCTCCTTGGGCAGACGGCCTGCTCTCTGGCCTGGTTGTCAGATTTTTTCAAAGTCTGACGCCTGCCCGAAATATTTCAAAGTCCCACACCATTCATTTCAATAGCCTGGGTCACCAGGCCCGAAAATTTTCAAAGTCCAACGCCTGTCTGAAAATTTTCAAAGTCCCACACCTTCCCGGAAATTTTCAAAGTCCAACGCATGCCCGAAAATTTTCAAAGTCTGACACCTACCTGAAATATTTCAAAGTCCCATGCTGGCCAGAATTTTTTCTAAGTCTGACGCCTGGCCGAAAATTTTCAAAGTCCCATGCTGGCCAGAATTTTTTCTAAGTCTGATGCCTGGCTGAAAATTTTCAAAGTCCCATGCTGGCCAGAATTATTTTCTAAGTCTGACGCCTGGCCGAAAATTTTCAAAGTTCCATGCTGGCCAGAATTTTTTCAAAGTCCCATGCTGGCCAGAATTTTTTCTAAGTCTGATGCCTGGCTGAAAATTTTCAAAGTCCCATGCTGGCCAGAATTATTTTCTAAGTCTGATGCCTGGCCGAAAATTTTCAAAGTTCCATGCTGGCCAGAATTTTTTCTAAGTCCGACGCCTACCTGAAATATTTCAAAGTCCCATGCTGGCCAGAATTTTTTCAAAGTCCCATGCTGGCCAGAAGTCTGACGCCTGGCCGAAAATTTTCAAAGTCCGACGCCTACCTGAAATATTTCAAAGTCCCATGCTGGCCAGAATTTTTTCTGATGCCTGGCCGAAAATTTTCAAAGTCCCATGCTAGCCAGAATTTTTTCAAAGTCTGACGCCTGGCCGAAAATTTTCAAAGTCCCATGCTGGCCAGAATTTTTTCAAAGTCCCATGCTGGCCAGAAATTTTTCAAAGTCTCACGCCTGCCTGAAATATTTCAAAGTCCCATGCTGGCCAGAATTTTTTCAAAGTCTGACGCCTGGCCGAAAATTTCAAAGTCCCATGCTGGCCAGAATTTTTTCAAAGTCTCACGCCTGCCTGAAATATTTCAAAGTCCCATGCTGGCCAGAATTTTTTCTAAGTCTGACGCCTGGCCGAAAATTTTCAAAGTCCCATGCTGGCCAGAATTTTTTCAAAGTCCCATGCTGGCCAGAAATTTTTCAAAGTCTCACGCCTGCCTGAAATATTTCAAAGTCCCATGCTGGCCAGAATTTTTTCAAAGTCTCACGCCTGCCTGAAATATTTCAAAGTCCCATGCTGGCCAGAATTTTTTCAAAGTCTGATGCCTGGCCGAAAATTTTCAAAGTCCCATGCTGGCCAGAATTTTTTCTAAGTCTGACGCCTACCTGAAAATTTTCAAAGTCCCATGCTGGCCAGAATTTTTTCAAAGTCTGACGCCTGGCCGAAAATTTCAAAGTCAGACGCCTACCTGAAATATTTCAAAGTCCCATGGTGGCCACAATTTTTTCTAAGTCCCATGCTGGCCAGAATTTTTTCTAAGTCCGACGGCTGGCTGAAAATTTTCAAAGTCCCATGCTAGCCAGAATTTTTTCAAAGTCCCATGCTGGCCAGAAATTTTTCAAAGTCTGACGGCTAGCCGAAAATTTTCAAAGTCCCATGCTGGCCAGAATTTTTTCTAAGTCCGACGGCTGGCTGAAAATTTTCAAAGTCCCATGCTAGCCAGAATTTTTTCAAAGTCCCATGCTGGCCAGAATTATTTCAAAGTCTGACGCCTGGCCGAAAATTTTCAAAGTCCCATGCTGGCCAGAATTTTTTCTAAGTCTGACGCCTACCTGAAAATTTTCAAAGTCCCATGCTGGCCAGAATTTTTTCAAAGTCTGACGCCTGGCCGAAAATTTCAAAGTCTGACGCCTACCTGAAATATTTCAAAGTCCCATGCTGGCCAGAATTTTTTCTAAGTCTGACGCCTGGCCGAAAATTTTCAAAGTCCCATGCTGGCCAGAATTTTTTCAAAGTCTGACGCCTGGCCGAAAATTTTCAAAGTCCCATGCTGGCCAGAATTTTTTCTAAGTCTGACGCCTACCTGAAAATTTTCAAAGTCCCATGCTGGCCAGAATTTTTTCAAAGTCTGTTGCCTGGCCGAAAATTTTCAAAGTCCCATGCTGGCCAGAGTTTTTTCAAAGTCTGACGCCTGGCCGAAAATTTCAGTCAGACGCCTACCTGAAATATTTCAAAGTCCCATGGTGGCCACAATTTTTTCAAAGTCCCATGCTAGCCAGAATTTTTTCAAAGTCGCATGCTGGCCAGAAATTTTTCAAAGTCTGACGGCTAGCCGAAAATTTTCAAAGTCCCATGCTGGCCAGAATTTTTTCTAAGTCTGACGCCTACCTGAAATATTTCAAAGTCCCATGCAAGCCAGAATTTTTTCTAAGTCCCATGCTGGCCAGAATTTTTTCAAAGTCTGACGCCTACCTGAAATATTTCAAAGTCCCATGCTGGCCAGAATTTTTTCTAAGTCTGACGCCTGGCCGAAAATATTCAAAGTCTCACGCCTGCCTGAAATATTTCAAAGTCCCATGCTGGCCAGAATTTTTTCTAAGTCTGACGCCTGGCTGAAAATTTTCAAAGTCCCATGCTGGCCAGAATTTTTTCTAAGTCCCATGCTGGCCAGAATTTTTTCAAAGTCTGATGCCTGGCTGAAAATTTTCAAAGTCCCATGCTGGCCAGAATTTTTTCTAAGTCTGACGCCTGGCTGAAAATTTTCAAAGTCCCATGCTGGCCAGAATTTTTTCTAAGTCCCATGCTGGCCAGAATTTTTTCAAAGTCTGATGCCTGGCTGAAAATTTTCAAAGTCCCATGCTGGCCAGAATTTTTTCTAAGTCTGACGCCTGGCCGAAAAATTTCAAAGTCTGACAACTGCCAGAATTTTTTCAAAGTCCCACACCATTCACTTCAAAAGCCTGGGTTACCAGGGTTGCAGTACCGCGGGCCACCATCGGGGGGCGCTGCAGATAGGGCACCCGGTTCCCTATCTGGGCACCTTTCCACCCAAACCGCAAAATGGAGTTGTCACGATTTCAGAAGGGAGCAATTTCAGACGAGGCACCTCCAGGGCCGAACAAGGGAGGCTCACCAGACTTATGTCCGACAAAGAGGAGGGTTGGGGCAGCCTCCTTGGGCAGACGGCCTGCTCTCTGGCCTGGTTGTCAGATTTTTTCAAAGTCTGACGCCTGCCCGAAATATTTCAAAGTCCCACACCATTCATTTCAATAGCCTGGGTCACCAGGCCCGAAAATTTTCAAAGTCCAACGCCTGTCTGAAAATTTTCAAAGTCCCACACCTTCCCGGAAATTTTCAAAGTCCAACGCATGCCCGAAAATTTTCAAAGTCTGACACCTACCTGAAATATTTCAAAGTCCCATGCTGGCCAGAATTATTTCAAAGTCTGACGCCTGGCCGAAAATTTTCAAAGTCCCATGCTGGCCAGAATTTTTTCTAAGTCTGACGCCTACCTGAAATATTTCAAAGTCCCATGCTGGCCAGAATTTTTTCTAAGTCTGACGCCTGGCCGAAAATTTTCAAAGTCCCATGCTGGCCAGAATTTTTTCAAAGTCCCATGCTGGCCAGAAATTTTTCAAAGTCTCACGCCTGCCTGAAATATTTCAAAGTCCCATGCTGGCCAGAATTTTTTCAAAGTCTCACGCCTGCCTGAAATATTTCAAAGTCCCATGCTGGCCAGAATTTTTTCAAAGTCTGATGCCTGGCCGAAAATTTTCAAAGTCCCATGCTGGCCAGAATTTTTTCTAAGTCTGACGCCTACCTGAAAATTTTCAAAGTCCCATGCTGGCCAGAATTTTTTCAAAGTCTGACGCCTGGCCGAAAATTTCAAAGTCAGACGCCTACCTGAAATATTTCAAAGTCCCATGGTGGCCACAATTTTTTCTAAGTCCCATGCTGGCCAGAATTTTTTCTAAGTCCGACGGCTGGCTGAAAATTTTCAAAGTCCCATGCTAGCCAGAATTTTTTCAAAGTCCCATGCTGGCCAGAAATTTTTCAAAGTCTGACGGCTAGCCGAAAATTTTCAAAGTCCCATGCTGGCCAGAATTTTTTCTAAGTCCGACGGCTGGCTGAAAATTTTCAAAGTCCCATGCTAGCCAGAATTTTTTCAAAGTCCCATGCTGGCCAGAATTTTTTCAAAGTCTGACGCCTGGCCGAAAATTTTCAAAGTCCCATGCTGGCCAGAATTTTTTCTAAGTCTGACGCCTACCTGAAATATTTCAAAGTCCCATGCTGGCCAGAATTTTTTCTAAGTCTGACGCCTGGCCGAAAATTTTCAAAGTCCCATGCTGGCCAGAATTTTTTCAAAGTCTGACGCCTGGCCGAAAATTTTCAAAGTCCCATGCTGGCCAGAATTTTTTCTAAGTCTGACGCCTACCTGAAAATTTTCAAAGTCCCATGCTGGCCAGAATTTTTTCAAAGTCTGTTGCCTGGCCGAAAATTTTCAAAGTCCCATGCTGGCCAGAGTTTTTTCAAAGTCTGACGCCTGGCCGAAAATGTCAAAGTCAGACGCCTACCTGAAATATTTCAAAGTCCCATGGTGGCCACAATTTTTTCAAAGTCCCATGCTAGCCAGAATTTTTTCAAAGTCGCATGCTGGCCAGAAATTTTTCAAAGTCTGACGGCTAGCCGAAAATTTTCAAAGTCCCATGCTGGCCAGAATTTTTTCTAAGTCTGACGCCTACCTGAAATATTTCAAAGTCCCATGCAAGCCAGAATTTTTTCTAAGTCCCATGCTGGCCAGAATTTTTTCAAAGTCTGACGCCTACCTGAAATATTTCAAAGTCCCATGCTGGCCAGAATTTTTTCTAAGTCTGACGCCTGGCCGAAAATATTCAAAGTCTCACGCCTGCCTGAAATATTTCAAAGTCCCATGCTGGCCAGAATTTTTTCTAAGTCTGACGCCTGGCTGAAAATTTTCAAAGTCCCATGCTGGCCAGAATTTTTTCTAAGTCCCATGCTGGCCAGAATTTTTTCAAAGTCTGATGCCTGGCTGAAAATTTTCAAAGTCCCATGCTGGCCAGAATTTTTTCTAAGTCTGACGCCTGGCTGAAAATTTTCAAAGTCCCATGCTGGCCAGAATTTTTTCTAAGTCCCATGCTGGCCAGAATTTTTTCAAAGTCTGATGCCTGGCTGAAAATTTTCAAAGTCCCATGCTGGCCAGAATTTTTTCTAAGTCTGACGCCTGGCCGAAAATTTTCAAAGTCTGACAACTGCCAGAATTTTTTCAAAGTCCCACACCATTCACTTCAAAAGCCTGGGTTACCAGGGTTGCAGTACCGCGGGCCACCATCGGGGGGCGCTGCAGATAGGGCACCCGGTTCCCTATCTGGGCACCTTTCCACCCAAACCGCAAAATGGAGTTGTCACGATTTCAGAAGGGAGCAATTTCAGACGAGGCACCTCCAGGGCCGAACAAGGGAGGCTCACCAGACTTATGTCCGACAAAGAGGAGGGTTGGGGCAGCCTCCTTGGGCAGACGGCCTGCTCTCTGGCCTGGTTGTCAGATTTTTTCAAAGTCTGACGCCTGCCCGAAATATTTCAAAGTCCAACGCATGCCCGAAAATTTTCAAAGTCTGACACCTACCTGAAATATTTCAAAGTCCCATGCTGGCCAGAATTTTTTCTAAGTCTGACGCCTGGCCGAAAATTTTCAAAGTCCCATGCTGGCCAGAATTTTTTCTAAGTCTGATGCCTGGCTGAAAATTTTCAAAGTCCCATGCTGGCCAGAATTATTTTCTAAGTCTGACGCCTGGCCGAAAATTTTCAAAGTTCCATGCTGGCCAGAATTTTTTCAAAGTCCCATGCTGGCCAGAATTTTTTCTAAGTCTGATGCCTGGCTGAAAATTTTCAAAGTCCCATGCTGGCCAGAAGTCTGACGCCTGGCCGAAAATTTTCAAAGTCCGACGCCTACCTGAAATATTTCAAAGTCCCATGCTGGCCAGAATTTTTTCTGATGCCTGGCCGAAAATTTTCAAAGTCCCATGCTAGCCAGAATTTTTTCAAAGTCTGACGCCTGGCCGAAAATTTTCAAAGTCCCATGCTGGCCAGAATTTTTTCAAAGTCCCATGCTGGCCAGAATTTTTTCTAAGTCTGACGCCTGGCTGAAAATTTTCAAAGTCCCATGCTGGCCAGAATTATTTCAAAGTCTGACGCCTGGCCGAAAATTTTCAAAGTCCCATGCTGGCCAGAATTTTTTCTAAGTCTGACGCCTACCTGAAATATTTCAAAGTCCCATGCTGGCCAGAATTTTTTCTAAGTCTGACGCCTGGCCGAAAATTTTCAAAGTCCCATGCTGGCCAGAATTTTTTCTAAGTCTGACGCCTACCTGAAAATTTTCAAAGTCCCATGCTGGCCAGAATTTTTTCAAAGTCTGTTGCCTGGCCGAAAATTTTCAAAGTCCCATGCTGGCCAGAGTTTTTTCAAAGTCTGACGCCTGGCCGAAAATTTCAAAGTCAGACGCCTACCTGAAATATTTCAAAGTCCCATGGTGGCCACAATTTTTTCAAAGTCCCATGCTAGCCAGAATTTTTTCAAAGTCGCATGCTGGCCAGAAATTTTTCAAAGTCTGACGGCTAGCCGAAAATTTTCAAAGTCCCATGCTGGCCAGAATTTTTTCTAAGTCTGACGCCTACCTGAAATATTTCAAAGTCCCATGCAAGCCAGAATTTTTTCTAAGTCCCATGCTGGCCAGAATTTTTTCAAAGTCTGACGCCTACCTGAAATATTTCAAAGACCCATGCTGGCCAGAATTTTTTCTAAGTCTGACGCCTGGCCGAAAATATTCAAAGTCTCACGCCTGCCTGAAATATTTCAAAGTCCCATGCTGGCCAGAATTTTTTCTAAGTCTGACGCCTGGCTGAAAATTTTCAAAGTCCCATGCTGGCCAGAATTTTTTCTAAGTCCCATGCTGGCCAGAATTTTTTCAAAGTCTGATGCCTGGCTGAAAATTTTCAAAGTCCCATGCTGGCCAGAATTTTTTCTAAGTCTGACGCCTGGCTGAAAATTTTCAAAGTCCCATGCTGGCCAGAATTTTTTCTAAGTCCCATGCTGGCCAGAATTTTTTCAAAGTCTGATGCCTGGCTGAAAATTTTCAAAGTCCCATGCTGGCCAGAATTTTTTCTAAGTCTGACGCCTGGCCGAAAATTTTCAAAGTCTGACAACTGCCAGAATTTTTTCAAAGTCCCACACCATTCACTTCAAAAGCCTGGGTTACCAGGGTTGCAGTACCGCGGGCCACCATCGGGGGGCGCTGCAGATAGGGCACCCGGTTCCCTATCTGGGCACCTTTCCACCCAAACCGCAAAATGGAGTTGTCACGATTTCAGAAGGGAGCAATTTCAGACGAGGCACCTCCAGGGCCGAACAAGGGAGGCTCACCAGACTTATGTCCGACAAAGAGGAGGGTTGGGGCAGCCTCCTTGGGCAGACGGCCTGCTCTCTGGCCTGGTTGTCAGATTTTTTCAAAGTCTGACGCCTGCCCGAAATATTTCAAAGTCCCACACCATTCATTTCAATAGCCTGGGTCACCAGGCCCGAAAATTTTCAAAGTCCAACGCCTGTCTGAAAATTTTCAAAGTCCCACACCTTCCCGGAAATTTTCAAAGTCCAACGCATGCCCGAAAATTTTCAAAGTCTGACACCTACCTGAAATATTTCAAAGTCCCATGCTGGCCAGAATTTTTTCTAAGTCTGACGCCTGGCCGAAAATTTTCAAAGTCCCATGCTGGCCAGAATTTTTTCTAAGTCTGATGCTTGGCTGAAAATTTTCAAAGTCCCATGCTGGCCAGAATTATTTTCTAAGTCTGACGCCTGGCCGAAAATTTTCAAAGTTCCATGCTGGCCAGAATTTTTTCAAAGTCCCATGCTGGCCAGAATTTTTTCTAAGTCTGATGCCTGGCTGAAAATTTTCAAAGTCCCATGCTGGCCAGAATTATTTTCTAAGTCTGATGCCTGGCCGAAAATTTTCAAAGTTCCATGCTGGCCAGAATTTTTTCTAAGTCCGACGCCTACCTGAAATATTTCAAAGTCCCATGCTGGCCAGAATTTTTTCAAAGTCCCATGCTGGCCAGAAGTCTGACGCCTGGCCGAAAATTTTCAAAGTCCGACGCCTACCTGAAATATTTCAAAGTCCCATGCTGGCCAGAATTTTTTCTGATGCCTGGCCGAAAATTTTCAAAGTCCCATGCTAGCCAGAATTTTTTCAAAGTCTGACGCCTGGCCGAAAATTTTCAAAGTCCCATGCTGGCCAGAATTTTTTCAAAGTCCCATGCTGGCCAGAAATTTTTCAAAGTCTCACGCCTGCCTGAAATATTTCAAAGTCCCATGCTGGCCAGAATTTTTTCAAAGTCTGACGCCTGGCCGAAAATTTCAAAGTCCCATGCTGGCCAGAATTTTTTCAAAGTCTCACGCCTGCCTGAAATATTTCAAAGTCCCATGCTGGCCAGAATTTTTTCTAAGTCTGACGCCTGGCCGAAAATTTTCAAAGTCCCATGCTGGCCAGAATTTTTTCAAAGTCCCATGCTGGCCAGAAATTTTTCAAAGTCTCACGCCTGCCTGAAATATTTCAAAGTCCCATGCTGGCCAGAATTTTTTCAAAGTCTCACGCCTGCCTGAAATATTTCAAAGTCCCATGCTGGCCAGAATTTTTTCAAAGTCTGATGCCTGGCCGAAAATTTTCAAAGTCCCATGCTGGCCAGAATTTTTTCTAAGTCTGACGCCTACCTGAAAATTTTCAAAGTCCCATGCTGGCCAGAATTTTTTCAAAGTCTGACGCCTGGCCGAAAATTTCAAAGTCAGACGCCTACCTGAAATATTTCAAAGTCCCATGGTGGCCACAATTTTTTCTAAGTCCCATGCTGGCCAGAATTTTTTCTAAGTCCGACGGCTGGCTGAAAATTTTCAAAGTCCCATGCTAGCCAGAATTTTTTCAAAGTCCCATGCTGGCCAGAAATTTTTCAAAGTCTGACGGCTAGCCGAAAATTTTCAAAGTCCCATGCTGGCCAGAATTTTTTCTAAGTCTGACGCCTACCTGAAATATTTCAAAGTCCCATGCTAGCCAGAATTTTTTCTAAGTCCCATGCTGGCCAGAATTTTTTCAAAGTCTGACGCCTACCTGAAATATTTCAAAGTCCCATGCTGGCCAGAATTTTTTCTAAGTCTGACGCCTGGCCGAAAATTTTCAAAGTCCCATGCTGGCCAGAATTTTTTCTAAGTCTGACGCCTGGCCGAAAATATTCAAAGTCTCACGCCTGCCTGAAATATTTCAAAGTCCCATGCTGGCCAGAATTTTTTCTAAGTCTGACGCCTGGCTGAAAATTTTCAAAGTCCCATGCTGGCCAGAATTTTTTCTAAGTCCCATGCTGGCCAGAATTTTTTCAAAGTCTGATGCCTGGCTGAAAATTTTCAAAGTCCCATGCTGGCCAGAATTTTTTCTAAGTCTGACGCCTGGCTGAAAATTTTCAAAGTCCCATGCTGGCCAGAATTTTTTCTAAGTCCCATGCTGGCCAGAATTTTTTCAAAGTCTGATGCCTGGCTGAAAATTTTCAAAGTCCCATGCTGGCCAGAATTTTTTCTAAGTCTGACGCCTGGCCGAAAATTTTCAAAGTCTGACAAATGCCAGAATTTTTTCAAAGTCCCACACCATTCACTTCAAAAGCCTGGGTCACCAGGCCCGAAAATTTTCAAAGTCCAACGCCTGTCTGAAAATTTTCAAAGTCCCACACCTTCCCGGAAATTTTCAAAGTCCAACGCATGCCCGAAAATTTTCAAAGTCTGACACCTACCTGAAATATTTCAAAGTCCCATGCTGGCCAGAATTTTTTCTAAGTCTGACGCCTGGCCGAAAATTTTCAAAGTCCCATGCTGGCCAGAATTTTTTCTAAGTCTGATGCCTGGCTGAAAATTTTCAAAGTCCCATGCTGGCCAGAATTTTTTCTAAGTCTGACGCCTGGCCGAAAATTTTCAAAGTCCCATGCTGGCCAGAATTTTTTCTAAGTCTGATGCCTGGCTGAAAATTTTCAAAGTCCCATGCTGGCCAGAATTATTTTCTAAGTCTGACGCCTGGCCGAAAATTTTCAAAGTTCCATGCTGGCCAGAATTTTTTCAAAGTCCCATGCTGGCCAGAATTTTTTCTAAGTCTCACGCCTGCCTGAAATATTTCAAAGTCCCATGCTGGCCAGAATTTTTTCAAAGTCTGACGCCTGGCCGAAAATTTCAAAGTCCCATGCTGGCCAGAATTTTTTCAAAGTCTCACGCCTGCCTGAAATATTTCAAAGTCCCATGCTGGCCAGAATTTTTTCTAAGTCTGACGCCTGGCCGAAAATTTTCAAAGTCCCATGCTGGCCAGAATTTTTTCAAAGTCCCATGCTGGCCAGAAATTTTTCAAAGTCTCACGCCTGCCTGAAATATTTCAAAGTCCCATGCTGGCCAGAATTTTTTCAAAGTCTCACGCCTGCCTGAAATATTTCAAAGTCCCATGCTGGCCAGAATTTTTTCAAAGTCTGATGCCTGGCCGAAAATTTTCAGTCTGACGCCTACCTGAAATATTTCAAAGTCCCATGCTGGCCAGAATTTTTTCTAAGTCTGACGCCTACCTGAAAATTTTCAAAGTCCCATGCTAGCCAGAATTTTTTCAAAGTCCAACGCTGGCCGGAATTTTTCTAAGTCTGACGCACGAAAAATATTTTAAAATCCAACCTCCGGGGGCTGTAAAAGTTTGACGCCTCTCCCCCTGACCGAACAGCATCCAAGACCCGCCTTCGGAGGGCCCCCGCCGGCCGGCCTCGTGCCGGTGTTCGGGCGGACCGCTCCTCCGGCCTGCAGGTCGCCCGCCAGCGCCCCGGCGGCTGTGAGCGCGGGCTCGCACCCATATTTTCTAATTCTGAGGCCTAGCCGAAATATTTCAAAGTCCCATGCTGGCCAGAATTTTTTCTAAGTCTGACGCTTGGCCGAAAATTTTCAAAGTTCCATGCTGGCCAGAATTTTTTCAAAGTCCCATGCTGGCCAGAATTTTTTCTAAGTCTGACGCCTGGCCGAAAATTTTCAAAGTCCCATGCTGGCCAGAATTTTTTCTAAGTCTGACGCCTGGCCGAAAATTTTCAAAGTCCCATGCTGGCCAGAAATTTTTCAAAGTCTGACGCCTACCTGAAAATTTTCAAAGTCCCATGCTGGCCAGAATTTTTTTCAGTCTGACGCCTGGCCGAAAATTTTCAAAGTCCCATGCTGGCCAGAATTTTTTCTA
Source organism: Festucalex cinctus (assembly GCF_051991245.1). NCBI lineage: Eukaryota > Metazoa > Chordata > Actinopteri > Syngnathiformes > Syngnathidae > Festucalex > Festucalex cinctus. The sequence goes on along the minus strand of NC_135419.1, from coordinate 22,907,056 downwards.
AGTCTGACGCCTACCTGAAATATTTCAAAGTCCAATGCTGGCCAGAATTTTTTCTAAGTCCCATGCTGGCCAGAATTTTTTCAAAGTCTGATGCAGGCCCAAACATTTTGAGTCTGACGCCTCTCCGAAAATTTTCAAAGTCCCACGCCTGCCCGAAAATTTTCCAAGTCTGACGCAGGCCCAAACATTTTCAAAGTCCCACGCCTGGCCGAAAATATTCAAAGTCCCATGCTGGCCAGAATTTTTTTCAAAGTCTGACGCCTACCTGAAAATTTTCAAAGTCCCATGCTGGCCAGAATTTTTTTCAAAGTCTGACGCCTGGCCGAAAAATTTTCAAAGTCTGACGCCTGGCCGAAAATTTTCAAAGTCCCATGCTGGCCAGAAATTTTTCAAAGTCTGACGGCTAGCCGAAAATTTTCAAAGTCCCATGCTGGCCAGAATTTTTTCTAAGTCCGACGCCTACCTGAAATATTTCAAAGTCCCATGCTGGCCAGAATTTTTTCAAAGTCCCATGCTGGCCAGAAGTCTGACGCCTGGCCGAAAATTTTCAAAGTCCGACGCCTACCTGAAATATTTCAAAGTCCCATGCTGGCCAGAATTTTTTCTGATGCCTGGCCGAAAATTTTCAAAGTCCCATGCTAGCCAGAATTTTTTCTAAGTCCGACGCCTACCTGAAATATTTCAAAGTCCCATGCTGGCCAGAATTTTTTCAAAGTCCCATGCTGGCCAGAAGTCTGACGCCTGGCCGAAAATTTTCAAAGTCCGACGCCTACCTGAAATATTTCAAAGTCCCATGCTGGCCAGAATTTTTTCTGATGCCTGGCCGAAAATTTTCAAAGTCCCATGCTAGCCAGAATTTTTTCAAAGTCTGACGCCTGGCCGAAAATTTTCAAAGTCCCATGCTGGCCAGAATTTTTTCAAAGTCCCATGCTGGCCAGAAATTTTTCAAAGTCTCACGCCTGCCTGAAATATTTCAAAGTCCCATGCTGGCCAGAATTTTTTCAAAGTCTGACGCCTGGCCGAAAATTTCAAAGTCCCATGCTGGCCAGAATTTTTTCAAAGTCTCACGCCTGCCTGAAATATTTCAAAGTCCCATGCTGGCCAGAATTTTTTCTAAGTCTGACGCCTGGCCGAAAATTTTCAAAGTCCCATGCTGGCCAGAAATTTTTCAAAGTCTCACGCCTGCCTGAAATATTTCAAAGTCCCATGCTGGCCAGAATTTTTTCAAAGTCTCACGCCTGCCTGAAATATTTCAAAGTCCCATGCTGGCCAGAATTTTTTCAAAGTCTGATGCCTGGCCGAAAATTTTCAAAGTCCCATGCTAGCCAGAATTTTTTCAAAGTCCAACGCTGGCCGGAATTTTTCTAAGTCTGACGCACGAAAAATATTTTAAAATCCAACCTCCGGCGGCTGTAAAAGTTTGACGCCTCTCCCCCTGACCGAACAGCATCCAAGACCCGCCTTCGGAGGGCCCCCGCCGGCCGGCCTCGTGCCGGTGTTCGGGCGGACCGCTCCTCCGGCCTGCAGGTCGCCCGCCAGCGCCCCGGCGGCTGTGAGCGCGGGCTCGCACCCATATTTTCTAATTCTGAGGCCTAGCCGAAATATTTCAAAGTCCCATGCTGGCCAGAATTTTTTCTAAGTCTGACGCTTGGCCGAAAATTTTCAAAGTCCCATGCTGTCCAGAATTTTTTCAAAGTCCCATGCTGGCCAGAATTTTTTCAAAGTCCCATGCTGGCCAGAATTTTTTCTAAGTCTGACGCCTGCCTGAAATATTTCAAAGTCCCATGCGGGCCAGAATTTTTTCTAAGTCTGACGCCTGGCCGAAAATTTTCAAAGTCCCATGCTGGCCAGAATTTTTTCTAAGTCTGACGCCTGCCTGAAATATTTCAAAGTCCCATGCAGGCCAGAATTTTTTCTAAGTCTGACGCCTGGCCGAAAATTTTCAAAGTCCCATGCTGGCCAGAATTTTTTCAAAGTCCCATGCTGGCCAGAATTTTTTCTAAGTCTGACGCTTGGCCAAAAATTTTCAAAGTCCCATGCTGGCCAGAATTTTTTCAAAGTCCCATGCTGGCCAGAATTTTTTCTAAGTCTGACGCTTGGCCAAAAATTTTCAAAGTCCCATGCAGGCCAGAATTTTTTCTAAGTCTGACGCCTGCCTGAAATATTTCAAAGTCCCATGCAGGCCAGAATTTTTTCAAAGTCCCATGCTGGCCAGAATTTTTTCTAAGTCTGACGCCTGGCCGAAAATTTTCAAAGTCCCATGCTGGCCAGAATTTTTTCTAAGTCTGACGCCTGCCTGAAATATTTCAAAGTCCCATGTGGGCCAGAATTTTTTCTAAGTCTGATGCCTGGCTGAAAATTTTCAAAGTCCCATGCTGGCCAGAATTTTTTCTAAGTCTGACGCCTGGCCGAAAATGTTCAAAGTCCCATGCTGGCCAGAATTTTTTCTAAGTCTGACGCTTGGCCAAAAATTTTCAAAGTCCCATGCAGGCCAGAATTTTTTCTAAGTCTGACGCCTGGCCGAAAATTTTCAAAGTCCCATGCTGGCCAGAATTTTTTCTAAGTCTGACGCCTGGCTGAAAATTTTCAAAGTCCCATGCTGGCCAGAATTTTTTCTAAGTCTGACGCCTGCCTGAAATATTTCAAAGTCCCATGCAGGCCAGAATTTTTTCAAAGTCCCATGCTGGCCAGAATTTTTTCTAAGTCTGACGCCTGGCCGAAAATTTTCAAAGTCCCATGCTGGCCAGAATTTTTTCTAAGTCTGACGCCTGCCTGAAATATTTCAAAGTCCCATGCAGGCCAGAATATTTTCTAAGTCTGACGCCTGGCCGAAAATTTTCAAAGTCCATGCTGGCCAGAATTTTTTCTAAGTCTGATGCCTGGCCAAAAATTTTAAAAGTCCCATGCTGGCCAGAATTTTTTCAAAGTCCCATGCTGGCCAGAATTTTTTCTAAGTCTGACGCTTGGCCAAAAATTTTCAAAGTCCCATGCAGGCCAGAATTTTTTCTAAGTCTGACGCCTGCCTGAAATATTTCAAAGTCCCATGCAGGCCAGAATTTTTTCTAAGTCTGACGCCTGGCCGAAAATTTTCAAAGTCCCATGCTGGCCAGAATTTTTTCAAAGTCCCATGCTGGCCAGAATTTTTTCTAAGTCTGACGCTTGGCCAAAAATTTTCAAAGTCCCATGCAGGCCAGAATTTTTTCTAAGTCTGACTCCTGGCCGAAAATTTTCAAAGTCCCATGCTGGCCAGAATTTTTTCTAAGTCTGACGCCTGCCTGAAATATTTCAAAGTCCCATGCTGTCCAGAATTTTTTCAAAGTCCCATGCTGTCCAGAATTTTTTCAAAGTCCCATGCTGGCCAGAATTTTTTCAAAGTCCCATGCTGGCCAGAATTTTTTCTAAGTCTGACGCCTGGCCGAAAATTTTCAAAGTCCCATGCTGGCCAGAATTTTTTCAAAGTCCCATGCTGGCCAGAATTTTTTCTAAGTCTGACGCTTGGCCAAAAATTTTCAAAGTCCCATGCTGGCCAGAATTTTTTCAAAGTCCCATGCTGGCCAGAATTTTTTGTAAGTCTGACTCCTGGCCGAAAATTTTCAAATCCCATGCTGGCCAGAATTTTTTCTAAGTCTGACGCCTGGCCGAAAATTTTCAAAGTCCCATGCTGGCCAGAATTTTTTCTAAGTCTGACGCCTGGCCGAAAATTTTCAAAGTCCCATGCTGGCCAGAATTTTTTCAAAGTCCCATGCTGGCCAGAATTTTTTCTAAGTCTGACGCCTGCCTGAAATATTTCAAAGTCCCATGCAGGCCAGAATTTTTTCTAAGTCTGACGCCTGGCCGAAAATTTTCAAAGTCCCATGCTGGCCAGAATTTTTTCTAAGTCTGACGCCTGCCTGAAATATTTCAAAGTCCCATGCTGTCCAGAATTTTTTCAAAGTCCCATGCAGGCCAGAATTTTTTCTAAGTCTGACGCCTGGCCGAAAATTTTCAAAGTCCCATGCAGGCCAGAATTTTTTCTAAGTCTGACGCCTGGCCGAAAATTTTCAAAGTCCCATGCTGTCCAGAATTTTTTCAAAGTCCCATGCTGTCCAGAATTTTTTCAAAGTCCCATGCTGGCCAGAATTTTTTCAAAGTCCCATGCAGGCCAGAATTTTTTCTAAGTCTGACTCCTGGCCGAAAATTTTCAAAGTCCCATGCAGGCCAGAATTTTTTCTAAGTCTGACGCCTGGCCGAAAATTTTCAAAGTCCCATGCTGGCCAGAATTTTTTCTAAGTCTGACGCCTGGCCGAAAATTTTCAAAGTCCCATGCTGGCCAGAATTTTTTCTAAGTCTGACGCCTGCCTGAAATATTTCAAAGTCCCATGCAGGCCAGAATTTTTTCAAAGTCCCATGCTGGCCAGAATTTTTTCTAAGTCTGACGCCTGGCCGAAAATTTTCAAAGTCCCATGCTGGCCAGAATTTTTTCTAAGTCTGATGCCTGGCTGAAAATTTACAAAGTCCCATGCTGTCCAGAATTTTTTCAAAGTCCCATGGTGGCCAGAATTTTTTCTAAGTCTGACGCCTGGCCGAAAATTTTCAAAGTCCCATGCTGGCCAGAATTTTTTCTAAGTCTGACGCCTGGCCGAAAATTTTCAAAGTCCCATGCTGTCCAGAATTTTTTCAAAGTCCCATGCTGGCCAGAATTTTTTCAAAGTCCCATGCTGGCCAGAATTTTTTCAAAGTCCCATGCTGGCCAGAATTTTTTCTAAGTCTGACGCCTGCCTGAAATATTTCAAAGTCCCATGCGGGCCAGAATTTTTTCTAAGTCTGATGCCTGGCTGAAAATTTTCAAAGTCCCATGCTGGCCAGAATTTTTTCTAAGTCTGACGCCTGGCTGAAAATTTTCAAAGTCCAATGCTGGCCAGAATTTTTTCTAAGTCTGACGCCTGGCCGAAAATTTTCAAAGTCCTCTGCTGGCCAGAATTTTTTCAAAGTCCCATGCTGGCCAGAATTTTTTCTAAGTCTGACGCCTGGCCGAAAATTTTCAAAGTCCCATGCTGGCCAGAATTTTTCTAAGTCTGACGCTTGGCCAAAAATGTTCAAAGTCCCATGCTGGCCAGAATTTTTTCAAAGTCCCATGCTGGCCAGAAATTTTTCAAAGTCCCATGCTGGCCAGAATTTTTTCAAAGTCCCATGCTGGCCAGAATTTTTTCTAAGTCTGACTCCTGGCCGAAAATTTTCAAAGTCCCATGCTGGCCAGAATTTTTTCAAAGTCCCATGCTGGCCAGAAATTTTTCAAAGTCCCATGCTGGCCAGAATTTTTTCAAAGTCCCAAGCTAGCCAGAATTTTTTCTAAGTCTGACGCCTGGCCGAAAATTTTCAAAGTCCCATGCTGGCCAGAATTTTTTCGAAGTCTGATGCCTGCCTGAAAATTTTCAAAGTCCCAAGCTAGCCAGAATTCTTTCTAAGTCTGACGCCTGGCCGAAAATTTTCAAAGTCCCATGCTGGCCAGAATTTTTTCTAAGTCTGACGCTTGGCCAAAAATTTTCAAAGTCCCATGCTGGCCAGAATTTTTTCAAAGTCCCATGCTGGCCAGAAATTTTTCAAAGTCCCATGCTGGCCAGAATTTTTTCAAAGTCCCATGCTGGCCAGAATTTTTTCTAAGTCTGACTCCTGGCCGAAAATTTTCAAAGTCCCATGCTGGCCAGAATTTTTTCTAAGTCTGACGCCTGCCTGAAATATTTCAAAGTCCCATGCTGTCCAGAATTTTTTCTAAGTCTGACGCCTGGCCGAAAATTTTCAAAGTCCCATGCTGGCCAGAATTTTTTCTAAGTCCCATGCTGGCCAGAATTTTTTCAAAGTCCCATGCTGGCCAGAATTTTTTCTAAGTCTGACGCTTGGCCAAAAATTTTCAAAGTCCCATGCTGGCCAGAATTTTTTCAAAGTCCCATGCTGGCCAGAATTTTTTCTAAGTCTGACTCCTGGCCGAAAATTTTCAAAGTCCCATGCTGGCCAGAATTTTTTCTAAGTCTGACGCCTGCCTGAAATATTTCAAAGTCCCATGCTGTCCAGAATTTTTTCTAAGTCTGACGCCTGGCCGAAAATTTTCAAAGTCCCATGCTGGCCAGAATTTTTTCTAAGTCCCATGCTGGCCAGAATTTTTTCAAAGTACCATGCTGGCCAGAATTTTTTCTAAGTCTGACGCTTGGCCAAAAATTTTCAAAGTCCCATGCTGGCCAGAATTTTTTCAAAGTCCCATGCTGGCCAGAATTTTTTCTAAGTCTGACGCCTGGCCGAAAATTTTCAAAGTCCCATGCTGTCCAGAATTTTTTCAAAGTCCCATGCTGTCCAGAATTTTTTCAAAGTCCCATGCTGGCCAGAATTTTTTCTAAGTCTGACGCTTGCCTGAAATATTTCAAAGTCCCATGTGGGCCAGAATTTTTTCTAAGTCTGATGCCTGGCTGAAAATTTTCAAAGTCCCATGCTGGCCAGAATTTTTTCTAAGTCTGACGCCTGCCTGAAATATTTCAAAGTCCCATGCAGGCCAGAATTTTTTCTAAGTCTGACGCCTGGCCGAAAATGTTCAAAGTCCCATGCAGGCCAGAATTTTTTCTAAGTCTGACTCCTGGCCGAAAATTTTCAAAGTCCCATGCAGGCCAGAATTTTTTCTAAGTCTGACGCCTGGCCGAAAATTTTCAAAGTCCCATGCTGGCCAGAATTTTTTCTAAGTCTGACGCCTGGCCGAAAATTTTCAAAGTCCCATGCAGGCCAGAATTTTTTCTAAGTCTGACTCCTGGCCGAAAATTTTCTAAGTCCCATGCTGGCCAGAATTTTTTCTAAGTCTGACGCCTGCCTGAAATATTTCAAAGTCCCATGCAGGCCAGAATTTTTTCAAAGTCCCATGCAGGCCAGAATTTTTTCTAAGTCTGACGCCTGGCCGAAAATTTTCAAAGTCCATGCTGGCCAGAATTTTTTCTAAGTCTGATGCCTGGCTGAAAATTTTCAAAGTCCAATGCTGGCCAGAATTTTTTCTAAGTCTGACGCCTGGCCGAAAATTTTCAAAGTCCTATGCTGGCCAGAATTTTTTCAAAGTCCCATGCTGGCCAGAATTTTTTCTAAGTCTGACGCCTGGCCGAAAATTTTCAAAGTCCTATGCTGGCCAGAATTTTTTCAAAGTCCCATGCTGGCCAGAATTTTTTCTAAGTCTGACGCCTGGCCGAAAATTTTCAAAGTCCCATGCTGGCCAGAATTTTTTCTAAGTCTGACGCCTGCCTGAAATATTTCAAAGTCCCATGCAGGCCAGAATTTTTTCTAAGTCTGACTCCTGGCCGAAAATTTTCAAAGTCCCATGCTGTCCAGAATTTTTTCAAAGTCCCATGCTGGCCAGAATTTTTTCAAAGTCCCATGCTGGCCAGAATTTTTTCAAAGTCCCATGCTGGCCAGAATTTTTTCTAAGTCTGACGCCTGCCTGAAATATTTCAAAGTCCCATGCAGGCCAGAATTTTTTCAAAGTCCCATGCTGGCCAGAATTTTTTCTAAGTCTGATGCCTGGCTGAAAATTTTCAAAGTCTCATGCTGGCCAGAATTTTTTCTAAGTCTGACGCCTGCCTGAAATATTTCAAAGTCCCATGCAGGCCAGAATTTTTTCTAAGTCTGACGCCTGGCCGAAAATTTTCAAAGTCCATGCTGGCCAGAATTTTTTCTAAGTCTGACGCCTGCCTGAAATATTTCAAAGTCCCATGCAGGCCAGAATTTTTTCTAAGTCTGACGCCTGGCCGAAAATTTTCAAAGTCCCATGCAGGCCAGAATTTTTTCTAAGTCTGACTCCTGGCCGAAAATTTTCAAAGTCTCATGCTGGCCAGAATTTTTTCTAAGTCTGACGCCTGCCTGAAATATTTCAAAGTCCCATGCAGGCCAGAATTTCTTCTAAGTCTGACGCCTGGCCGAAAATTTTCAAAGTCCATGCTGGCCAGAATTTTTTCTAAGTCTGACGCCTGGCTGAAAATTTTCAAAGTCCTATGCTGGCCAGAATTTTTTCAAAGTCCCATGCTGGCCAGAATTTTTTCTAAGTCTGACGCCTGGCCGAAAATTTTCAAAGTCCCATGCTGGCCAGAATTTTTTCTAAGTCTGACGCCTGCCTGAAATATTTCAAAGTCCTATGCTGGCCAGAATTTTTTCAAAGTCCCATGCTGGCCAGAATTTTTTCTGTCTGACGCCTGGCCGAAAATTTTCAAAGTCCCATGCTGGCCAGAATTTTTTCTAAGTCTGACGCCTGCCTGAAATATTTCAAAGTCCCATGCAGGCCAGAATTTTTTCTAAGTCTGACGCCTGGCCGAAAATTTTCAAAGTCCCATGCAGGCCAGAATTTTTTCTAAGTCTGACTCCTGGCCGAAAATTTTCAAAGTCTCATGCTGGCCAGAATTTTTTCTAAGTCTGACGCCTGCCTGAAATATTTCAAAGTCCCATGCAGGCCAGAATTTCTTCTAAGTCTGACGCCTGGCCGAAAATTTTCAAAGTCCATGCTGGCCAGAATTTTTTCTAAGTCTGACGCCTGGCTGAAAATTTTCAAAGTCCTATGCTGGCCAGAATTTTTTCAAAGTCCCATGCTGGCCAGAATTTTTTCTAAGTCTGACGCCTGGCCGAAAATTTTCAAAGTCCCATGCTGGCCAGAATTTTTTCTAAGTCTGACGCCTGCCTGAAATATTTCAAAGTCCCATGCTGGCCAGAATTTTTTCTAAGTCTGACGCCTGGCCGAAAATTTTCAAAGTCCCATGCTGGCCAGAATTTTTTCTAAGTCTGACGCCTGCCTGAAATATTTCAAAGTCCCATGCAGGCCAGAATTTTTTCTAAGTCTGACTCCTGGCCGAAAATTTTCAAAGTCCCATGCTGTCCAGAATTTTTTCAAAGTCCCATGCTGTCCAGAATTTTTTCAAAGTCCCATGCTGGCCAGAATTTTTTCAAAGTCCCATGCTGGCCAGAATTTTTTCTAAGTCTGACGCCTGCCTGAAATATTTCAAAGTCCCATGCAGGCCAGAATTTTTTCAAAGTCCCATGCTGGCCAGAATTTTTTCTAAGTCTGATGCCTGGCTGAAAATTTTCAAAGTCTCATGCTGGCCAGAATTTTTTCTAAGTCTGACGCCTGCCTGAAATATTTCAAAGTCCCATGCAGGCCAGAATTTTTTCTAAGTCTGACGCCTGGCCGAAAATTTTCAAAGTCCCATGCTGGCCAGAATTTTTTCAAAGTCCCATGCTGGCCAGAATTTTTTCTAAGTTTGACGCCTGCCTGAAATATTTCAAAGTCCCATACTGTCCAGAAAATTTTCAAAGTCCCATGCAGGCCAGAATTTTTTCTAAGTCTGACGCCTGGCCGAAAATTTTCAAAGTCCCATGCTGGCCAGAATTTTTTCAAAGTCCCATGGTGGCCAGAATTTTTTCTAAGTCTGACGCCTGGCAGAAAATTTTCAAAGTCCCATGCTGGCCAGAATTTTTTCTAAGTCTGACGCCTGGCCGAAAATTTTCAAAGTCCCATGCTGTCCAGAATTTTTTCAAAGTCCCATGCTGGCCAGAATTTTTTCAAAGTCCCATGCTGGCCAGAATTTTTTCTAAGTCTGACGCCTGGCTGAAAATTTTCAAAGTCCCATGCTGGCCAGAATTTTTTCTAAGTCCCATGCTGTCCAGAATTTTTTCAAAGTCCCATGCTGGCCAGAATTTTTTCAAAGTCCCATGCTGGCCAGAATTTTTTCAAAGTCCCATGCTGGCCAGAATTTTTTCAAAGTCCCATGCTGGCCAGAATTTTTTCAAAGTCCCATGCTGGCCAGAATTTTTTCAAAGTCCCATGCTGGCCAGAAATTTTTCAAAGTCCCATGCTGGCCAGAATTTTTTCAAAGTCCCATGCTGGCCAGAATTTTTTCTAAGTCTGACGCTTGGCCAAAAATTTTCAAAGTCCCATGCTGTCCAGAATTTTTTCTAAGTCTGACACCTGGCCGAAAATGTTCAAAGTCCCATGCAGGCCAGAATTTTTTCTAAGTCTGACTCCTGGCCGAAAATTTTCAAAGTCCCATGCTGGCCAGAATTTTTTCTAAGTCGACGCCTGGCTGAAAATTTTCAAAGTCCCATGCTGGCCAGAATTTTTTCTAAGTCTGACGCCTGGCCGAAAATTTTCAAAGTCCCATGCTGGCCAGAATTTTTTCTAAGTCTGACGCCTGCCTGAAATATTTCAAAGTCCCATGCAGGCCAGAATTTTTTCAAAGTCCCATGCTGGCCAGAATATTTTCTAAGTCTGACGCCTGCCTGAAATATTTAAAAGTCCCATGCAGGCCAGAATTTTTTCTAAGTCCCATGCTGGCCAGAATTTTTTCAAAGTCCCATGCAGGCCAGAATTTTTTCTAAGTCTGACTCCTGGCCGAAAATTTTCAAAGTCCCATGCAGGCCAGAATTTTTTCTAAGTCTGACGCCTGGCCGAAAATTTTCAAAGTCCCATGCTGGCCAGAATTTTTTCTAAGTCTGACGCCTGGCCGAAAATTTTCAAAGTCCCATGCTGGCCAGAATTTTTTCTAAGTCTGACGCCTGCCTGAAATATTTCAAAGTCCCATGCAGGCCAGAATTTTTTCAAAGTCCCATGCTGGCCAGAATTTTTTCTAAGTCTGACGCCTGGCCGAAAATTTTCAAAGTCCCATGCTGGCCAGAATTTTTTCTAAGTCTGATGCCTGGCTGAAAATTTACAAAGTCCCATGCTGTCCAGAATTTTTTCAAAGTCCCATGGTGGCCAGAATTTTTTCTAAGTCTGACGCCTGGCCGAAAATTTTCAAAGTCCCATGCTGGCCAGAATTTTTTCTAAGTCTGACGCCTGGCCGAAAATTTTCAAAGTCCCATGCTGTCCAGAATTTTTTCAAAGTCCCATGCTGGCCAGAATTTTTTCAAAGTCCCATGCTGGCCAGAATTTTTTCAAAGTCCCATGCTGGCCAGAATTTTTTCTAAGTCTGACGCCTGCCTGAAATATTTCAAAGTCCCATGCGGGCCAGAATTTTTTCTAAGTCTGATGCCTGGCTGAAAATTTTCAAAGTCCCATGCTGGCCAGAATTTTTTCTAAGTCTGACGCCTGGCTGAAAATTTTCAAAGTCCAATGCTGGCCAGAATTTTTTCTAAGTCTGACGCCTGGCTGAAAATTTTCAAAGTCCTATGCTGGCCAGAATTTTTTCAAAGTCCCATGCTGGCCAGAATTTTTTCTAAGTCTGACGCCTGGCCGAAAATTTTCAAAGTCCCATGCTGGCCAGAATTTTTCTAAGTCTGACGCTTGGCCAAAAATGTTCAAAGTCCCATGCTGGCCAGAATTTTTTCAAAGTCCCATGCTGGCCAGAAATTTTTCAAAGTCCCATGCTGGCCAGAATTTTTTCAAAGTCCCATGCTGGCCAGAATTTTTTCTAAGTCTGACTCCTGGCCGAAAATTTTCAAAGTCCCATGCTGGCCAGAATTTTTTCAAAGTCCCATGCTGGCCAGAAATTTTTCAAAGTCCCATGCTGGCCAGAATTTTTTCAAAGTCCCAAGCTAGCCAGAATTTTTTCTAAGTCTGACGCCTGGCCGAAAATTTTCAAAGTCCCATGCTGGCCAGAATTTTTTCGAAGTCTGATGCCTGCCTGAAAATTTTCAAAGTCCCAAGCTAGCCAGAATTCTTTCTAAGTCTGACGCCTGGCCGAAAATTTTCAAAGTCCCATGCTGGCCAGAATTTTTTCTAAGTCTGACGCTTGGCCAAAAATTTTCAAAGTCCCATGCTGGCCAGAATTTTTTCAAAGTCCCATGCTGGCCAGAAATTTTTCAAAGTCCCATGCTGGCCAGAATTTTTTCAAAGTCCCATGCTGGCCAGAATTTTTTCTAAGTCTGACTCCTGGCCGAAAATTTTCAAAGTCCCATGCTGGCCAGAATTTTTTCTAAGTCTGACGCCTGCCTGAAATATTTCAAAGTCCCATGCTGTCCAGAATTTTTTCTAAGTCTGACGCCTGGCCGAAAATTTTCAAAGTCCCATGCTGGCCAGAATTTTTTCTAAGTCCCATGCTGGCCAGAATTTTTTCAAAGTCCCATGCTGGCCAGAATTTTTTCTAAGTCTGACGCTTGGCCAAAAATTTTCAAAGTCCCATGCTGGCCAGAATTTTTTCAAAGTCCCATGCTGGCCAGAAATTTTTCAAAGTCCCATGCTGGCCAGAATTTTTTCAAAGTCCCATGCTGGCCAGAATTTTTTCTAAGTCTGACTCCTGGCCGAAAATTTTCAAAGTCCCATGCTGGCCAGAATTTTTTCAAAGTCCCATGCTGGCCAGAAATTTTTCAAAGTCCCATGCTGGCCAGAATTTTTTCAAAGTCCCAAGCTAGCCAGAATTTTTTCTAAGTCTGACGCCTGGCCGAAAATTTTCAAAGTCCCATGCTGGCCAGAATTTTTTCGAAGTCTGATGCCTGCCTGAAAATTTTCAAAGTCCCAAGCTAGCCAGAATTCTTTCTAAGTCTGACGCCTGGCCGAAAATTTTCAAAGTCCCATGCTGGCCAGAATTTTTTCTAAGTCTGACGCTTGGCCAAAAATTTTCAAAGTCCCATGCTGGCCAGAATTTTTTCAAAGTCCCATGCTGGCCAGAAATTTTTCAAAGTCCCATGCTGGCCAGAATTTTTTCAAAGTCCCATGCTGGCCAGAATTTTTTCTAAGTCTGACTCCTGGCCGAAAATTTTCAAAGTCCCATGCTGGCCAGAATTTTTTCTAAGTCTGACGCCTGCCTGAAATATTTCAAAGTCCCATGCTGTCCAGAATTTTTTCTAAGTCTGACGCCTGGCCGAAAATTTTCAAAGTCCCATGCTGGCCAGAATTTTTTCTAAGTCCCATGCTGGCCAGAATTTTTTCAAAGTCCCATGCTGGCCAGAATTTTTTCTAAGTCTGACGCTTGGCCAAAAATTTTCAAAGTCCCATGCTGGCCAGAATTTTTTCAAAGTCCCATGCTGGCCAGAATTTTTTCTAAGTCTGACTCCTGGCCGAAAATTTTCAAAGTCCCATGCTGGCCAGAATTTTTTCTAAGTCTGACGCCTGCCTGAAATATTTCAAAGTCCCATGCTGTCCAGAATTTTTTCTAAGTCTGACGCCTGGCCGAAAATTTTCAAAGTCCCATGCTGGCCAGAATTTTTTCTAAGTCCCATGCTGGCCAGAATTTTTTCAAAGTACCATGCTGGCCAGAATTTTTTCTAAGTCTGACGCTTGGCCAAAAATTTTCAAAGTCCCATGCTGGCCAGAATTTTTTCAAAGTCCCATGCTGGCCAGAATTTTTTCTAAGTCTGACGCCTGGCCGAAAATTTTCAAAGTCCCATGCTGTCCAGAATTTTTTCAAAGTCCCATGCTGTCCAGAATTTTTTCAAAGTCCCATGCTGGCCAGAATTTTTTCTAAGTCTGACGCTTGCCTGAAATATTTCAAAGTCCCATGTGGGCCAGAATTTTTTCTAAGTCTGATGCCTGGCTGAAAATTTTCAAAGTCCCATGCTGGCCAGAATTTTTTCTAAGTCTGACGCCTGCCTGAAATATTTCAAAGTCCCATGCAGGCCAGAATTTTTTCTAAGTCTGACGCCTGGCCGAAAATGTTCAAAGTCCCATGCAGGCCAGAATTTTTTCTAAGTCTGACTCCTGGCCGAAAATTTTCAAAGTCCCATGCAGGCCAGAATTTTTTCTAAGTCTGACGCCTGGCCGAAAATTTTCAAAGTCCCATGCTGGCCAGAATTTTTTCTAAGTCTGACGCCTGGCCGAAAATTTTCAAAGTCCCATGCAGGCCAGAATTTTTTCTAAGTCTGACTCCTGGCCGAAAATTTTCTAAGTCCCATGCTGGCCAGAATTTTTTCTAAGTCTGACGCCTGCCTGAAATATTTCAAAGTCCCATGCAGGCCAGAATTTTTTCAAAGTCCCATGCAGGCCAGAATTTTTTCTAAGTCTGACGCCTGGCCGAAAATTTTCAAAGTCCATGCTGGCCAGAATTTTTTCTAAGTCTGATGCCTGGCTGAAAATTTTCAAAGTCCAATGCTGGCCAGAATTTTTTCTAAGTCTGACGCCTGGCCGAAAATTTTCAAAGTCCTATGCTGGCCAGAATTTTTTCAAAGTCCCATGCTGGCCAGAATTTTTTCTAAGTCTGACGCCTGGCCGAAAATTTTCAAAGTCCTATGCTGGCCAGAATTTTTTCAAAGTCCCATGCTGGCCAGAATTTTTTCTAAGTCTGACGCCTGGCCGAAAATTTTCAAAGTCCCATGCTGGCCAGAATTTTTTCTAAGTCTGACGCCTGCCTGAAATATTTCAAAGTCCCATGCAGGCCAGAATTTTTTCTAAGTCTGACTCCTGGCCGAAAATTTTCAAAGTCCCATGCTGTCCAGAATTTTTTCAAAGTCCCATGCTGGCCAGAATTTTTTCAAAGTCCCATGCTGGCCAGAATTTTTTCAAAGTCCCATGCTGGCCAGAATTTTTTCTAAGTCTGACGCCTGCCTGAAATATTTCAAAGTCCCATGCAGGCCAGAATTTTTTCAAAGTCCCATGCTGGCCAGAATTTTTTCTAAGTCTGATGCCTGGCTGAAAATTTTCAAAGTCTCATGCTGGCCAGAATTTTTTCTAAGTCTGACGCCTGCCTGAAATATTTCAAAGTCCCATGCAGGCCAGAATTTTTTCTAAGTCTGACGCCTGGCCGAAAATTTTCAAAGTCCATGCTGGCCAGAATTTTTTCTAAGTCTGACGCCTGCCTGAAATATTTCAAAGTCCCATGCAGGCCAGAATTTTTTCTAAGTCTGACGCCTGGCCGAAAATTTTCAAAGTCCCATGCAGGCCAGAATTTTTTCTAAGTCTGACTCCTGGCCGAAAATTTTCAAAGTCTCATGCTGGCCAGAATTTTTTCTAAGTCTGACGCCTGCCTGAAATATTTCAAAGTCCCATGCAGGCCAGAATTTCTTCTAAGTCTGACGCCTGGCCGAAAATTTTCAAAGTCCATGCTGGCCAGAATTTTTTCTAAGTCTGACGCCTGGCTGAAAATTTTCAAAGTCCTATGCTGGCCAGAATTTTTTCAAAGTCCCATGCTGGCCAGAATTTTTTCTAAGTCTGACGCCTGGCCGAAAATTTTCAAAGTCCCATGCTGGCCAGAATTTTTTCTAAGTCTGACGCCTGCCTGAAATATTTCAAAGTCCTATGCTGGCCAGAATTTTTTCAAAGTCCCATGCTGGCCAGAATTTTTTCTGTCTGACGCCTGGCCGAAAATTTTCAAAGTCCCATGCTGGCCAGAATTTTTTCTAAGTCTGACGCCTGCCTGAAATATTTCAAAGTCCCATGCAGGCCAGAATTTTTTCTAAGTCTGACGCCTGGCCGAAAATTTTCAAAGTCCCATGCAGGCCAGAATTTTTTCTAAGTCTGACTCCTGGCCGAAAATTTTCAAAGTCTCATGCTGGCCAGAATTTTTTCTAAGTCTGACGCCTGCCTGAAATATTTCAAAGTCCCATGCAGGCCAGAATTTCTTCTAAGTCTGACGCCTGGCCGAAAATTTTCAAAGTCCATGCTGGCCAGAATTTTTTCTAAGTCTGACGCCTGGCTGAAAATTTTCAAAGTCCTATGCTGGCCAGAATTTTTTCAAAGTCCCATGCTGGCCAGAATTTTTTCTAAGTCTGACGCCTGGCCGAAAATTTTCAAAGTCCCATGCTGGCCAGAATTTTTTCTAAGTCTGACGCCTGCCTGAAATATTTCAAAGTCCCATGCTGGCCAGAATTTTTTCTAAGTCTGACGCCTGGCCGAAAATTTTCAAAGTCCCATGCTGGCCAGAATTTTTTCTAAGTCTGACGCCTGCCTGAAATATTTCAAAGTCCCATGCAGGCCAGAATTTTTTCTAAGTCTGACTCCTGGCCGAAAATTTTCAAAGTCCCATGCTGTCCAGAATTTTTTCAAAGTCCCATGCTGTCCAGAATTTTTTCAAAGTCCCATGCTGGCCAGAATTTTTTCAAAGTCCCATGCTGGCCAGAATTTTTTCTAAGTCTGACGCCTGCCTGAAATATTTCAAAGTCCCATGCAGGCCAGAATTTTTTCAAAGTCCCATGCTGGCCAGAATTTTTTCTAAGTCTGATGCCTGGCTGAAAATTTTCAAAGTCTCATGCTGGCCAGAATTTTTTCTAAGTCTGACGCCTGCCTGAAATATTTCAAAGTCCCATGCAGGCCAGAATTTTTTCTAAGTCTGACGCCTGGCCGAAAATTTTCAAAGTCCCATGCTGGCCAGAATTTTTTCAAAGTCCCATGCTGGCCAGAATTTTTTCTAAGTTTGACGCCTGCCTGAAATATTTCAAAGTCCCATACTGTCCAGAAAATTTTCAAAGTCCCATGCAGGCCAGAATTTTTTCTAAGTCTGACGCCTGGCCGAAAATTTTCAAAGTCCCATGCTGGCCAGAATTTTTTCAAAGTCCCATGGTGGCCAGAATTTTTTCTAAGTCTGACGCCTGGCAGAAAATTTTCAAAGTCCCATGCTGGCCAGAATTTTTTCTAAGTCTGACGCCTGGCCGAAAATTTTCAAAGTCCCATGCTGTCCAGAATTTTTTCAAAGTCCCATGCTGGCCAGAATTTTTTCAAAGTCCCATGCTGGCCAGAATTTTTTCTAAGTCTGACGCCTGGCTGAAAATTTTCAAAGTCCCATGCTGGCCAGAATTTTTTCTAAGTCCCATGCTGTCCAGAATTTTTTCAAAGTCCCATGCTGGCCAGAATTTTTTCAAAGTCCCATGCTGGCCAGAATTTTTTCAAAGTCCCATGCTGGCCAGAATTTTTTCAAAGTCCCATGCTGGCCAGAATTTTTTCAAAGTCCCATGCTGGCCAGAATTTTTTCAAAGTCCCATGCTGGCCAGAAATTTTTCAAAGTCCCATGCTGGCCAGAATTTTTTCAAAGTCCCATGCTGGCCAGAATTTTTTCTAAGTCTGACGCTTGGCCAAAAATTTTCAAAGTCCCATGCTGTCCAGAATTTTTTCTAAGTCTGACACCTGGCCGAAAATGTTCAAAGTCCCATGCAGGCCAGAATTTTTTCTAAGTCTGACTCCTGGCCGAAAATTTTCAAAGTCCCATGCTGGCCAGAATTTTTTCTAAGTCGACGCCTGGCTGAAAATTTTCAAAGTCCCATGCTGGCCAGAATTTTTTCTAAGTCTGACGCCTGGCCGAAAATTTTCAAAGTCCCATGCTGGCCAGAATTTTTTCTAAGTCTGACGCCTGCCTGAAATATTTCAAAGTCCCATGCAGGCCAGAATTTTTTCAAAGTCCCATGCTGGCCAGAATATTTTCTAAGTCTGACGCCTGCCTGAAATATTTAAAAGTCCCATGCAGGCCAGAATTTTTTCTAAGTCCCATGCTGGCCAGAATTTTTTCAAAGTCCCATGCAGGCCAGAATTTTTTCTAAGTCTGACTCCTGGCCGAAAATTTTCAAAGTCCCATGCAGGCCAGAATTTTTTCTAAGTCTGACGCCTGGCCGAAAATTTTCAAAGTCCCATGCTGGCCAGAATTTTTTCTAAGTCTGACGCCTGGCCGAAAATTTTCAAAGTCCCATGCTGGCCAGAATTTTTTCTAAGTCTGACGCCTGCCTGAAATATTTCAAAGTCCCATGCAGGCCAGAATTTTTTCAAAGTCCCATGCTGGCCAGAATTTTTTCTAAGTCTGACGCCTGGCCGAAAATTTTCAAAGTCCCATGCTGGCCAGAATTTTTTCTAAGTCTGATGCCTGGCTGAAAATTTACAAAGTCCCATGCTGTCCAGAATTTTTTCAAAGTCCCATGGTGGCCAGAATTTTTTCTAAGTCTGACGCCTGGCCGAAAATTTTCAAAGTCCCATGCTGGCCAGAATTTTTTCTAAGTCTGACGCCTGGCCGAAAATTTTCAAAGTCCCATGCTGTCCAGAATTTTTTCAAAGTCCCATGCTGGCCAGAATTTTTTCAAAGTCCCATGCTGGCCAGAATTTTTTCAAAGTCCCATGCTGGCCAGAATTTTTTCTAAGTCTGACGCCTGCCTGAAATATTTCAAAGTCCCATGCGGGCCAGAATTTTTTCTAAGTCTGATGCCTGGCTGAAAATTTTCAAAGTCCCATGCTGGCCAGAATTTTTTCTAAGTCTGACGCCTGGCTGAAAATTTTCAAAGTCCAATGCTGGCCAGAATTTTTTCTAAGTCTGACGCCTGGCTGAAAATTTTCAAAGTCCTATGCTGGCCAGAATTTTTTCAAAGTCCCATGCTGGCCAGAATTTTTTCTAAGTCTGACGCCTGGCCGAAAATTTTCAAAGTCCCATGCTGGCCAGAATTTTTCTAAGTCTGACGCTTGGCCAAAAATGTTCAAAGTCCCATGCTGGCCAGAATTTTTTCAAAGTCCCATGCTGGCCAGAAATTTTTCAAAGTCCCATGCTGGCCAGAATTTTTTCAAAGTCCCATGCTGGCCAGAATTTTTTCTAAGTCTGACTCCTGGCCGAAAATTTTCAAAGTCCCATGCTGGCCAGAATTTTTTCAAAGTCCCATGCTGGCCAGAAATTTTTCAAAGTCCCATGCTGGCCAGAATTTTTTCAAAGTCCCAAGCTAGCCAGAATTTTTTCTAAGTCTGACGCCTGGCCGAAAATTTTCAAAGTCCCATGCTGGCCAGAATTTTTTCGAAGTCTGATGCCTGCCTGAAAATTTTCAAAGTCCCAAGCTAGCCAGAATTCTTTCTAAGTCTGACGCCTGGCCGAAAATTTTCAAAGTCCCATGCTGGCCAGAATTTTTTCTAAGTCTGACGCTTGGCCAAAAATTTTCAAAGTCCCATGCTGGCCAGAATTTTTTCAAAGTCCCATGCTGGCCAGAAATTTTTCAAAGTCCCATGCTGGCCAGAATTTTTTCAAAGTCCCATGCTGGCCAGAATTTTTTCTAAGTCTGACTCCTGGCCGAAAATTTTCAAAGTCCCATGCTGGCCAGAATTTTTTCTAAGTCTGACGCCTGCCTGAAATATTTCAAAGTCCCATGCTGTCCAGAATTTTTTCTAAGTCTGACGCCTGGCCGAAAATTTTCAAAGTCCCATGCTGGCCAGAATTTTTTCTAAGTCCCATGCTGGCCAGAATTTTTTCAAAGTCCCATGCTGGCCAGAATTTTTTCTAAGTCTGACGCTTGGCCAAAAATTTTCAAAGTCCCATGCTGGCCAGAATTTTTTCAAAGTCCCATGCTGGCCAGAATTTTTTCTAAGTCTGACTCCTGGCCGAAAATTTTCAAAGTCCCATGCTGGCCAGAATTTTTTCTAAGTCTGACGCCTGCCTGAAATATTTCAAAGTCCCATGCTGTCCAGAATTTTTTCTAAGTCTGACGCCTGGCCGAAAATTTTCAAAGTCCCATGCTGGCCAGAATTTTTTCTAAGTCCCATGCTGGCCAGAATTTTTTCAAAGTACCATGCTGGCCAGAATTTTTTCTAAGTCTGACGCTTGGCCAAAAATTTTCAAAGTCCCATGCTGGCCAGAATTTTTTCAAAGTCCCATGCTGGCCAGAATTTTTTCTAAGTCTGACGCCTGGCCGAAAATTTTCAAAGTCCCATGCTGTCCAGAATTTTTTCAAAGTCCCATGCTGTCCAGAATTTTTTCAAAGTCCCATGCTGGCCAGAATTTTTTCTAAGTCTGACGCTTGCCTGAAATATTTCAAAGTCCCATGTGGGCCAGAATTTTTTCTAAGTCTGATGCCTGGCTGAAAATTTTCAAAGTCCCATGCTGGCCAGAATTTTTTCTAAGTCTGACGCCTGCCTGAAATATTTCAAAGTCCCATGCAGGCCAGAATTTTTTCTAAGTCTGACGCCTGGCCGAAAATGTTCAAAGTCCCATGCAGGCCAGAATTTTTTCTAAGTCTGACTCCTGGCCGAAAATTTTCAAAGTCCCATGCAGGCCAGAATTTTTTCTAAGTCTGACGCCTGGCCGAAAATTTTCAAAGTCCCATGCTGGCCAGAATTTTTTCTAAGTCTGACGCCTGGCCGAAAATTTTCAAAGTCCCATGCAGGCCAGAATTTTTTCTAAGTCTGACTCCTGGCCGAAAATTTTCTAAGTCCCATGCTGGCCAGAATTTTTTCTAAGTCTGACGCCTGCCTGAAATATTTCAAAGTCCCATGCAGGCCAGAATTTTTTCAAAGTCCCATGCAGGCCAGAATTTTTTCTAAGTCTGACGCCTGGCCGAAAATTTTCAAAGTCCATGCTGGCCAGAATTTTTTCTAAGTCTGATGCCTGGCTGAAAATTTTCAAAGTCCAATGCTGGCCAGAATTTTTTCTAAGTCTGACGCCTGGCCGAAAATTTTCAAAGTCCTATGCTGGCCAGAATTTTTTCAAAGTCCCATGCTGGCCAGAATTTTTTCTAAGTCTGACGCCTGGCCGAAAATTTTCAAAGTCCTATGCTGGCCAGAATTTTTTCAAAGTCCCATGCTGGCCAGAATTTTTTCTAAGTCTGACGCCTGGCCGAAAATTTTCAAAGTCCCATGCTGGCCAGAATTTTTTCTAAGTCTGACGCCTGCCTGAAATATTTCAAAGTCCCATGCAGGCCAGAATTTTTTCTAAGTCTGACTCCTGGCCGAAAATTTTCAACGTCCCATGCTGTCCAGAATTTTTTCAAAGTCCCATGCTGTCCAGAATTTTTTCAAAGTCCCATGCTGGCCAGAATTTTTTCAAAGTCCCATGCTGGCCAGAATTTTTTCTAAGTCTGACGCCTGGCCGAAAATGTTCAAAGTCCCATGCAGGCCAGAATTTTTTCTAAGTCTGACTCCTGGCCGAAAATTTTCAAAGTCCCATGCAGGCCAGAATTTTTTCTAAGTCTGACGCCTGGCCGAAAATGTTCAAAGTCCCATGCAGGCCAGAATTTTTTCTAAGTCTGACTCCTGGCCGAAAATTTTCAAAGTCCCATGCAGGCCAGAATTTTTTCTAAGTCTGACGCCTGGCCGAAAATTTTCAAAGTCCCATGCTGGCCAGAATTTTTTCTAAGTCTGACGCCTGGCCGAAAATTTTCAAAGTCCCATGCAGGCCAGAATTTTTTCTAAGTCTGACTCCTGGCCGAAAATTTTCTAAGTCCCATGCTGGCCAGAATTTTTTCTAAGTCTGACGCCTGCCTGAAATATTTCAAAGTCCCATGCAGGCCAGAATTTTTTCAAAGTCCCATGCAGGCCAGAATTTTTTCTAAGTCTGACGCCTGGCCGAAAATTTTCAAAGTCCATGCTGGCCAGAATTTTTTCTAAGTCTGATGCCTGGCTGAAAATTTTCAAAGTCCAATGCTGGCCAGAATTTTTTCTAAGTCTGACGCCTGGCCGAAAATTTTCAAAGTCCTATGCTGGCCAGAATTTTTTCAAAGTCCCATGCTGGCCAGAATTTTTTCTAAGTCTGACGCCTGGCCGAAAATTTTCAAAGTCCTATGCTGGCCAGAATTTTTTCAAAGTCCCATGCTGGCCAGAATTTTTTCTAAGTCTGACGCCTGGCCGAAAATTTTCAAAGTCCCATGCTGGCCAGAATTTTTTCTAAGTCTGACGCCTGCCTGAAATATTTCAAAGTCCCATGCAGGCCAGAATTTTTTCTAAGTCTGACTCCTGGCCGAAAATTTTCAAAGTCCCATGCTGTCCAGAATTTTTTCAAAGTCCCATGCTGGCCAGAATTTTTTCAAAGTCCCATGCTGGCCAGAATTTTTTCTAAGTCTGACGCCTGCCTGAAATATTTCAAAGTCCCATGCAGGCCAGAATTTTTTCAAAGTCCCATGCTGGCCAGAATTTTTTCTAAGTCTGATGCCTGGCTGAAAATTTTCAAAGTCTCATGCTGGCCAGAATTTTTTCTAAGTCTGACGCCTGCCTGAAATATTTCAAAGTCCCATGCAGGCCAGAATTTTTTCTAAGTCTGACGCCTGGCCGAAAATGTTCAAAGTCCATGCTGGCCAGAATTTTTTCTAAGTCTGACGCCTGGCTGAAAATTTTCAAAGTCCTATGCTGGCCAGAATTTTTTCAAAGTCCCATGCTGGCCAGAATTTTTTCTGTCTGACGCCTGGCCGAAAATTTTCAAAGTCCCATGCTGGCCAGAATTTTTTCTAAGTCTGACGCCTGCCTGAAATATTTCAAAGTCCCATGCAGGCCAGAATTTTTTCTAAGTCTGACGCCTGGCCGAAAATTTTCAAAGTCCCATGCAGGCCAGAATTTTTTCTAAGTCTGACTCCTGGCCGAAAATTTTCAAAGTCTCATGCTGGCCAGAATTTTTTCTAAGTCTGACGCCTGCCTGAAATATTTCAAAGTCCCATGCAGGCCAGAATTTCTTCTAAGTCTGACGCCTGGCCGAAAATTTTCAAAGTCCATGCTGGCCAGAATTTTTTCTAAGTCTGACGCCTGGCTGAAAATTTTCAAAGTCCTATGCTGGCCAGAATTTTTTCAAAGTCCCATGCTGGCCAGAATTTTTTCTAAGTCTGACGCCTGGCCGAAAATTTTCAAAGTCCCATGCTGGCCAGAATTTTTTCTAAGTCTGACGCCTGCCTGAAATATTTCAAAGTCCCATGCTGGCCAGAATTTTTTCTAAGTCTGACGCCTGGCCGAAAATTTTCAAAGTCCCATGCTGGCCAGAATTTTTTCTAAGTCTGACGCCTGCCTGAAATATTTCAAAGTCCCATGCAGGCCAGAATTTTTTCTAAGTCTGACGCCTGGCCGAAAATTTTCAAAGTCCTATGCTGGCCAGAATTTTTTCAAAGTCCCATGCTGGCCAGAATTTTTTCTAAGTCTGACGCCTGGCCGAAAATTTTCAAAGTCCCATGCTGGCCAGAATTTTTTCTAAGTCTGACGCCTGCCTGAAATATTTCAAAGTCCCATGCAGGCCAGAATTTTTTCTAAGTCTGACTCCTGGCCGAAAATTTTCAAAGTCCCATGCTGTCCAGAATTTTTTCAAAGTCCCATGCTGTCCAGAATTTTTTCAAAGTCCCATGCTGGCCAGAATTTTTTCAAAGTCCCATGCTGGCCAGAATTTTTTCTAAGTCTGACGCCTGCCTGAAATATTTCAAAGTCCCATGCAGGCCAGAATTTTTTCAAAGTCCCATGCTGGCCAGAATTTTTTCTAAGTCTGATGCCTGGCTGAAAATTTTCAAAGTCTCATGCTGGCCAGAATTTTTTCTAAGTCTGACGCCTGCCTGAAATATTTCAAAGTCCCATGCAGGCCAGAATTTTTTCTAAGTCTGACGCCTGGCCGAAAATTTTCAAAGTCCATGCTGGCCAGAATTTTTTCTAAGTCTGACGCCTGGCTGAAAATTTTCAAAGTCCTATGCTGGCCAGAATTTTTTCAAAGTCCCATGCTGGCCAGAATTTTTTCTGTCTGACGCCTGGCCGAAAATTTTCAAAGTCCCATGCTGGCCAGAATTTTTTCTAAGTCTGACGCCTGCCTGAAATATTTCAAAGTCCCATGCAGGCCAGAATTTTTTCTAAGTCTGACGCCTGGCCGAAAATTTTCAAAGTCCCATGCAGGCCAGAATTTTTTCTAAGTCTGACTCCTGGCCGAAAATTTTCAAAGTCTCATGCTGGCCAGAATTTTTTCTAAGTCTGACGCCTGCCTGAAATATTTCAAAGTCCCATGCAGGCCAGAATTTCTTCTAA
Organism: Festucalex cinctus; assembly: GCF_051991245.1. Classification (NCBI taxonomy): domain Eukaryota; kingdom Metazoa; phylum Chordata; class Actinopteri; order Syngnathiformes; family Syngnathidae; genus Festucalex; species Festucalex cinctus. Next base: position 22,883,493 of record NC_135419.1, on the reverse strand, counting down.
GTCTGACGCCTGGCCGAAAATTTTCAAAGTCCATGCTGGCCAGAATTTTTTCTAAGTCTGACGCCTGGCTGAAAATTTTCAAAGTCCTATGCTGGCCAGAATTTTTTCAAAGTCCCATGCTGGCCAGAATTTTTTCTAAGTCTGACGCCTGGCCGAAAATTTTCAAAGTCCCATGCTGGCCAGAATTTTTTCTAAGTCTGACGCCTGCCTGAAATATTTCAAAGTCCCATGCTGGCCAGAATTTTTTCTAAGTCTGACGCCTGGCCGAAAATTTTCAAAGTCCCATGCTGGCCAGAATTTTTTCTAAGTCTGACGCCTGCCTGAAATATTTCAAAGTCCCATGCAGGCCAGAATTTTTTCTAAGTCTGACTCCTGGCCGAAAATTTTCAAAGTCCCATGCTGTCCAGAATTTTTTCAAAGTCCCATGCTGTCCAGAATTTTTTCAAAGTCCCATGCTGGCCAGAATTTTTTCAAAGTCCCATGCTGGCCAGAATTTTTTCTAAGTCTGACGCCTGCCTGAAATATTTCAAAGTCCCATGCAGGCCAGAATTTTTTCAAAGTCCCATGCTGGCCAGAATTTTTTCTAAGTCTGATGCCTGGCTGAAAATTTTCAAAGTCTCATGCTGGCCAGAATTTTTTCTAAGTCTGACGCCTGCCTGAAATATTTCAAAGTCCCATGCAGGCCAGAATTTTTTCTAAGTCTGACGCCTGGCCGAAAATTTTCAAAGTCCCATGCTGGCCAGAATTTTTTCAAAGTCCCATGCTGGCCAGAATTTTTTCTAAGTTTGACGCCTGCCTGAAATATTTCAAAGTCCCATACTGTCCAGAAAATTTTCAAAGTCCCATGCAGGCCAGAATTTTTTCTAAGTCTGACGCCTGGCCGAAAATTTTCAAAGTCCCATGCTGGCCAGAATTTTTTCAAAGTCCCATGGTGGCCAGAATTTTTTCTAAGTCTGACGCCTGGCAGAAAATTTTCAAAGTCCCATGCTGGCCAGAATTTTTTCTAAGTCTGACGCCTGGCCGAAAATTTTCAAAGTCCCATGCTGTCCAGAATTTTTTCAAAGTCCCATGCTGGCCAGAATTTTTTCAAAGTCCCATGCTGGCCAGAATTTTTTCTAAGTCTGACGCCTGGCTGAAAATTTTCAAAGTCCCATGCTGGCCAGAATTTTTTCTAAGTCCCATGCTGTCCAGAATTTTTTCAAAGTCCCATGCTGGCCAGAATTTTTTCAAAGTCCCATGCTGGCCAGAATTTTTTCAAAGTCCCATGCTGGCCAGAATTTTTTCAAAGTCCCATGCTGGCCAGAATTTTTTCAAAGTCCCATGCTGGCCAGAATTTTTTCAAAGTCCCATGCTGGCCAGAATTTTTTCAAAGTCCCATGCTGGCCAGAAATTTTTCAAAGTCCCATGCTGGCCAGAATTTTTTCAAAGTCCCATGCTGGCCAGAATTTTTTCTAAGTCTGACGCTTGGCCAAAAATTTTCAAAGTCCCATGCTGTCCAGAATTTTTTCTAAGTCTGACACCTGGCCGAAAATGTTCAAAGTCCCATGCAGGCCAGAATTTTTTCTAAGTCTGACTCCTGGCCGAAAATTTTCAAAGTCCCATGCTGGCCAGAATTTTTTCTAAGTCGACGCCTGGCTGAAAATTTTCAAAGTCCCATGCTGGCCAGAATTTTTTCTAAGTCCCATGCTGGCCAGAATTTTTTCTAAGTCTGATGCCTGGCTGAAAATTTTCAAAGTCCCATGCTGGCCAGAATTTTTTCTAAGTCTGACGCCTGCCTGAAATATTTCAAATTCCCATGCGGGCCAGAATTTTTTCTAAGTCTGACGCCTGGCTGAAAATTTTCAAAGTCCCATGCTGGCCAGAATTTTTTCTAAGTCCCATGCTGGCCAGAATTTTTTCTAAGTCTGATGCCTGGCTGAAAATTTTCGAAGTCCCATGCTGGCCAGAATTTTTTCTAAGTCTGACGCCTGCCTGAAATATTTCAAAGTCCCATGCAGGCCAGAATTTTTTCTAAGTCCCATGCTGGCCAGAATTTTTTCTAAGTCTGATGCCTGGCTGAAAATTTTCAAAGTCCCATGCAGGCCAGAATTTTTTCTAAGTCCCACGCTGGCCAGAATTTTTTCTAAGTCTGATGCCTGGCTGAAAATTTTCAAAGTCCCATGCAGGCCAGAATTTTTTCTAAGTCTGACGCCTGGCCGAAAATTTTCAAAGTCCCATGCAGGCCAGAATTTTTTCTAAGTCTGACTCCTGGCCGAAAATTTTCAAAGTCCCATGCAGGCCAGAATTTTTTCTAAGTCTGACGCCTGGCCGAAAATTTTCAAAGTCCCATGCTGGCCAGAATTTTTTCTAAGTCCCATGCTGGCCAGAATTTTTTCTAAGTCTGACGCCTGCCTGAAATATTTCAAAGTCCCATGCAGGCCAGAATTTTTTCTAAGTCCCATGCTGGCCAGAATTTTTTCTAAGTCTGATGCCTGGCTGAAAATTTTCAAAGTCCCATGCAGGCCAGAATTTTTTCTAAGTCTGACGCCTGGCCGAAAATTTTCAAAGTCCCATGCAGGCCAGAATTTTTTCTAAGTCTGACGCCTGGCCGAAAATTTTCAAAGTCCCATGCTGGCCAGAATTTTTTCTAAGTCCCATGCTGGCCAGAATTTTTTCTAAGTCTGACGCCTGCCTGAAATATTTCAAAGTCCCATGCAGGCCAGAATTTTTTCAAAGTCCCATGCTGGCCAGAATTTTTTCTAAGTCTGACGCTTGGCCAAAAATTTTCAAAGTCCCATGCTGTCCAGAATTTTTTCTAAGTCTGACACCTGGCCGAAAATGTTCAAAGTCCCATGCAGGCCAGAATTTTTTCTAAGTCTGACTCCTGGCCGAAAATTTTCAAAGTCCCATGCTGGCCAGAATTTTTTCTAAGTCGACGCCTGGCTGAAAATTTTCAAAGTCCCATGCTGGCCAGAATTTTTTCTAAGTCCCATGCTGGCCAGAATTTTTTCTAAGTCTGATGCCTGGCTGAAAATTTTCAAAGTCCCATGCAGGCCAGAATTTTTTCTAAGTCCCACGCTGGCCAGAATTTTTTCTAAGTCTGATGCCTGGCTGAAAATTTTCAAAGTCCCATGCAGGCCAGAATTTTTTCTAAGTCTGACGCCTGGCCGAAAATTTTCAAAGTCCCATGCAGGCCAGAATTTTTTCTAAGTCTGACTCCTGGCCGAAAATTTTCAAAGTCCCATGCAGGCCAGAATTTTTTCTAAGTCTGACGCCTGGCCGAAAATTTTCAAAGTCCCATGCTGGCCAGAATTTTTTCTAAGTCCCATGCTGGCCAGAATTTTTTCTAAGTCTGACGCCTGCCTGAAATATTTCAAAGTCCCATGCAGGCCAGAATTTTTTCTAAGTCCCATGCTGGCCAGAATTTTTTCTAAGTCTGATGCCTGGCTGAAAATTTTCAAAGTCCCATGCAGGCCAGAATTTTTTCTAAGTCTGACGCCTGGCCGAAAATTTTCAAAGTCCCATGCAGGCCAGAATTTTTTCTAAGTCTGACGCCTGGCCGAAAATTTTCAAAGTCCCATGCTGGCCAGAATTTTTTCTAAGTCCCATGCTGGCCAGAATTTTTTCTAAGTCTGACGCCTGCCTGAAATATTTCAAAGTCCCATGCAGGCCAGAATTTTTTCAAAGTCCCATGCTGGCCAGAATTTTTTCTAAGTCTGACGCTTGGCCAAAAATTTTCAAAGTCCCATGCTGTCCAGAATTTTTTCTAAGTCTGACACCTGGCCGAAAATGTTCAAAGTCCCATGCAGGCCAGAATTTTTTCTAAGTCTGACTCCTGGCCGAAAATTTTCAAAGTCCCATGCTGGCCAGAATTTTTTCTAAGTCGACGCCTGGCTGAAAATTTTCAAAGTCCCATGCTGGCCAGAATTTTTTCTAAGTCCCATGCTGGCCAGAATTTTTTCTAAGTCTGATGCCTGGCTGAAAATTTTCAAAGTCCCATGCTGGCCAGAATTTTTTCTAAGTCTGACGCCTGCCTGAAATATTTCAAATTCCCATGCGGGCCAGAATTTTTTCTAAGTCTGACGCCTGGCTGAAAATTTTCAAAGTCCCATGCTGGCCAGAATTTTTTCTAAGTCCCATGCTGGCCAGAATTTTTTCTAAGTCTGATGCCTGGCTGAAAATTTTCGAAGTCCCATGCTGGCCAGAATTTTTTCTAAGTCTGACGCCTGCCTGAAATATTTCAAAGTCCCATGCAGGCCAGAATTTTTTCTAAGTCCCATGCTGGCCAGAATTTTTTCTAAGTCTGATGCCTGGCTGAAAATTTTCAAAGTCCCATGCAGGCCAGAATTTTTTCTAAGTCTGACGCCTGGCCGAAAATTTTCAAAGTCCCATGCAGGCCAGAATTTTTTCTAAGTCTGACGCCTGGCCGAAAATTTTCAAAGTCCCATGCTGGCCAGAATTTTTTCTAAGTCCCATGCTGGCCAGAATTTTTTCTAAGTCTGACGCCTGCCTGAAATATTTCAAAGTCCCATGCAGGCCAGAATTTTTTCAAAGTCCCATGCTGGCCAGAATTTTTTCTAAGTCTGACGCTTGGCCAAAAATTTTCAAAGTCCCATGCTGTCCAGAATTTTTTCTAAGTCTGACACCTGGCCGAAAATGTTCAAAGTCCCATGCAGGCCAGAATTTTTTCTAAGTCTGACTCCTGGCCGAAAATTTTCAAAGTCCCATGCTGGCCAGAATTTTTTCTAAGTCGACGCCTGGCTGAAAATTTTCAAAGTCCCATGCTGGCCAGAATTTTTTCTAAGTCCCATGCTGGCCAGAATTTTTTCTAAGTCTGATGCCTGGCTGAAAATTTTCAAAGTCCCATGCTGGCCAGAATTTTTTCTAAGTCTGACGCCTGCCTGAAATATTTCAAATTCCCATGCGGGCCAGAATTTTTTCTAAGTCTGACGCCTGGCTGAAAATTTTCAAAGTCCCATGCTGGCCAGAATTTTTTCTAAGTCCCATGCTGGCCAGAATTTTTTCTAAGTCTGATGCCTGGCTGAAAATTTTCGAAGTCCCATGCTGGCCAGAATTTTTTCTAAGTCTGATGCCTGGCTGAAAATTTTCAAAGTCCCATGCTGGCCAGAATTTTTTCTAAGTCTGACGTCTGCCTGAAATATTTCAAAGTCCCATGCAGGCCAGAATTTTTTCTAAGTCCCATGCTGGCCAGAATTTTTTCTAAGTCTGATGCCTGGCTGAAAATTTTCAAAGTCCCATGCAGGCCAGAATTTTTTCTAAGTCCCACGCTGGCCAGAATTTTTTCTAAGTCTGATGCCTGGCTGAAAATTTTCAAAGTCCCATGCAGGCCAGAATTTTTTCTAAGTCTGACGCCTGGCCGAAAATTTTCAAAGTCCCATGCAGGCCAGAATTTTTTCTAAGTCTGACTCCTGGCCGAAAATTTTCAAAGTCCCATGCAGGCCAGAATTTTTTCTAAGTCTGACGCCTGGCCGAAAATTTTCAAAGTCCCATGCTGGCCAGAATTTTTTCTAAGTCACATGCTGGCCAGAATTTTTTCTAAGTCTGACGCCTGCCTGAAATATTTCAAAGTCCCATGCAGGCCAGAATTTTTTCTAAGTCCCATGCTGGCCAGAATTTTTTCTAAGTCTGATGCCTGGCTGAAAATTTTCAAAGTCCCATGCAGGCCAGAATTTTTTCTAAGTCTGATGCCTGGCCGAAAATTTTCAAAGTCCCATGCAGGCCAGAATTTTTTCTAAGTCTGACGCCTGGCCGAAAATTTTCAAAGTCCCATGCTGGCCAGAATTTTTTCTAAGTCCCATGCTGGCCAGAATTTTTTCTAAGTCTGACGCCTGCCTGAAATATTTCAAAGTCCCATGCAGGCCAGAATTTTTTCAAAGTCCCATGCTGGCCAGAATTTTTTCTAAGTCTGACGCCTGGCCGAAAATTTTCAAAGTCCCATGCTGGCCAGAATTTTTTCTAAGTCCCATGCTGGCCAGAATTTTTTCTAAGTCTGATGCCTGGCTGAAAATTTTCAAAGTCCCATGCTGGCCAGAATTTTTTCTAAGTCTGACGCCTGGCCGAAAATTTTCAAAGTCCCATGCAGGCCAGAATTTTTTCTAAGTCTGACTCCTGGCCGAAAATTTTCAAAGTCCCATGCTGGCCAGAATTTTTTCTAAGTCTGACGCCTGGCTGAAAATTTTCAAAGTCCCATGCTGGCCAGAATTTTTTCGAAGTCTGATGCCTGCCTGAAAATTTTCAAAGTCCCAAGCTAGCCAGAATTTTTTCTAAGTCTGACGCCTGGCCGAAAATTTTCAAAGTCCCATGCTGGCCAGAATTTTTTCAAAGTCCCATGCTGGCCAGAATTTTTTCAAAGTCCCATGCTGGCCAGAATTTTTTCTAAGTCCCATGCTGGCCAGAATTTTTTCAAAGTCCCATGCTGGCCAGAATTTTTTCTAAGTCTGACGCTTGGCCAAAAATTTTCAAAGTCCCATGCTGGCCAGAATTTTTTCAAAGTCCCATGCTGGCCAGAAATTTTTCAAAGTCCCATGCTGGCCAGAATTTTTTCTAAGTCCCATGCTGGCCAGAATTTTTTCTAAGTCCCATGCTGGCCAGAATTTTTTCTAAGTCTGACGCCTGGCCGAAAATTTTCAAAGTCCCATGCTGGCCAGAATTTTTTCAAAGTCCCATTATGGCCAGAATTTTTTCTAAGTCTGACGCCTGCCTGAAATATTTCAAAGTCCCATGCGGGCCAGAATTTTTTCTAAGTCTGATGCCTGGCTGAAAATTTTCAAAGTCCCATGCTGGCCAGAATTTTTTCTAAGTCTGACGCTTGGCCAAAAATTTTCAAAGTCCCATGCTGGCCAGAATTTTTTCAAAGTCCCATGCTGGCCAGAATTTTTTCAAAGTCCCATGCTGGCCAGAATTTTTTCTAAGTCTGACGCTTGGCCAAAAATTTTCAAAGTCCCATGCTGGCCAGAATTTTTTCTAAGTCCCATGCTGGCCAGAATTTTTTCTAAGTCTGACGCTTGGCCAAAAATTTTCAAAGTCCCATGCTGGCCAGAATTTTTTCAAAGTCCCATGCTGGCCAGAATTTTTTCTAAGTCTGACGCTTGGCCAAAAATTTTCAAAGTCCCATGCAGGCCAGAATTTTTTCTAAGTCTGACTCCTGGCCGAAAATTTTCAAAGTCCCATGCTGGCCAGAATTTTTTCTAAGTCTGACGCCTGGCCGAAAATTTTCAAAGTCCCATGCAGGCCAGAATTTTTTCTAAGTCTGACGCCTGCCTGAAATATTTCAAAGTCCCATGCAGGCCAGAATTTTTTCTAAGTCTGACGCCTGGCCGAAAATTTTCAAAGTCCCATGCTGGCCAGAATTTTTTCTAAGTCCCATGCTGGCCAGAATTTTTTCTAAGTCTGACGCCTGCCTGAAATATTTCAAAGTCCCATGCAGGCCAGAATTTTTTCTAAGTCTGACGCCTGGCCGAAAATTTTCAAAGTCCCATGCTGGCCAGAATTTTTTCAAAGTCCCATGCTGGCCAGAATTTTTTCTAAGTCTGACGCCTGCCTGAAATATTTCAAAGTCCCATATTGTCCAGAATTTTTTCAAAGTCCCATGCTGGCCAGAATTTTTTCTAAGTCTGATGCCTGGCTGAAAATTTACAAAGTCCCATGCAGGCCAGAATTTTTTCTAAGTCCCACGCTGGCCAGAATTTTTTCTAAGTCTGATGCCTGGCTGAAAATTTTCAAAGTCCCATGCAGGCCAGAATTTTTTCTAAGTCTGACGCCTGGCCGAAAATTTTCAAAGTCCCATGCAGGCCAGAATTTTTTCTAAGTCTGACGCTTGGCCAAAAATTTTCAAAGTCCCATGCTGGCCAGAATTTTTTCAAAGTCCCATGCTGGCCAGAATTTTTTCAAAGTCCCATGCTGGCCAGAATTTTTTCTAAGTCTGACGCTTGGCCAAAAATTTTCAAAGTCCCATGCTGGCCAGAATTTTTTCTAAGTCTGACTCCTGGCCGAAAATTTTCAAAGTCCCATGCTGGCCAGAATTTTTTCTAAGTCTGACGCCTGCCTGAAATATTTCAAAGTCCCATGCAGGCCAGAATTTTTTCTAAGTCTGACGCCTGGCCGAAAATTTTCAAAGTCCCATGCTGGCCAGAATTTTTTCTAAGTCTGACGCCTGGCCGAAAATTTTCAAAGTCCCATGCTGGCCAGAATTTTTTCTAAGTCTGATGCCTGACTGAAAATTTTCAAAGTCCCAAGCTAGCCAGAATTTTTTCTAAGTCTGACGCCTGGCCGAAAATTTTCAAAGTCCCATGCAGGCCAGAATTTTTTCTAAGTCTGACGCCTGGCCGAAAATTTTCAAAGTCCCATGCTGTCCAGAATTTTTTCAAAGTCCCATGCTGGCCAGAATTTTTTCTAAGTCTGACGCCTGGCCGAAAATTTTCAAAGTCCCATGCAGGCCAGAATTTTTTCTAAGTCTGACGCCTGGCCGAAAATTTTCAAAGTCCCATGCTGGCCAGAATTTTTTCTAAGTCTGATGCCTGGCTGAAAATTTACAAAGTCCCATGCTGGCCAGAATTTTTTCTAAGTCTGACGCCTGGCTGAAAATTTTCAAAGTCCCATGCTGGCCAGAATTTTTTCAAAGTCCCATGCAGGCCAGAATTTTTTCTAAGTCCCATGCTGGCCAGAATTTTTTCTAAGTCTGATGCCTGGCTGAAAATTTTCAAAGTCCCATGCTGGCCAGAATTTTTTCAAAGTCCCATGCAGGCCAGAATTTTTTCTAAGTCCCATGCTGGCCAGAATTTTTTCTAAGTCTGACGCCTGGCCGAAAATTTTCAAAGTCCCATGCAGGCCAGAATTTTTTCTATGTCTGATGCCTGGCTGAAAATTTACAAAGTCCCATGCTGGCCAAAATTTTTTCTAAGTCTGACGCCTGCCTGAAATATTTCTAAGTCCCATGCTGGCCAGAATTTTTTCTAAGTCTGACGCCTGCCTGAAATATTTCAAAGTCCCATGCAGGCCAGAATTTTTTCTAAGTCTGATGCCTGACTGAAAATTTTCAAAGTCCCAAGCTAGCCAGAATTTTTTCTAAGTCTGACGCCTGGCCGAAAATTTTCAAAGTCCCTTGCTGGACAGAATTTTTTCAAAGTCCCATGCTGGCCAGAATTTTTTCAAAGTCTGATGCCTGCCTGAAAATTTTCAAAGTCCCAAGCTAGCCAGAATTTTTTCTAAGTCTGACGCCTGGCCGAAAATTTTCAAAGTCCCATGCTGGCCAGAATTTTTTCTAAGTCTGACGCTTGGCCAAAAATTTTCAAAGTCCCATGCTGGCCAGAATTTTTTCAAAGTCCCATGCTGGCCAGAATTTTTTCAAAGTCCCATGCTGGCCAGAATTTTTTCTAAGTCTGACGCTTGGCCAAAAATTTTCAAAGTCCCATGCTGGCCAGAATTTTTTCTAAGTCCCATGCTGGCCAGAATTTTTTCTAAGTCTGACGCTTGGCCAAAAATTTTCAAAGTCCCATGCAGGCCAGAATTTTTTCTAAGTCTGACTCCTGGCCGAAAATTTTCAAAGTCCCATGCTGGCCAGAATTTTTTCTAAGTCTGACGCCTGGCTGAAAATTTTCAAAGTCCCATGCTGGCCAGAATTTTTTCTAAGTCTGACGCCTGCCTGAAATATTTCAAAGTCCCATACTGTCCAGAATTTTTTCAAAGTCCCATGCTGGCCAGAATTTTTTCTAAGTCTGACGCCTGGCCGAAAATTTTCAAAGTCCCATGCTGGCCAGAATTTTTTCTAAGTCTGATGCCTGGCTGAAAATTTACAAAGTCCCATGCTGTCCAGAATTTTTTCAAAGTCCCATGCTGGCCAGAATTTTTTCTAAGTCTGACGCCTGGCCGAATTTTTTCAAAGTCCCATGCTGGCAAGAATTTTTCAAAGTCCCATGCTGGCCAGAATTTTTTCAAAGTCCCATGCTGGCCAGAATTTTTTCTAAGTCTGATGCCTGGTTGAAAATTTTCAAAGTCCCATGCTGGCCAGAATTTTTTCTAAGTCTGATGCCTGGCCGAAAATTTTCAAAGTCCCATGCTGGCCAGAATTTTTTCAAAGTCCCATGCTGGCCAGAATTTTTTCTAAGTCTGATGCCTGCCTGAAATATTTCAAAGTCCCATGCAGGCCAGAATTTTTTCTAAGTCTGACGCCTGGCCGAAAATTTTCAAAGTCCCATGCAGGCCAGAATTTTTTCTAAGTCTGACTCCTGGCCGAAAATTTTCAAAGTCCCATGCTGGCCAGAATTTTTTCTAAGTCCCATGCTGGCCAGAATTTTTTCTAAGTCTGACGCCTGCCTGAAAATTTTCAAAGTCCCATGCTGTCCAGAATTTTTTCAAAGTCCCATGCTGGCCAGAATTTTTTCTAAGTCTGACGCCTGGCCGAAAATTTTCAAAGTCCCTTGCTGGACAGAATTTTTTCAAAGTCCCATGCTGGCCAGAATTTTTTCAAAGTCTGATGCCTGCCTGAAAATTTTCAAAGTCCCAAGCTAGCCAGAATTTTTTCTAAGTCTGACGCCTGGCCGAAAATTTTCAAAGTCCCATGCTGTCCAGAATTTTTTTCTAAGTCTGACGCCTGCCTGAAATATTTCAAAGTCCCATGCAGGCCAGAATTTTTTCTAAGTCTGACTCCTGGCCAAAAATTTTCAAAGTCCCATGCTGGCCAGAATTTTTTCTAAGTCTGACGCCTGGCTGAAAATTTTCAAAGTCCCATGCTGGCCAGAATTTTTTCGAAGTCTGATGCCTGCCTGAAAATTTTCAAAGTCCCAAGCTAGCCAGAATTTTTTCTAAGTCTGACGCCTGCCTGAAATATTTCAAATTCCCATGCTGGCCAGAATTTTTTCAAAGTCCCATGCTGGCCAGAATTTTTTCTAAGTCTGACGCCTGCCTGAAATATTTCAAAGTCCCATGCTGTCCAGAATTTTTTCAAAGTCTGATGCCTGGCTGAAAATTTACAAAGTCCCATGCTGGCCAGAATTTTTTCTAAGTCTGACGCCTGCCTGAAAATTTTCAAAGTCCCATGCTGGCCAGAATTTTTTCGAAGTCTGATGCCTGCCTGAAAATTTTCAAAGTCCCAAGCTAGCCAGAATTTTTTCTAAGTCTGACGCCTGGCCGAAAATTTTCAGTCCCTTGCTGGACAGAATTTTTTCAAAGTCCCATGCTGGCCAGAATTTTTTCAAAGTCTGATGCCTGCCTGAAAATTTTCAAAGTCCCAAGCTAGCCAGAATTTTTTCTAAGTCTGACGCCTGGCCGAAAATTTTCAAAGTCCCATGCTGGCCAGAATTTTTTCTAAGTCCCATGCTGGCCAGAATTTTTTCAAAGTCCCATGCTGGCCAGAATTTTTTCTAAGTCTGACGCCTGGCCAAAAATTTTCAAAGTCCCATGCTGTCCAGAATTTTTTCAAAGTCCCATGCTGGCCAGAATTTTTTCTAAGTCTGATGCCTGGCTGAAAATTTTCAAAGTCCCATGCTGGCCAGAATTTTTTCTAAGTCTGATGCCTGGCCGAAAATTTTCAAAGTCCCATGCTGTCCAGAATTTTTTCAAAGTCCCATGCTGGCCAGAATTTTTTCTAAGTCTGATGCCTGGCCGAAAATTTTCAAAGTCCCATGCTGTCCAGAATTTTTTCAAAGTCCCATGCTGGCCAGAATTTTTTCTAAGTCTGATGCCTGGCTGAAAATTTTCAAAGTCCCATGCTGGCCAGAATTTTTTCAAAGTCCAATGCTGGCCAGAATTTTTTCTAAGTCTGATGCCTGCCTGAAATATTTAAAAGTCCCATGCAGGCCAGAATTTTTTCTAAGTCCCATGCTGGCCAGAATTTTTTCAAAGTCCCATGCTGGCCAGAATTTTTTCAAAGTCCCATGCTGGCCAGAATTTTTTCAAAGTCTGATGCCTGGCTGAAAATTTTCAAAGTCCCATGCTGGCCAGAATTTTTTCAAAGTCCCATGCTGGCCAGAATTTTTTCTAAGTCTGATGCCTGCCTGAAATATTTAAAAGTCCCATGCAGGCCAGAATTTTTTCTAAGTCCCATGCTGGCCAGAATTTTTTCAAAGTCCCATGCTGGCCAGAATTTTTTCAAAGTCCCATGCTGGCCAGAATTTTTTCAAAGTCCCATGCAGGCCAGAATTTTTTCTAAGTCTGACTCCTGGCCGAAAATTTTCAAAGTCCCATGCTGGCCAGAATTTTTTCTAAGTCTGACGCCTGCCTAAAATATTTCAAAGTCCCATGCAGGCCAGAATTTTTTCTAAGTCTGACGCCTGGCCGAAAATGTTCAAAGTCCCATGCTGGCCAGAATTTTTTCTAAGTCTGATGCCTGGCTGAAAATTTTCAAAGTCCCATGCTGGCCAGAATTTTTTCTGACGCCTGCCTGAAAATTTTCAAAGTCCCATGCTGGCCAGAATTTTTTCTAAGTCCCATGCTGGCCAGAATTTTTTCTAAGTCTGATGCCTGGCTGAAAATTTTCAAAGTCCCATGCTGGCCAGAATTTTTTCTAAGTCTGACGCCTGCCTGAAATATTTCAAAGTCCCATGCAGGCCAGAATTTTTTCTCAGTCTGATGCCTGGCTGAAAATTTTCAAAGTCCCATGCTGGCCAGAATTTTTTCTAAGTCTGATGCCTGGCTGAAAATTTACAAAGTCCCATGCTGTCCAGAATTTTTTCAAAGTCCCATGCTGGCCAGAATTTTTTCTAAGTCTGACGCCTGGCCGAAAATTTTCAAAGTCCCATGCTGGCCAGAATTTTTTCAAAGTCCCATGCTGGCCAGAATTTTTTCTAAGTCTGACGCCTGCCTGAAATATTTCAAAGTCCCATGCTGTCCAGAATTTTTTCAAAGTCCCATGCTGGCCAGAATTTTTTCTAAGTCTGACGCCTGGCCGAAAATTTTCAAAGTCCCATGCAGGCCAGAATTTTTTCTAAGTCTGACGCCTGGCCGAAAATTTTCAAAGTCCCATGCTGGCCAGAATTTTTTCTAAGTCTGACTCCTGGCCGAAAATTTTCAAAGTCCCATGCTGGCCAGAATTTTTTCTAAGTCTGACGCCTGCCTGAAATATTTCAAAGTCCCATACTGTCCAGAATTTTTTCAAAGTCCCATGCTGGCCAGAATTTTTTCTAAGTCCCATGCTGGCCAGAATTTTTTCTAAGTCTGACGCTTGGCCAAAAATTTTCAAAGTCCCATGCAGGCCAGAATTTTTTCTAAGTCTGACTCCTGGCCGAAAATTTTCAAAGTCCCATGCTGGCCAGAATTTTTTCTAAGTCTGACGCCTGGCTGAAAATTTTCAAAGTCCCATGCTGGCCAGAATTTTTTCTAAGTCTGACGCCTGCCTGAAATATTTCAAAGTCCCATACTGTCCAGAATTTTTTCAAAGTCCCATGCTGGCCAGAATTTTTTCTAAGTCTGACGCCTGGCCGAAAATTTTCAAAGTCCCATGCTGGCCAGAATTTTTTCTAAGTCTGATGCCTGGCTGAAAATTTACAAAGTCCCATGCTGTCCAGAATTTTTTCAAAGTCCCATGCTGGCCAGAATTTTTTCTAAGTCTGACGCCTGGCCGAATTTTTTCAAAGTCCCATGCTGGCAAGAATTTTTCAAAGTCCCATGCTGGCCAGAATTTTTTCAAAGTCCCATGCTGGCCAGAATTTTTTCTAAGTCTGATGCCTGGTTGAAAATTTTCAAAGTCCCATGCTGGCCAGAATTTTTTCTAAGTCTGATGCCTGGCCGAAAATTTTCAAAGTCCCATGCTGGCCAGAATTTTTTCAAAGTCCCATGCTGGCCAGAATTTTTTCTAAGTCTGATGCCTGCCTGAAATATTTCAAAGTCCCATGCAGGCCAGAATTTTTTCTAAGTCTGACGCCTGGCCGAAAATTTTCAAAGTCCCATGCAGGCCAGAATTTTTTCTAAGTCTGACTCCTGGCCGAAAATTTTCAAAGTCCCATGCTGGCCAGAATTTTTTCTAAGTCCCATGCTGGCCAGAATTTTTTCTAAGTCTGACGCCTGCCTGAAAATTTTCAAAGTCCCATGCTGTCCAGAATTTTTTCAAAGTCCCATGCTGGCCAGAATTTTTTCTAAGTCTGACGCCTGGCCGAAAATTTTCAAAGTCCCTTGCTGGACAGAATTTTTTCAAAGTCCCATGCTGGCCAGAATTTTTTCAAAGTCTGATGCCTGCCTGAAAATTTTCAAAGTCCCAAGCTAGCCAGAATTTTTTCTAAGTCTGACGCCTGGCCGAAAATTTTCAAAGTCCCATGCTGTCCAGAATTTTTTTCTAAGTCTGACGCCTGCCTGAAATATTTCAAAGTCCCATGCAGGCCAGAATTTTTTCTAAGTCTGACTCCTGGCCAAAAATTTTCAAAGTCCCATGCTGGCCAGAATTTTTTCTAAGTCTGACGCCTGGCTGAAAATTTTCAAAGTCCCATGCTGGCCAGAATTTTTTCGAAGTCTGATGCCTGCCTGAAAATTTTCAAAGTCCCAAGCTAGCCAGAATTTTTTCTAAGTCTGACGCCTGCCTGAAATATTTCAAATTCCCATGCTGGCCAGAATTTTTTCAAAGTCCCATGCTGGCCAGAATTTTTTCTAAGTCTGACGCCTGCCTGAAATATTTCAAAGTCCCATGCTGTCCAGAATTTTTTCAAAGTCTGATGCCTGGCTGAAAATTTACAAAGTCCCATGCTGGCCAGAATTTTTTCTAAGTCTGACGCCTGCCTGAAAATTTTCAAAGTCCCATGCTGGCCAGAATTTTTTCGAAGTCTGATGCCTGCCTGAAAATTTTCAAAGTCCCAAGCTAGCCAGAATTTTTTCTAAGTCTGACGCCTGGCCGAAAATTTTCAGTCCCTTGCTGGACAGAATTTTTTCAAAGTCCCATGCTGGCCAGAATTTTTTCAAAGTCTGATGCCTGCCTGAAAATTTTCAAAGTCCCAAGCTAGCCAGAATTTTTTCTAAGTCTGACGCCTGGCCGAAAATTTTCAAAGTCCCATGCTGGCCAGAATTTTTTCTAAGTCCCATGCTGGCCAGAATTTTTTCAAAGTCCCATGCTGGCCAGAATTTTTTCTAAGTCTGACGCCTGGCCAAAAATTTTCAAAGTCCCATGCTGTCCAGAATTTTTTCAAAGTCCCATGCTGGCCAGAATTTTTTCTAAGTCTGATGCCTGGCTGAAAATTTTCAAAGTCCCATGCTGGCCAGAATTTTTTCTAAGTCTGATGCCTGGCCGAAAATTTTCAAAGTCCCATGCTGTCCAGAATTTTTTCAAAGTCCCATGCTGGCCAGAATTTTTTCTAAGTCTGATGCCTGGCCGAAAATTTTCAAAGTCCCATGCTGTCCAGAATTTTTTCAAAGTCCCATGCTGGCCAGAATTTTTTCTAAGTCTGATGCCTGGCTGAAAATTTTCAAAGTCCCATGCTGGCCAGAATTTTTTCAAAGTCCAATGCTGGCCAGAATTTTTTCTAAGTCTGATGCCTGCCTGAAATATTTAAAAGTCCCATGCAGGCCAGAATTTTTTCTAAGTCCCATGCTGGCCAGAATTTTTTCAAAGTCCCATGCTGGCCAGAATTTTTTCAAAGTCCCATGCTGGCCAGAATTTTTTCAAAGTCTGATGCCTGGCTGAAAATTTTCAAAGTCCCATGCTGGCCAGAATTTTTTCAAAGTCCCATGCTGGCCAGAATTTTTTCTAAGTCTGATGCCTGCCTGAAATATTTAAAAGTCCCATGCAGGCCAGAATTTTTTCTAAGTCCCATGCTGGCCAGAATTTTTTCAAAGTCCCATGCTGGCCAGAATTTTTTCAAAGTCCCATGCTGGCCAGAATTTTTTCAAAGTCCCATGCAGGCCAGAATTTTTTCTAAGTCTGACTCCTGGCCGAAAATTTTCAAAGTCCCATGCTGGCCAGAATTTTTTCTAAGTCTGACGCCTGCCTAAAATATTTCAAAGTCCCATGCAGGCCAGAATTTTTTCTAAGTCTGACGCCTGGCCGAAAATGTTCAAAGTCCCATGCTGGCCAGAATTTTTTCTAAGTCTGATGCCTGGCTGAAAATTTTCAAAGTCCCATGCTGGCCAGAATTTTTTCTGACGCCTGCCTGAAAATTTTCAAAGTCCCATGCTGGCCAGAATTTTTTCTAAGTCCCATGCTGGCCAGAATTTTTTCTAAGTCTGATGCCTGGCTGAAAATTTTCAAAGTCCCATGCTGGCCAGAATTTTTTCTAAGTCTGACGCCTGCCTGAAATATTTCAAAGTCCCATGCAGGCCAGAATTTTTTCTCAGTCTGATGCCTGGCTGAAAATTTTCAAAGTCCCATGCTGGCCAGAATTTTTTCTAAGTCTGATGCCTGGCTGAAAATTTACAAAGTCCCATGCTGTCCAGAATTTTTTCAAAGTCCCATGCTGGCCAGAATTTTTTCTAAGTCTGACGCCTGGCCGAAAATTTTCAAAGTCCCATGCTGGCCAGAATTTTTTCAAAGTCCCATGCTGGCCAGAATTTTTTCTAAGTCTGACGCCTGCCTGAAATATTTCAAAGTCCCATGCTGTCCAGAATTTTTTCAAAGTCCCATGCTGGCCAGAATTTTTTCTAAGTCTGACGCCTGGCCGAAAATTTTCAAAGTCCCATGCAGGCCAGAATTTTTTCTAAGTCTGACGCCTGGCCGAAAATTTTCAAAGTCCCATGCTGGCCAGAATTTTTTCTAAGTCTGACTCCTGGCCGAAAATTTTCAAAGTCCCATGCTGGCCAGAATTTTTTCTAAGTCTGACGCCTGCCTGAAATATTTCAAAGTCCCATACTGTCCAGAATTTTTTCAAAGTCCCATGCAGGCCAGAATTTTTTCTAAGTCTGACGCCTGGCCGAAAATTTTCAAAGTCCCATGCTGGCCAGAATTTTTTCTAAGTCTGATGCCTGGCTGAAAATTTACAAAGTCCCATGCTGGCCAGAATTTTTTCTAAGTCTGACGCCTGCCTGAAATATTTCAAAGTCCCATGCAGGCCAGAATTTTTTCTAAGTCTGACTCCTGGCCGAAAATTTTCAAAGTCCCAAGCTAGCCAGAATTTTTTCTAAGTCTGACGCCTGGCCGAAAATTTTCAGTCCCTTGCTGGACAGAATTTTTTCAAAGTCCCATGCTGGCCAGAATTTTTTCTAAGTCTGACGCTTGGCCAAAAATTTTCAAAGTCCCATGCTGGCCAGAATTTTTTCAAAGTCCCATGCTGGCCAGAATTTTTTCTAAGTCTGACGCTTGGCCAAAAATTTTCAAAGTCCCATGCAGGCCAGAATTTTTTCTAAGTCTGACTCCTGGCCGAAAATTTTCAAAGTCCCATGCTGGCCAGAATTTTTTCTAAGTCTGACGCCTGGCCGAAAATTTTCAAAGTCCCATGCTGGCCAGAACTTTTTCTAAGTCTGACGCCTGGCTGAAAATTTTCAAAGTCCCATGCTGGCCAGAATTTTTTCTAAGTCTGACACCTGCCTGAAATATTCCAAAGTCCCATGCTGTCCAGAATTTTTTCAAAGTCCCATGCTGGCCAGAATTTTTTCTAAGTCTGACGCCTGGCCGAAAATTTTCAAAGTCCCATGCTGTCCAGAATTTTTTCAAAGTCCCATGCTGGCCAGAATATTTTCTAAGTCTGACGCCTGCCTGAAATATTTAAAAGTCCCATGCAGGCCAGAATTTTTTCTAAGTCCCATGCTGGCCAGAATTTTTTCAAAGTCCCATGCTGGCCAGAATTTTTTCTAAGTCTGACCCTTGGCCAAAAATTTTCAAAGTCCCATGCTGTCCAGAATTTTTTCTAAGTCTGACACCTGGCCGAAATATTTAAAAGTCCCATGCAGGCCAGAATTTTTTCTAAGTCCCATGCTGGCCAGAATTTTTTCAAAGTCCCATGCTGGCCAGAATTTTTTCAAAGTCCCATGCTGGCCAGAATTTTTTCTAAGTCTGATGCCTGGCTGAAAATTTTCAAAGTCCCATGCTGGCCAGAATTTTTTCAAAGTCCCATGCTGGCCAGAATTTTTTCTAAGTCTGACGCCTGGCCGAAAATTTTCAAAGTCCCATGCTGGCCAGAATTTTTTCAAAGTCCCATGCTGGCCAGAATTTTTTCTAAGTCTGACGCCTGGCCGAAAATTTTCAAAGTCCCATGCTGGCCAGAATTTTTTCAAAGTCCCATGCTGGCCAGAATTTTTTCTAAGTCTGACGCCTGCCTGAAATATTTCAAAGTCCCATGCTGTCCAGAATTTTTTCAAAGTCCCATGCTGGCCAGAATTTTTTCTAAGTCTGACGCCTGGCCGAAAATTTTCAAAGTCCCATGCAGGCCAGAATTTTTTCTAAGTCTGACGCCTGCCTGAAATATTTCAAAGTCCCATGCAGGCCAGAATTTTTTCTAAGTCCCATGCTGGCCAGAATTTTTTCTAAGTCTGACTCCTGGCCGAAAATTTTCAAAGTCCCATGCTGGCCAGAATTTTTTCTAAGTCGACGCCTGGCCGAAAATTTTCAAAGTCCCATGCTGGCCAGAACTTTTTCTAAGTCTGACGCCTGGCTGAAAATTTTCAAAGTCCCATGCTGGCCAGAATTTTTTCTAAGTCTGACACCTGCCTGAAATATTCCAAAGTCCCATGCTGTCCAGAATTTTTTCAAAGTCCCATGCTGGCCAGAATTTTTTCTAAGTCTGACGCCTGGCCGAAAAATTTCAAAGTCCCATGCTGTCCAGAATTTTTTCAAAGTCCCATGCTGGCCAGAATATTTTCTAAGTCTGACGCCTGCCTGAAATATTTAAAAGTCCCATGCAGGCCAGAATTTTTTCTAAGTCCCATGCTGGCCAGGATTTTTTCAAAGTCCCATGCTGGCCAGAATTTTTTCTAAGTCTGACCCTTGGCCAAAAATTTTCAAAGTCCCATGCTGTCCAGAATTTTTTCTAAGTCTGACACCTGGCCGAAATATTTAAAAGTCCCATGCAGGCCAGAATTTTTTCTAAGTCCCATGCTGGCCAGAATTTTTTCAAAGTCCCATGCTGGCCAGAATTTTTTCAAAGTCCCATGCTGGCCAGAATTTTTTCTAAGTCTGATGCCTGGCTGAAAATTTTCAAAGTCCCATGCTGGCCAGAATTTTTTCAAAGTCCCATGCTGGCCAGAATTTTTTCTAAGTCTGACGCCTGGCCGAAAATTTTCAAAGTCCCATGCTGGCCAGAATTTTTTCAAAGTCCCATGCAGGCCAGAATTTTTTCTAAGTCCCATGCTGGCCAGAATTTTTTCTAAGTCTGACGCCTGGCCGAAAATTTTCAAAGTCCCATGCTGGCCAGAACTTTTTCTAAGTCTGACGCCTGGCTGAAAATTTTCAAAGTCCCATGCTGGCCAGAATTTTTTCTAAGTCTGACACCTGCCTGAAATATTCCAAAGTCCCATGCTGTCCAGAATTTTTTCAAAGTCCCATGCTGGCCAGAATTTTTTCTAAGTCTGACGCCTGGCCGAAAAATTTCAAAGTCCCATGCTGTCCAGAATTTTTTCAAAGTCCCATGCTGGCCAGAATATTTTCTAAGTCTGACGCCTGCCTGAAATATTTAAAAGTCCCATGCAGGCCAGAATTTTTTCTAAGTCCCATGCTGGCCAGAATTTTTTCAAAGTCCCATGCTGGCCAGAATTTTTTCTAAGTCTGACCCTTGGCCAAAAATTTTCAAAGTCCCATGCTGTCCAGAATTTTTTCTAAGTCTGACACCTGGCCGAAATATTTAAAAGTCCCATGCAGGCCAGAATTTTTTCTAAGTCCCATGCTGGCCAGAATTTTTTCAAAGTCCCATGCTGGCCAGAATTTTTTCAAAGTCCCATGCTGGCCAGAATTTTTTCTAAGTCTGATGCCTGGCTGAAAATTTTCAAAGTCCCATGCTGGCCAGAATTTTTTCAAAGTCCCATGCTGGCCAGAATTTTTTCTAAGTCTGACGCCTGGCCGAAAATTTTCAAAGTCCCATGCTGGCCAGAATTTTTTCAAAGTCCCATGCTGGCCAGAATTTTTTCTAAGTCTGACGCCTGCCTGAAATATTTCAAAGTCCCATGCTGGCCAGAATTTTTTCTAAGTCTGACGCCTGGCCGAAAATTTTCAAAGTCCCATGCTGTCCAGAATATTTTCAAAGTCCCATGCTGGCCAGAATTTTTTCTAAGTCTGACGCCTGGCCGAAAATTTTCAAAGTCCCATGCTGTCCAGAATATTTTCAAAGTCCCATGCTGGCCAGAATTTTTTCAAAGTCCCATGCTGGCCAGAATTTTTTCTAAGTCTGACGCTTGGCCAAAAATTTTCAAAGTCCCATGCTGTCCAGAATTTTTTCTAAGTCTTACACCTGGCCGAAAATTTTCAAAGTCCCATGCTGTCCAGAATTTTTTCAAAGTCCCATGCTGGCCAGAATTTTTTCTAAGTCTGATGCCTGGCTGAAAATTTTCAAAGTCCCATGCTGGCCAGAATTTTTTCTAAGTCTGATGCCTGGCCGAAAATTTTCAAAGTCCCATGCTGTCCAGAATTTTTTCAAAGTCCCATGATGGCCAGAATTTTTTCTAAGTCCCATGCTGGCCAGAATTTTTTCTAAGTCTGACGCCTGCCTGAAATATTTCAAAGTCCCATGCTGTCCAGAATTTTTTCAAAGTCCCATGTTGGCCAGAATTTTTTCTAAGTCTGACGCCTGGCCGAAAATTTTCAAAGTCCCATGCAGGCCAGAATTTTTTCTAAGTCTGACGCCTGGCCGAAAATTTTCAAAGTCCCATGCTGGCCAGAATTTTTTCTAAGTCTGATGCCTGGCTGAAAATTTACAAAGTCCCATGCTGTCCAGAATTTTTTCAAAGTCCCATGGTGGCCAGAATTTTTTCTAAGTCTGACTCCTGGCCGAAAATTTTCAAAGTCCCATGCTGGCCAGAATTTTTTCTAAGTCGACGCCTGGCTGAAAATTTTCAAAGTCCCATGCTGGCCAGAATTTTTTCTAAGTCTGACGCCTGCCTGAAATATTTCAAAGTCCCATGCAGGCCAGAATTTTTTCTAAGTCCCATGCTGGCCAGAATTTTTTCTAAGTCTGACGCCTGGCCGAAAATTTTCAAAGTCCCATGCTGGCCAGAACTTTTTCTAAGTCTGACGCCTGGCTGAAAATTTTCAAAGTCCCATGCTGGCCAGAATTTTTTCTAAGTCTGACACCTGCCTGAAATATTCCAAAGTCCCATGCTGTCCAGAATTTTTTCAAAGTCCCATGCTGGCCAGAATTTTTTCTAAGTCTGACGCCTGGCCGAAAATTTTCAAAGTCCCATGCTGTCCAGAATTTTTTCAAAGTCCCATGCTGGCCAGAATATTTTCTAAGTCTGACGCCTGCCTGAAATATTTAAAAGTCCCATGCAGGCCAGAATTTTTTCAAAGTCCCATGCTGGCCAGAATTTTTTCAAAGTCCCATGCTGGCCAGAATTTTTTCTAAGTCTGATGCCTGGCTGAAAATTTTCAAAGTCCCATGCTGGCCAGAATTTTTTCAAAGTCCCATGCTGGCCAGAATTTTTTCTAAGTCTGATGCCTGGCTGAAAATTTTCAAAGTCCCATGCTGGCCAGAATTTTTTCAAAGTCCCATGCTGGCCAGAATTTTTTCTAAGTCTGACGCCTGGCCGAAAATTTTCAAAGTCCCATGCTGGCCAGAATTTTTTCAAAGTCCCATGCTGGCCAGAATTTTTTCTAAGTCTGACGCCTGCCTGAAATATTTCAAAGTCCCATGCTGTCCAGAATTTTTTCAAAGTCCCATGCTGGCCAGAATTTTTTCTAAGTCTGACGCCTGGCCGAAAATTTTCAAAGTCCCATGCAGGCCAGAATTTTTTCTAAGTCTGACGCCTGCCTGAAATATTTCAAAGTCCCATGCAGGCCAGAATTTTTTCTAAGTCCCATGCTGGCCAGAATTTTTTCTAAGTCTGACTCCTGGCCGAAAATTTTCAAAGTCCCATGCTGGCCAGAATTTTTTCTAAGTCGACGCCTGGCTGAAAATTTTCAAAGTCCCATGCTGGCCAGAATTTTTTCTAAGTCTGACGCCTGCCTGAAATATTTCAAAGTCCCATGCAGGCCAGAATTTTTTCTAAGTCCCATGCTGGCCAGAATTTTTTCTAAGTCTGACGCCTACCTGAAATATTTCAAAGTCCCATGCTGGCCAGAATTTTTTCTAAGTCTGACGCCTGGCCGAAACTTTTCTAAGTCCCATGCTGGCCAGAATTTTTTCTAAGTCTGACGCCTGGCTGAAAATTTTCAAAGTCCCATGCAAGCCAGAATTTTTTCAAAGTCCCATGCTGGCCAGAATTTTTTCGAAGTCTGATGCCTGGCCGAAAATTTTCAAAGTCCCATGCTAGCCAGAATTTTTTCAAAGTCTGACGCCTGGCCGAAAATTTTCAAAGTCCCACATTTGTCTGAAAATTTTCAAAGTCCCATGCTGGCCAGAATTTTTTCTAAGTCCGACCCCTGGCTGAAAATTTTCAAAGTCCCATGCTAGCCAGAATTTTTTCTAAGTCCCATGCTGGCCAGAATTTTTTCTAAGTCTGATGCCTGGCTGAAAATTTTCAAAGTCCCATGCTTGCCAGAATTTTTTCAAAGTCTGACGCCTGGCCGAAAATTTTCAAAGTCAGACGCCTACCTGAAATATTTCAAAGTCCCATGCTGGCCAGAGTTTTTTCTAAGTCTGACGCCTGGCCGAAACTTTTCAAAGTCCCATGCTGGCCAGTATTTTTTCAAAGTCTGATGCCTGGCTGAAAATTTTCAAAGTCCCATGCAAGCCAGAATTTTTTCAAAGTCCCATGCTGGCCAGAATTTTTTCGAAGTCTGATGCCTGGCCGAAAATTTTCAAAGTCCCATGCTAGCCAGAATTTTTTTCAAAGTCTGACGCCTGGCCGAAAATTTTCAAAGTCCCATGCTGGCCGAAAATTTTCAAAGTCCCATGCTAGCCAGAATTTTTTCAAAGTCTGACGCCTGGCCGAAAATTTTCAAAGTCCCACATTTGTCTGAAAATTTTCAAAGTCCCATGCTGGCCAGAATTTTTTCTAAGTCCGACCCCTGGCTGAAAATTTTCAAAGTCCCATGCTAGCCAGAATTTTTTCTAAGTCCCATGCTGGCCAGAATTTTTTCTAAGTCTGATGCCTGGCTGAAAATTTTCAAAGTCCCATGCTTGCCAGAATTTTTTCAAAGTCTGACGCCTGGCCGAAAATTTTCAAAGTCTGATGCCTACCTGAAATATTTCAAAGTCCCATGCTGGCCAGAGTTTTTTCGAAGTCTGATGCCTGGCCGAAAATTTTCAAAGTCCCATGCTAGCCAGAATTTTTTCAAAGTCTGATGCCTGGCCGAAAATTTTCAAAGTCCCACGCCTGTCTGAAAATTTTCAAAGTCCCACACTTGTCTGAAAATTTTCAAAGTCCCATGCTGGCCAGAATTTTTTCTAAGTCCGACCCCTGGCTGAAAATTTTCAAAGTCCCATGCTAGCCAGAATTTTTTCTAAGTCCCATGCTGGCCAGAATTTTTTCTAAGTCTGATGCCTGGCTGAAAATTTTCAAAGTCTGACGCCTACCTGAAATATTTCAAAGTCCCATGCTGGCCAGAATTTTTTCTAAGTCTGACGCCTGGCCGAAAATTTTCAAAGTCCCATGCTGGCCAGAATTTTTTCTAAGTCTGACGCCTGGCCGAAAATTTTCAAAGTCCCATGCTGGCCAGTATTTTTTCAAAGTCTGATGCCTGGCTGAAAATTTTCAAAGTCCCATGCAAGCCAGAATTTTTTCAAAGTCCCATGCTGGCCAGAATTTTTTCGAAGTCTGATGCCTGGCCGAAAATTTTCAAAGTCCCATGCTAGCCAGAATTTTTTCAAAGTCTGACGCCTGGCCGAAAATTTTCAAAGTCCCACATTTGTCTGAAAATTTTCAAAGTCCCATGCTGGCCAGAATTTTTTCTAAGTCCGACCCCTGGCTGAAAATTTTCAAAGTCCCATGCTAGACAGAATTTTTTCTAAGTCCCATGCTGGCCAGAATTTTTTCTAAGTCCGACCCCTGGCTGAAAATTTTCAAAGTCCCATGCTTGCCAGAATTTTTTCAAAGTCTGACGCCTGGCCGAAAATTTTCAAAGTCTGACGCCTACCTGAAATATTTCAAAGTCCCATGCTGGCCAGAGTTTTTTCTAAGTCTGACGCCTGGCCGAAACTTTTCAAAGTCCCATGCTGGCCAGTATTTTTTCAAAGTCTGATGCCTGGCTGAAAATTTTCAAAGTCCCATGCAAGCCAGAATTTTTTCAAAGTCCCATGCTGGCCAGAATTTTTTCGAAGTCTGATGCCTGGCCGAAAATTTTCAAAGTCCCATGCTAGCCAGAATTTTTTTCAAAGTCTGACGCCTGGCCGAAAATTTTCAAAGTCCCATGCTGGCCGAAAATTTTCAAAGTCCCATGCTAGCCAGAATTTTTTCAAAGTCCCATGCTGGCCAGAAGTCTGACGCCTGGCCAAAAATTTTCAGTCTGACGCCTACCTGAAATATTTCAAAGTCCCATGCTGGCCAGAATTTTTTCTAAGTCCGACGCCTGGCTGAAAATTTTCAAAGTCCCACACCAATCTTTTCAATAGCCTGGGTTAAAAGGGTTGCAGTACCGCCGGCCACCATCGGGGGGCGCTGCAGATAGGGCACCCGGTTCCCTATCTGGGGACCTTTCCGCCCAAACCGCAAAATGGAGTTGTCACGATTTCAGAAGGGAGCAATTTCAGACGAGGCACCTCCAGGGCCGAACAAGGGAGGCTCACCAGACTTATGTCCGACAAAGAGGAGGGTTGGGGCGGCCTCCTCGGGCAGACGACCTGCTCTCTGGCCTGGTTGTCAGATTTTTTCAAAGTCTGACGCCTGCCCGAAATATTTCAAAGTCCCACACCATTCATTTCAATAGCCTGGGTCACCAGGCCCGAAAATTTTCAAAGTCCCACACCTTCCCGAAAATTTTCTAAGTCTGACAACTACCTGAAATATTTCAAAGTCCCAT
Organism: Festucalex cinctus; assembly: GCF_051991245.1. Classification (NCBI taxonomy): domain Eukaryota; kingdom Metazoa; phylum Chordata; class Actinopteri; order Syngnathiformes; family Syngnathidae; genus Festucalex; species Festucalex cinctus. Next base: position 22,858,544 of record NC_135419.1, on the reverse strand, counting down.
GCTGGCCAGAATTTTTTCTAAGTCTGATGCCTGGCTGAAAATTTTCAAAGTCCCATGCTAGCCAGAATTTTTTTCAAAGTCTGACGCCTGGCCGAAAATTTTCAAAGTCCCACGCCTGTCTGAAAATTTTCAAAGTCCCACACTTGTCTGAAAATTTTCAAAGTCTGACGCAGGCACAAACGTTTTGAAAGGCTGGCGCCTCTCCGAAAATTTTCAAAGTCCCACGCCTGTCTGACAATTTTCAAAGTCCCATGCTGGCCAGAATTTTTTCTAAGTCTGACGCTTGGCTGAAAATTTTCAAAGTCCCATGCTGGCCAGAATTTTTTCAAAGTCTGATGCCTGGCTGAAAATTTTCAAAGTCCCATGCTGGCCAGAATTTTTTCTAAATCCCATGCTGGCCAGAATTTTTTTCAAAGTCTGACGCCTGGCCGAAAATTTTCAAAGTCTCACGCCTGCCTGAAATATTTCAAAGTCCCATGCTGGCCAGAATTTTTTCAAAGTCTGACGCCTGGCCGAAAATTTTCAAAGTCCCATGCTGGCCAGATTTTTTTCTAAGTCTGACGCCTACTTGAAATATTTCAAAGTCCCATGCTGGCCAGAATTTTTTCTAAGACCCATGCTGGCCAGAATTTTTTCAAAGTCTGACGCCTGGCCGAAAATGATCAAAGTCTGACGCCTACCTGAAATTATCAAAGTCCCATGCTGGCCAGAATTTTTTTCAAAGTTTGACGCTTGGCCGAAAATTTTCAAAGTGTGACACCTACCTGAAAATTTTCAAAGTCCCATGCTGGCCAGAATTTTTTTCAAAGTCTGATGCCTGGCCGAAAATTTTCAAAGTCCCATGCTGGCCAGAATTATTTTCTAAGTCTCACGCCTGCCTGAAAATTTTCAAAGTCCCATGCTGGCCAGAATTTTTTCTAAGTCCGACCCCTGGCTGAAAATTCTCAAAGTCCCATGCTGGCCAGAATTTTTTCTAAGTCCGACCCCTGGCTGAAAATTCTCAAAGTCCCATGCTGGCCAGAATTTTTTCTAAGTTTGACGCTTGGCCGAAAATTTTCAAAGTCTGACACCTACCTGAAATATTTCAAAGTCCCATGCTGGCCAGAATTATTTTCAAAGTCTGATGCCTGGCCGAAAATTTTCAAAGTCCCATGCTGGCCAGAATTTTTTTCAAAGTCTGATGCCTGGCCTAAAATTTTCAAAGTCCCATGCTGGCCAGAATTATTTTCTAAGTCTCACGCCTGCCTGAAAATTTTCAAAGTCCCATGCTGGCCAGAATTTTTTCTAAGTCCGACGCCTGGCTGAAAATTTTCAAAGTCCCACACCAATCTTTTCAATAGCCTGGGTTAAAAGGGTTGCAGTACCGCCGGCCACCATCGGGGGGCGCTGCAGATAGGGCACCCGGTTCCCTATCTGGGGACCTTTCCGCCCAAACCGCAAAATGGAGTTGTCACGATTTCAGAAGGGAGCAATTTCAGACGAGGCACCTCCAGGGCCGAACAAGGGAGGCTCACCAGACTTATGTCCGACAAAGAGGAGGGTTGGGGCGGCCTCCTCGGGCAGACGACCTGCTCTCTGGCCTGGTTGTCAGATTTTTTCAAAGTCTGACGCCTGCCCGAAATATTTCAAAGTCCCAGACCATTCATTTCAATAGCCTGGGTCACCAGGCCCGAAAATTTTCAAAGTCCCACACCTTCCCGAAAATTTTCTAAGTCTGACAACTACCTGAAATATTTCAAAGTCCCATGCTGGCCAGAATTATTTTCTAAGTCTCACGCCTGCCTGAAAATTTTCAAAGTCCCATGCTGGCCAGAATTTTTTCAAAGTCTGACGCCTGGCCGAAAATTTTCAAAGTCCCATGCTGGCCAGAATTTTTTCTAAGTCCGACCCCTGGCTGAAAATTCTCAAAGTCCCATGCTGGCCAGAATTTTTTCTAAGTTTGACGCTTGGCCGAAAATTTTCAAAGTCCCATGCTGGCCAGAATTTTTTTCAAAGTGTGACGCCTGGCCGAAAATTTTCAAAGTCCCATGCTGGCCAGAATTATTTTCTAAGTCTGACGCCTACCTGAAATATTTCAAAGTCCCATGCTGGCCAGAATTTTTTTCAAAGTCTGATGCCTGGCAGAAAATTTTCAAAGTCCCATGCTGGCCAGAATTTTTTTCAAAGTCTGACGCCTGGCCGAAAATTTTCAAAGTCTCACACCTGCCTGAAATATTTCAAAGTCCCATGCTCTTCAGAATTTTTTCAAAGTCTGACGCCTGGCCGAAAATTTTCAAAGTCCCATGCTTGCCAGAATTTTTTCTAAGCCTGACGCCTACCTGAAATATTTCAAAGTCCCATGCTGGCCAGAATTTTTTCTAAGTCCGACGCCTGGCTGAAAATTTTCAAAGTCCCACACCAATCTTTTCAATAGCCTGGGTTAAAAGGGTTGCAGTACCGCCGGCCACCATCGGGGGGCGCTGCAGATAGGGCACCCGGTTCCCTATCTGGGGACCTTTCCGCCCAAACCGCAAAATGGAGTTGTCACGATTTCAGAAGGGAGCAATTTCAGACGAGGCACCTCCAGGGCCGAACAAGGGAGGCTCACCAGACTTATGTCCGACAAAGAGGAGGGTTGGGGCGGCCTCCTCGGGCAGACGACCTGCTCTCTGGCCTGGTTGTCAGATTTTTTCAAAGTCTGACGCCTGCCCGAAATATTTCAAAGTCCCAGACCATTCATTTCAATAGCCTGGGTCACCAGGCCCGAAAATTTTCAAAGTCCCACACCTTCCCGAAAATTTTCTAAGTCTGACAACTACCTGAAATATTTCAAAGTCCCATGCTGGCCAGAATTTTTTTCAAAGTCTGACGCCTGGCCGAAAATTTTCAAAGTCTGACACCTACCTGAAATATTTCAAAGTCCCATGCTGGCCAGAATTTTTTCAAAGTCCCATGCTGGCCAGAATTTTTTCAAAGTCTGACGCCTGGCCGAAAATTTTCAAAGTCTGAGGCCTACCTGAAATATTTCAAAGTCCCATGCTGGCCAGAATTTTTTCAAAGTCCCATGCTGGCCAGAATTATTTTCTAAGTCTGATGCCTGGCCGAAAATTTTCAAAGTCCCATGCTAGCCAGAATTTTTTTCAAAGTCTGACGCCTGGCCGAAAATTTTCAAAGTCCCATGCTGGCCAGAATTTTTTCAAAGTCCCATGCTGGCCAGAATTTTTTCTAAGTCTGACGCCTGGCCGAAAATTTTCAAAGTCCCATGCTGGCCAGAAATTTTTTCTAAGTCCGACCCCTGGCTGAAAATTTTCAAAGTCCCATGCTAGCCAGAATTTTTTCTAAGTCCCATGCTGGCCAGAATTTTTCAAAGTCTGAAGCCTGGCCGAAAATTTTCAAAGTCTCACGCCTGCCTGAAATATTTCTAAGTCCCATGCTGACCAGAATTTTTTCAAAGTCTGACGCCTGGCCGAAAATTTTCAAAGTCCCATGCTGGCCAGAATTTTTTCTAAGCCTGACGCCTACCTGAAATATTTCAAAGTCCCATGCTGGCCAGAATTTTTTCTAAGTCTGACGCCTACCTGAAATATTTCAAAGTCCCATGCTGGCCAGAATTTTTTCTAAGTCTGACGCCTACCTGAAATATTTCAAAGTCCCATGCTGGCCAGAATTTTTTCTAAGTCTGACGCCTGGCCGAAAATTTTCAAAGTCCCATGCTGGCCAGAATTTTTTCTAAGTCTGACGCCTGGCTGAAAATTTTCAAAGTCCCATGCAAGCCAGAATTTTTTCAAAGTCCCATGCTGGCCAGAATTTTTTCGAAGTCTGATGCCTGGCCGAAAATTTTCAAAGTCCCATGCTAGCCAGAATTTTTTCAAAGTCTGACGCCTGGCCGAAAATTTTCAAAGTCCCACATTTGTCTGAAAATTTTCAAAGTCCCATGCTGGCCAGAATTTTTTCTAAGTCCGACCCCTGGCTGAAAATTTTCAAAGTCCCATGCTAGCCAGAATTTTTTCTAAGTCCCATGCTGGCCAGAATTTTTTCTAAGTCTGATGCCTGGCTGAAAATTTTCAAAGTCCCATGCTTGCCAGAATTTTTTCAAAGTCTGACGCCTGGCCGAAAATTTTCAAAGTCTGACGCCTACCTGAAATATTTCAAAGTCCCATGCTGGCCAGAGTTTTTTCTAAGTCTGACGCCTGGCCGAAACTTTTCAAAGTCCCATGCTAGCCAGAATTTTTTCTAAGTCCCATGCTGGCCAGAATTTTTTCTAAGTCTGATGCCTGGCCGAAAATTTTCAAAGTCTCACGCCTGCCTGAAATATTTCAAAGTCCCATGCTGGCCAGAATTTTTTTCAAAGTTTGACGCTTGGCCGAAAATTTTCAAAGTCCCATGCTGGCCAGAATTTTTTCTAAGTCCGACCCCTGGCTGAAAATTTTCAAAGTCCCATGCTGGCCAGAATTTTTTCTAAGTCTGATGCCTGGCTGAAAATTTACAAAGTCCCATGCTGTCCAGAATTTTTTCAAAGTCCCATGGTGGCCAGAATTTTTTCTAAGTCTGACGCCTGGCCGAAAATTTTCAAAGTCCCATGCTGGCCAGAATCTTTTCTAAGTCTGACGCCTGGCCGAAAATTTTCAAAGTCCCATGCAGGCCAGAATTTTTTCTAAGTCTGACGCCTGGCCGAAAATTTTCAAAGTCCCATGCTGTCCAGAATTTTTTCAAAGTCCCATGCTGGCCAGAATATTTTCTAAGTCTGACGCCTGCCTGAAATATTTTAAAGTCCCATGCAGGCCAGAATTTTTTCTAAGTCCCATGCTGGCCAGAATTTTTTCTAAGTCCCATGCTGGCCAGAATTTTTTCTAAGTCTGATGCCTGGCCGAAAATTTTCAAAGTCCCATGCTGTCCAGAATTTTTTCAAAGTCCCATGCAGGCCAGAATTTTTTCTAAGTCTGACGCCTGGCCGAAAATTTTCAAAGTCCCATGCAGGCCAGAATTTTTTCTAAGTCTGACTCCTAGCCGAAAATTTTCAAAGTCCCATGCTGGCCAGAATTTTTTCTAAGTCGACGCCTGGCTGAAAATTTTCAAAGTCCCATGCTGGCCAGAATTTTTTCTAAGTCTGACGCCTGCCTGAAATATTTCAAAGTCCCATGCAGGCCAGAATTTTTTCTAAGTCCCATGCTGGCCAGAATTTTTTCTAAGTCTGACGCCTGGCCGAAAATTTTCAAAGTCCCATGCTGGCCAGAACTTTTTCTAAGTCTGACGCCTGGCTGAAAATTTTCAAAGTCCCATGCTGGCCAGAATTTTTTCTAAGTCTGACACCTGCCTGAAATATTCCAAAGTCCCATGCTGTCCAGAATTTTTTCAAAGTCCCATGCTGGCCAGAATTTTTTCTAAGTCTGACGCCTGGCCGAAAATTTTCAAAGTCCCATGCTGTCCAGAATTTTTTCAAAGTCCCATGCTGGCCAGAATATTTTCTAAGTCTGACGCCTGCCTGAAATATTTAAAAGTCCCATGCAGGCCAGAATTTTTTCTAAGTCCCATGCTGGCCAGAATTTTTTCAAAGTCCCATGCTGGCCAGAATTTTTTCTAAGTCTGACCCTTGGCCAAAAATTTTCAAAGTCCCATGCTGTCCAGAATTTTTTCTAAGTCCCATGCTGGCCAGAATTTTTTCAAAGTCCCATGCTGGCCAGAATTTTTTCAAAGTCCCATGCTGGCCAGAATTTTTTCTAAGTCTGATGCCTGGCTGAAAATTTTCAAAGTCCCATGCTGGCCAGAATTTTTTCAAAGTCCCATGCTGGCCAGAATTTTTTCTAAGTCTGACGCCTGGCCGAAAATTTTCAAAGTCCCATGCTGGCCAGAATTTTTTCAAAGTCCCATGCTGGCCAGAATTTTTTCTAAGTCTGAAGCCTGGCCGAAAATTTTCAAAGTCCCATGCTGGCCAGAATTTTTTCAAAGTCCCATGCTGGCCAGAATTTTTTCTAAGTCTGACGCCTGCCTGAAATATTTCAAAGTCCCATGCTGTCCAGAATTTTTTCAAAGTCCCATGCTGGCCAGAATTTTTTCTAAGTCTGACGCCTGGCCGAAAATTTTCAAAGTCCCATGCAGGCCAGAATTTTTTCTAAGTCTGACGCCTGCCTGAAATATTTCAAAGTCCCATGCAGGCCAGAATTTTTTCTAAGTCCCATGCTGGCCAGAATTTTTTCTAAGTCTGACTCCTGGCCGAAAATTTTCAAAGTCCCATGCTGGCCAGAATTTTTTCTAAGTCGACGCCTGGCTGAAAATTTTCAAAGTCCCATGCTGGCCAGAATTTTTTCTAAGTCTGACGCCTGCCTGAAATATTTCAAAGTCCCATGCAGGCCAGAATTTTTTCTAAGTCCCATGCTGGCCAGAATTTTTTCTAAGTCTGACGCCTGGCCGAAAATTTTCAAAGTCCCATGCTGGCCAGAACTTTTTCTAAGTCTGACGCCTGGCTGAAAATTTTCAAAGTCCCATGCTGGCCAGAATTTTTTCTAAGTCTGACACCTGCCTGAAATATTCCAAAGTCCCATGCTGTCCAGAATTTTTTCAAAGTCCCATGCTGGCCAGAATTTTTTCTAAGTCTGACGCCTGGCCGAAAATTTTCAAAGTCCCATGCTGTCCAGAATTTTTTCAAAGTCCCATGCTGGCCAGAATATTTTCTAAGTCTGACGCCTGCCTGAAATATTTAAAAGTCCCATGCAGGCCAGAATTTTTTCTAAGTCCCATGCTGGCCAGAATTTTTTCAAAGTCCCATGCTGGCCAGAATTTTTTCTAAGTCTGACCCTTGGCCAAAAATTTTCAAAGTCCCATGCTGTCCAGAATTTTTTCTAAGTCTGACACCTGGCCGAAATATTTAAAAGTCCCATGCAGGCCAGAATTTTTTCCAAGTCCCATGCTGGCCAGAATTTTTTCAAAGTCCCATGCTGGCCAGAATTTTTTCAAAGTCCCATGCTGGCCAGAATTTTTTCTAAGTCTGACGCCTGGCCGAAAATTTTCAAAGTCCCATGCTGGCCAGAAATTTTTTCAAAGTCCCATGCTGGCCAGAATTTTTTCTAAGTCTGACGCCTGGCCGAAAATTTTCAAAGTCCCATGCTGGCCTGAAATATTTCAAAGTCCCATGCTGGCCAGAATTTTTTCTAAGTCTGACGCCTGGCCGAAAATTTTCAAAGTCCCATGCAGGCCAGAATTTTTTCTAAGTCTGACGCCTGGCCGAAAATTTTCAAAGTCCCATGCTGTCCAGAATATTTTCAAAGTCCCATGCTGGCCAGAATTTTTTCTAAGTCTGACGCCTGGCCGAAAATTTTCAAAGTCCCATGCTGTCCAGAATATTTTCAAAGTCCCATGCTGGCCAGAATTTTTTCAAAGTCCCATGCTGGCCAGAATTTTTTCTAAGTCTGACGCTTGGCCAAAAATTTTCAAAGTCCCATGCTGTCCAGAATTTTTTCTAAGTCTTACACCTGGCCGAAAATTTTCAAAGTCCCATGCTGTCCAGAATTTTTTCAAAGTCCCATGCTGGCCAGAATTTTTTCAAAGTCCCATGCTGGCCAGAATTTTTTCTAAGTCTGATGCCTGGCTGAAAATTTTCAAAGTCCCATGCTGGCCAGAATTTTTTCAAAGTCCCATGCTGGCCAGAATTTTTTCTAAGTCTGACGCCTGGCCGAAAATTTTCAAAGTCCCATGCTGGCCTGAAATATTTCAAAGTCCCATGCTGGCCAGAATTTTTTCTAAGTCTGACGCCTGGCCGAAAATTTTCAAAGTCCCATGCAGGCCAGAATTTTTTCTAAGTCTGACGCCTGGCCGAAAATTTTCAAAGTCCCATGCTGTCCAGAATATTTTCAAAGTCCCATGCTGGCCAGAATTTTTTCTAAGTCTGACGCCTGGCCGAAAATTTTCAAAGTCCCATGCTGGCCTGAAATATTTCAAAGTCCCATGCTGGCCAGAATTTTTTCTAAGTCTGACGCCTGGCCGAAAATTTTCAAAGTCCCATGCAGGCCAGAATTTTTTCTAAGTCTGACGCCTGGCCGAAAATTTTCAAAGTCCCATGCTGTCCAGAATATTTTCAAAGTCCCATGCTGGCCAGAATTTTTTCTAAGTCTGACGCCTGGCCGAAAATTTTCAAAGTCCCATGCTGTCCAGAATATTTTCAAAGTCCCATGCTGGCCAGAATTTTTTCAAAGTCCCATGCTGGCCAGAATTTTTTCTAAGTCTGACGCTTGGCCAAAAATTTTCAAAGTCCCATGCTGTCCAGAATTTTTTCTAAGTCTTACACCTGGCCGAAAATTTTCAAAGTCCCATGCTGTCCAGAATTTTTTCAAAGTCCCATGCTGGCCAGAATTTTTTCAAAGTCCCATGCTGGCCAGAATTTTTTCTAAGTCTGATGCCTGGCTGAAAATTTTCAAAGTCCCATGCTGGCCAGAATTTTTTCAAAGTCCCATGCTGGCCAGAATTTTTTCTAAGTCTGACGCCTGGCCGAAAATTTTCAAAGTCCCATGCTGGCCTGAAATATTTCAAAGTCCCATGCTGGCCAGAATTTTTTCTAAGTCTGACGCCTGGCCGAAAATTTTCAAAGTCCCATGCAGGCCAGAATTTTTTCTAAGTCTGACGCCTGGCCGAAAATTTTCAAAGTCCCATGCTGTCCAGAATATTTTCAAAGTCCCATGCTGGCCAGAATTTTTTCTAAGTCTGACGCCTGGCCGAAAATTTTCAAAGTCCCATGCTGTCCAGAATATTTTCAAAGTCCCATGCTGTCCAGAATTTTTTCTAAGTCTTACACCTGGCCGAACATTTTCAAAGTCCCATGCTGTCCAGAATTTTTTCAAAGTCCCATGCTGGCCAGAATTTTTTCTAAGTCTGATGCCTGGCTGAAAATTTTCAAAGTCCCATGCTGGCCAGAATTTTTTCTAAGTCTGATGCCTGGCCGAAAATTTTCAAAGTCCCATGCTGTCCAGAATTTTTTCAAAGTCCCATGATGGCCAGAATTTTTTCAAAGTCTGATGCCTGGCTGAAAATTTTCAAAGTCCCATGCAGGCCAGAATTTTTTCTAAGTCTGACGCCTGGCCGAAAATTTTCAAAGTCCCATGCTGGCCAGAATTTTTTCTAAGTCTGATGCCTGGCTGAAAATTTACAAAGTCCCATGCTGTCCAGAATTTTTTCAAAGTCCCATGGTGGCCAGAATTTTTTCTAAGTCTGACTCCTGGCCGAAAATTTTCAAAGTCCCATGCTGGCCAGAATTTTTTCTAAGTCGACGCCTGGCTGAAAATTTTCAAAGTCCCATGCTGGCCAGAATTTTTTCTAAGTCTGACGCCTGCCTGAAATATTTCAAAGTCCCATGCAGGCCAGAATTTTTTCTAAGTCCCATGCTGGCCAGAATTTTTTCTAAGTCTGACGCCTGGCCGAAAATTTTCAAAGTCCCATGCTGGCCAGAATTTTTTCTAAGTCTGACACCTGCCTGAAATATTCCAAAGTCCCATGCTGTCCAGAATTTTTTCAAAGTCCCATGCTGGCCAGAATTTTTTCTAAGTCTGACGCCTGGCCGAAAATTTTCAAAGTCCCATGCTGTCCAGAATTTTTTCAAAGTCCCATGCTGGCCAGAATATTTTCTAAGTCTGACGCCTGCCTGAAATATTTAAAAGTCCCATGCAGGCCAGAATTTTTTCTAAGTCCCATGCTGGCCAGAATTTTTTCAAAGTCCCATGCTGGCCAGAATTTTTTCTAAGTCTGACCCTTGGCCAAAAATTTTCAAAGTCCCATGCTGGCCAGAATTTTTTCTAAGTCTGATGCCTGGCTGAAAATTTTCAAAGTCCCATGCTGGCCAGAATTTTTTCAAAGTCCCATGCTGGCCAGAATTTTTTCTAAGTCTGACGCCTGGCCGAAAATTTTCAAAGTCCCATGCTGGCCAGAATTTTTTCAAAGTCCCATGCTGGCCAGAATTTTTTCTAAGTCTGACGCCTGCCTGAAATATTTCAGTCCCATGCTGTCCAGAATTTTTTCAAAGTCCCATGCTGGCCAGAATTTTTTCTAAGTCTGACGCCTGGCCGAAAATTTTCAAAATCCCATGCAGGCCAGAATTTTTTCTAAGTCTGACGCCTGCCTGAAATATTTCAAAGTCCCATGCAGGCCAGAATTTTTTCTAAGTCCCATGCTGGCCAGAATTTTTTCTAAGTCTGACTCCTGGCCGAAAATTTTCAAAGTCCCATGCTGGCCAGAATTTTTTCTAAGTCGACGCCTGGCTGAAAATTTTCAAAGTCCCATGCTGGCCAGAATTTTTTCTAAGTCTGACGCCTGCCTGAAATATTTCAAAGTCCAATGCAGGCCAGAATTTTTTCTAAGTCCCATGCTGGCCAGAATTTTTTCTAAGTCTGACGCCTGGCCGAAAATTTTCAAAGTCCCATGCTGGCCAGAACTTTTTCTAAGTCTGACGCCTGGCTGAAAATTTTCAAAGTCCCATGCTGGCCAGAATTTTTTCTAAGTCTGACACCTGCCTGAAATATTCCAAAGTCCCATGCTGTCCAGAATTTTTTCAAAGTCCCATGCTGGCCAGAATTTTTTCTAAGTCTGACGCCTGGCCGAAAATTTTCAAAGTCCCATGCTGTCCAGAATTTTTTCAAAGTCCCATGCTGGCCAGAATATTTTCTAAGTCTGACGCCTGCCTGAAATATTTAAAAGTCCCATGCAGGCCAGAATTTTTTCTAAGTCCCATGCTGGCCAGAATTTTTTCAAAGTCCCATGCTGGCCAGAATTTTTTCTAAGTCTGACCCTTGGCCAAAAATTTTCAAAGTCCCATGCTGTCCAGAATTTTTTCTAAGTCTGACACCTGGCCGAAATATTTAAAAGTCCCATGCAGGCCAGAATTTTTTCTAAGTCCCATGCTGGCCAGAATTTTTTCAAAGTCCCATGCTGGCCAGAATTTTTTCAAAGTCCCATGCTGGCCAGAATTTTTTCTAAGTCTGATGCCTGGCTGAAAATTTTCAAAGTCCCATGCTGGCCAGAATTTTTTCAAAGTCCCATGCTGTCCAGAATTTTTTCTAAGTCTGACACCTGGCCGAAATATTTAAAAGTCCCATGCAGGCCAGAATTTTTTCTAAGTCCCATGCTGGCCAGAATTTTTTCAAAGTCCCATGCTGGCCAGAATTTTTTCTAAGTCTGACGCCTGGCCGAAAATTTTCAAAGTCCCATGCTGGCCAGAATCTTTTCTAAGTCTGACGCCTGACCGAAAATTTTCAAAGTCCCATGCAGGCCAGAATTTTTTCTAAGTCTGACGCCTGGCCGAAAATTTTCAAAGTCCCATGCAGGCCAGAATTTTTTCTAAGTCTGACTCCTGGCCGAAAATTTTCAAAGTCCCATGCTGGCCAGAATTATTTTCTAAGTCTCACGCCTGCCTGAAAATTTTCAAAGTCCCATGCTGGCCAGAATTTTTTCAAAGTCTGACGCCTGGCCGAAAATTTTCAAAGTCCCATGCTGGCCAGAATTTTTTCTAAGTCTGACAACTACCTGAAATATTTCAAAGTCCCATGCTGGCCAGAATTTTTTCAAAGTCCCATGCTGGCCAGAATTTTTTCAAAGTCTGACGCCTGGCCGAAAATTTTCAAAGTCTGAGGCCTACCTGAAATATTTCAAAGTCCCATGCTGGCCAGAATTTTTTCAAAGTCCCATGCTGGCCAGAATTATTTTCTAAGTCTGATGCCTGGCCGAAAATTTTCAAAGTCCCATGCTAGCCAGAATTTTTTTCAAAGTCTGACGCCTGGCCGAAAATTTTCAAAGTCCCATGCTGGCCAGAATTTTTTCAAAGTCCCATGCTGGCCAGAATTTTTTCTAAGTCTGACGCCTGGCCGAAAATTTTCAAAGTCCCATGCTGGCCAGAAATTTTTTCTAAGTCCGACCCCTGGCTGAAAATTTTCAAAGTCCCATGCTAGCCAGAATTTTTTCTAAGTCCCATGCTGGCCAGAATTATTTTCTAAGTCTGACGCCTACCTGAAATATTTCAAAGTCCCATGCTGGCCAGAATTTTTTTCAAAGTCTGATGCCTGGCAGAAAATTTTCAAAGTCCCATGCTGGCCAGAATTTTTTTCAAAGTCTGACGCCTGGCCGAAAATTTTCAAAGTCTCACACCTGCCTGAAATATTTCAAAGTCCCATGCTCTTCAGAATTTTTTCAAAGTCTGACGCCTGGCCGAAAATTTTCAAAGTCCCATGCTTGCCAGAATTTTTTCTAAGCCTGACGCCTACCTGAAATATTTCAAAGTCCCATGCTGGCCAGAATTTTTTCTAAGTCCGACGCCTGGCTGAAAATTTTCAAAGTCCCACACCAATCTTTTCAATAGCCTGGGTTAAAAGGGTTGCAGTACCGCCGGCCACCATCGGGGGGCGCTGCAGATAGGGCACCCGGTTCCCTATCTGGGGACCTTTCCGCCCAAACCGCAAAATGGAGTTGTCACGATTTCAGAAGGGAGCAATTTCAGACGAGGCACCTCCAGGGCCGAACAAGGGAGGCTCACCAGACTTATGTCCGACAAAGAGGAGGGTTGGGGCGGCCTCCTCGGGCAGACGACCTGCTCTCTGGCCTGGTTGTCAGATTTTTTCAAAGTCTGACGCCTGCCCGAAATATTTCAAAGTCCCAGACCATTCATTTCAATAGCCTGGGTCACCAGGCCCGAAAATTTTCAAAGTCCCACACCTTCCCGAAAATTTTCTAAGTCTGACAACTACCTGAAATATTTCAAAGTCCCATGCTGGCCAGAATTTTTTTCAAAGTCTGACGCCTGGCCGAAAATTTTCAAAGTCTGACACCTACCTGAAATATTTCAAAGTCCCATGCTGGCCAGAATTTTTTCAAAGTCCCATGCTGGCCAGAATTTTTTCAAAGTCTGACGCCTGGCCGAAAATTTTCAAAGTCTGAGGCCTACCTGAAATATTTCAAAGTCCCATGCTGGCCAGAATTTTTTCAAAGTCTGATGCCTGGCCGAAAATTTTCAAAGTCCCATGCTAGCCAGAATTTTTTTCAAAGTCTGACGCCTGGCCGAAAATTTTCAAAGTCCCATGCTGGCCAGAATTTTTTCAAAGTCCCATGCTGGCCAGAATTTTTTCTAAGTCTGACGCCTGGCCGAAAATTTTCAAAGTCCCATGCTGGCCAGAAATTTTTTCTAAGTCCGTCCCCTGGCTGAAAATTTTCAAAGTCCCATGCTAGCCAGAATTTTTTCTAAGTCCCATGCTGGCCAGAATTTTTTCAAAGTCTGCTGCCTGGCCGAAAACTTTCAAAGTCCCATGCTGGCCAGAATTTTTCAAAGTCTGAAGCCTGGCCGAAAATTTTCAAAGTCTCACGCCTGCCTGAAATATTTCAAAGTCCCATGCTGGCCAGAATTTTTTCAAAGTCTGACGCCTGGCCGAAAATTTTCAAAGTCCCATGCTGGCCAGAATTTTTTCTAAGTCCGACCCCTGGCTGAAAATTCTCAAAGTCCCATGCTGGCCAGAATTTTTTCTAAGTTTGACGCTTGGCCGAAAATTTTCAAAGTCCCATGCTGGCCAGAATTTTTTTCAAAGTGTGACGCCTGGCCGAAAATTTTCAAAGTCCCATGCTGGCCAGAATTATTTTCTAAGTCTGACGCCTACCTGAAATATTTCAAAGTCCCATGCTGGCCAGAATTTTTTTCAAAGTCTGATGCCTGGCAGAAAATTTTCAAAGTCCCATGCTGGCCAGAATTTTTTTCAAAGTCTGACGCCTGGCCGAAAATTTTCAAAGTCTCACACCTGCCTGAAATATTTCAAAGTCCCATGCTCTTCAGAATTTTTTCAAAGTCTGACGCCTGGCCGAAAATTTTCAAAGTCCCATGCTTGCCAGAATTTTTTCTAAGCCTGACGCCTACCTGAAATATTTCAAAGTCCCATGCTGGCCAGAATTTTTTCTAAGTCCGACGCCTGGCTGAAAATTTTCAAAGTCCCACACCAATCTTTTCAATAGCCTGGGTTAAAAGGGTTGCAGTACCGCCGGCCACCATCGGGGGGCGCTGCAGATAGGGCACCCGGTTCCCTATCTGGGGACCTTTCCGCCCAAACCGCAAAATGGAGTTGTCACGATTTCAGAAGGGAGCAATTTCAGACGAGGCACCTCCAGGGCCGAACAAGGGAGGCTCACCAGACTTATGTCCGACAAAGAGGAGGGTTGGGGCGGCCTCCTCGGGCAGACGACCTGCTCTCTGGCCTGGTTGTCAGATTTTTTCAAAGTCTGACGCCTGCCCGAAATATTTCAAAGTCCCAGACCATTCATTTCAATAGCCTGGGTCACCAGGCCCGAAAATTTTCAAAGTCCCACACCTTCCCGAAAATTTTCTAAGTCTGACAACTACCTGAAATATTTCAAAGTCCCATGCTGGCCAGAATTTTTTTCAAAGTCTGACGCCTGGCCGAAAATTTTCAAAGTCTGACACCTACCTGAAATATTTCAAAGTCCCATGCTGGCCAGAATTTTTTCAAAGTCCCATGCTGGCCAGAATTTTTTCAAAGTCTGACGCCTGGCCGAAAATTTTCAAAGTCTGAGGCCTACCTGAAATATTTCAAAGTCCCATGCTGGCCAGAATTTTTTCAAAGTCCCATGCTGGCCAGAATTATTTTCTAAGTCTGATGCCTGGCCGAAAATTTTCAAAGTCCCATGCTAGCCAGAATTTTTTTCAAAGTCTGACGCCTGGCCGAAAATTTTCAAAGTCCCATGCTGGCCAGAATTTTTTCAAAGTCCCATGCTGGCCAGAATTTTTTCTAAGTCTGACGCCTGGCCGAAAATTTTCAAAGTCCCATGCTGGGCAGAAATTTTTTCTAAGTCCGACCCCTGGCTGAAAATTTTCAAAGTCCCATGCTAGCCAGAATTTTTTCTAAGTCCCATGCTGGCCAGAATTTTTTCAAAGTCTGCTGCCTGGCCGAAAATTTTCAAAGTCCCATGCTGGCCAGAATTTTTCAAAGTCTGAAGCCTGGCCGAAAATTTTCAAAGTCTCACGCCTGCCTGAAATATTTCTAAGTCCCATGCTGACCAGAATTTTTTCAAAGTCTGACGCCTGGCCGAAAATTTTCAAAGTCCCATGCTGGCCAGAATTTTTTCTAAGCCTGACGCCTACCTGAAATATTTCAAAGTCCCATGCTGGCCAGAATTTTTTCTAAGTCTGACGCCTACCTGAAATATTTCAAAGTCCCATGCTGGCCAGAATTTTTTCTAAGTCTGACGCCTACCTGAAATATTTCAAAGTCCCATGCTGGCCAGAATTTTTTCTAAGTCTGACGCCTGGCCGAAAATTTTCAAAGTCCCATGCTGGCCAGAATTTTTTCTAAGTCTGACGCCTGGCCGAAAATTTTCAAAGTCCCATGCTGGCCAGTATTTTTTCAAAGTCTGATGCCTGGCTGAAAATTTTCAAAGTCCCATGCAAGCCAGAATTTTTTCAAAGTCCCATGCTGGCCAGAATTTTTTCGAAGTCTGATGCCTGGCCGAAAATTTTCAAAGTCCCATGCTAGCCAGAATTTTTTCAAAGTCTGACGCCTGGCCGAAAATTTTCAAAGTCCCACATTTGTCTGAAAATTTTCAAAGTCCCATGCTGGCCAGAATTTTTTCTAAGTCCGACCCCTGGCTGAAAATTTTCAAAGTCCCATGCTAGCCAGAATTTTTTCTAAGTCCCATGCTGGCCAGAATTTTTTCTAAGTCTGATGCCTGGCTGAAAATTTTCAAAGTCCCATGCTTGCCAGAATTTTTTCAAAGTCTGACGCCTGGCCGAAAATTTTCAAAGTCTGACGCCTACCTGAAATATTTCAAAGTCCCATGCTGGCCAGAGTTTTTTCTAAGTCTGACGCCTGGCCGAAACTTTTCAAAGTCCCATGCTAGCCAGAATTTTTTCTAAGTCCCATGCTGGCCAGAATTTTTTCTAAGTCTGATGCCTGGCCGAAAATTTTCAAAGTCTCACGCCTGCCTGAAATATTTCAAAGTCCCATGCTGGCCAGAATTTTTTTCAAAGTTTGACGCTTGGCCGAAAATTTTCAAAGTCCCATGCTGGCCAGAATTTTTTCTAAGTCCGACCCCTGGCTGAAAATTTTCAAAGTCCCATGCTGGCCAGAATCTTTTCTAAGTCTGACGCCTGGCCGAAAATTTTCAAAGTCCCATGCAGGCCAGAATTTTTTCTAAGTCTGATGCCTGGCTGAAAATTTACAAAGTCCCATGCTGTCCAGAATTTTTTCAAAGTCCCATGGTGGCCAGAATTTTTTCTAAGTCTGACGCCTGGCCGAAAATTTTCAAAGTCCCATGCTGGCCAGAATCTTTTCTAAGTCTGACGCCTGGCCGAAAATTTTCAAAGTCCCATGCAGGCCAGAATTTTTTCTAAGTCTGACGCCTGGCCGAAAATTTTCAAAGTCCCATGCTGTCCAGAATTTTTTCAAAGTCCCATGCTGGCCAGAATATTTTCTAAGTCTGACGCCTGCCTGAAATATTTTAAAGTCCCATGCAGGCCAGAATTTTTTCTAAGTCCCATGCTGGCCAGAATTTTTTCTAAGTCCCATGCTGGCCAGAATTTTTTCTAAGTCTGATGCCTGGCCGAAAATTTTCAAAGTCCCATGCTGTCCAGAATTTTTTCAAAGTCCCATGCAGGCCAGAATTTTTTCTAAGTCTGACGCCTGGCCGAAAATTTTCAAAGTCCCATGCAGGCCAGAATTTTTTCTAAGTCTGACTCCTGGCCGAAAATTTTCAAAGTCCCATGCTGGCCAGAATTTTTTCTAAGTCGACGCCTGGCTGAAAATTTTCAAAGTCCCATGCTGGCCAGAATTTTTTCTAAGTCTGACGCCTGCCTGAAATATTTCAAAGTCCCATGCAGGCCAGAATTTTTTCTAAGTCCCATGCTGGCCAGAATTTTTTCTAAGTCTGACGCCTGGCCGAAAATTTTCAAAGTCCCATGCTGGCCAGAACTTTTTCTAAGTCTGACGCCTGGCTGAAAATTTTCAAAGTCCCATGCTGGCCAGAATTTTTTCTAAGTCTGACACCTGCCTGAAATATTCCAAAGTCCCATGCTGTCCAGAATTTTTTCAAAGTCCCATGCTGGCCAGAATTTTTTCTAAGTCTGACGCCTGGCCGAAAATTTTCAAAGTCCCATGCTGTCCAGAATTTTTTCAAAGTCCCATGCTGGCCAGAATATTTTCTAAGTCTGACGCCTGCCTGAAATATTTAAAAGTCCCATGCAGGCCAGAATTTTTTCTAAGTCCCATGCTGGCCAGAATTTTTTCAAAGTCCCATGCTGGCCAGAATTTTTTCTAAGTCTGACCCTTGGCCAAAAATTTTCAAAGTCCCATGCTGTCCAGAATTTTTTTCTAAGTCTGACACCTGGCCGAAATATTTAAAAGTCCCATGCAGGCCAGAATTTTTTCTAAGTCCCATGCTGGCCAGAATTTTTTCAAAGTCCCATGCTGGCCAGAATTTTTTCAAAGTCCCATGCTGGCCAGAATTTTTTCTAAGTCTGATGCCTGGCTGAAAATTTTCAAAGTCCCATGCTGGCCAGAATTTTTTCAAAGTCCCATGCTGGCCAGAATTTTTTCTAAGTCTGACGCCTGGCCGAAAATTTTCAAAGTCCCATGCTGGCCAGAATTTTTTCAAAGTCCCATGCTGGCCAGAATTTTTTCTAAGTCTGACGCCTGCCTGAAATATTTCAAAGTCCCATGCTGTCCAGAATTTTTTCAAAGTCCCATGCTGGCCAGAATTTTTTCTAAGTCTGACGCCTGGCTGAAAATTTTCAAAGTCCCATGCAGGCCAGAATTTTTTCTAAGTCTGACGCCTGGCCGAAAATTTTCAAAGTCCCATGCTGTCCAGAATATTTTCAAAGTCCCATGCTGGCCAGAATATTTTCTAAGTCTGACGCCTGCCTGAAATATTTAAAAGTCCCATGCTGGCCAGAATTTTTTCAAAGTCCCATGCTGGCCAGAATTTTTTCTAAGTCTGACGCCTGGCCGAAAATTTTCAAAGTCCCATGCTGGCCAGAACTTTTTCTAAGTCTGACGCCTGGCTGAAAATTTTCAAAGTCCCATGCTGGCCAGAATTTTTTCTAAGTCTGACACCTGCCTGAAATATTCCAAAGTCCCATGCTGTCCAGAATTTTTTCAAAGTCCCATGCTGGCCAGAATTTTTTCTAAGTCTGACGCCTGGCCGAAAATTTTCAAAGTCCCATGCTGTCCAGAATTTTTTCAAAGTCCCATGCTGGCCAGAATATTTTCTAAGTCTGACGCCTGCCTGAAATATTTAAAAGTCCCATGCAGGCCAGAATTTTTTCTAAGTCCCATGCTGGCCAGAATTTTTTCAAAGTCCCATGCTGGCCAGAATTTTTTCTAAGTCTGACCCTTGGCCAAAAATTTTCAAAGTCCCATGCTGTCCAGAATTTTTTCTAAGTCTGACACCTGGCCGAAATATTTAAAAGTCCCATGCAGGCCAGAATTTTTTCTAAGTCCCATGCTGGCCAGAATTTTTTCAAAGTCCCATGCTGGCCAGAATTTTTTCAAAGTCCCATGCTGGCCAGAATTTTTTCTAAGTCTGATGCCTGGCTGAAAATTTTCAAAGTCCCATGCTGGCCAGAATTTTTTCAAAGTCCCATGCTGGCCAGAATTTTTTCTAAGTCTGACGCCTGGCCGAAAATTTTCAAAGTCCCATGCTGGCCAGAATTTTTTCTAAGTCTGACGCCTGCCTGAAATATTTCAAAGTCCCATGCTGTCCAGAATTTTTTCAAAGTCCCATGCTGGCCAGAATTTTTTCTAAGTCTGACGCCTGGCCGAAAATTTTCAAAGTCCCATGCAGGCCAGAATTTTTTCTAAGTCTGACGCCTGGCCGAAAATTTTCAAAGTCCCATGCTGTCCAGAATATTTTCAAAGTCCCATGCTGGCCAGAATATTTTCTAAGTCTGACGCCTGCCTGAAATATTTAAAAGTCCCATGCTGGCCAGAATTTTTTCAAAGTCCCATGCTGGCCAGAATTTTTTCTAAGTCTGACGCTTGGCCAAAAATTTTCAAAGTCCCATGCTGTCCAGAATTTTTTCTAAGTCTTACACCTGGCCGAAAATTTTCAAAGTCCCATGCTGTCCAGAATTTTTTCAAAGTCCCATGCTGGCCAGAATTTTTTCTAAGTCTGATGCCTGGCTGAAAATTTTCAAAGTCCCATGCTGGCCAGAATTTTTTCTAAGTCTGATGCCTGGCCGAAAATTTTCAAAGTCCCATGCTGTCCAGAATTTTTTCAAAGTCCCATGATGGCCAGAATTTTTTCTAAGTCCCATGCTGGCCAGAATTTTTTCTAAGTCTGACGCCTGCCTGAAATATTTCAAAGTCCCATGCTGTCCAGAATTTTTTCAAAGTCCCATGTTGGCCAGAATTTTTTCTAAGTCTGACGCCTGGCCGAAAATTTTCAAAGTCCCATGCAGGCCAGAATTTTTTCTAAGTCTGACGCCTGGCCGAAAATTTTCAAAGTCCCATGCTGGCCAGAATTTTTTCTAAGTCTGATGCCTGGCTGAAAATTTACAAAGTCCCATGCTGTCCAGAATTTTTAAAAAGTCCCATGGTGGCCAGAATTTTTTCTAAGTCTGACGCCTGGCCGAAAATTTTCAAAGTCCCATGCTGGCCAGAATCTTTTCTAAGTCTGACGCCTGACCGAAAATTTTCAAAGTCCCATGCAGGCCAGAATTTTTTCTAAGTCTGACGCCTGGCCGAAAATTTTCAAAGTCCCATGCAGGCCAGAATTTTTTCTAAGTCTGACTCCTGGCCGAAAATTTTCAAAGTCCCATGCTGGCCAGAATTTTTTCTAAGTCTGACGCCTGGCTGAAATATTTCAAAGTCCCATGCAGGCCGAAAATTTTCAAAGTCCCATGCTGGCCAGAATTTTTTCAGTCCCATGCTGGCCAGAATTTTTTCTAAGTCTGACGCCTGCCTGAAATATTTCAAAGTCCCATGCTGTCCAGAATTTTTTCAAAGTCCCATGCTGGCCAGAATTTTTTCTAAGTCTGACGCCTGGCCGAAAATTTTCAAAGTCCCATGCTGGCCAGAATTTTTTCAAAGTCCCATGCTGGCCAGAATATTTTCTAAGTCTGACGCCTGCCTGAAATATTTAAAAGTCCCATGCAGGCCAGAATTTTTTCTAAGTCCCATGCTGGCAAGAATTTTTTCAAAGTCCCATGCTGGCCAGAATTTTTTCTAAATCTGACGCTTGGCCAAAAATTTTCAAAGTCCCATGCTGGCCAGAATTTTTTCTAAGTCTGATGCCTGGCCGGAGATTTTCAAAGTCCCATGCTGTCCAGAATTTTTTCAAAGTCCCATGCTGGCCAGAATTTTTTCAAAGTCTGATGCCTGGCGGAAAATTTTCAAAGTCCCATGCTGTCCAGAATTTTTTCAAAGTCCCATGCTGGCCAGAATATTTTCAAAGTCCCATGCTGGCCAGAATTTTTTCTAAGTCTGACGCCTGCCTGAAATATTTCAAAGTCCCATGCAGGCCAGAATTTTTTCTAAGTCCCATGCTGGCCAGAATTTTTTCAAAGTCCCATGCTGGCCAGAATTTTTTCTAAGTCTGACGCTTGTCCAAAAATTTTCAAAGTCCCATGCTGTCCAGAATTTTTTCTAAGTCTGACGCTTGGCCAAAAATTTTCAAAGTCCCATGCTGGCCAGAATTTTTTCTAAGTCTGATGCCTGGCCGGAGATTTTCAAAGTCCCATGCTGTCCAGAATTTTTTCAAAGTCCCATGCTGGCCAGAATTTTTTCAAAGTCTGATGCCTGGCGGAAAATTTTCAAAGTCCCATGCTGTCCAGAATTTTTTCAAAGTCCCATGCTGGCCAGAATATTTTCAAAGTCCCATGCTGGCCAGAATTTTTTCTAAGTCTGACGCCTGCCTGAAATATTTCAAAGTCCCATGCAGGCCAGAATTTTTTCTAAGTCCCATGCTGGCCAGAATTTTTTCAAAGTCCCATGCTGGCCAGAATTTTTTCTAAGTCTGACGCTTGTCCAAAAATTTTCAAAGTCCCATGCTGTCCAGAATTTTTTCTAAGTCTGACACCTGGCCGAAATATTTAAAAGTCCCATGCAGGCCAGAATTTTTTCTAAGTCCCATGCTGGCCAGAATTTTTTCAAAGTCCCATGCTGGCCAGAATTTTTTCAAAGTCTGATGCCTGGCTGAAAATTTTCAAAGTCCCATGCTGTCCAGAATTTTTTCAAAGTCCCATGCTGGCCAGAATATTTTCAAAGTCCCATGCTGGCCAGAATTTTTTCTAAGTCTGACGCCTGCCTGAAATATTTCAAAGTCCCATGCTGTCCAGAATTTTTTCAAAGTCCCATGCTGGCCAGAATTTTTTCTAAGTCTGACGCCTGGCCGAAAATTTTCAAAGTCCCATGCAGGCCAGAATTTTTTCTAAGTCTGACACCTGGCCGAAAATTTTCAAAGTCCCATGCTGGCCAGAATCTTTTCTAAGTCTGACACCTGGCCGAAATATTTAAAAGTCCCATGCAGGCCAGAATTTTTTCTAAGTCCCATGCTGGCCAGAATTTTTTCAAAGTCCCATGCTGGCCAGAATTTTTTCAAAGTCCCATGCTGGCCAGAATTTTTTCAAAGTCTGATGCCTGGCTGAAAATTTTCAAAGTCCCATGCTGTCCAGAATTTTTTCAAAGTCCCATGCTGGCCAGAATATTTTCAAAGTCCCATGCTGGCCAGAATTTTTTCTAAGTCTGACGCCTGCCTGAAATATTTCAAAGTCCCATGCTGGCCAGAATATTTTCAAAGTCCCATGCTGGCCAGAATTTTTTCTAAGTCTGACGCCTGCCTGAAATATTTCAAAGTCCCATGCAGGCCAGAATTTTTTCAAAGTCCCATGCTGGCCAGAATTTTTTCTAAGTCTGACGCCTGGCCGAAATATTTAAAAGTCCCATGCAGGCCAGAATTTTTTCTAAGTCCCATGCTGGCCAGAATTTTTTCAAAGTCCCATGCTGGCCAGAATTTTTTCAAAGTCTGATGCTGGCCAGAATATTTTCTAAGTCTGACGCCTGCCTGAAATATTTCAAAGTCCCATGCAGGCCAGAATTTTTTCTAAGTCCCATGCTGGCCAGAATTTTTTCTAAGTCTGACGCCTGGCCGAAAATTTTCAAAGTCCCATGCTGGCCAGAATTTTTTCTAAGTCTGACACCTGCCTGAAATATTCCAAAGTCCCATGCTGTCCAGAATTTTTTCAAAGTCCCATGCTGGCCAGAATTTTTTCTAAGTCTGACGCCTGGCCGAAAATTTTCAAAGTCCCATGCTGTCCAGAATTTTTTCAAAGTCCCATGCTGGCCAGAATATTTTCTAAGTCTGACGCCTGCCTGAAATATTTAAAAGTCCCATGCAGGCCAGAATTTTTTCTAAGTCCCATGCTGGCCAGAATTTTTTCAAAGTCCCATGCTGGCCAGAATTTTTTCTAAGTCTGACCCTTGGCCAAAAATTTTCAAAGTCCCATGCTGTCCAGAATTTTTTCTAAGTCTGACACCTGGCCGAAATATTTAAAAGTCCCATGCAGGCCAGAATTTTTTCTAAGTCCCATGCTGTCCAGAATTTTTTCAAAGTCCCATGCTGGCCAGAATTTTTTCAAAGTCCCATGCTGGCCAGAATTTTTTCTAAGTCTGATGCCTGGCTGAAAATTTTCAAAGTCCCATGCTGGCCAGAATTTTTTCTAAGCCTGACGCCTACCTGAAATATTTCAAAGTCCCATGCTGGCCAGAATTTTTTCTAAGTCTGACGCCTACCTGAAATATTTCAAAGTCCCATGCTGGCCAGAATTTTTTCTAAGTCTGACGCCTACCTGAAATATTTCAAAGTCCCATACTGGCCAGAATTTTTTCTAAGTCTGACGCCTGGCCGAAAATTTTCAAAGTCCCATGCTGGCCAGAATTTTTTCTAAGTCTGACGCCTGGCCGAAAATTTTCAAAGTCCCATGCTGGCCAGTATTTTTTCAAAGTCTGATGCCTGGCTGAAAATTTTCAAAGTCCCATGCAAGCCAGAATTTTTTCAAAGTCCCATGCTGGCCAGAATTTTTTCGAAGTCTGATGCCTGGCCGAAAATTTTCAAAGTCCCATGCTAGCCAGAATTTTTTCAAAGTCTGACGCCTGGCCGAAAATTTTCAAAGTCCCACATTTGTCTGAAAATTTTCAAAGTCCCATGCTGGCCAGAATTTTTTCTAAGTCCGACCCCTGGCTGAAAATTTTCAAAGTCCCATGCTAGCCAGAATTTTTTCTAAGTCCCATGCTGGCCAGAATTTTTTCTAAGTCTGATGCCTGGCTGAAAATTTTCAAAGTCCCATGCTTGCCAGAATTTTTTCAAAGTCTGACGCCTGGCCGAAAATTTTCAAAGTCTGACGCCTACCTGAAATATTTCAAAGTCCCATGCTGGCCAGAGTTTTTTCTAAGTCTGACGCCTGGCCGAAACTTTTCAAAGTCCCATGCTAGCCAGAATTTTTTCTAAGTCCCATGCTGGCCAGAATTTTTTCTAAGTCTGATGCCTGGCCGAAAATTTTCAAAGTCTCACGCCTGCCTGAAATATTTCAAAGTCCCATGCTGGCCAGAATTTTTTTCAAAGTTTGACGCTTGGCCGAAAATTTTCAAAGTCCCATGCTGGCCAGAATTTTTTCTAAGTCCGACCCCTGGCTGAAAATTTTCAAAGTCCCATGCTGGCCAGAATCTTTTCTAAGTCTGACGCCTGGCCGAAAATTTTCAAAGTCCCATGCAGGCCAGAATTTTTTCTAAGTCTGATGCCTGGCTGAAAATTTACAAAGTCCCATGCTGTCCAGAATTTTTTCAAAGTCCCATGGTGGCCAGAATTTTTTCTAAGTCTGACGCCTGGCCGAAAATTTTCAAAGTCCCATGCTGGCCAGAATCTTTTCTAAGTCTGACGCCTGGCCGAAAATTTTCAAAGTCCCATGCAGGCCAGAATTTTTTCTAAGTCTGACGCCTGGCCGAAAATTTTCAAAGTCCCATGCTGTCCAGAATTTTTTCAAAGTCCCATGCTGGCCAGAATATTTTCTAAGTCTGACGCCTGCCTGAAATATTTTAAAGTCCCATGCAGGCCAGAATTTTTTCTAAGTCCCATGCTGGCCAGAATTTTTTCTAAGTCCCATGCTGGCCAGAATTTTTTCTAAGTCTGATGCCTGGCCGAAAATTTTCAAAGTCCCATGCTGTCCAGAATTTTTTCAAAGTCCCATGCAGGCCAGAATTTTTTCTAAGTCTGACGCCTGGCCGAAAATTTTCAAAGTCCCATGCAGGCCAGAATTTTTTCTAAGTCTGACTCCTGGCCGAAAATTTTCAAAGTCCCATGCTGGCCAGAATTTTTTCTAAGTCGACGCCTGGCTGAAAATTTTCAAAGTCCCATGCTGGCCAGAATTTTTTCTAAGTCTGACGCCTGCCTGAAATATTTCAAAGTCCCATGCAGGCCAGAATTTTTTCTAAGTCCCATGCTGGCCAGAATTTTTTCTAAGTCTGACGCCTGGCCGAAAATTTTCAAAGTCCCATGCTGGCCAGAACTTTTTCTAAGTCTGACGCCTGGCTGAAAATTTTCAAAGTCCCATGCTGGCCAGAATTTTTTCTAAGTCTGACACCTGCCTGAAATATTCCAAAGTCCCATGCTGTCCAGAATTTTTTCAAAGTCCCATGCTGGCCAGAATTTTTTCTAAGTCTGACGCCTGGCCGAAAATTTTCAAAGTCCCATGCTGTCCAGAATTTTTTCAAAGTCCCATGCTGGCCAGAATATTTTCTAAGTCTGACGCCTGCCTGAAATATTTAAAAGTCCCATGCAGGCCAGAATTTTTTCTAAGTCCCATGCTGGCCAGAATTTTTTCAAAGTCCCATGCTGGCCAGAATTTTTTCTAAGTCTGACCCTTGGCCAAAAATTTTCAAAGTCCCATGCTGTCCAGAATTTTTTCTAAGTCTGACACCTGGCCGAAATATTTAAAAGTCCCATGCAGGCCAGAATTTTTTCTAAGTCCCATGCTGGCCAGAATTTTTTCAAAGTCCCATGCTGGCAGGAATTTTTTCAAAGTCCCATGCTGGCCAGAATTTTTTCTAAGTCTGATGCCTGGCTGAAAATTTTCAAAGTCCCATGCTGGCCAGAATTTTTTCAAAGTCCCATGCTGGCCAGAATTTTTTCTAAGTCTGACGCCTGGCCGAAAATTTTCAAAGTCCCATGCTGGCCAGAATTTTTTCAAAGTCCCATGCTGGCCAGAATTTTTTCTAAGTCTGACGCCTGCCTGAAATATTTCAAAGTCCCATGCTGTCCAGAATTTTTTCAAAGTCCCATGCTGGCCAGAATTTTTTCTAAGTCTGACGCCTGGCCGAAAATTTTCAAAGTCCCATGCAGGCCAGAATTTTTTCTAAGTCTGACGCCTGGCCGAAAATTTTCAAAGTCCCATGCTGTCCAGAATATTTTCAAAGTCCCATGCTGGCCAGAATATTTTCTAAGTCTGACGCCTGCCTGAAATATTTAAAAGTCCCATGCTGGCCAGAATTTTTTCAAAGTCCCATGCTGGCCAGAATTTTTTCTAAGTCTGACGCCTGGCCGAAAATTTTCAAAGTCCCATGCTGGCCAGAACTTTTTCTAAGTCTGACGCCTGGCTGAAAATTTTCAAAGTCCCATGCTGGCCAGAATTTTTTCTAAGTCTGACACCTGCCTGAAATATTCCAAAGTCCCATGCTGTCCAGAATTTTTTCAAAGTCCCATGCTGGCCAGAATTTTTTCTAAGTCTGACGCCTGGCCGAAAATTTTCAAAGTCCCATGCTGTCCAGAATTTTTTCAAAGTCCCATGCTGGCCAGAATATTTTCTAAGTCTGACGCCTGCCTGAAATATTTAAAAGTCCCATGCAGGCCAGAATTTTTTCTAAGTCCCATGCTGGCCAGAATTTTTTCAAAGTCCCATGCTGGCCAGAATTTTTTCTAAGTCTGACCCTTGGCCAAAAATTTTCAAAGTCCCATGCTGTCCAGAATTTTTTCTAAGTCTGACACCTGGCCGAAATATTTAAAAGTCCCATGCAGGCCAGAATTTTTTCTAAGTCCCATGCTGGCCAGAATTTTTTCAAAGTCCCATGCTGGCCAGAATTTTTTCAAAGTCCCATGCTGGCCAGAATTTTTTCTAAGTCTGATGCCTGGCTGAAAATTTTCAAAGTCCCATGCTGGCCAGAATTTTTTCAAAGTCCCATGCTGGCCAGAATTTTTTCTAAGTCTGACGCCTGGCCGAAAATTTTCAAAGTCCCATGCTGGCCAGAATTTTTTCTAAGTCTGACGCCTGGCCGAAAATTTTCAAAGTCCCATGCAGGCCAGAATTTTTTCTAAGACTGACGCCTGGCCGAAAATTTTCAAAGTCCCATGCTGTCCAGAATATTTTCAAAGTCCCATGCTGGCCAGAATATTTTCTAAGTCTGACGCCTGCCTGAAATATTTAAAAGTCCCATGCTGGCCAGAATTTTTTCAAAGTCCCATGCTGGCCAGAATTTTTTCTAAGTCTGACGCTTGGCCAAAAATTTTCAAAGTCCCATGCTGTCCAGAATTTTTTCTAAGTCTTACACCTGGCCGAAAATTTTCAAAGTCCCATGCTGTCCAGAATTTTTTCAAAGTCCCATGCTGGCCAGAATTTTTTCTAAGTCTGATGCCTGGCTGAAAATTTTCAAAGTCCCATGCTGGCCAGAATTTTTTCTAAGTCTGATGCCTGGCCGAAAATTTTCAAAGTCCCATGCTGTCCAGAATTTTTTCAAAGTCCCATGATGGCCAGAATTTTTTCTAAGTCCCATGCTGGCCAGAATTTTTTCTAAGTCTGACGCCTGCCTGAAATATTTCAAAGTCCCATGCTGTCCAGAATTTTTTCAAAGTCCCATGTTGGCCAGAATTTTTTCTAAGTCTGACGCCTGGCCGAAAATTTTCAAAGTCCCATGCAGGCCAGAATTTTTTCTAAGTCTGACGCCTGGCCGAAAATTTTCAAAGTCCCATGCTGTCCAGAATTTTTTCAAAGTCCCATGCTGGCAGGAATTTTTTCAAAGTCCCATGCTGGCCAGAATTTTTTCTAAGTCTGATGCCTGGCTGAAAATTTTCAAAGTCCCATGCTGGCCAGAATTTTTTCAAAGTCCCATGCTGGCCAGAATTTTTTCTAAGTCTGACGCCTGGCCGAAAATTTTCAAAGTCCCATGCTGGCCAGAATTTTTTCAAAGTCCCATGCTGGCCAGAATTTTTTCTAAGTCTGACGCCTGCCTGAAATATTTCAAAGTCCCATGCTGTCCAGAATTTTTTCAAAGTCCCATGCTGGCCAGAATTTTTTCTAAGTCTGACGCCTGGCCGAAAATTTTCAAAGTCCCATGCAGGCCAGAATTTTTTCTAAGTCTGACGCCTGGCCGAAAATTTTCAAAGTCCCATGCTGTCCAGAATATTTTCAAAGTCCCATGCTGGCCAGAATATTTTCTAAGTCTGACGCCTGCCTGAAATATTTAAAAGTCCCATGCTGGCCAGAATTTTTTCAAAGTCCCATGCTGGCCAGAATTTTTTCTAAGTCTGACGCCTGGCCGAAAATTTTCAAAGTCCCATGCTGGCCAGAACTTTTTCTAAGTCTGACGCCTGGCTGAAAATTTTCAAAGTCCCATGCTGGCCAGAATTTTTTCTAAGTCTGACACCTGCCTGAAATATTCCAAAGTCCCATGCTGTCCAGAATTTTTTCAAAGTCCCATGCTGGCCAGAATTTTTTCTAAGTCTGACGCCTGGCCGAAAATTTTCAAAGTCCCATGCTGTCCAGAATTTTTTCAAAGTCCCATGCTGGCCAGAATATTTTCTAAGTCTGACGCCTGCCTGAAATATTTAAAAGTCCCATGCAGGCCAGAATTTTTTCTAAGTCCCATGCTGGCCAGAATTTTTTCAAAGTCCCATGCTGGCCAGAATTTTTTCAAAGTCCCATGCTGGCCAGAATTTTTTCTAAGTCTGATGCCTGGCTGAAAATTTTCAAAGTCCCATGCTGGCCAGAATTTTTTCAAAGTCCCATGCTGGCCAGAATTTTTTCTAAGTCTGACCCTTGGCCAAAAATTTTCAAAGTCCCATGCTGTCCAGAATTTTTTCTAAGTCTGACGCCTGGCCGAAAATTTTCAAAGTCCCATGCTGGCCAGAATTTTTTCTAAGTCTGATGCCTGGCTGAAAATTTACAAAGTCCCATGCTGTCCAGAATTTTTAAAAAGTCCCATGGTGGCCAGAATTTTTTCTAAGTCTGACGCCTGGCCGAAAATTTTCAAAGTCCCATGCTGGCCAGAATCTTTTCTAAGTCTGACGCCTGACCGAAAATTTTCAAAGTCCCATGCAGGCCAGAATTTTTTCTAAGTCTGACGCCTGGCCGAAAATTTTCAAAGTCCCATGCAGGCCAGAATTTTTTCTAAGTCTGACGCCTGGCTGAAATATTTCAAAGTCCCATGCTGGCCGAAAATTTTCAAAGTCCCATGCTGGCCAGAATTTTTTCAGTCCCATGCTGGCCAGAATTTTTTCTAAGTCTGACGCCTGCCTGAAATATTTCAAAGTCCCATGCTGTCCAGAATTTTTTCAAAGTCCCATGCTGGCCAGAATTTTTTCTAAGTCTGACGCCTGGCCGAAAATTTTCAAAGTCCCATGCTGGCCAGAATTTTTTCAAAGTCCCATGCTGGCCAGAATATTTTCTAAGTCTGACGCCTGCCTGAAATATTTAAAAGTCCCATGCAGGCCAGAATTTTTTCTAAGTCCCATGCTGGCAAGAATTTTTTCAAAGTCCCATGCTGGCCAGAATATTTTCTAAGTCTGACGCCTGCCTGAAATATTTCAAAGTCCCATGCTGTCCAGAATTTTTTCAAAGTCCCATGCTGGCCAGAATTTTTTCTAAGTCTGACGCCTGGCCGAAAATTTTCAAAGTCCCATGCAGGCCAGAATTTTTTCTAAGTCTGACACCTGGCCGAAAATTTTCAAAGTCCCATGCTGGCCAGAATTTTTTCTAAGTCTGATGCCTGGCTGAAAATTTACAAAGTCCCATGCTGTCCAGAATTTTTTCAAAGTCCCATGGTGGCCAGAATTTTTTCTAAGTCTGACGCCTGGCCGAAAATTTTCAAAGTCCCATGCTGGCCAGAATCTTTTCTAAGTCTGACACCTGGCCGAAATATTTAAAAGTCCCATGCAGGCCAGAATTTTTTCTAAGTCCCATGCTGGCCAGAATTTTTTCAAAGTCCCATGCTGGCCAGAATTTTTTCAAAGTCCCATGCTGGCCAGAATTTTTTCAAAGTCTGATGCCTGGCTGAAAATTTTCAAAGTCCCATGCTGTCCAGAATTTTTTCAAAGTCCCATGCTGGCCAGAATATTTTCAAAGTCCCATGCTGGCCAGAATTTTTTCTAAGTCTGATGCCTGCCTGAAATATTTCAAAGTCCCATGCTGGCCAGAATATTTTCAAAGTCCCATGCTGGCCAGAATTTTTTCTAAGTCTGACGCCTGCCTGAAATATTTCAAAGTCCCATGCAGGCCAGAATTTTTTCAAAGTCCCATGCTGGCCAGAATTTTTTCTAAGTCTGACGCCTGGCCGAAATATTTAAAAGTCCCATGCAGGCCAGAATTTTTTCTAAGTCCCATGCTGGCCAGAATTTTTTCAAAGTCTGATGCCTGGCTGAAAATTTTCAAAGTCCCATGCTGTCCAGAATTTTTTCAAAGTCCCATGCTGGCCAGAATTTTTTCAAAGTCTGATGCTGGCCAGAATATTTTCTAAGTCTGACGCCTGCCTGAAATATTTCAAAGTCCCATGCAGGCCAGAATTTTTTCTAAGTCCCATGCTGGCCAGAATTTTTTCTAAGTCTGACGCCTGGCCGAAAATTTTCAAAGTCCCATGCTGGCCAGAACTTTTTCTAAGTCTGACGCCTGGCTGAAAATTTTCAAAGTCCCATGCTGGCCAGAATTTTTTCTAAGTCTGACACCTGCCTGAAATATTTCAAAGTCCCATGCTGTCCAGAATTTTTTCAAAGTCCCATGCTGGCCAGAATTTTTTCTAAGTCTGACGCCTGGCCGAAAATTTTCAAAGTCCCATGCTGGCCAGAATCTTTTCTAAGTCTGACGCCTGACCGAAAATTTTCAAAGTCCCATGCAGGCCAGAATTTTTTCTAAGTCTGACGCCTGGCCGAAAATTTTCAAAGTCCCATGCAGGCCAGAATTTTTTCTAAGTCTGACTCCTGGCCGAAAATTTTCAAAGTCCCATGCTGGCCAGAATTTTTTCTAAGTCTGACGCCTGGCTGAAATATTTCAAAGTCCCATGCAGGCCGAAAATTTTCAAAGTCCCATGCTGGCCAGAATTTTTTCAGTCCCATGCTGGCCAGAATTTTTTCTAAGTCTGACGCCTGCCTGAAATATTTCAAAGTCCCATGCTGTCCAGAATTTTTTCAAAGTCCCATGCTGGCCAGAATTTTTTCTAAGTCTGACGCCTGGCCGAAAATTTTCAAAGTCCCATGCTGGCCAGAATTTTTTCAAAGTCCCATGCTGGCCAGAATATTTTCTAAGTCTGACGCCTGCCTGAAATATTTAAAAGTCCCATGCAGGCCAGAATTTTTTCTAAGTCCCATGCTGGCAAGAATTTTTTCAAAGTCCCATGCTGGCCAGAATATTTTCTAAGTCTGACGCCTGCCTGAAATATTTCAAAGTCCCATGCTGTCCAGAATTTTTTCAAAGTCCCATGCTGGCCAGAATTTTTTCTAAGTCTGACGCCTGGCCGAAAATTTTCAAAGTCCCATGCAGGCCAGAATTTTTTCTAAGTCTGACACCTGGCCGAAAATTTTCAAAGTCCCATGCTGGCCAGAATTTTTTCTAAGTCTGATGCCTGGCTGAAAATTTACAAAGTCCCATGCTGTCCAGAATTTTTTCAAAGTCCCATGGTGGCCAGAATTTTTTCTAAGTCTGACGCCTGGCCGAAAATTTTCAAAGTCCCATGCTGGCCAGAATCTTTTCTAAGTCTGACACCTGGCCGAAATATTTAAAAGTCCCATGCAGGCCAGAATTTTTTCTAAGTCCCATGCTGGCCAGAATTTTTTCAAAGTCCCATGCTGGCCAGAATATTTTCAAAGTCCCATGCTGGCCAGAATTTTTTCTAAGTCTGACGCCTGCCTGAAATATTTCAAAGTCCCATGCTGGCCAGAATATTTTCAAAGTCCCATGCTGGCCAGAATTTTTTCTAAGTCTGACGCCTGCCTGAAATATTTCAAAGTCCCATGCAGGCCAGAATTTTTTCAAAGTCCCATGCTGGCCAGAATTTTTTCTAAGTCTGACGCCTGGCCGAAATATTTAAAAGTCCCATGCAGGCCAGAATTTTTTCTAAGTCCCATGCTGGCCAGAATTTTTTCAAAGTCCCATGCTGGCCAGAATTTTTTCAAAGTCTGATGCTGGCCAGAATATTTTCTAAGTCTGACGCCTGCCTGAAATATTTCAAAGTCCCATGCAGGCCAGAATTTTTTCTAAGTCCCATGCTGGCCAGAATTTTTTCTAAGTCTGACGCCTGGCCGAAAATTTTCAAAGTCCCATGCTGGCCAGAACTTTTTCTAAGTCTGACGCCTGGCTGAAAATTTTCAAAGTCCCATGCTGGCCAGAATTTTTTCTAAGTCTGACACCTGCCTGAAATATTCCAAAGTCCCATGCTGTCCAGAATTTTTTCAAAGTCCCATGCTGGCCAGAATTTTTTCTAAGTCTGACGCCTGGCCGAAAATTTTCAAAGTCCCATGCTGTCCAGAATTTTTTCAAAGTCCCATGCTGGCCAGAATATTTTCTAAGTCTGACGCCTGCCTGAAATATTTAAAAGTCCCATGCAGGCCAGAATTTTTTCTAAGTCCCATGCTGGCCAGAATTTTTTCAAAGTCCCATGCTGGCCAGAATTTTTTCTAAGTCTGACCCTTGGCCAAAAATTTTCAAAGTCCCATGCTGTCCAGAATTTTTTCTAAGTCTGACACCTGGCCGAAATATTTAAAAGTCCCATGCAGGCCAGAATTTTTTCTAAGTCCCATGCTGTCCAGAATTTTTTCAAAGTCCCATGCTGGCCAGAATTTTTTCAAAGTCCCATGCTGGCCAGAATTTTTTCTAAGTCTGATGCCTGGCTGAAAATTTTCAAAGTCCCATGCTGGCCAGAATTTTTTCTAAGCCTGACGCCTACCTGAAATATTTCAAAGTCCCATGCTGGCCAGAATTTTTTCTAAGTCTGACGCCTACCTGAAATATTTCAAAGTCCCATGCTGGCCAGAATTTTTTCTAAGTCTGACG
The DNA here is from genome assembly GCF_051991245.1 of Festucalex cinctus. Lineage (NCBI taxonomy): Eukaryota > Metazoa > Chordata > Actinopteri > Syngnathiformes > Syngnathidae > Festucalex > Festucalex cinctus. The sequence continues at coordinate 22,826,308 of NC_135419.1, read as the reverse complement.
CCTACCTGAAATATTTCAAAGTCCCATGCTGGCCAGAATTTTTTCTAAGTCTGACGCCTGGCCGAAAATTTTCAAAGTCCCATGCTGGCCAGAATTTTTTCTAAGTCTGACGCCTGGCCGAAAATTTTCAAAGTCCCATGCTGGCCAGTATTTTTTCAAAGTCTGATGCCTGGCTGAAAATTTTCAAAGTCCCATGCAAGCCAGAATTTTTTCAAAGTCCCATGCTGGCCAGAATTTTTTCGAAGTCTGATGCCTGGCCGAAAATTTTCAAAGTCCCATGCTAGCCAGAATTTTTTCAAAGTCTGACGCCTGGCCGAAATATTTAAAAGTCCCATGCAGGCCAGAATTTTTTCTAAGTCCCATGCTGTCCAGAATTTTTTCAAAGTCCCATGCTGGCCAGAATTTTTTCAAAGTCTCATGCTGGCCAGAATTTTTTCTAAGTCTGATGCCTGGCTGAAAATTTTCAAAGTCCCATGCTAGCCAGAATTTTTTCTAAGTCCCATGCTGGCCAGAATTTTTTCTAAGTCTGATGCCTGGCTGAAAATTTTCAAAGTCCCATGCTTGCCAGAATTTTTTCAAAGTCTGACGCCTGGCCGAAAATTTTCAAAGTCTGACGCCTACCTGAAATATTTCAAAGTCCCATGCTGGCCAGAGTTTTTTCTAAGTCTGACGCCTGGCCGAAACTTTTCAAAGTCCCATGCTAGCCAGAATTTTTTCTAAGTCCCATGCTGGCCAGAATTTTTTTCAAAGTTTGACGCTTGGCCGAAAATTTTCAAAGTCCCATGCTGGCCAGAATTTTTTCTAAGTCCGACCCCTGGCTGAAAATTTTCAAAGTCCCATGCTGGCCAGAATCTTTTCTAAGTCTGACGCCTGGCCGAAAATTTTCAAAGTCCCATGCAGGCCAGAATTTTTTCTAAGTCTGATGCCTGGCTGAAAATTTACAAAGTCCCATGCTGTCCAGAATTTTTTCAAAGTCCCATGGTGGCCAGAATTTTTTCTAAGTCTGACGCCTGGCCGAAAATTTTCAAAGTCCCATGCTGGCCAGAATCTTTTCTAAGTCTGACGCCTGGCCGAAAATTTTCAAAGTCCCATGCAGGCCAGAATTTTTTCTAAGTCTGACGCCTGGCCGAAAATTTTCAAAGTCCCATGCTGTCCAGAATTTTTTCAAAGTCCCATGCTGGCCAGAATATTTTCTAAGTCTGACGCCTGCCTGAAATATTTTAAAGTCCCATGCAGGCCAGAATTTTTTCTAAGTCCCATGCTGGCCAGAATTTTTTCTAAGTCTGACGCCTACCTGAAATATTTCAAAGTCCCATGCTGGCCAGAATTTTTTCTAAGTCTGACGCCTACCTGAAATATTTCAAAGTCCCATGCTGGCCAGAATTTTTTCTAAGTCTGACGCCTGGCCGAAAATTTTCAAAGTCCCATGCTGGCCAGAATTTTTTCTAAGTCTGACGCCTGGCCGAAAATTTTCAAAGTCCCATGCTGGCCAGTATTTTTTCAAAGTCTGATGCCTGGCTGAAAATTTTCAAAGTCCCATGCAAGCCAGAATTTTTTCAAAGTCCCATGCTGGCCAGAATTTTTTCGAAGTCTGATGCCTGGCCGAAAATTTTCAAAGTCCCATGCTAGCCAGAATTTTTTCAAAGTCTGACGCCTGGCCGAAATATTTAAAAGTCCCATGCAGGCCAGAATTTTTTCTAAGTCCCATGCTGTCCAGAATTTTTTCAAAGTCCCATGCTGGCCAGAATTTTTTCAAAGTCTCATGCTGGCCAGAATTTTTTCTAAGTCTGATGCCTGGCTGAAAATTTTCAAAGTCCCATGCTAGCCAGAATTTTTTCTAAGTCCCATGCTGGCCAGAATTTTTTCTAAGTCTGATGCCTGGCTGAAAATTTTCAAAGTCCCATGCTTGCCAGAATTTTTTCAAAGTCTGACGCCTGGCCGAAAATTTTCAAAGTCTGACGCCTACCTGAAATATTTCAAAGTCCCATGCTGGCCAGAGTTTTTTCTAAGTCTGACGCCTGGCCGAAACTTTTCAAAGTCCCATGCTAGCCAGAATTTTTTCTAAGTCCCATGCTGGCCAGAATTTTTTTCAAAGTTTGACGCTTGGCCGAAAATTTTCAAAGTCCCATGCTGGCCAGAATTTTTTCTAAGTCCGACCCCTGGCTGAAAATTTTCAAAGTCCCATGCTGGCCAGAATCTTTTCTAAGTCTGACGCCTGGCCGAAAATTTTCAAAGTCCCATGCAGGCCAGAATTTTTTCTAAGTCTGATGCCTGGCTGAAAATTTACAAAGTCCCATGCTGTCCAGAATTTTTTCAAAGTCCCATGGTGGCCAGAATTTTTTCTAAGTCTGACGCCTGGCCGAAAATTTTCAAAGTCCCATGCTGGCCAGAATCTTTTCTAAGTCTGACGCCTGGCCGAAAATTTTCAAAGTCCCATGCAGGCCAGAATTTTTTCTAAGTCTGACGCCTGGCCGAAAATTTTCAAAGTCCCATGCTGTCCAGAATTTTTTCAAAGTCCCATGCTGGCCAGAATATTTTCTAAGTCTGACGCCTGCCTGAAATATTTTAAAGTCCCATGCAGGCCAGAATTTTTTCTAAGTCCCATGCTGGCCAGAATTTTTTCTAAGTCCCATGCTGGCCAGAATTTTTTCTAAGTCTGATGCCTGGCCGAAAATTTTCAAAGTCCCATGCTGTCCAGAATTTTTTCAAAGTCCCATGCAGGCCAGAATTTTTTCTAAGTCTGACGCCTGGCCGAAAATTTTCAAAGTCCCATGCAGGCCAGAATTTTTTCTAAGTCTGACTCCTGGCCGAAAATTTTCAAAGTCCCATGCTGGCCAGAATTTTTTCTAAGTCGACGCCTGGCTGAAAATTTTCAAAGTCCCATGCTGGCCAGAATTTTTTCTAAGTCTGACGCCTGCCTGAAATATTTCAAAGTCCCATGCAGGCCAGAATTTTTTCTAAGTCCCATGCTGGCCAGAATTTTTTCTAAGTCTGACGCCTGGCCGAAAATTTTCAAAGTCCCATGCTGGCCAGAACTTTTTCTAAGTCTGACGCCTGGCTGAAAATTTTCAAAGTCCCATGCTGGCCAGAATTTTTTCTAAGTCTGACACCTGCCTGAAATATTCCAAAGTCCCATGCTGTCCAGAATTTTTTCAAAGTCCCATGCTGGCCAGAATTTTTTCTAAGTCTGACGCCTGGCCGAAAATTTTCAAAGTCCCATGCTGTCCAGAATTTTTTCAAAGTCCCATGCTGGCCAGAATATTTTCTAAGTCTGACGCCTGCCTGAAATATTTAAAAGTCCCATGCAGGCCAGAATTTTTTCTAAGTCCCATGCTGGCCAGAATTTTTTCAAAGTCCCATGCTGGCCAGAATTTTTTCTAAGTCTGACCCTTGGCCAAAAATTTTCAAAGTCCCATGCTGTCCAGAATTTTTTCTAAGTCTGACACCTGGCCGAAATATTTAAAAGTCCCATGCTGGCCAGAATTTTTTCAAAGTCCCATGCTGGCCAGAATTTTTTCAAAGTCCCATGCTGGCCAGAATTTTTTCTAAGTCTGATGCCTGGCTGAAAATTTTCAAAGTCCCATGCTGGCCAGAATTTTTTCAAAGTCCCATGCTGGCCAGAATTTTTTCTAAGTCTGACGCCTGGCCGAAAATTTTCAAAGTCCCATGCTGGCCAGAATTTTTTCAAAGTCCCATGCTGGCCAGAATTTTTTCTAAGTCTGACGCCTGGCCGAAAATTTTCAAAGTCCCATGCAGGCCAGAATTTTTTCTAAGTCTGACGCCTGGCCGAAAATTTTCAAAGTCCCATGCTGTCCAGAATATTTTCAAAGTCCCATGCTGGCCAGAATATTTTCTAAGTCTGACGCCTGCCTGAAATATTTAAAAGTCCCATGCTGGCCAGAATTTTTTCAAAGTCCCATGCTGGCCAGAATTTTTTCTAAGTCTGACGCCTGGCCGAAAATTTTCAAAGTCCCATGCTGGCCAGAACTTTTTCTAAGTCTGACGCCTGGCTGAAAATTTTCAAAGTCCCATGCTGGCCAGAATTTTTTCTAAGTCTGACACCTGCCTGAAATATTCCAAAGTCCCATGCTGTCCAGAATTTTTTCAAAGTCCCATGCTGGCCAGAATTTTTTCTAAGTCTGACGCCTGGCCGAAAATTTTCAAAGTCCCATGCTGGCCAGAATATTTTCAAAGTCCCATGCTGGCCAGAATTTTTTCTAAGTCTGACGCCTGCCTGAAATATTTCAAAGTCCCATGCAGGCCAGAATTTTTTCAAAGTCCCATGCTGGCCAGAATTTTTTCTAAGTCTGACGCTTGTCCAAAAATTTTCAAAGTCCCATGCTGTCCAGAATTTTTTCTAAGTCTGACACCTGGCCGAAATATTTAAAAGTCCCATGCAGGCCAGAATTTTTTCTAAGTCCCATGCTGGCCAGAATTTTTTCAAAGTCCCATGCTGGCCAGAATTTTTTCTAAGTCTGACGCCTGGCCGAAAATTTTCAAAGTCCCATGCTGGCCAGAATTTTTTCAAAGTCCCATGCTGGCCAGAATATTTTCAAAGTCCCATGCTGGCCAGAATTTTTTCTAAGTCTGACGCCTGGCCGAAAATTTTCAAAGTCCCATGCTGGCCAGAATTTTTTCTAAGTCCCATGCTGGCAAGAATTTTTTCAAAGTCCCATGCTGGCCAGAATTTTTTCTAAGTCTGACGCTTGGCCAAAAATTTTCAAAGTCCCATGCTGGCCAGAATTTTTTCTAAGTCTGATGCCTGGCCGGAAATTTTCAAAGTCCCATGCTGTCCAGAATTTTTTCAAAGTCCCATGCTGGCCAGAATTTTTTCAAAGTCTGATGCCTGGCGGAAAATTTTCAAAGTCCCATGCTGTCCAGAATTTTTTCAAAGTCCCATGCTGGCCAGAATTTTTTCAAAGTCTGATGCCTGGCTGAAAATTTTCAAAGTCCCATGCTGGCCAGAATTTTTTCAAAGTCCCATGCTGGCCAGAATTTTTTCTAAGTCTAACGCCTGCCTGAAATATTTCAAAGTCCCATGCAGGCCAGAATTTTTTCTAAGTCTGACGCCTGGCCGAAAATTTTCAAAGTCCCATGCTGGCCAGAATTTTTTCTAAGTCTGATGCCTGGCTGAAAATTTTCAAAGTCCAATGCTGGCCAGAATTTTTTCTAAGTCTGATGCCTGGCTGAAAATTTTCAAAGTCCCATGCTGTCCAGAATTTTTTCAAAGTCCCATGCAGGCCAGAATTTTTTCTAAGTCTAACGCCTGCCTGAAATATTTCAAAGTCCCATGCTGGCCAGAATTTTTTCAAAGTCTGATGCCTGGCCGAAAATTTTCAAAGTCCCATGCTGGCCAGAATTTTTTCTAAGTCCCATGCTGGCCAGAATTTTTTCTAAGTCTGACGCCTGGCCGAAAATTTTCAAAGTCCCATGCTGTCCAGAATTTTTTCAAAGTCTGACGCCTGCCTGAAATATTTCAAAGTCCCATGCTGTCCAGATTTTTTTCAAAGTCCCATGCTGGCCAGAATTTTTTCTAAGTCTGACGCCTGGCCGAAAATTTTCAAAGTCCCATGCAGGCCAGAATTTTTTCTAAGTCTGACGCCTGGCCGAAAATTTTCAAAGTCCCATGCTGTCCAGAATTTTTTCAAAGTCCCATGCTGGCCAGAATTTTTTCTAAGTCTGACGCCTGGCCGAAAATTTTCAAAGTCCCATGCAGGCCAGAATTTTTTCTAAGTCTGACGCCTGGCCGAAAATTTTCAAAGTCCCATGCTGTCCAGAATTTTTTCAAAGTCCCATGCTGGCCAGAATATTTTCTAAGTCCCATGCTGGCAAGAATTTTTTCAAAGTCCCATGCTGGCCAGAATTTTTTCAAAGTCCCATGCTGGCCAGAATTTTTTCTAAGTCTGACGCTTGGCCCAAAATTTTCAAAGTCCCATGCTGTCCAGAATTTTTTCTAAGTCTGATGCCTGGCTGAAAATTTTCAAAGTCCCATGCTGGCCAGAATTTTTTCAAAGTCCCATGCTGGCCAGAATTTTTTCAAAGTCTGATGCCTGGCTGAAAATTTTCAAAGTCCCATGCTGGCCAGAATATTTTCTAAGTCCCATGCTGGCAAGAATTTTTTCAAAGTCCCATGCTGGCCAGAATTTTTTCAAAGTCCCATGCTGGCCAGAATTTTTTCTAAGTCTGTTGCCTGGACGAAAATTTTCAAAGTCCCATGCTAGCCAGAATTTTTTCAAAGTCTGACGCCTGGCCGAAAATTTTCAAAGTCCCATGCTGGCCAGAATTTCTTCAAAGTCCCATGCTGGCCAGAAATTTTTCAAAGTCTCACGCCTGCCTGAAATATTTCAAAGTCCCATGCTGGCCAGAATTTTTTCAAAGTCTGACGCCTGGCCGAAAATTTCAAAGTCCCATGCTGGCCAGAATTTTTTCTAAGTCTCACGCCTGCCTGAAATATTTCAAAGTCCCATGCTGGCCAGAATTTTTTCAAAGTCTGATGCCTGGCCGAAAATTTTCAAAGTCTGACGCCTGGCCGAAAATTTTCAAAGTCCCATGCTGGCCAGAATTTTTTCTAAGTCCCATGCTGGCCAGAATTTTTTCTAAGTCTGACGCCTGGCCGAAAATTTTCAAAGTCCCATGCTGTCCAGAATTTTTTCTAAGTCTAACGCCTGCCTGAAATATTTCAAAGTCCCATGCAGGCCAGAATTTTTTCTAAGTCTGACGCCTGGCCGAAAATTTTCAAAGTCCCATGCTGGCCAGAATTTTTTCTAAGTCTGATGCCTACCTGAAATATTTCAAAGACCCATGCTGGCCAGAATTTTTTCTAAGTCTGTTGCCTGGCCGAAAATTTTCAAAGTCTGACGCCTGGCCGAAAATTTTCAAAGTTCCATGCTGGCCAGAATTTTTTCTAAGTCCGACGCCTACCTGAAATATTTCAAAGTCCCATGCTGGCCAGAATTTTTTCAAAGTCCCATGCTGGCCAGAAATTTTTCAAAGTCTCACGCCTGCCTGAAATATTTCAAAGTCCCATGCTGGCCAGAATTTTTTCTAAGTCCGACGGCTGGCTGAAAATTTTCAAAGTCCCATGCTAGCCAGAATTTTTTCAAAGTCCCATGCTGGCCAGAAATTTTTCAGTCTGACGGCTAGCCGAAAATTTTCAAAGTCCCATGCTAGCCAGAATTTTTTCAAAGTCCCATGCTGGCCAGAAGTCTGACGCCTGGCCGAAAATTTTCAAAGTCTGACGCCTACCTGAAATATTTCAAAGACCCATGCTGGCCAGAATTTTTTCTAAGTCTGTTGCCTGGCCGAAAATTTTCAAAGTTCCATGCTGGCCAGAATTTTTTCTAAGTCTGACGCCTACCTGAAATATTTCAAAGACCCATGCTGGCCAGAATTTTTTCTAAGTCCGACGCCTGGCTGAAACTTTTCAAAGTCCCATGCTGGCCAGAATTTTTTCTAAGTCTGACGCCTACCTGAAGTATTTCAAAGACCCATGCTGGCCAGAATTTTTTCTAAGTCTGTTGCCTGGCCGAAAATTTTCAAAGTTCCATGCTGGCCAGAATTTTTTCTAAGTCTGACGCCTACCTGAAATATTTCAAAGACCCATGCTGGCCAGAATTTTTTCTAAGTCTGTTGCCTGGCCGAAAATTTTCATAGTCTGACGCCTGGCCGAAAATTTTCAAAGTCTGACACCTACCTGAAATATTTCAAAGTCCCATGCTGGCCAGAATTTTTTTCAAAGTCTGACGCCTGGCCGAAAATTTTCAAAGTCTCACGCCTGCCTGAAATATTTCAAAGTCCCATGCTGGCCAGAATTTTTTCTAAGTCTGATGCCTGGCCGAAAATTTTCAAAGTCCCATGCAGGCCAGAATTTTTTCTAAGTCTGACGCCTGGCCGAAAATTTTCAAAGTCCCATGCTGTCCAGAATTTTTTCAAAGTCCCATGCTGGCCAGAATATTTTCTAAGTCCCATGCTGGCAAGAATTTTTTCAAAGTCCCATGCTGGCCAGAATTTTTTCAAAGTCCCATGCTGGCCAGAATTTTTTCTAAGTCTGACGCTTGGCCCAAAATTTTCAAAGTCCCATGCTGTCCAGAATTTTTTCTAAGTCTGATGCCTGGCTGAAAATTTTCAAAGTCCCATGCTGGCCAGAATTTTTTCAAAGTCCCATGCTGGCCAGAATTTTTTCAAAGTCTGATGCCTGGCTGAAAATTTTCAAAGTCCCATGCTGGCCAGAATATTTTCTAAGTCCCATGCTGGCAAGAATTTTTTCAAAGTCCCATGCTGGCCAGAATTTTTTCAAAGTCCCATGCTGGCCAGAATTTTTTCTAAGTCTGTTGCCTGGCCGAAAATTTTCAAAGTCCCATGCTAGCCAGAATTTTTTCAAAGTCTGACGCCTGGCCGAAAATTTTCAAAGTCCCATGCTGGCCAGAATTTCTTCAAAGTCCCATGCTGGCCAGAAATTTTTCAAAGTCTCACGCCTGCCTGAAATATTTCAAAGTCCCATGCTGGCCAGAATTTTTTCAAAGTCTGACGCCTGGCCGAAAATTTCAAAGTCCCATGCTGGCCAGAATTTTTTCTAAGTCTCACGCCTGCCTGAAATATTTCAAAGTCCCATGCTGGCCAGAATTTTTTCAAAGTCTGATGCCTGGCCGAAAATTTTCAAAGTCTGACGCCTGGCCGAAAATTTTCAAAGTCCCATGCTGGCCAGAATTTTTTCTAAGTCCCATGCTGGCCAGAATTTTTTCTAAGTCTGACGCCTGGCCGAAAATTTTCAAAGTCCCATGCTGTCCAGAATTTTTTCTAAGTCGAACGCCTGCCTGAAATATTTCAAAGTCCCATGCAGGCCAGAATTTTTTCTAAGTCTGACGCCTGGCCGAAAATTTTCAAAGTCCCATGCTGGCCAGAATTTTTTCTAAGTCTGATGCCTACCTGAAATATTTCAAAGACCCATGCTGGCCAGAATTTTTTCTAAGTCTAACGCCTGCCTGAAATATTTCAAAGTCCCATGCAGGCCAGAATTTTTTCTAAGTCTGACGCCTGGCCGAAAATTTTCAAAGTCCCATGCTGGCCAGAATTTTTTCTAAGTCTGATGCCTACCTGAAATATTTCAAAGACCCATGCTGGCCAGAATTTTTTCTAAGTCTGTTGCCTGGCCGAAAATTTTCAAAGTCTGACGCCTGGCCGAAAATTTTCAAAGTTCCATGCTGGCCAGAATTTTTTCTAAGTCCGACGCCTACCTGAAATATTTCAAAGTCCCATGCTGGCCAGAATTTTTTCAAAGTCCCATGCTGGCCAGAAATTTTTCAAAGTCTCACGCCTGCCTGAAATATTTCAAAGTCCCATGCTGGCCAGAATTTTTTCTAAGTCCGACGGCTGGCTGAAAATTTTCAAAGTCCCATGCTAGCCAGAATTTTTTCAAAGTCCCATGCTGGCCAGAAATTTTTCAGTCTGACGGCTAGCCGAAAATTTTCAAAGTCCCATGCTAGCCAGAATTTTTTCAAAGTCCCATGCTGGCCAGAAGTCTGACGCCTGGCCGAAAATTTTCAAAGTCTGACGCCTACCTGAAATATTTCAAAGACCCATGCTGGCCAGAATTTTTTCTAAGTCTGTTGCCTGGCCGAAAATTTTCAAAGTTCCATGCTGGCCAGAATTTTTTCTAAGTCTGACGCCTACCTGAAATATTTCAAAGACCCATGCTGGCCAGAATTTTTTCTAAGTCCGACGCCTGGCTGAAACTTTTCAAAGTCCCATGCTGGCCAGAATTTTTTCTAAGTCTGACGCCTACCTGAAATATTTCAAAGACCCATGCTGGCCAGAATTTTTTCTAAGTCTGTTGCCTGGCCGAAAATTTTCAAAGTTCCATGCTGGCCAGAATTTTTTCTAAGTCCGACGCCTACCTGAAATATTTCAAAGTCCCATGCTGGCCAGAATTTTTTCTAAGTCTGACGCCTACCTGAAATATTTCAAAGACCCATGCTGGCCAGAATTTTTTCTAAGTCTGTTGCCTGGCCGAAAATTTTCATAGTCTGACGCCTGGCCGAAAATTTTCAAAGTCTGACACCTACCTGAAATATTTCAAAGTCCCATGCTGGCCAGAATTTTTTTCAAAGTCTGACGCCTGGCCGAAAATTTTCAAAGTCTCACGCCTGCCTGAAATATTTCAAAGTCCCATGCTGGCCAGAATTTTTTCTAAGTCTGATGCCTGGCCGAAAATTTTCAAAGTCCCATGCAGGCCAGAATTTTTTCTAAGTCTGACGCCTGGCCGAAAATTTTCAAAGTCCCATGCTGTCCAGAATTTTTTCAAAGTCCCATGCTGGCCAGAATATTTTCTAAGTCCCATGCTGGCAAGAATTTTTTCAAAGTCCCATGCTGGCCAGAATTTTTTCAAAGTCCCATGCTGGCCAGAATTTTTTCTAAGTCTGACGCTTGGCCCAAAATTTTCAAAGTCCCATGCTGTCCAGAATTTTTTCTAAGTCTGATGCCTGGCTGAAAATTTTCAAAGTCCCATGCTGGCCAGAATTTTTTCAAAGTCCCATGCTGGCCAGAATTTTTTCAAAGTCTGATGCCTGGCTGAAAATTTTCAAAGTCCCATGCTGGCCAGAATATTTTCTAAGTCCCATGCTGGCAAGAATTTTTTCAAAGTCCCATGCTGGCCAGAATTTTTTCAAAGTCCCATGCTGGCCAGAATTTTTTCTAAGTCTGTTGCCTGGCCGAAAATTTTCAAAGTCCCATGCTAGCCAGAATTTTTTCAAAGTCTGACGCCTGGCCGAAAATTTTCAAAGTCCCATGCTGGCCAGAATTTTTTCTAAGTCTCACGCCTGCCTGAAATATTTCAAAGTCCCATGCTGGCCAGAATTTTTTCAAAGTCTGATGCCTGGCCGAAAATTTTCAAAGTCTGACGCCTGGCCGAAAATTTTCAAAGTCCCATGCTGGCCAGAATTTTTTCTAAGTCCCATGCTGGCCAGAATTTTTTCTAAGTCTGACGCCTGGCCGAAAATTTTCAAAGTCCCATGCTGTCCAGAATTTTTTCTAAGTCTAACGCCTGCCTGAAATATTTCAAAGTCCCATGCAGGCCAGAATTTTTTCTAAGTCTGACGCCTGGCCGAAAATTTTCAAAGTCCCATGCTGGCCAGAATTTTTTCTAAGTCTGATGCCTACCTGAAATATTTCAAAGACCCATGCTGGCCAGAATTTTTTCTAAGTCTGTTGCCTGGCCGAAAATTTTCAAAGTCTGACGCCTGGCCGAAAATTTTCAAAGTTCCATGCTGGCCAGAATTTTTTCTAAGTCCGACGCCTACCTGAAATATTTCAAAGTCCCATGCTGGCCAGAATTTTTTCAAAGTCCCATGCTGGCCAGAAATTTTTCAAAGTCTCACGCCTGCCTGAAATATTTCAAAGTCCCATGCTGGCCAGAATTTTTTCTAAGTCCGACGGCTGGCTGAAAATTTTCAAAGTCCCATGCTAGCCAGAATTTTTTCAAAGTCCCATGCTGGCCAGAAATTTTTCAGTCTGACGGCTAGCCGAAAATTTTCAAAGTCCCATGCTAGCCAGAATTTTTTCAAAGTCCCATGCTGGCCAGAAGTCTGACGCCTGGCCGAAAATTTTCAAAGTCTGACGCCTACCTGAAATATTTCAAAGACCCATGCTGGCCAGAATTTTTTCTAAGTCTGTTGCCTGGCCGAAAATTTTCAAAGTTCCATGCTGGCCAGAATTTTTTCTAAGTCTGACGCCTACCTGAAATATTTCAAAGACCCATGCTGGCCAGAATTTTTTCTAAGTCCGACGCCTGGCTGAAACTTTTCAAAGTCCCATGCTGGCCAGAATTTTTTCTAAGTCTGACGCCTACCTGAAATATTTCAAAGACCCATGCTGGCCAGAATTTTTTCTAAGTCTGTTGCCTGGCCGAAAATTTTCAAAGTTCCATGCTGGCCAGAATTTTTTCTAAGTCCGACGCCTACCTGAAATATTTCAAAGTCCCATGCTGGCCAGAATTTTTTCTAAGTCTGACGCCTACCTGAAATATTTCAAAGACCCATGCTGGCCAGAATTTTTTCTAAGTCTGTTGCCTGGCCGAAAATTTTCATAGTCTGACGCCTGGCCGAAAATTTTCAAAGTCTGACACCTACCTGAAATATTTCAAAGTCCCATGCTGGCCAGAATTTTTTTCAAAGTCTGACGCCTGGCCGAAAATTTTCAAAGTCTCACGCCTGCCTGAAATATTTCAAAGTCCCATGCTGGCCAGAATTTTTTCTAAGTCTGATGCCTGGCCGAAAATTTTCAAAGTCCCATGCTAGCCAGAATTTTTTCTAAGTCCGACGCCTACCTGAAATATTTCAAAGTCCCATGCTGGCCAGAATTTTTTCTGATGCCTGGCCGAAAATGTTCAAAGTCCCATGCTAGCCAGAATTTTTTCAAAGTCTGTTGCCTGGCCGAAAATTTTCAAAGTTCCATGCTGGCCAGAATTTTTTCTAAGTCCGACGCCTACCTGAAATATTTCAAAGTCCCATGCTGGCCAGAATTTTTTCTGATGCCTGGCCGAAAATGTTCAAAGTCCCATGCTAGCCAGAATTTTTTCAAAGTCTGACGCCTGGCCGAAAATTTCAAAGTCCCATGCTGGCCAGAATTTTTTCAAAGTCTGACGCCTGGCCGAAAATTTTCAAAGTCCCATGCTGGCCAGAATTTTTCCAAAGTCCCATGCTGGCCAGAAATTTTTCAAAGTCTCACGCCTGCCTGAAATATTTCAAAGTCCCATGCTGGCCAGAATTTTTTCAAAGTCTGATGCCTGGCCGAAAATTTTCAGTCTGACGCCTACCTGAAATATTTCAAAGTCCCATGCTGGCCAGAATTTTTTCTAAGTCTGACGCCTACCTGAAAATTTTCAAAGTCCCATGCTGGCCAGAATTATTTTCAAAGTCTGACGCCTTGCCGAAAATTTTCAAAGTCCCATGCTGGCCAGAATTTTTTCTAAGTCTGACGCCTACCTGAAATATTTCAAAGACCCATGCTGGCCAGAATTTTTTCTAAGTCTGTTGCCTGGCCGAAAATTTTCAAAGTCTGACGCCTGGCCGAAAATTTTCAAAGTCCCATGCTGGGCAGAATTTTTTCTAAGTCTGTTGCCTGGCCGAAAATTTTCAAAGTCTGACGCCTGGCCGAAAATTTTCAAAGTTCCATGCTGGCCAGAATTTTTTCTAAGTCCGACGCCTACCTGAAATATTTCAAAGTCCCATGCTGGCCAGAATTTTTTCAAAGTCCCATGCTGGCCAGAAATTTTTCAAAGTCTCACGCCTGCCTGAAATATTTCAAAGTCCCATGCTGGCCAGAATTTTTTCAAAGTCCCATGCTGGCCAGAATTTTTTCTAAGTCTTACGCATGGCCGAAAATTTTCAAAGTCCCATGCTGGCCAGAATTTTTTCTAAGTCTGACGCCTACCTGAAATATTTCAAAGTCCCATGCTGGCCAGAATTTTTTCAAAGTCTGACGCCTGGCCGAAAATTTTCAAAGTCCCATGCTAGCCAGAATTTTTTCAAAGTCCCATGCTGGCCAGAATTTTTTCTAAGTCTGACGCCTACCTGAAATATTTCAAAGTCCCATGCTGGCCAGAATTTTTTCTAAGTCTGTTGCCTGGCTGAAAATTTTCAAAGTCCCATGCTGGCCAGAATTTTTTCAAAGTCTGTTGCCTGGCCACAATTTTTTCTAAGTCCCATGCTGGCCAGAATTTTTTCAAAGTCTGATGCCTGGCCGAAAATTTCAAAGTCCCATGCTGGCCAGAATTTTTTCTAAGTCAGACGGCTGGCTGAAAATTTTCAAAGTCCCATGCTGGCCAGAATTTTTTCTAAGTCTGACACCTACCTGAAATATTTCAAAGTCCCATGCTAGCCAGAATTTTTTCTAAGTCCCATGCTGGCCAGAATTTTTTCTAAGTCTGACGCCTGGCCGAAAATTTTCAAAGTTCCATGCTGGCCAGAATTTTTTCTAAGTCTGACGCCTACCTGAAATATTTCAAAGTCCCATGCTGGCCAGAATTTTTTCAAAGTCTGACGCCTGGCCGAAAATTTTCAAAGTCCCATGCTGGCCAGAATTTTTTCTAAGTCTGACGCCTACCTGAAATATTTCAAAGTCCCATGCTGGCCAGAATTTTTTCTAAGTCTGTTGCCTGGCTGAATATTTTCAAAGTCCCATGCTGGCCAGAATTTTTTCAAAGTCTGTTGCCTGGCCACAATTTTTTCTAAGTCCCATGCTGGCCAGAATTTTTTCAAAGTGTGATGCCTGGCCGAAAATTTCAAAGTCCCATGCTGGCCAGAATTTTTTCTAAGTCCGACGGCTGGCTGAAAATTTTCAAAGTCCCATGCTAGCCAGAATTTTTTCAAAGTCCCATGCTGGCCAGAAATTTTTCAAAGTCTGACGGCTAGCCGAAAATTTTCAAAGTCCCATGCTGGTCAGAATTTTTTCTAAGTCTGACGCCTACCTGAAATATTTCAAAGTCCCATGCTAGCCAGAATTTTTTCTAAGTCCCATGCTGGCCAGAATTTTTTCAAAGTCTGACGCCTGGCCGAAAATTTTCAAAGTCCCATGCTGGCCAGAATTTTTTCTAAGTCTGACGCCTGGCCGAAAATTTTCAAAGTCCCATGCTTGCCAGAATTTTTTCTAAGTCTGACGCCTACCTGAAATATTTCAAAGTCCCATGCTGGCCAGAATTTTTTCTAAGTCTGACGCCTGGCCGAAAATATTCAAAGTCTCACGCCTGCCTGAAATATTTCAAAGTCCCATGCTGGCCAGAATTTTTTCTAAGTCCCATGCTGGCCAGAATTTTTTCTAAGTCTGACGCCTGGCTGAAAATTTTCAAAGTCCCATGCTGGCCAGAATTTTTTCAAAGTCTGATGCCTGGCTGAAAATTTTCAAAGTCCCATGCTGGCCAGAATTTTTTCTAAGTCTGTTGCCTGGCCACAATTTTTTCTAAGTCCCATGCTGGCCAGAATTTTTTCTAAGTCTGTTGCCTGGCCGAAAATTTTCAAAGTTCCATGCTGGCCAGAATTTTTTCTAAGTCCGACGCCTACCTGAAATATTTCAAAGTCCCATGCTGGCCAGAATTTTTTCAAAGTCCCATGCTGGCCAGAAATTTTTCAAAGTCTCACGCCTGCCTGAAATATTTCAAAGTCCCATGCTGGCCAGAATTTTTTCTAAGTCCAACGGCTGGCTGAAAATTTTCAAAGTCCCATGCTAGCCAGAATTTTTTCAAAGTCCCATGCTGGCCAGAAATTTTTCAAAGTCTGACGGCTAGCCGAAAATTTTCAAAGTCCCATGCTAGCCAGAATTTTTTCAAAGTCCCATGCTGGCCAGAATTTTTTCTAAGTCTGACGCCTACCTGAAATATTTCAAAGTCCCATGCTGGCCAGAATTTTTTCAAAGTCTGACGCCTACCTGAAAATTTTCAAAGTCCCATGCTAGCCAGAATTTTTTCAAAGTCCCATGCTGGCCAGAATTTTTTCTAAGTCTGACGCCTACCTGAAATATTTCAAAGTCCCATGCTGGCCAGAATTTTTTCTAAGTCTGACGCCTTGCCGAAAATTTTCAAAGTCCCATGCTGGCCACAATTTTTTCTAAGTCCCATGCTGGCCAGAATTTTTTCAAAGTCTGATTCCTGGCCGAAAATTTCAAAGTCCCATGCTGGCCAGAATTTTTTCTAAGTCCGACGGCTGGCTGAAAATTTTCAAAGTCCCATGCTAGCCAGAATTTTTTCAAAGTCCCATGCTGGCCAGAAATTTTTCAAAGTCTGACGGCTAGCCGAAAATTTTCAAAGTCCCATGCTGGCCAGAATTTTTTCTAAGTCTGACGCCTACCTGAAATATTTCAAAGTCCCATGCTAGCCAGAATTTTTTCTAAGTCCCATGCTGGCCAGAATTTTTTCTAAGTCTGACGCCTGGCCGAAAATTTTCAAAGTTCCATGCTGGCCAGAATTTTTTCTAAGTCTGACGCCTACCTGAAATATTTCAAAGTCCCATGCTGGCCAGAATTTTTTCAAAGTCTGACGCCTGGCCGAAAATTTTCAAAGTCCCATGCTGGCCAGAATTTTTTCAAAGTCCCATGCTGGCCAGAAATTTTTCAAAGTCTGACGGCTAGCCGAAAATTTTCAAAGTCCCATGCTGGCCAGAATTTTTTCTAAGTCTGACGCCTACCTGAAATATTTCAAAGTCCCATGCTAGCCAGAATTTTTTCTAAGTCCCATGCTGGCCAGAATTTTTTCAAAGTCTGACGCCTGGCCGAAAATTTTCAAAGTCCCATGCTGGCCAGAATTTTTTCTAAGTCTGACGCCTGGCCGAAAATTTTCAAAGTCCCATGCTGGCCATAATTTTTTCTAAGTCTGATGCCTGGCCGAAAATATTCAAAGTCTCACGCCTGCCTGAAATATTTCAAAGTCCCATGCTGGCCAGAATTTTTTCTAAGTCCCATGCTGGCCAGAATTTTTTCAAAGTCTGATGCCTGGCTGAAAATTTTCAAAGTCCCATGCTGGCCAGAATTTTTTCTAAGTCTGACGCCTGGCCGAAAATATTCAAAGTCTCACGCCTGCCTGAAATATTTCAAAGTCCCATGCTGGCCAGAATTTTTTCTAAGTCTGACGCCTGGCTGAAAATTTTCAAAGTCCCATGCTGGCCAGAATTTTTTCTAAGTCCCATGCTGGCCAGAATTTTTTCAAAGTCTGATGCCTGGCTGAAAATTTTCAAAGTCCCATGCTGGCCAGAATTTTTTCTAAGTCTGACGCCTGGCTGAAAATTTTCAAAGTCCCATGCTGGCCAGATTTTTTTCTAAGTCCCATGCTGGCCAGAATTTTTTCAAAGTCTGATGCCTGGCTGAAAATTTTCAAAGTCCCATGCTGGCCAGAATTTTTTCTAAGTCTGACGCCTGGCCGAAAATTTTCAAAGTCTGACAACTGCCAGAATTTTTTCAAAGTCCCACACCATTCACTTCAAAAGCCTGGGTTACCAGGGTTGCAGTACCGCGGGCCACCATCGGGGGGCGCTGCAGATAGGGCACCCGGTTCCCTATCTGGGCACCTTTCCACCCAAACCGCAAAATGGAGTTGTCACGATTTCAGAAGGGAGCAATTTCAGACGAGGCACCTCCAGGGCCGAACAAGGGAGGCTCACCAGACTTATGTCCGACAAAGAGGAGGGTTGGGGCAGCCTCCTTGGGCAGACGGCCTGCTCTCTGGCCTGGTTGTCAGATTTTTTCAAAGTCTGACGCCTGCCCGAAATATTTCAAAGTCCCACACCATTCATTTCAATAGCCTGGGTCACCAGGCCCGAAAATTTTCAAAGTCCAACGCCTGTCTGAAAATTTTCAAAGTCCCACACCTTCCCGGAAATTTTCAAAGTCCAACGCATGCCCGAAAATTTTCAAAGTCTGACACCTACCTGAAATATTTCAAAGTCCCATGCTGGCCAGAATTTTTTCTAAGTCTGACGCCTGGCCGAAAATTTTCAAAGTCCCATGCTGGCCAGAATTTTTTCTAAGTCTGATGCTTGGCTGAAAATTTTCAAAGTCCCATGCTGGCCAGAATTATTTTCTAAGTCTGACGCCTGGCCGAAAATTTTCAAAGTTCCATGCTGGCCAGAATTTTTTCAAAGTCCCATGCTGGCCAGAATTTTTTCTAAGTCTGATGCCTGGCTGAAAATTTTCAAAGTCCCATGCTGGCCAGAATTATTTTCTAAGTCTGATGCCTGGCCGAAAATTTTCAAAGTTCCATGCTGGCCAGAATTTTTTCTAAGTCCGACGCCTACCTGAAATATTTCAAAGTCCCATGCTGGCCAGAATTTTTTCAAAGTCCCATGCTGGCCAGAAGTCTGACGCCTGGCCGAAAATTTTCAAAGTCCGACGCCTACCTGAAATATTTCAAAGTCCCATGCTGGCCAGAATTTTTTCTGATGCCTGGCCGAAAATTTTCAAAGTCCCATGCTAGCCAGAATTTTTTCAAAGTCTGACGCCTGGCCGAAAATTTTCAAAGTCCCATGCTGGCCAGAATTTTTTCAAAGTCCCATGCTGGCCAGAAATTTTTCAAAGTCTCACGCCTGCCTGAAATATTTCAAAGTCCCATGCTGGCCAGAATTTTTTCAAAGTCTGACGCCTGGCCGAAAATTTCAAAGTCCCATGCTGGCCAGAATTTTTTCAAAGTCTCACGCCTGCCTGAAATATTTCAAAGTCCCATGCTGGCCAGAATTTTTTCTAAGTCTGACGCCTGGCCGAAAATTTTCAAAGTCCCATGCTGGCCAGAATTTTTTCAAAGTCCCATGCTGGCCAGAAATTTTTCAAAGTCTCACGCCTGCCTGAAATATTTCAAAGTCCCATGCTGGCCAGAATTTTTTCAAAGTCTCACGCCTGCCTGAAATATTTCAAAGTCCCATGCTGGCCAGAATTTTTTCAAAGTCTGATGCCTGGCCGAAAATTTTCAAAGTCCCATGCTGGCCAGAATTTTTTCTAAGTCTGACGCCTACCTGAAAATTTTCAAAGTCCCATGCTGGCCAGAATTTTTTCAAAGTCTGACGCCTGGCCGAAAATTTCAAAGTCAGACGCCTACCTGAAATATTTCAAAGTCCCATGGTGGCCACAATTTTTTCTAAGTCCCATGCTGGCCAGAATTTTTTCTAAGTCCGACGGCTGGCTGAAAATTTTCAAAGTCCCATGCTAGCCAGAATTTTTTCAAAGTCCCATGCTGGCCAGAAATTTTTCAAAGTCTGACGGCTAGCCGAAAATTTTCAAAGTCCCATGCTGGCCAGAATTTTTTCTAAGTCTGACGCCTACCTGAAATATTTCAAAGTCCCATGCTAGCCAGAATTTTTTCTAAGTCCCATGCTGGCCAGAATTTTTTCAAAGTCTGACGCCTACCTGAAATATTTCAAAGTCCCATGCTGGCCAGAATTTTTTCTAAGTCTGACGCCTGGCCGAAAATTTTCAAAGTCCCATGCTGGCCAGAATTTTTTCTAAGTCTGACGCCTGGCCGAAAATATTCAAAGTCTCACGCCTGCCTGAAATATTTCAAAGTCCCATGCTGGCCAGAATTTTTTCTAAGTCTGACGCCTGGCTGAAAATTTTCAAAGTCCCATGCTGGCCAGAATTTTTTCTAAGTCCCATGCTGGCCAGAATTTTTTCAAAGTCTGATGCCTGGCTGAAAATTTTCAAAGTCCCATGCTGGCCAGAATTTTTTCTAAGTCTGACGCCTGGCTGAAAATTTTCAAAGTCCCATGCTGGCCAGAATTTTTTCTAAGTCCCATGCTGGCCAGAATTTTTTCAAAGTCTGATGCCTGGCTGAAAATTTTCAAAGTCCCATGCTGGCCAGAATTTTTTCTAAGTCTGACGCCTGGCCGAAAATTTTCAAAGTCTGACAACTGCCAGAATTTTTTCAAAGTCCCACACCATTCACTTCAAAAGCCTGGGTCACCAGGCCCGAAAATTTTCAAAGTCCAACGCCTGTCTGAAAATTTTCAAAGTCCCACACCTTCCCGGAAATTTTCAAAGTCCAACGCATGCCCGAAAATTTTCAAAGTCTGACACCTACCTGAAATATTTCAAAGTCCCATGCTGGCCAGAATTTTTTCTAAGTCTGACGCCTGGCCGAAAATTTTCAAAGTCCCATGCTGGCCAGAATTTTTTCTAAGTCTGACGCCTGGCCGAAAATTTTCAAAGTCCCATGCTGGCCAGAAATTTTTCAAAGTCTCACGCCTGCCTGAAATATTTCAAAGTCCCATGCTGGCCAGAATTTTTTTCAGTCTGACGCCTGGCCGAAAATTTTCAAAGTCTGACGCCTGGCCGAAAATTTTCAAAGTCCCATGCTGGCCAGAATTTTTTCTAAGTCTGACGCCTACCTGAAATATTTCAAAGTCCAATGCTGGCCAGAATTTTTTCTAAGTCCCATGCTGGCCAGAATTTTTTCAAAGTCTGATGCAGGCCCAAACATTTTGAGTCTGACGCCTCTCCGAAAATTTTCAAAGTCCCACGCCTGCCCGAAAATTTTCCAAGTCTGACGCAGGCCCAAACATTTTCAAAGTCCCACGCCTGGCCGAAAATATTCAAAGTCCCATGCTGGCCAGAATTTTTTTCAAAGTCTGACGCCTACCTGAAAATTTTCAAAGTCCCATGCTGGCCAGAATTTTTTTCAAAGTCTGACGCCTGGCCGAAAAATTTTCAAAGTCTGACGCCTGGCCGAAAATTTTCAAAGTCCCATGCTGGCCAGAAATTTTTCAAAGTCTGACGGCTAGCCGAAAATTTTCAAAGTCCCATGCTGGCCAGAATTTTTTCTAAGTCCGACGCCTACCTGAAATATTTCAAAGTCCCATGCTGGCCAGAATTTTTTCAAAGTCCCATGCTGGCCAGAAGTCTGACGCCTGGCCGAAAATTTTCAAAGTCCGACGCCTACCTGAAATATTTCAAAGTCCCATGCTGGCCAGAATTTTTTCTGATGCCTGGCCGAAAATTTTCAAAGTCCCATGCTAGCCAGAATTTTTTCTAAGTCCGACGCCTACCTGAAATATTTCAAAGTCCCATGCTGGCCAGAATTTTTTCAAAGTCCCATGCTGGCCAGAAGTCTGACGCCTGGCCGAAAATTTTCAAAGTCCGACGCCTACCTGAAATATTTCAAAGTCCCATGCTGGCCAGAATTTTTTCTGATGCCTGGCCGAAAATTTTCAAAGTCCCATGCTAGCCAGAATTTTTTCAAAGTCTGACGCCTGGCCGAAAATTTTCAAAGTCCCATGCTGGCCAGAATTTTTTCAAAGTCCCATGCTGGCCAGAAATTTTTCAAAGTCTCACGCCTGCCTGAAATATTTCAAAGTCCCATGCTGGCCAGAATTTTTTCAAAGTCTGACGCCTGGCCGAAAATTTCAAAGTCCCATGCTGGCCAGAATTTTTTCAAAGTCTCACGCCTGCCTGAAATATTTCAAAGTCCCATGCTGGCCAGAATTTTTTCTAAGTCTGACGCCTGGCCGAAAATTTTCAAAGTCCCATGCTGGCCAGAAATTTTTCAAAGTCTCACGCCTGCCTGAAATATTTCAAAGTCCCATGCTGGCCAGAATTTTTTCAAAGTCTCACGCCTGCCTGAAATATTTCAAAGTCCCATGCTGGCCAGAATTTTTTCAAAGTCTGATGCCTGGCCGAAAATTTTCAAAGTCCCATGCTAGCCAGAATTTTTTCAAAGTCCAACGCTGGCCGGAATTTTTCTAAGTCTGACGCACGAAAAATATTTTAAAATCCAACCTCCGGCGGCTGTAAAAGTTTGACGCCTCTCCCCCTGACCGAACAGCATCCAAGACCCGCCTTCGGAGGGCCCCCGCCGGCCGGCCTCGTGCCGGTGTTCGGGCGGACCGCTCCTCCGGCCTGCAGGTCGCCCGCCAGCGCCCCGGCGGCTGTGAGCGCGGGCTCGCACCCATATTTTCTAATTCTGAGGCCTAGCCGAAATATTTCAAAGTCCCATGCTGGCCAGAATTTTTTCTAAGTCTGACGCTTGGCCGAAAATTTTCAAAGTTCCATGCTGGCCAGAATTTTTTCAAAGTCCCATGCTGGCCAGAATTTTTTCAAAGTCTGACGCCTACCTGAAAATTTTCAAAGTCCCATGCTGGCCAGAATTTTTTCTAAGTCTGACGCTTGGCCGAAAATTTTCAAAGTCCCATGCTGGCCAGAATTTTTTCAAAGTCTGACGCCTGGCCGAAAATTTTCAAAGTCCCATGCTGGCCAGAATTTTTTCTAAGTCTGACGCCTGGCCGAAAATTTTCAAAGTCCCATGCTGGCCAGAATTTTTTCTAAGTCTGACGCCTGGCCGAAAATTTTCAAAGTCCCATGCTGGCCAGAAATTTTTCAAAGTCTGACGCCTACCTGAAAATTTTCAAAGTCCCATGCTGGCCAGAATTTTTTTCAGTCTGACGCCTGGCCGAAAATTTTCAAAGTCTGACGCCTGGCCGAAAATTTTCAAAGTCCCATGCTGGCCAGAATTTTTTCTAAGTCTGACGCCTACCTGAAATATTTCAAAGTCCAATGCTGGCCAGAATTTTTTCTAAGTCCCATGCTGGCCAGAATTTTTTCAAAGTCTGATGCAGGCCCAAACATTTTGAGTCTGACGCCTCTCCGAAAATTTTCAAAGTCCCACGCCTGCCCGAAAATTTTCCAAGTCTGACGCAGGCCCAAACATTTTCAAAGTCCCACGCCTGGCCGAAAATATTCAAAGTCCCATGCTGGCCAGAATTTTTTTCAAAGTCCGACGCCTGGCCGAAAATTTTCAAAGTCCCATGCTGGCCAGAATTTTTTCTAAGTCTGACGCCTGGCCGAAAATTTTCAAAGTCCCATGCTGGCCAGAATTTTTTCTAAGTCTGACGCCTGGCCGAAAATTTTCAAAGTCCCATGCTGGCCAGAATTTTTTCAAAGTCCCATGCTGGCCAGAAATTTTTCAAAGTCTGACGCCTACCTGAAAATTTTCAAAGTCCCATGCTGGCCAGAATTTTTTTCAAAGTCTGACGCCTGGCCGAAAAATTTTCAAAGTCTGACGCCTGGCCGAAAATTTTCAAAGTCCCATGCTGGCCAGAATTTTTTCTAAGTCTGACGCCTACCTGAAATATGTCAAAGTCCAATGCTGGCCAGAATTTTTTCTAAGTCCCATGCTGGCCAGAATTTTTTCAAAGTCTGATGCAGGCCCAAACATTTTGAGTCTGACGCCTCTCCGAAAATTTTCAAAGTCCCACGCCTGCCCGAAAATTTTCCAAGTCTGACGCAGGCCCAAACATTTTCAAAGTCCCACGCCTGGCCGAAAATATTCAAAGTCCGATGCTGGCCAGAATTTTTTTCAAAGTCCGACGCCTGGCCGAAAATTTTCAAAGTCAGACGCCTACCTGAAATATTTCAAAGTCCCATGCTGGTCAGAATTTTTTCTAAGTCTGACGCCTGCCTGAAATATTTCAAAGTCCCATGCTGGCCAGAATTTTTTCTAAGTCTGACGCCTGGCCGAAAATTTTCAAAGTCCCATGCTGGCCAGAATTTTTTCTAAGTCTGACGCCTACCTGAAATATTTCAAAGACCCATGCTGGCCAGAATTTTTTCTAAGTCTGTTGCCTGGCCGAAAATTTTCAAAGTCTGACGCCTGGCCGAAAATTTTCAAAGTCCCATGCTGGCCAGAATTTTTTCTAAGTCTGTTGCCTGGCCGAAAATTTTCAAAGTCTGACGCCTGGCCGAAAATTTTCAAAGTCCCATGCTGGCCAGAATTTTTTCTAAGTCTGTTGCCTGGCCGAAAATTTTCAAAGTCTGACGCCTGGCCGAAAATTTTCAAAGTCCCATGCTGGCCAGAATTTTTTCTAAGTCTGTTGCCTGGCCGAAAATTTTCAAAGTCCCATGCTGGCCAGAATTTTTTCAAAGTCCCATGCTGGCCAGAAATTTTTCAAAGTCTCACGCCTGCCTGAAATATTTCAAAGTCCCATGCTGGCCAGAATTTTTTCTAAGTCTGACGCCTGGTCGAAAATTTTCAAAGTCCCATGCTGGCCAGAATTTTTTCTAAGTCTGACGCCTGGTCGAAAATTTTCAAAGTCCCATGCTGGCCAGAATTTTTTCAAAGTCCCATGCTGGCCAGAAATTTTTCAAAGTCTCACGCCTGCCTGAAATATTTCAAAGTCCCATGCTGGCCAGAATTTTTTCTAAGTCCGACGGCTGGCTGAAAATTTTCAAAGTCCCATGCTAGCCAGAATTTTTTGAAAGTCCCATGCGGGCCAGAAATTTTTCAAAGTCTGACGGCTAGCCGAAGATTTTCAAAGTCCCATGCTAGCCAGAATTTTTTCAAAGTCCCATGCTGGCCAGAATTTTTTCAAAGTCTGACGCCTGGCCGAAAATTTTCAAAGTCCCATGCTGGCCAGAATTTTTTCTAAGTCTGACGCCTACCTGAAATATTTCAAAGTCCCATGCTGGCCAGAATTTTTTCTAAGTCTTACGCCTGGCCGAAAATTTTCAAAGTCCCATGCTAGCCAGAATTTTTTCTAAGTCTGACGCCTGGCTGAAAATATTCAAAGTCCCATGCTGGCCAGAATTTTTTCTAAGTCTGACGCCTGGTCGAAAATTTTCAAAGTCCCATGCTGGCCAGAATTTTTTCTAAGTCTGACGCCTGGCCGAAAATTTTCAAAGTCTGACGCCTGCCTGAAATATTTCAAAGTCCCATGCTGGCCAGAATTTTTTCTAAGTCTGACGCCTGGTCGAAAATTTTCAAAGTCCCATGCTGGCCAGAATTTTTTCTAAGTCTGACGCCTGGTCGAAAATTTTCAAAGTCCCATGCTGGCCAGAATTTTTTCAAAGTCCCATGCTGGCCAGAATTTTTTCTAAGTCTGACACCTGGCTGAAAATTTTCAAAGTCCCATGCTGGCCAGAATTTTTTCAAAGTCCCATGCTGGCCGAAAATTTTCAAAGTCTGACGCCTGGCTGAAAATTTTCAAAGTCCCATGCTGGCCAGAATTTTTTCCAAGTCTGACGCCTGGTCGAAAATTTTCAAAGTCCCATGCTGGCCAGAATTTTTTCTAAGTCTGACTCCTGGCCGAAAATATTCAAAGTCCCATGCTGGCCAGAATTTTTTCAAAGTCCCATGCTGGCCAGAATTTTTTCTAAGTCTGACGCCTGGCCGAAAATTTTCAAAGTCTGACGCCTGCCTGAATTTTTTCAAAGTCCCACACCATTCATTTCAATAGCCTGGGTTACCAGGGTTGCAGTACCGCGGGCCACCATCGGGGGGCGCTGCAGATAGGGCACCCGGTTCCCTATCTGGGCACCTTTCCACCCAAACCGCAAAATGGAGTTGTCACGTTTTCAGAAGGGAGCAATTTCAGACGTGACACCTGCAGGGCTGAACAAGGGAGGCTCGCCAGACTGATGTCCGACAAAGAGGAGTGTTGGGGCGGCCTCCTCGGGCAGACGACCCGCTCTCTGGCCTGGTTGTCAGATTTTTTCAAAGTCTGATGCCTGCCCGAAAATTTTCAAAGTCCCACGCTGGCCAGAATTTTTTCTAAGTCTGACGCCTGGTCGAAAATTTTCAAAGTCCCATGTTGGCCAGAATTTTTTCTAAGTCTGATGCCTGCCTGAAATATTTCAAAGTCCCATGCTGGCCAGAATTTTTTCTAAGTCTGACGCCTGGCCGAAAATTTTCAAAGTCTGACGCCTGGCCGAAAATTTTCAAAGTCCCATGCTGGCCAGAATTTTTTCTAAGTCTGACGCCTACCTGAAATATTTCAAAGTCCAATGCTGGCCAGAATTTTTTCTAAGTCCCATGCTGGCCAGAATTTTTTCAAAGTCTGATGCAGGCCCAAACATTTTGAGTCTGACGCCTCTCCGAAAATTTTCAAAGTCCCACGCCTGCCCGAAAATTTTCCAAGTCTGACGCAGGCCCAAACATTTTCAAAGTCCCACGCCTGGCCGAAAATATTCAAAGTCCCATGCTGGCCAGAATTTTTTTCAAAGTCCGACGCCTGGCCGAAAATTTTCAAAGTCCCATGCTGGCCAGAATTTTTTCTAAGTCTGACGCCTGGCCGAAAATTTTCAAAGTCCCATGCTGGCCAGAATTTTTTCTAAGTCTGACGCCTGGCCGAAAATTTTCAAAGTCCCATGCTGGCCAGAATTTTTTCAAAGTCCCATGCTGGCCAGAAATTTTTCAAAGTCTGACGCCTACCTGAAAATTTTCAAAGTCCCATGCTGGCCAGAATTTTTTTCAAAGTCTGACGCCTGGCCGAAAAATTTTCAAAGTCTGACGCCTGGCCGAAAATTTTCAAAGTCCCATGCTGGCCAGAATTTTTTCTAAGTCTGACGCCTACCTGAAATATGTCAAAGTCCAATGCTGGCCAGAATTTTTTCAAAGTCTGATGCAGGCCCAAACATTTTGAGTCTGACGCCTCTCCGAAAATTTTCAAAGTCCCACGCCTGCCCGAAAATTTTCCAAGTCTGACGCAGGCCCAAACATTTTCAAAGTCCCACGCCTGGCCGAAAATATTCAAAGTCCGATGCTGGCCAGAATTTTTTTCAAAGTCCGACGCCTGGCCGAAAATTTTCAAAGTCAGACGCCTACCTGAAATATTTCAAAGTCCCATGCTGGTCAGAATTTTTTCTAAGTCTGACGCCTGCCTGAAATATTTCAAAGTCCCATGCTGGCCAGAATTTTTTCTAAGTCTGACGCCTGGCCGAAAATTTTCAAAGTCCCATGCTGGCCAGAATTTTTTCTAAGTCTGACGCCTACCTGAAATATTTCAAAGACCCATGCTGGCCAGAATTTTTTCTAAGTCTGTTGCCTGGCCGAAAATTTTCAAAGTCTGACGCCTGGCCGAAAATTTTCAAAGTCCCATGCTGGCCAGAATTTTTTCTAAGTCTGTTGCCTGGCCGAAAATTTTCAAAGTCTGACGCCTGGCCGAAAATTTTCAAAGTCCCATGCTGGCCAGAATTTTTTCTAAGTCTGTTGCCTGGCCGAAAATTTTCAAAGTCTGACGCCTGGCCGAAAATTTTCAAAGTCCCATGCTGGCCAGAATTTTTTCTAAGTCTGTTGCCTGGCCGAAAATTTTCAAAGTCCCATGCTGGCCAGAATTTTTTCAAAGTCCCATGCTGGCCAGAAATTTTTCAAAGTCTCACGCCTGCCTGAAATATTTCAAAGTCCCATGCTGGCCAGAATTTTTTCTAAGTCTGACGCCTGGTCGAAAATTTTCAAAGTCCCATGCTGGCCAGAATTTTTTCTAAGTCTGACGCCTGGTCGAAAATTTTCAAAGTCCCATGCTGGCCAGAATTTTTTCAAAGTCCCATGCTGGCCAGAAATTTTTCAAAGTCTCACGCCTGCCTGAAATATTTCAAAGTCCCATGCTGGCCAGAATTTTTTCTAAGTCCGACGGCTGGCTGAAAATTTTCAAAGTCCCATGCTAGCCAGAATTTTTTGAAAGTCCCATGCGGGCCAGAAATTTTTCAAAGTCTGACGGCTAGCCGAAGATTTTCAAAGTCCCTTGCTAGCCAGAATTTTTTCAAAGTCCCATGCTGGCCAGAATTTTTTCAAAGTCTGACGCCTGGCCGAAAATTTTCAAAGTCCCATGCTGGCCAGAATTTTTTCTAAGTCTGACGCCTACCTGAAATATTTCAAAGTCCCATGCTGGCCAGAATTTTTTCTAAGTCTTACGCCTGGCCGAAAATTTTCAAAGTCCCATGCTAGCCAGAATTTTTTCTAAGTCTGACGCCTGGCTGAAAATATTCAAAGTCCCATGCTGGCCAGAATTTTTTCTAAGTCTGACGCCTGGTCGAAAATTTTCAAAGTCCCATGCTGGCCAGAATTTTTTCTAAGTCTGACGCCTGGCCGAAAATTTTCAAAGTCTGACGCCTGCCTGAAATATTTCAAAGTCCCATGCTGGCCAGAATTTTTTCTAAGTCTGACGCCTGGTCGAAAATTTTCAAAGTCCCATGCTGGCCAGAATTTTTTCTAAGTCTGACGCCTGGTCGAAAATTTTCAAAGTCCCATGCTGGCCAGAATTTTTTCAAAGTCCCATGCTGGCCAGAATTTTTTCTAAGTCTGACACCTGGCTGAAAATTTTCAAAGTCCCATGCTGGCCAGAATTTTTTCAAAGTCCCATGCTGGCCGAAAATTTTCAAAGTCTGACGCCTGGCTGAAAATTTTCAAAGTCCCATGCTGGCCAGAATTTTTTCCAAGTCTGACGCCTGGTCGAAAATTTTCAAAGTCCCATGCTGGCCAGAATTTTTTCTAAGTCTGACTCCTGGCCGAAAATATTCAAAGTCCCATGCTGGCCAGAATTTTTTCAAAGTCCCATGCTGGCCAGAATTTTTTCTAAGTCTGACGCCTGGCCGAAAATTTTCAAAGTCTGACGCCTGCCTGAATTTTTTCAAAGTCCCACACCATTCATTTCAATAGCCTGGGTTACCAGGGTTGCAGTACCGCGGGCCACCATCGGGGGGCGCTGCAGATAGGGCACCCGGTTCCCTATCTGGGCACCTTTCCACCCAAACCGCAAAATGGAGTTGTCACGTTTTCAGAAGGGAGCAATTTCAGACGTGACACCTGCAGGGCTGAACAAGGGAGGCTCGCCAGACTGATGTCCGACAAAGAGGAGTGTTGGGGCGGCCTCCTCGGGCAGACGACCCGCTCTCTGGCCTGGTTGTCAGATTTTTTCAAAGTCTGATGCCTGCCCGAAAATTTTCAAAGTCCCACGCTGGCCAGAATTTTTTCTAAGTCTGACGCCTGGTCGAAAATTTTCAAAGTCCCATGTTGGCCAGAATTTTTTCTAAGTCTGATGCCTGCCTGAAATATTTCAAAGTCCCATGCTGGCCAGAATTTTTTCTAAGTCTGACGCCTGGCTGAAAATTTTCAAAGTCCCATGCTGGCCAGAATTTTTTCTAAGTCTGACGCCTGGCTGAAAATATTCAAAGTCCCATGCTGGCCAGAATTTTTTCTACGTCTGACGCCTGGTCGAAGATTTTCAAAGTCCCATGCTGGCCAGAATTTTTTCTAAGTCTGACGCCTGGCCGAAAATTTTCAAAGTCTGACGCCTGCCTGAAATATTTCAAAGTCCCATGCTGGCCAGAATTTTTTCTAAGTCTGACGCCTGGCCGAAAATTTTCAAAGTCCCATGCTGGCCAGAATTTTTTCTAAGTCTGACGCCTGGTCGAAAATTTTCAAAGTCTCACGCCTGCCTGAAATATTTCAAAGTCCCATGCTGGCCAGAATTTTTTCTAAGTCTGACGCCTGGCCGAAAATTTTCAAAGTCCCATGCTGGCCAGAATTTTTCCAAAGTCCCATGCTGGCCAGAAATTTTTCAAAGTCTCACGACTGCCTGAAATATTTCAACGTCCCATGCTGGCCAGAATTTTTTCAAAGTCTGATGCCTGGCCGAAAATTTTCAAAGTCTGACGCCTGGCTGAAAATTTTCAAAGTCTGACGCCTGCCTGAAATATTTCAAAGTCCCATGCTGGCCAGAATTTTTTCTAAGTCTGACGCCTGGCCGAAAATTTTCAAAATCTGACGCCTGCCTGAAATATTTCAAAGTCCCATGCTGGCCAGAATTTTTTCAAAGTCCCATGCTGGCCAGAAATTTTTCAAAGTCTCACGCCTGCCTGAAATATTTCAAAGTCCCATGCTGGCCAGAATTTTTTCTAAGTCCGACGGCTGGCTGAAAATTTTCAAAGTCCCATGCTAGCCAGAATTTTTTCAAAGTCCCATGCTGGCCAGAAATTTTTCAAAGTCTGACGGCTAGCCGAAAATTTTCAAAGTCCCATGCTAGCCAGAATTTTTTCAAAGTCCCATGCTGGCCAGAAGTCTGACGCCTGGCCGAAAATTTTCAAAGTCTGACGCCTACCTGAAATATTTCAAAGACCCATGCTGGCCAGAATTTTTTCTAAGTCTGTTGCCTGGCCGAAAATTTTCAAAGTTCCATGCTGGCCAGAATTTTTTCTAAGTCTGACGCCTACCTGAAATATTTCAAAGACCCATGCTGGCCAGAATTTTTTCTAAGTCCGACGCCTGGCTGAAAATTTTCAAAGTCCCATGCTGGCCAGAATTTTTTCTAAGTCTGACGCCTACCTGAAATATTTCAAAGACCCATGCTGGCCAGAATTTTTTCTAAGTCTGTTGCCTGGCCGAAAATTTTCAAAGTCTGACGCCTGGCCGAAAATTTTCAAAGTCCCATGCTGGCCAGAATTTTTTCTAAGTCTGTTGCCTGGCCGAAAATTTTCAAAGTCCCATGCTGGCCAGAATTTTTTCAAAGTCCCATGCTGGCCAGAAATTTTTCAAAGTCTCACGCCTGCCTGAAATATTTCAAAGTCCCATGCTGGCCAGAATTTTTTCTAAGTCCGACGGCTGGCTGAAAATTTTCAAAGTCCCATGCTGGCCAGAATTTTTTCTAAGTCTGACGCCTGGCCGAAAATTTTCAAAGTCTGACAACTGCCAGAATTTTTTCAAAGTCCCACACCATTCACTTCAAAAGCCTGGGTTACCAGGGTTGCAGTACCGCGGGCCACCATCGGGGGGCGCTGCAGATAGGGCACCCGGTTCCCTATCTGGGCACCTTTCCACCCAAACCGCAAAATGGAGTTGTCACGATTTCAGAAGGGAGCAATTTCAGACGAGGCACCTCCAGGGCCAAACAAGGGAGGCTCACCAGACTTATGTCCGACAAAGAGGAGGGTTGGGGCAGCCTCCTTGGGCAGACGGCCTGCTCTCTGGCCTGGTTGTCAGATTTTTTCAAAGTCTGACGCCTGCCCGAAATATTTCAAAGTCCCACACCATTCATTTCAATAGCCTGGGTCACCAGGCCCGAAAATTTTCAAAGTCCAACGCCTGTCTGAAAATTTTCAAAGTCCCACACCTTCCCGGAAATTTTCAAAGTCCAACGCCTGCCCGAAAATTTTCAAAGTCTGACACCTACCTGAAATATTTCAAAGTCCCATGCTGGCCAGAATTTTTTTCAAAGTCTGACGCCTGGCCGAAAATTTTCAAAGTCTCACGCCTGCCTGAAATATTTCAAAGTCCCATGCTGGCCAGAATTATTTTCTAAGTCTGTTGCCTGGCCGAAAATTTTCAAAGTTCCATGCTGGCCAGAATTTTTTTCTAAGTCTGACGCCTGGCCGAAAATTTTCAAAGTCCCATGCTGGCCAGAATTTTTTCAAAGTCCCATGCTGGCCAGAAATTTTTCAAAGTCTCACGCCTGCCTGAAATATTTCAAAGTCCCATGCTGGCCAGAATTTTTTCTAAGTCTGACGCCTGGTCGAAAATTTTCAAAGTCCCATGCTGGCCAGAATTTTTTCTAAGTCTGACGCCTGGTCGAAAATTTTCAAAGTCTGACGCCTGCCTGAAATATTTCAAAGTCCCATGCTGGCCAGAATTTTTTCTAAGTCTGACGCCTGGTCGAAAATTTTCAAAGTCCCATGCTGGCCAGAATTTTTTTCAAAGTCCGACGCCTGGCCGAAAATTTTCAAAGTCCCATGCTGGCCAGAATTTTTTCTAAGTCTGACGCCTGGCCGAAAATTTTCAAAGTCCCATGCTGGCCAGAATTTTTTCTAAGTCTGACGCCTGGCCGAAAATTTTCAAAGTCCCATGCTGGCCAGAATTTTTTCAAAGTCCCATGCTGGCCAGAAATTTTTCAAAGTCTGACGCCTACCTGAAAATTTTCAAAGTCCCATGCTGGCCAGAATTTTTTTCAAAGTCTGACGCCTGGCCGAAAAATTTTCAAAGTCTGACGCCTGGCCGAAAATTTTCAAAGTCCCATGCTGGCCAGAATTTTTTCTAAGTCTGACGCCTACCTGAAATATGTCAAAGTCCAATGCTGGCCAGATTTTTTTCTAAGTCCCATGCTGGCCAGAATTTTTTCAAAGTCTGATGCAGGCCCAAACATTTTGAGTCTGACGCCTCTCCGAAAATTTTCAAAGTCCCACGCCTGCCCGAAAATTTTCCAAGTCTGACGCAGGCCCAAACATTTTCAAAGTCCCACGCCTGGCCGAAAATATTCAAAGTCCGATGCTGGCCAGAATTTTTTTCAAAGTCCGACGCCTGGCCGAAAATTTTCAAAGTCAGACGCCTACCTGAAATATTTCAAAGTCCCATGCTGGTCAGAATTTTTTCTAAGTCTGACGCCTGCCTGAAATATTTCAAAGTCCCATGCTGGCCAGAATTTTTTCTAAGTCTGACGCCTGGCCGAAAATTTTCAAAGTCCCATGCTGGCCAGAATTTTTTCTAAGTCTGACGCCTACCTGAAATATTTCAAAGACCCATGCTGGCCAGAATTTTTTCTAAGTCTGTTGCCTGGCCGAAAATTTTCAAAGTCTGACGCCTGGCCGAAAATTTTCAAAGTCCCATGCTGGCCAGAATTTTTTCTAAGTCTGTTGCCTGGCCGAAAATTTTCAAAGTCTGACGCCTGGCCGAAAATTTTCAAAGTCCCATGCTGGCCAGAATTTTTTCTAAGTCTGTTGCCTGGCCGAAAATTTTCAAAGTCTGACGCCTGGCCGAAAATTTTCAAAGTCCCATGCTGGCCAGAATTTTTTCTAAGTCTGTTGCCTGGCCGAAAATTTTCAAAGTCCCATGCTGGCCAGAATTTTTTCAAAGTCCCATGCTGGCCAGAAATTTTTCAAAGTCTCACGCCTGCCTGAAATATTTCAAAGTCCCATGCTGGCCAGAATTTTTTCTAAGTCTGACGCCTGGTCGAAAATTTTCAAAGTCCCATGCTGGCCAGAATTTTTTCTAAGTCTGACGCCTGGTCGAAAATTTTCAAAGTCCCATGCTGGCCAGAATTTTTTCAAAGTCCCATGCTGGCCAGAAATTTTTCAAAGTCTCACGCCTGCCTGAAATATTTCAAAGTCCCATGCTGGCCAGAATTTTTTCTAAGTCCGACGGCTGGCTGAAAATTTTCAAAGTCCCATGCTAGCCAGAATTTTTTGAAAGTCCCATGCGGGCCAGAAATTTTTCAAAGTCTGACGGCTAGCCGAAGATTTTCAAAGTCCCATGCTAGCCAGAATTTTTTCAAAGTCCCATGCTGGCCAGAATTTTTTCAAAGTCTGACGCCTGGCCGAAAATTTTCAAAGTCCCATGCTGGCCAGAATTTTTTCTAAGTCTGACGCCTACCTGAAATATTTCAAAGTCCCATGCTGGCCAGAATTTTTTCTAAGTCTTACGCCTGGCCGAAAATTTTCAAAGTCCCATGCTAGCCAGAATTTTTTCTAAGTCTGACGCCTGGCTGAAAATATTCAAAGTCCCATGCTGGCCAGAATTTTTTCTAAGTCTGACGCCTGGTCGAAAATTTTCAAAGTCCCATGCTGGCCAGAATTTTTTCTAAGTCTGACGCCTGGCCGAAAATTTTCAAAGTCTGACGCCTGCCTGAAATATTTCAAAGTCCCATGCTGGCCAGAATTTTTTCTAAGTCTGACGCCTGGTCGAAAATTTTCAAAGTCCCATGCTGGCCAGAATTTTTTCTAAGTCTGACGCCTGGTCGAAAATTTTCAAAGTCCCATGCTGGCCAGAATTTTTTCAAAGTCCCATGCTGGCCAGAATTTTTTCTAAGTCTGACACCTGGCTGAAAATTTTCAAAGTCCCATGCTGGCCAGAATTTTTTCAAAGTCCCATGCTGGCCGAAAATTTTCAAAGTCTGACGCCTGGCTGAAAATTTTCAAAGTCCCATGCTGGCCAGAATTTTTTCCAAGTCTGACGCCTGGTCGAAAATTTTCAAAGTCCCATGCTGGCCAGAATTTTTTCTAAGTCTGACTCCTGGCCGAAAATATTCAAAGTCCCATGCTGGCCAGAATTTTTTCAAAGTCCCATGCTGGCCAGAATTTTTTCTAAGTCTGACGCCTGGCCGAAAATTTTCAAAGTCTGACGCCTGCCTGAATTTTTTCAAAGTCCCACACCATTCATTTCAATAGCCTGGGTTACCAGGGTTGCAGTACCGCGGGCCACCATCGGGGGGCGCTGCAGATAGGGCACCCGGTTCCCTATCTGGGCACCTTTCCACCCAAACCGCAAAATGGAGTTGTCACGTTTTCAGAAGGGAGCAATTTCAGACGTGACACCTGCAGGGCTGAACAAGGGAGGCTCGCCAGACTGATGTCCGACAAAGAGGAGTGTTGGGGCGGCCTCCTCGGGCAGACGACCCGCTCTCTGGCCTGGTTGTCAGATTTTTTCAAAGTCTGATGCCTGCCCGAAAATTTTCAAAGTCCCACGCTGGCCAGAATTTTTTCTAAGTCTGACGCCTGGTCGAAAATTTTCAAAGTCCCATGTTGGCCAGAATTTTTTCTAAGTCTGATGCCTGCCTGAAATATTTCAAAGTCCCATGCTGGCCAGAATTTTTTCTAAGTCTGACGCCTGGCCGAAAATTTTCAAAGTCTGACGCCTGGCCGAAAATTTTCAAAGTCCCATGCTGGCCAGAATTTTTTCTAAGTCTGACGCCTACCTGAAATATTTCAAAGTCCAATGCTGGCCAGAATTTTTTCTAAGTCCCATGCTGGCCAGAATTTTTTCAAAGTCTGATGCAGGCCCAAACATTTTGAGTCTGACGCCTCTCCGAAAATTTTCAAAGTCCCACGCCTGCCCGAAAATTTTCCAAGTCTGACGCAGGCCCAAACATTTTCAAAGTCCCACGCCTGGCCGAAAATATTCAAAGTCCCATGCTGGCCAGAATTTTTTTCAAAGTCCGACGCCTGGCCGAAAATTTTCAAAGTCCCATGCTGGCCAGAATTTTTTCTAAGTCTGACGCCTGGCCGAAAATTTTCAAAGTCCCATGCTGGCCAGAATTTTTTCTAAGTCTGACGCCTGGCCGAAAATTTTCAAAGTCCCATGCTGGCCAGAATTTTTTCAAAGTCCCATGCTGGCCAGAAATTTTTCAAAGTCTGACGCCTACCTGAAAATTTTCAAAGTCCCATGCTGGCCAGAATTTTTTTCAAAGTCTGACGCCTGGCCGAAAAATTTTCAAAGTCTGACGCCTGGCCGAAAATTTTCAAAGTCCCATGCTGGCCAGAATTTTTTCTAAGTCTGACGCCTACCTGAAATATGTCAAAGTCCAATGCTGGCCAGAATTTTTTCAAAGTCTGATGCAGGCCCAAACATTTTGAGTCTGACGCCTCTCCGAAAATTTTCAAAGTCCCACGCCTGCCCGAAAATTTTCCAAGTCTGACGCAGGCCCAAACATTTTCAAAGTCCCACGCCTGGCCGAAAATATTCAAAGTCCGATGCTGGCCAGAATTTTTTTCAAAGTCCGACGCCTGGCCGAAAATTTTCAAAGTCAGACGCCTACCTGAAATATTTCAAAGTCCCATGCTGGTCAGAATTTTTTCTAAGTCTGACGCCTGCCTGAAATATTTCAAAGTCCCATGCTGGCCAGAATTTTTTCTAAGTCTGACGCCTGGCCGAAAATTTTCAAAGTCCCATGCTGGCCAGAATTTTTTCTAAGTCTGACGCCTACCTGAAATATTTCAAAGACCCATGCTGGCCAGAATTTTTTCTAAGTCTGTTGCCTGGCCGAAAATTTTCAAAGTCTGACGCCTGGCCGAAAATTTTCAAAGTCCCATGCTGGCCAGAATTTTTTCTAAGTCTGTTGCCTGGCCGAAAATTTTCAAAGTCTGACGCCTGGCCGAAAATTTTCAAAGTCCCATGCTGGCCAGAATTTTTTCTAAGTCTGTTGCCTGGCCGAAAATTTTCAAAGTCTGACGCCTGGCCGAAAATTTTCAAAGTCCCATGCTGGCCAGAATTTTTTCTAAGTCTGTTGCCTGGCCGAAAATTTTCAAAGTCCCATGCTGGCCAGAATTTTTTCAAAGTCCCATGCTGGCCAGAAATTTTTCAAAGTCTCACGCCTGCCTGAAATATTTCAAAGTCCCATGCTGGCCAGAATTTTTTCTAAGTCTGACGCCTGGTCGAAAATTTTCAAAGTCCCATGCTGGCCAGAATTTTTTCTAAGTCTGACGCCTGGTCGAAAATTTTCAAAGTCCCATGCTGGCCAGAATTTTTTCAAAGTCCCATGCTGGCCAGAAATTTTTCAAAGTCTCACGCCTGCCTGAAATATTTCAAAGTCCCATGCTGGCCAGAATTTTTTCTAAGTCCGACGGCTGGCTGAAAATTTTCAAAGTCCCATGCTAGCCAGAATTTTTTGAAAGTCCCATGCGGGCCAGAAATTTTTCAAAGTCTGACGGCTAGCCGAAGATTTTCAAAGTCCCATGCTAGCCAGAATTTTTTCAAAGTCCCATGCTGGCCAGAATTTTTTCAAAGTCTGACGCCTGGCCGAAAATTTTCAAAGTCCCATGCTGGCCAGAATTTTTTCTAAGTCTGACGCCTACCTGAAATATTTCAAAGTCCCATGCTGGCCAGAATTTTTTCTAAGTCTTACGCCTGGCCGAAAATTTTCAAAGTCCCATGCTAGCCAGAATTTTTTCTAAGTCTGACGCCTGGCTGAAAATATTCAAAGTCCCATGCTGGCCAGAATTTTTTCTAAGTC
Organism: Festucalex cinctus; assembly: GCF_051991245.1. NCBI lineage: Eukaryota > Metazoa > Chordata > Actinopteri > Syngnathiformes > Syngnathidae > Festucalex > Festucalex cinctus. The sequence continues at coordinate 22,790,369 of NC_135419.1, read as the reverse complement.
TGACGCCTGGTCGAAAATTTTCAAAGTCCCATGCTGGCCAGAATTTTTTCTAAGTCTGACGCCTGGCCGAAAATTTTCAAAGTCTGACGCCTGCCTGAAATATTTCAAAGTCCCATGCTGGCCAGAATTTTTTCTAAGTCTGACGCCTGGTCGAAAATTTTCAAAGTCCCATGCTGGCCAGAATTTTTTCTAAGTCTGACGCCTGGTCGAAAATTTTCAAAGTCCCATGCTGGCCAGAATTTTTTCAAAGTCCCATGCTGGCCAGAATTTTTTCTAAGTCTGACACCTGGCTGAAAATTTTCAAAGTCCCATGCTGGCCAGAATTTTTTCAAAGTCCCATGCTGGCCGAAAATTTTCAAAGTCTGACGCCTGGCTGAAAATTTTCAAAGTCCCATGCTGGCCAGAATTTTTTCCAAGTCTGACGCCTGGTCGAAAATTTTCAAAGTCCCATGCTGGCCAGAATTTTTTCTAAGTCTGACTCCTGGCCGAAAATATTCAAAGTCCCATGCTGGCCAGAATTTTTTCAAAGTCCCATGCTGGCCAGAATTTTTTCTAAGTCTGACGCCTGGCCGAAAATTTTCAAAGTCTGACGCCTGCCTGAATTTTTTCAAAGTCCCACACCATTCATTTCAATAGCCTGGGTTACCAGGGTTGCAGTACCGCGGGCCACCATCGGGGGGCGCTGCAGATAGGGCACCCGGTTCCCTATCTGGGCACCTTTCCACCCAAACCGCAAAATGGAGTTGTCACGTTTTCAGAAGGGAGCAATTTCAGACGTGACACCTGCAGGGCTGAACAAGGGAGGCTCGCCAGACTGATGTCCGACAAAGAGGAGTGTTGGGGCGGCCTCCTCGGGCAGACGACCCGCTCTCTGGCCTGGTTGTCAGATTTTTTCAAAGTCTGATGCCTGCCCGAAAATTTTCAAAGTCCCACGCTGGCCAGAATTTTTTCTAAGTCTGACGCCTGGTCGAAAATTTTCAAAGTCCCATGTTGGCCAGAATTTTTTCTAAGTCTGATGCCTGCCTGAAATATTTCAAAGTCCCATGCTGGCCAGAATTTTTTCTAAGTCTGACGCCTGGCTGAAAATTTTCAAAGTCCCATGCTGGCCAGAATTTTTTCTAAGTCTGACGCCTGGCTGAAAATATTCAAAGTCCCATGCTGGCCAGAATTTTTTCTACGTCTGACGCCTGGTCGAAGATTTTCAAAGTCCCATGCTGGCCAGAATTTTTTCTAAGTCTGACGCCTGGCCGAAAATTTTCAAAGTCTGACGCCTGCCTGAAATATTTCAAAGTCCCATGCTGGCCAGAATTTTTTCTAAGTCTGACGCCTGGCCGAAAATTTTCAAAGTCCCATGCTGGCCAGAATTTTTTCTAAGTCTGACGCCTGGTCGAAAATTTTCAAAGTCTCACGCCTGCCTGAAATATTTCAAAGTCCCATGCTGGCCAGAATTTTTTCTAAGTCTGACGCCTGGCCGAAAATTTTCAAAGTCCCATGCTGGCCAGAATTTTTCCAAAGTCCCATGCTGGCCAGAAATTTTTCAAAGTCTCACGACTGCCTGAAATATTTCAACGTCCCATGCTGGCCAGAATTTTTTCAAAGTCTGATGCCTGGCCGAAAATTTTCAAAGTCTGACGCCTGGCTGAAAATTTTCAAAGTCTGACGCCTGCCTGAAATATTTCAAAGTCCCATGCTGGCCAGAATTTTTTCTAAGTCTGACGCCTGGCCGAAAATTTTCAAAATCTGACGCCTGCCTGAAATATTTCAAAGTCCCATGCTGGCCAGAATTTTTTCAAAGTCCCATGCTGGCCAGAAATTTTTCAAAGTCTCACGCCTGCCTGAAATATTTCAAAGTCCCATGCTGGCCAGAATTTTTTCTAAGTCCGACGGCTGGCTGAAAATTTTCAAAGTCCCATGCTAGCCAGAATTTTTTCAAAGTCCCATGCTGGCCAGAAATTTTTCAAAGTCTGACGGCTAGCCGAAAATTTTCAAAGTCCCATGCTAGCCAGAATTTTTTCAAAGTCCCATGCTGGCCAGAAGTCTGACGCCTGGCCGAAAATTTTCAAAGTCTGACGCCTACCTGAAATATTTCAAAGACCCATGCTGGCCAGAATTTTTTCTAAGTCTGTTGCCTGGCCGAAAATTTTCAAAGTTCCATGCTGGCCAGAATTTTTTCTAAGTCTGACGCCTACCTGAAATATTTCAAAGACCCATGCTGGCCAGAATTTTTTCTAAGTCCGACGCCTGGCTGAAAATTTTCAAAGTCCCATGCTGGCCAGAATTTTTTCTAAGTCTGACGCCTACCTGAAATATTTCAAAGACCCATGCTGGCCAGAATTTTTTCTAAGTCTGTTGCCTGGCCGAAAATTTTCAAAGTCTGACGCCTGGCCGAAAATTTTCAAAGTCCCATGCTGGCCAGAATTTTTTCTAAGTCTGTTGCCTGGCCGAAAATTTTCAAAGTCCCATGCTGGCCAGAATTTTTTCAAAGTCCCATGCTGGCCAGAAATTTTTCAAAGTCTCACGCCTGCCTGAAATATTTCAAAGTCCCATGCTGGCCAGAATTTTTTCTAAGTCCGACGGCTGGCTGAAAATTTTCAAAGTCCCATGCTGGCCAGAATTTTTTCTAAGTCTGACGCCTGGCCGAAAATTTTCAAAGTCTGACAACTGCCAGAATTTTTTCAAAGTCCCACACCATTCACTTCAAAAGCCTGGGTTACCAGGGTTGCAGTACCGCGGGCCACCATCGGGGGGCGCTGCAGATAGGGCACCCGGTTCCCTATCTGGGCACCTTTCCACCCAAACCGCAAAATGGAGTTGTCACGATTTCAGAAGGGAGCAATTTCAGACGAGGCACCTCCAGGGCCAAACAAGGGAGGCTCACCAGACTTATGTCCGACAAAGAGGAGGGTTGGGGCAGCCTCCTTGGGCAGACGGCCTGCTCTCTGGCCTGGTTGTCAGATTTTTTCAAAGTCTGACGCCTGCCCGAAATATTTCAAAGTCCCACACCATTCATTTCAATAGCCTGGGTCACCAGGCCCGAAAATTTTCAAAGTCCAACGCCTGTCTGAAAATTTTCAAAGTCCCACACCTTCCCGGAAATTTTCAAAGTCCAACGCCTGCCCGAAAATTTTCAAAGTCTGACACCTACCTGAAATATTTCAAAGTCCCATGCTGGCCAGAATTTTTTTCAAAGTCTGACGCCTGGCCGAAAATTTTCAAAGTCTCACGCCTGCCTGAAATATTTCAAAGTCCCATGCTGGCCAGAATTATTTTCTAAGTCTGTTGCCTGGCCGAAAATTTTCAAAGTTCCATGCTGGCCAGAATTTTTTTCTAAGTCTGACGCCTGGCCGAAAATTTTCAAAGTCCCATGCTGGCCAGAATTTTTTCAAAGTCCCATGCTGGCCAGAAATTTTTCAAAGTCTCACGCCTGCCTGAAATATTTCAAAGTCCCATGCTGGCCAGAATTTTTTCTAAGTCTGACGCCTGGTCGAAAATTTTCAAAGTCCCATGCTGGCCAGAATTTTTTCTAAGTCTGACGCCTGGTCGAAAATTTTCAAAGTCTGACGCCTGCCTGAAATATTTCAAAGTCCCATGCTGGCCAGAATTTTTTCTAAGTCTGACGCCTGGTCGAAAATTTTCAAAGTCCCATGCTGGCCAGAATTTTTTCTAAGTCTGACGCCTGGCTGAAAATTTTCAAAGTCCCATTGAATTGAATGGCCGGGTTACCAGGAGGGCTGTCCGGGTTACCAGGAGAGCTGTCCGGATTACCAGGAGGGCTGTCCGGGTTACCAGGAGAGCTGTCCGGGTTACCAGGAGTGCTGTCCGGTTTACCAGGAGTGCTGTCCGGGTTACCAGGAGAGCTGTCCGGATTACCAGGAGGGCTGTCCGGGTTACCCGGAGTGCTGTCCGGGTTACCAGGAGGGCTGTCCGGGTTACCAGGAGTGCTGTCCGGGTTACCAGGAGTGCTGTCCGGGTTACCAGGAGGGCTGTCCGGGTTACCAGGAGGGCTGTCCGGGTTACCAGGAGTGCGGTCCTGGTTACCAGGAGGGCTGCCAGGGTTACCAGGAGTGCTGTCCGGGTTACCAGGAATGTGAATTTCCCATTGAGTTGAATGGCCGGGTAACCAGGAGGGCTGTCCGGGATACCAGGAGGGCTGTCCGGGTTACCAGGAGTCCTGTCCGGGTTACCAGGAGGGCTGTCCGGGTTACCAGGAGTGCTGTCCGGGTTACGAGGAGTGCGAATTCCCCATTGAGTTGAATGGCCGGGTTACCAGGAGTGCTGTCCGGGTTACCAGGAGTGCTGTCCGGGTTACCAGGAGGGCTGTCCGGGTTACCAGGAGTGCTGTCCGGGTACCAGGATGGCTGTCCGGGTTACCAGGAGTGCTGTCCGGGTTACCAGGAGTGCTGTCCGGGTTACCAGGAGGGCTGTCCGGGTTACCAGGAGGGCTGTCCGGGTTACCAGGAGTGCGGTCCTGGTTACCAGGAGGGCTGCCAGGGTTACCAGGAGTGCTGTCCGGGTTACCAGGAATGTGAATTTCCCATTGAGTTGAATGGCCGGGTAACCAGGAGGGCTGTCCGGGATACCAGGAGGGCTGTCCGGGTTACCAGGAGTCCTGTCCGGGTTACCAGGAGGGCTGTCCGGGTTACCAGGAGTGCTGTCCGGGTTACGAGGAGTGCGAATTCCCCATTGAGTTGAATGGCCGGGTTACCAGGAGTGCTGTCCGGGTTACCAGGAGTGCTGTCCGGGTTACCAGGAGGGCTGTCCGGGTTACCAGGAGTGCTGTCCGGGTACCAGGATGGCTGTCCGGGTTACCAGGAGTGCTGTCCTGGTTACCAGGAGGGCTGTCCGGGTTACCAGGAGAGCTGTCCGGGGTACCAGGAGTGCTGTCAGGGTTACCAGGAGTGCTGTCCGGGTTACCAGGAGTGCGAATTCCCCATTGAATTGAATGGCCGGGTTACAAGGAGTGCTGTCCGGGTTACCAGGAGTGCGAATTCCCCATTGAATTGAATGGCCGGGTTACCAGGAGTGCTGTCCGGGTTACCAGGAGGGCTGTCCGGGTTACCAGGAGTGCTGTCCGGGTTACCAGGAGAGCTGTCCGGGTTACCAGGAGTGCTGTCCGGTTTACCAGGAGTGCTGTCCGGGTTACCAGGAGAGCTGTCCGGATTACCAGGAGTGCTGTCCGGGTTACCCCGAGTGCTGTCCGGGTTACCAGGAGTGCTGTCCGGGTTACCAGGAGTGCGAATTCCCCATTGAATTGAATGGCCGGGTTACCAGGAGTGCTGTCCGGGTTACCAGGAGTGCTGTCCGGGTTACCAGGAGTGCTGTCAGGGTTACCAGGAGTGCTGTCCGGGTTACCAGGAGTGCGAATTCCCCATTGAATTGAATGGCCGGGTTACCAGGAGTGCTGTCCGGGTTACCAGGAGGGCTGTCCGGGTTACCAGGAGTGCTGTCCGGGTTTCCAGGAGGGCTGTCCGGGTTACCAGGAGTGCGGTCCTGGTTACCAGGAGTGCTGTCCGGGTTACCAGGAGGGCTGTCCGGGTTACCAGGAGTGCTGTCCGGGTTACCAGGAGAGCTGTCCGGGTTACCAGGAGTGCTGTCCGGTTTACCAGGAGTGCTGTCCGGGTTACCAGGAGAGCTGTCCGGATTACCAGGAGTGCTGTCCGGGTTACCCGGAGTGCTGTCCGGGTTACCAGGAGGGCTGTCCGGGTTACCAGGAGTGCTGTCCGGGTTACCAGGAGTGCTGTCCGGGTTACCAGGAGGGCTGTCCGGGTTACCAGGAGGGCTGTCCGGGTTACCAGGAGTGCGGTCCTGGTTACCAGGAGGGCTGCCAGGGTTACCAGGAGTGCTGTCCGGGTTACCAGGAGTGTGAATTTCCCATTGAGTTGAATGGCCGGGTAACCAGGAGGGCTGTCCGGGATACCAGGAGGGCTGTCCGGGTTACCAGGAGTCCTGTCCGGGTTACCAGGAGGGCTGTCCGGGTTACCAGGAGTGCTGTCCGGGTTACGAGGAGTGCGAATTCCCCATTGAGTTGAATGGCCGGGTTACCAGGAGTGCTGTCCGGGTTACCAGGAGTGCTGTCCGGGTTACCAGGAGGGCTGTCCGGGTTACCAGGAGTGCTGTCCGGGTACCAGGATGGCTGTCCGGGTTACCAGGAGTGCTGTCCTGGTTACCAGGAGGGCTGTCCGGGTTACCAGGAGAGCTGTCCGGGGTACCAGGAGTGCTGTCAGGGTTACCAGGAGTGCTGTCCGGGTTACCAGGAGTGCGAATTCCCCATTGAATTGAATGGCCGGGTTACAAGGAGTGCTGTCCGGGTTACCAGGAGTGCGAATTCCCCATTGAATTGAATGGCCGGGTTACCAGGAGTGCTGTCCGGGTTACCAGGAGGGCTGTCCGGGTTACCAGGAGTGCTGTCCGGGTTACCAGGAGAGCTGTCCGGGTTACCAGGAGTGCTGTCCGGTTTACCAGGAGTGCTGTCCGGGTTACCAGGAGAGCTGTCCGGATTACCAGGAGTGCTGTCCGGGTTACCCCGAGTGCTGTCCGGGTTACCAGGAGTGCTGTCCGGGTTACCAGGAGTGCGAATTCCCCATTGAATTGAATGGCCGGGTTACCAGGAGTGCTGTCCGGGTTACCAGGAGTGCTGTCCGGGTTACCAGGAGTGCTGTCAGGGTTACCAGGAGTGCTGTCCGGGTTACCAGGAGTGCGAATTCCCCATTGAATTGAATGGCCGGGTTACCAGGAGTGCTGTCCGGGTTACCAGGAGGGCTGTCCGGGTTACCAGGAGTGCTGTCCGGGTTTCCAGGAGGGCTGTCCGGGTTACCAGGAGTGCGGTCCTGGTTACCAGGAGGGCTGCCAGGGTTACCAGGAGTGCTGTCCGGGTTACCAGGAGTCCTGTCCGGGTTACCAGGAGGGCTGTCCGGGTTACCAGGAGTGCTGTCCGGGTTACCAGGAGTGCGAATTTCCCATTGAGTTGAATGGCCGGGTAACCAGGAGGGCTGTCCGGGATACCAGGAGGGCTGTCCGGGTTACCAGGAGTCCTGTCCGGGTTACCAGGAGGGCTGTCCGGGTTACCAGGAGTGCTGTCCGGGTTACGAGGAGTGCGAATTCCCCATTGAGTTGAATGGCCGGGTTACCAGGAGTGCTGTCCGGGTTACCAGGAGTGCTGTCCGGGTTACCAGGAGGGCTGTCCGGGTTACCAGGAGTGCTGTCCGGGTACCAGGATGGCTGTCCGGGTTACCAGGAGTGCTGTCCTGGTTACCAGGAGGGCTGTCCGGGTTACCAGGAGGGCTGTCCGGGGTACCAGGAGTGCTGTCAGGGTTACCAGGAGTGCTGTCCGGGTTACCAGGAGTGCGAATTCCCCATTGAATTGAATGGCCGGGTTACCAGGAGTGCTGTCCGGGTTACCAGGAGTGCTGTCCGGGTTACCAGGAGTGCTGTCCGGGTACCAGGATGGCTGTCCGGGTTACCAGGAGTGCTGTCCTGGTTACCAGGAGGGCTGTCCGGGTTACCAGGAGGGCTGTCCGGGTACCAGGAGTGCTGTCAGGGTTACCAGGAGTGCTGTCTGGGTTACCAGGAGTGCAAATTCCCCATTGAATTGAATGGCCGGGTTACCAGGAGTGCTGTCCGGGTTACCAGGGGTGCTGTCCGGGTTACCAGGAGTGCTGTCAGGGTTACCAGGAGTGCTGTCCGGGTTACCAGGAGTCCTGTCCGGGTTACCAGGAGGGCTGTCCGGGTTACCAGGAGGGCTGTCCGGGGTACCAGGAGTGCTGTCAGGGTTACCAGGAGTGCTGTCCGGGTTACCAGGAGTGCGAATTCCCCATTGAATTGAATGGCCGGGTTACCAGGAGTGCTGTCCGGGTTACCAGGAGTGCTGTCCGGGTTACCAGGAGTGCTGTCAGGGTTACCAGGAGTGCTGTCCGGGTTACCAGGAGTCCTGTCCGGGTTACCAGGAGGGCTGTCCGGGTTACCAGGAGTGCTGTCCGGGTTACCAGGAGTGCGAATTTCCCATTGAGTTGAATGGCCGGGTAACCAGGAGGGCTGTCCGGGATACCAGGAGGGCTGTCCGGGTTACCAGGAGTCCTGTCCGGGTTACCAGGAGGGCTGTCCGAGTTACCAGGAGTGCTGTCCGGGTTACGAGGAGTGCGAATTCCCCATTGAGTTGAATGGCCGGGTTACCAGGAGTGCTGTCCGGGTTACCAGGAGTGCTGTCCGGGTTACCAGGAGGGCTGTCCGGGTTACCAGGAGTGCTGTCCGGGTACCAGGATGGCTGTCCGGGTTACCAGGAGTGCTGTCCTGGTTACCAGGAGTGCTGTCCGGGTTACCAGGAGTGCGAATTCCCCATTGAATTGAATGGCCGGGTTACCAGGAGTGCTGTCCGGGTTACCAGGAGTGCTGTCCGGGTTACCAGGAGTGCTGTCAGGGTTACCAGGACTGCTGTCCGGGTTACCAGGAGTGCGAATTCCCCATTGAATTGAATGGCCGGGTTACCAGGAGGGCTGTCCGGGTTACCAGGAGGGCTGTCCGGGTTACCAGGAGTCCTGTCCGGGTTACCAGGAGGGCTGTCCGGGTTACCAGGAGTGCTGTCCGGGTTACGAGGAGTGCGAATTCCCCATTGAGTTGAATGGCCGGGTTACCAGGAGGGCTGTCCGGGTTACCAGGAGTCCTGTCCGGGTTACCAGGAGGGCTGTCCGGGTTAAGGAGTGCTGTCCGTGTTACCTGGAGGGCTGTCCGGGTTACCAGGAGTGCTGTCCGGGTTACCAGGAGGGCTGTCCGGGTTACCAGGAGTGCTGTCCGGGTTACCAGGAGAGCTGTCCGGGTTACCAGGAGTGCTGTCCGGTTTACCAGGAGTGCTGTCCGGGTTACCAGGAGAGCTCTCCGGATTACCAGGAGTGCTGTCCGGGTGACCCCGAGTGCTGTCCGGGTTACCAGGAGTGCTGTCCGGGTTACCAGGAGGGCTGTCCGGGTTACCAGGAGTGCTGTCCGGGTTACCAGGAGAGCTGTCCGGGTTACCAGGAGTGCTGTCCGGTTTACCAGGAGTGCTGTCCGGGTTACCAGGAGAGCTGTCCGGATTACCAGGAGTGCTGTCCGGGTTACCCGGAGTGCTGTCCGGGTTACCAGGAGGGCTGTCCGGGTTACCAGGAGTGCTGTCCGGGTTACCAGGAGTGCTGTCCGGGTTACCAGGAGGGCTGTCCGGGTTACCAGGAGTGCTGTCCGGGTTACCAGGAGGGCTGTCCGGGTTACCAGGAGTGCGGTCCTGGTTACCAGGAGGGCTGCCAGGGTTACCAGGAGTGCTGTCCGGGTTACCAGGAGTCCTGTCCGGGTTACCAGGAGGGCTGTCCGGGTTACCAGGAGTGCTGTCCGGGTTACCAGGAGTGCGAATTTCCCATTGAGTTGAATGGCCGGGTAACCAGGAGGGCTGTCCGGGATACCAGGAGGGCTGTCCGGGTTACCAGGAGTCCTGTCCGGGTTACCAGGAGGGCTGTCCGGGTTACCAGGAGTGCTGTCCGGGTTACGAGGAGTGCGAATTCCCCATTGAGTTGAATGGCCGGGTTACCAGGAGTGCTGTCCGGGTTACCAGGAGTGCTGTCCGGGTTACCAGGAGGGCTGTCCGGGTTACCAGGAGTGCTGTCCGGGTACCAGGATGGCTGTCCGGGTTACCAGGAGTGCTGTCCTGGTTACCAGGAGGGCTGTCCGGGTTACCAGGAGGGCTGTCCGGGGTACCAGGAGTGCTGTCAGGGTTACCAGGAGTGCTGTCCGGGTTACCAGGAGTGCGAATTCCCCATTGAATTGAATGGCCGGGTTACCAGGAGTGCTGTCCGGGTTACCAGGAGTGCTGTCCGGGTTACCAGGAGTGCTGTCCGGGTACCAGGATGGCTGTCCGGGTTACCAGGAGTGCTGTCCTGGTTACCAGGAGGGCTGTCCGGGTTACCAGGAGGGCTGTCCGGGTACCAGGAGTGCTGTCAGGGTTACCAGGAGTGCTGTCTGGGTTACCAGGAGTGCGAATTCCCCATTGAATTGAATGGCCGGGTTACCAGGAGTGCTGTCCGGGTTACCAGGAGTGCTGTCCGGGTTACCAGGAGTGCTGTCAGGGTTACCAGGAGTGCTGTCCGGGTTACCAGGAGTCCTGTCCGGGTTACCAGGAGGGCTGTCCGGGTTACCAGGAGGGCTGTCCGGGGTACCAGGAGTGCTGTCAGGGTTACCAGGAGTGCTGTCCGGGTTACCAGGAGTGCGAATTCCCCATTGAATTGAATGGCCGGGTTACCAGGAGTGCTGTCCGGGTTACCAGGAGTGCTGTCCGGGTTACCAGGAGGGCTGTCCGGGTTACCAGGAGTGCTGTCCGGGTACCAGGATGGCTGTCCGGGTTACCAGGAGTGCTGTCCTGGTTACCAGGAGGGCTGTCCGGGTTACCAGGAGGGCTGTCCGGGGTACCAGGAGTGCTGTCAGGGTTACCAGGAGTGCTGTCCGGGTTACCAGGAGTGCGAATTCCCCATTGAATTGAATGGCCGGGTTACCAGGAGTGCTGTCCGGGTTACCAGGAGTGCTGTCCGGGTTACCAGGAGTGCTGTCCGGGTACCAGGATGGCTGTCCGGGTTACCAGGAGTGCTGTCCTGGTTACCAGGAGGGCTGTCCGGGTTACCAGGAGGGCTGTCCGGGTACCAGGAGTGCTGTCAGGGTTACCAGGAGTGCTGTCTGGGTTACCAGGAGTGCAAATTCCCCATTGAATTGAATGGCCGGGTTACCAGGAGTGCTGTCCGGGTTACCAGGGGTGCTGTCCGGGTTACCAGGAGTGCTGTCAGGGTTACCAGGAGTGCTGTCCGGGTTACCAGGAGTCCTGTCCGGGTTACCAGGAGGGCTGTCCGGGTTACCAGGAGGGCTGTCCGGGGTACCAGGAGTGCTGTCAGGGTTACCAGGAGTGCTGTCCGGGTTACCAGGAGTGCGAATTCCCCATTGAATTGAATGGCCGGGTTACCAGGAGTGCTGTCCGGGTTACCAGGAGTGCTGTCCGGGTTACCAGGAGTGCTGTCAGGGTTACCAGGAGTGCTGTCCGGGTTACCAGGAGTCCTGTCCGGGTTACCAGGAGGGCTGTCCGGGTTACCAGGAGTGCTGTCCGGGTTACCAGGAGTGCGAATTTCCCATTGAGTTGAATGGCCGGGTAACCAGGAGGGCTGTCCGGGATACCAGGAGGGCTGTCCGGGTTACCAGGAGTCCTGTCCGGGTTACCAGGAGGGCTGTCCGAGTTACCAGGAGTGCTGTCCGGGTTACGAGGAGTGCGAATTCCCCATTGAGTTGAATGGCCGGGTTACCAGGAGTGCTGTCCGGGTTACCAGGAGTGCTGTCCGGGTTACCAGGAGGGCTGTCCGGGTTACCAGGAGTGCTGTCCGGGTACCAGGATGGCTGTCCGGGTTACCAGGAGTGCTGTCCTGGTTACCAGGAGTGCTGTCCGGGTTACCAGGAGTGCGAATTCCCCATTGAATTGAATGGCCGGGTTACCAGGAGTGCTGTCCGGGTTACCAGGAGTGCTGTCCGGGTTACCAGGAGTGCTGTCAGGGTTACCAGGACTGCTGTCCGGGTTACCAGGAGTGCGAATTCCCCATTGAATTGAATGGCCGGGTTACCAGGAGGGCTGTCCGGGTTACCAGGAGGGCTGTCCGGGTTACCAGGAGTCCTGTCCGGGTTACCAGGAGGGCTGTCCGGGTTACCAGGAGTGCTGTCCGGGTTACGAGGAGTGCGAATTCCCCATTGAGTTGAATGGCCGGGTTACCAGGAGGGCTGTCCGGGTTACCAGGAGTCCTGTCCGGGTTACCAGGAGGGCTGTCCGGGTTAAGGAGTGCTGTCCGTGTTACCTGGAGGGCTGTCCGGGTTACCAGGAGTGCTGTCCGGGTTACCAGGAGGGCTGTCCGGGTTACCAGGAGTGCTGTCCGGGTTACCAGGAGAGCTGTCCGGGTTACCAGGAGTGCTGTCCGGTTTACCAGGAGTGCTGTCCGGGTTACCAGGAGAGCTCTCCGGATTACCAGGAGTGCTGTCCGGGTGACCCCGAGTGCTGTCCGGGTTACCAGGAGTGCTGTCCGGGTTACCAGGAGGGCTGTCCGGGTTACCAGGAGTGCTGTCCGGGTTACCAGGAGAGCTGTCCGGGTTACCAGGAGTGCTGTCCGGTTTACCAGGAGTGCTGTCCGGGTTACCAGGAGAGCTGTCCGGATTACCAGGAGTGCTGTCCGGGTTACCCGGAGTGCTGTCCGGGTTACCAGGAGGGCTGTCCGGGTTACCAGGAGTGCTGTCCGGGTTACCAGGAGTGCTGTCCGGGTTACCAGGAGGGCTGTCCGGGTTACCAGGAGTGCTGTCCGGGTTACCAGGAGGGCTGTCCGGGTTACCAGGAGTGCGGTCCTGGTTACCAGGAGGGCTGCCAGGGTTACCAGGAGTGCTGTCCGGGTTACCAGGAGTCCTGTCCGGGTTACCAGGAGGGCTGTCCGGGTTACCAGGAGTGCTGTCCGGGTTACCAGGAGTGCGAATTTCCCATTGAGTTGAATGGCCGGGTAACCAGGAGGGCTGTCCGGGATACCAGGAGGGCTGTCCGGGTTACCAGGAGTCCTGTCCGGGTTACCAGGAGGGCTGTCCGGGTTACCAGGAGTGCTGTCCGGGTTACGAGGAGTGCGAATTCCCCATTGAGTTGAATGGCCGGGTTACCAGGAGTGCTGTCCGGGTTACCAGGAGTGCTGTCCGGGTTACCAGGAGGGCTGTCCGGGTTACCAGGAGTGCTGTCCGGGTACCAGGATGGCTGTCCGGGTTACCAGGAGTGCTGTCCTGGTTACCAGGAGGGCTGTCCGGGTTACCAGGAGGGCTGTCCGGGGTACCAGGAGTGCTGTCAGGGTTACCAGGAGTGCTGTCCGGGTTACCAGGAGTGCGAATTCCCCATTGAATTGAATGGCCGGGTTACCAGGAGTGCTGTCCGGGTTACCAGGAGTGCTGTCCGGGTTACCAGGAGTGCTGTCCGGGTACCAGGATGGCTGTCCGGGTTACCAGGAGTGCTGTCCTGGTTACCAGGAGGGCTGTCCGGGTTACCAGGAGGGCTGTCCGGGTACCAGGAGTGCTGTCAGGGTTACCAGGAGTGCTGTCTGGGTTACCAGGAGTGCGAATTCCCCATTGAATTGAATGGCCGGGTTACCAGGAGTGCTGTCCGGGTTACCAGGAGTGCTGTCCGGGTTACCAGGAGTGCTGTCAGGGTTACCAGGAGTGCTGTCCGGGTTACCAGGAGTCCTGTCCGGGTTACCAGGAGGGCTGTCCGGGTTACCAGGAGGGCTGTCCGGGGTACCAGGAGTGCTGTCAGGGTTACCAGGAGTGCTGTCCGGGTTACCAGGAGTGCGAATTCCCCATTGAATTGAATGGCCGGGTTACCAGGAGTGCTGTCCGGGTTACCAGGAGTGCTGTCCGGGTTACCAGGAGTGCTGTCAGGGTTACCAGGAGTGCTGTCCGGGTTACCAGGAGTCCTGTCCGGGTTACCAGGAGGGCTGTCCGGGTTACCAGGAGTGCTGTCCGGGTTACCAGGAGTGCGAATTTCCCATTGAGTTGAATGGCCGGGTAACCAGGAGGGCTGTCCGGGATACCAGGAGGGCTGTCCGGGTTACCAGGAGTCCTGTCCGGGTTACCAGGAGGGCTGTCCGAGTTACCAGGAGTGCTGTCCGGGTTACGAGGAGTGCGAATTCCCCATTGAGTTGAATGGCCGGGTTACCAGGAGTGCTGTCCGGGTTACCAGGAGTGCTGTCCGGGTTACCAGGAGGGCTGTCCGGGTTACCAGGAGTGCTGTCCGGGTACCAGGATGGCTGTCCGGGTTACCAGGAGTGCTGTCCTGGTTACCAGGAGGGCTGTCCGGGTTACCAGGAGGGCTGTCCGGGGTACCAGGAGTGCTGTCAGGGTTACCAGGAGTGCTGTCCGGGTTACCAGGAGTGCGAATTCCCCATTGAATTGAATGGCCGGGTTACCAGGAGTGCTGTCCGGGTTACCAGGAGTGCTGTCCGGGTTACCAGGAGTGCTGTCCGGGTACCAGGATGGCTGTCCGGGTTACCAGGAGTGCTGTCCTGGTTACCAGGAGGGCTGTCCGGGTTACCAGGAGGGCTGTCCGGGTTACGAGGAGTGCGAATTCCCCATTGAATTGAATGGCCGGGTTACCAGGAGTGCTGTCCGGGTTACCAGGAGTGCTGTCAGGGTTACCAGGAGTGCTGTCCGGGTTACCAGGAGTCCTGTCCGGGTTACCAGGAGGGCTGTCCGGGTTACCAGGAGGGCTGTCCGGGGTACCAGGAGTGCTGTCAGGGTTACCAGGAGTGCTGTCCGGGTTACCAGGAGTGCGAATTCCCCATTGAATTGAATGGCCGGGTTACCAGGAGTGCTGTCCGGGTTACCAGGAGTGCTGTCCGGGTTACCAGGAGTGCGGTCAGGGTTACCAGGAGTGCTGTCCGGGTTACCAGGAGTCCTGTCCGGGTTACCAGGAGGGCTGTCCGGGTTACCAGGACTGCTGTCCGGGTTACCAGGAGTGCGAATTCCCCATTGAATTGAATGGCCGGGTTACCAGGAGGGCTGTCCGGGTTACCAGGAGTGCGAATTCCCCATTGAATTGAATGGCCGGGTTACCAGGAGGGCTGTCCGGGTTACCAGGAGGGCTGTCCGGGTTACCAGGAGTCCTGTCCGGGTTACCAGGAGGGCTGTCCGGGTTACCAGGAGTGCTGTCCGGGTTACGAGGAGTGCGAATTCCCCATTGAGTTGAATGGCCGGGTTACCAGGAGGGCTGTCCGGGTTACCAGGAGTCCTGTCCGGGTTACCAGGAGGGCTGTCCGGGTTAAGGAGTGCTGTCCGTGTTACCTGGAGGGCTGTCCGGGTTACCAGGAGTGCTGTCCGGGTTACCAGGAGGGCTGTCCGGGTTACCAGGAGTGCTGTCCGGGTTACCAGGAGAGCTGTCCGGGTTACCAGGAGTGCTGTCCGGTTTACCAGGAGTGCTGTCCGGGTTACCAGGAGAGCTCTCCGGATTACCAGGAGTGCTGTCCGGGTGACCCCGAGTGCTGTCCGGGTTACCAGGAGTGCTGTCCGGGTTACCAGGAGGGCTGTCCGGGTTACCAGGAGTGCTGTCCGGGTTACCAGGAGAGCTGTCCGGGTTACCAGGAGTGCTGTCCGGTTTACCAGGAGTGCTGTCCGGGTTACCAGGAGAGCTGTCCGGATTACCAGGAGTGCTGTCCGGGTTACCCGGAGTGCTGTCCGGGTTACCAGGAGTGCTGTCAGGGTTACCAGGAGTGCTGTCCGGGTTACCAGGAGTCCTGTCCGGGTTACCAGGAGGGCTGTCCGGGTACCAGGATGGCTGTCCGGGTTACCAGGAGTGCTGTCCTGGTTACCAGGAGGGCTGTCCGGGTTACCAGGAGGGCTGTCCGGGTTACGAGGAGTGCGAATTCCCCATTGAATTGAATGGCCGGGTTACCAGGAGTGCTGTCCGGGTTACCAGGAGTGCTGTCAGGGTTACCAGGAGTGCTGTCCGGGTTACCAGGAGTCCTGTCCGGGTTACCAGGAGGGCTGTCCGGGTTACCAGGAGGGCTGTCCGGGGTACCAGGAGTGCTGTCAGGGTTACCAGGAGTGCTGTCCGGGTTACCAGGAGTGCGAATTCCCCATTGAATTGAATGGCCGGGTTACCAGGAGTGCTGTCCGGGTTACCAGGAGTGCTGTCCGGGTTACCAGGAGTGCGGTCAGGGTTACCAGGAGTGCTGTCCGGGTTACCAGGAGTCCTGTCCGGGTTACCAGGAGGGCTGTCCGGGTTACCAGGACTGCTGTCCGGGTTACCAGGAGTGCGAATTCCCCATTGAATTGAATGGCCGGGTTACCAGGAGGGCTGTCCGGGTTACCAGGAGTGCGAATTCCCCATTGAATTGAATGGCCGGGTTACCAGGAGGGCTGTCCGGGTTACCAGGAGGGCTGTCCGGGTTACCAGGAGTCCTGTCCGGGTTACCAGGAGGGCTGTCCGGGTTACCAGGAGTGCTGTCCGGGTTACGAGGAGTGCGAATTCCCCATTGAGTTGAATGGCCGGGTTACCAGGAGGGCTGTCCGGGTTACCAGGAGTCCTGTCCGGGTTACCAGGAGGGCTGTCCGGGTTAAGGAGTGCTGTCCGTGTTACCTGGAGGGCTGTCCGGGTTACCAGGAGTGCTGTCCGGGTTACCAGGAGGGCTGTCCGGGTTACCAGGAGTGCTGTCCGGGTTACCAGGAGAGCTGTCCGGGTTACCAGGAGTGCTGTCCGGTTTACCAGGAGTGCTGTCCGGGTTACCAGGAGAGCTCTCCGGATTACCAGGAGTGCTGTCCGGGTGACCCCGAGTGCTGTCCGGGTTACCAGGAGTGCTGTCCGGGTTACCAGGAGGGCTGTCCGGGTTACCAGGAGTGCTGTCCGGGTTACCAGGAGAGCTGTCCGGGTTACCAGGAGTGCTGTCCGGTTTACCAGGAGTGCTGTCCGGGTTACCAGGAGAGCTGTCCGGATTACCAGGAGTGCTGTCCGGGTTACCCGGAGTGCTGTCCGGGTTACCAGGAGGGCTGTCCGGGTTACCAGGAGTGCTGTCCGGGTTACCAGGAGTGCTGTCCGGGTTACCAGGAGGGCTGTCCGGGTTACCAGGAGTGCTGTCCGGGTTACCAGGAGGGCTGTCCGGGTTACCAGGAGTGCGGTCCTGGTTACCAGGAGGGCTGCCAGGGTTACCAGGAGTGCTGTCCGGGTTACCAGGAGTCCTGTCCGGGTTACCAGGAGGGCTGTCCGGGTTACCAGGAGTGCTGTCCGGGTTACCAGGAGTGCGAATTTCCCATTGAGTTGAATGGCCGGGTAACCAGGAGGGCTGTCCGGGATACCAGGAGGGCTGTCCGGGTTACCAGGAGTCCTGTCCGGGTTACCAGGAGGGCTGTCCGGGTTACCAGGAGTGCTGTCCGGGTTACGAGGAGTGCGAATTCCCCATTGAGTTGAATGGCCGGGTTACCAGGAGTGCTGTCCGGGTTACCAGGAGTGCTGTCCGGGTTACCAGGAGGGCTGTCCGGGTTACCAGGAGTGCTGTCCGGGTACCAGGATGGCTGTCCGGGTTACCAGGAGTGCTGTCCTGGTTACCAGGAGGGCTGTCCGGGTTACCAGGAGGGCTGTCCGGGGTACCAGGAGTGCTGTCAGGGTTACCAGGAGTGCTGTCCGGGTTACCAGGAGTGCGAATTCCCCATTGAATTGAATGGCCGGGTTACCAGGAGTGCTGTCCGGGTTACCAGGAGTGCTGTCCGGGTTACCAGGAGTGCTGTCCGGGTACCAGGATGGCTGTCCGGGTTACCAGGAGTGCTGTCCTGGTTACCAGGAGGGCTGTCCGGGTTACCAGGAGGGCTGTCCGGGTACCAGGAGTGCTGTCAGGGTTACCAGGAGTGCTGTCTGGGTTACCAGGAGTGCGAATTCCCCATTGAATTGAATGGCCGGGTTACCAGGAGTGCTGTCCGGGTTACCAGGAGTGCTGTCCGGGTTACCAGGAGTGCTGTCAGGGTTACCAGGAGTGCTGTCCGGGTTACCAGGAGTCCTGTCCGGGTTACCAGGAGGGCTGTCCGGGTTACCAGGAGGGCTGTCCGGGGTACCAGGAGTGCTGTCAGGGTTACCAGGAGTGCTGTCCGGGTTACCAGGAGTGCGAATTCCCCATTGAATTGAATGGCCGGGTTACCAGGAGTGCTGTCCGGGTTACCAGGAGTGCTGTCCGGGTTACCAGGAGTGCTGTCAGGGTTACCAGGAGTGCTGTCCGGGTTACCAGGAGTCCTGTCCGGGTTACCAGGAGGGCTGTCCGGGTTACCAGGAGTGCTGTCCGGGTTACCAGGAGTGCGAATTTCCCATTGAGTTGAATGGCCGGGTAACCAGGAGGGCTGTCCGGGATACCAGGAGGGCTGTCCGGGTTACCAGGAGTCCTGTCCGGGTTACCAGGAGGGCTGTCCGAGTTACCAGGAGTGCTGTCCGGGTTACGAGGAGTGCGAATTCCCCATTGAGTTGAATGGCCGGGTTACCAGGAGTGCTGTCCGGGTTACCAGGAGTGCTGTCCGGGTTACCAGGAGGGCTGTCCGGGTTACCAGGAGTGCTGTCCGGGTACCAGGATGGCTGTCCGGGTTACCAGGAGTGCTGTCCTGGTTACCAGGAGGGCTGTCCGGGTTACCAGGAGGGCTGTCCGGGGTACCAGGAGTGCTGTCAGGGTTACCAGGAGTGCTGTCCGGGTTACCAGGAGTGCGAATTCCCCATTGAATTGAATGGCCGGGTTACCAGGAGTGCTGTCCGGGTTACCAGGAGTGCTGTCCGGGTTACCAGGAGTGCTGTCCGGGTACCAGGATGGCTGTCCGGGTTACCAGGAGTGCTGTCCTGGTTACCAGGAGGGCTGTCCGGGTTACCAGGAGGGCTGTCCGGGTTACGAGGAGTGCGAATTCCCCATTGAATTGAATGGCCGGGTTACCAGGAGTGCTGTCCGGGTTACCAGGAGTGCTGTCAGGGTTACCAGGAGTGCTGTCCGGGTTACCAGGAGTCCTGTCCGGGTTACCAGGAGGGCTGTCCGGGTTACCAGGAGGGCTGTCCGGGGTACCAGGAGTGCTGTCAGGGTTACCAGGAGTGCTGTCCGGGTTACCAGGAGTGCGAATTCCCCATTGAATTGAATGGCCGGGTTACCAGGAGTGCTGTCCGGGTTACCAGGAGTGCTGTCCGGGTTACCAGGAGTGCGGTCAGGGTTACCAGGAGTGCTGTCCGGGTTACCAGGAGTCCTGTCCGGGTTACCAGGAGGGCTGTCCGGGTTACCAGGAGTGCTGTCCGGGTTACCAGGAGTGCGAATTTCCCATTGAGTTGAATGGCCGGGTAACCAGGAGGGCTGTCCGGGATACCAGGAGGGCTGTCCGGGTTACCAGGAGTCCTGTCCGGGTTACCAGGAGGGCTGTCCGAGTTACCAGGAGTGCTGTCCGGGTTACGAGGAGTGCGAATTCCCCATTGAGTTGAATGGCCGGGTTACCAGGAGTGCTGTCCGGGTTACCAGGAGTGCTGTCCGGGTTACCAGGAGGGCTGTCCGGGTTACCAGGAGTGCTGTCCGGGTACCAGGATGGCTGTCCGGGTTACCAGGAGTGCTGTCCTGGTTACCAGGAGGGCTGTCCGGGTTACCAGGAGGGCTGTCCGGGGTACCAGGAGTGCTGTCAGGGTTACCAGGAGTGCTGTCCGGGTTACCAGGAGTGCGAATTCCCCATTGAATTGAATGGCCGGGTTACCAGGAGTGCTGTCCGGGTTACCAGGAGTGCTGTCCGGGTTACCAGGAGTGCTGTCCGGGTACCAGGATGGCTGTCCGGGTTACCAGGAGTGCTGTCCTGGTTACCAGGAGGGCTGTCCGGGTTACCAGGAGGGCTGTCCGGGTTACGAGGAGTGCGAATTCCCCATTGAATTGAATGGCCGGGTTACCAGGAGTGCTGTCCGGGTTACCAGGAGTGCTGTCTGGGTTACCAGGAGTGCTGTCAGGGTTACCAGGAGTGCTGTCCGGGTTACCAGGAGTGCGAATTCCCCATTGAATTGAATGGCCGGGTTACCAGGAGTGCTGTCCGGGTTACCAGGAGGGCTGTCCGGGTTACCAGGAGTGCTGTCCGGGTTTCCAGGAGGGCTGTCCGGGTTACCAGGAGGGCTGTCCGGGTTACCAGGAGTGCGAATTCCCCATTGAGTTGAATGGCCGGGTTACCAGGAGGATTGTCCAGGTTACCAGGAGTGCTGTCCGGGTTACCAGGAGGGCTGTCCGGGTTACCAGGAGGACTGTAAGGGTTACCAGGAGTGCTGTCGGGGTTACCAGGAGTGCTGTCCGGGTTACCAGGAGGATTGTCCAGGTTACCAGGAGTGCTGTCCGGGTTACCAGGAGGGCTGTCCGGGTTACCAGGAGTGCGAATTTCCCATTGAGTTGAATGGCCGGGTAACCAGGAGGGCTGTCCGGGATACCAGGAGGGCTGTCCGGGTTACCAGGAGTCCTGTCCGGGTTACCAGGAGGGCTGTCCGGGTTACCAGGAGTGCTGTCCGGGTTACGAGGAGTGCGAATTCCCCATTGAGTTGAATGGCCGGGTTACCAGGAGGGCTGTCCGGGTTAAGGAGTGCTGTCCGTGTTACCTGGAGGGCTGTCCGGGTTACCAGGAGTGCTGTCCGGGTTACCAGGAGGGCTGTCCGGGTTACCAGGAGTGCTGTCCGGGTTACCAGGAGAGCTGTCCGGGTTACCAGGAGTGCTGTCCGGTTTACCAGGAGTGCTGTCCGGGTTACCAGGAGAGCTGTCCGGATTACCAGGAGTGCTGTCCGGGTTACCCCGAGTGCTGTCCAGGTTACCAGGAGTGCTGTCCGGGTTACCAGGAGGGCTGTCCGGGTTACCAGGAGTGCTGTCCGGGTTACCAGGAGAGCTGTCCGGGTTACCAGGAGTGCTGTCCGGTTTACCAGGAGTGCTGTCCGGGTTACCAGGAGAGCTGTCCGGATTACCAGGAGTGCTGTCCGGGTTACCCGGAGTGCTGTCCGGGTTACCAGGAGGGCTGTCCGGGTTACCAGGAGGGCTGTCCGGGTTACCAGGAGTGCTGTCCGGGTTACCAGGAGGGCTGTCCGGGTTACCAGGAGGGCTGTCCGGGTTACCAGGAGTGCGGTCCTGGTTACCAGGAGGGCTGCCAGGGTTACCAGGAGTGCTGTCCGGGTTACCAGGAGTCCTGTCCGGGTTACCAGGAGGGCTGTCCGGGTTACCAGGAGTGCTGTCCGGGTTACCAGGAGTGCGAATTTCCCATTGAGTTGAATGGCCGGGTAACCAGGAGGGCTGTCCGGGATACCAGGAGGGCTGTCCGGGTTACCAGGAGTCCTGTCCGGGTTACCAGGAGGGCTGTCCGGGTTACCAGGAGTGCTGTCCGGGTTACGAGGAGTGCGAATTCCCCATTGAGTTGAATGGCCGGGTTACCAGGAGTGCTGTCCGGGTTACCAGGAGTGCTGTCCGGGTTACCAGGAGGGCTGTCCGGGTTACCAGGAGTGCTGTCCGGGTACCAGGATGGCTGTCCGGGTTACCAGGAGTGCTGTCCTGGTTACCAGGAGGGCTGTCCGGGTTACCAGGAGGGCTGTCCGGGGTACCAGGAGTGCTGTCAGGGTTACCAGGAGTGCTGTCCGGGTTACCAGGAGTGCGAATTCCCCATTGAATTGAATGGCCGGGTTACCAGGAGTGCTGTCCGGGTTACCAGGAGTGCTGTCCGGGTTACCAGGAGTGCTGTCAGGGTTACCAGGACTGCTGTCCGGGTTACCAGGAGTGCGAATTCCCCATTGAATTGAATGGCCGGGTTACCAGGAGGGCTGTCCGGGTTACCAGGAGGGCTGTCCGGGTTACCAGGAGTCCTGTCCGGGTTACCAGGAGGGCTGTCCGGGTTACCAGGAGTGCTGTCCGGGTTACGAGGAGTGCGAATTCCCCATTGAGTTGAATGGCCGGGTTACCAGGAGGGCTGTCCGGGTTACCAGGAGTCCTGTCCGGGTTACCAGGAGGGCTGTCCGGGCTAAGGAGTGCTGTCCGTGTTACCTGGAGGGCTGTCCGGGTTACCAGGAGTGCTGTCCGGGTTACCAGGAGGGCTGTCCGGGTTACCAGGAGTGCTGTCCGGGTTACCAGGAGAGCTGTCCGGGTTACCAGGAGTGCTGTCCGGTTTACCAGGAGTGCTGTCCGGGTTACCAGGAGAGCTCTCCGGATTACCAGGAGTGCTGTCCGGGTGACCCCGAGTGCTGTCCGGGTTACCAGGAGTGCTGTCCGGGTTACCAGGAGGGCTGTCCGGGTTACCAGGAGTGCTGTCCGGGTTACCAGGAGAGCTGTCCGGGTTACCAGGAGTGCTGTCCGGTTTACCAGGAGTTCTGTCCGGGTTACCAGGAGTCCTGTCCGGGTTACCAGGAGGGCTGTCCGGGTTACCAGGAGTGCTGTCCGGGTTACCAGGAGTGCGAATTTCCCATTGAGTTGAATGGCCGGGTAACCAGGAGGGCTGTCCGGGATACCAGGAGGGCTGTCCGGGTTACCAGGAGTCCTGTCCGGGTTACCAGGAGGGCTGTCCGGGTTACCAGGAGTGCTGTCCGGGTTACGAGGAGTGCGAATTCCCCATTGAGTTGAATGGCCGGGTTACCAGGAGTGCTGTCCGGGTTACCAGGAGTGCTGTCCGGGTTACCAGGAGGGCTGTCCGGGTTACCAGGAGTGCTGTCCGGGTACCAGGATGGCTGTCCGGGTTACCAGGAGTGCTGTCCTGGTTACCAGGAGGGCTGTCCGGGTTACCAGGAGGGCTGTCCGGGGTACCAGGAGTGCTGTCAGGGTTACCAGGAGTGCTGTCCGGGTTACCAGGAGTGCGAATTCCCCATTGAATTGAATGGCCGGGTTACCAGGAGTGCTGTCCGGGTTACCAGGAGTGCTGTCCGGGTTACCAGGAGTGCTGTCCGGGTACCAGGATGGCTGTCCGGGTTACCAGGAGTGCTGTCCTGGTTACCAGGAGGGCTGTCCGGGTTACCAGGAGGGCTGTCCGGGTACCAGGAGTGCTGTCAGGGTTACCAGGAGTGCTGTCTGGGTTACCAGGAGTGCGAATTCCCCATTGAATTGAATGGCCGGGTTACCAGGAGTGCTGTCCGGGTTACCAGGAGTGCTGTCCGGGTTACCAGGAGTGCTGTCAGGGTTACCAGGAGTGCTGTCCGGGTTACCAGGAGTCCTGTCCGGGTTACCAGGAGGGCTGTCCGGGTTACCAGGAGGGCTGTCCGGGGTACCAGGAGTGCTGTCAGGGTTACCAGGAGTGCTGTCCGGGTTACCAGGAGTGCGAATTCCCCATTGAATTGAATGGCCGGGTTACCAGGAGTGCTGTCCGGGTTACCAGGAGTGCTGTCCGGGTTACCAGGAGTGCTGTCAGGGTTACCAGGAGTGCTGTCCGGGTTACCAGGAGTCCTGTCCGGGTTACCAGGAGGGCTGTCCGGGTTACCAGGAGTGCTGTCCGGGTTACCAGGAGTGCGAATTTCCCATTGAGTTGAATGGCCGGGTAACCAGGAGGGCTGTCCGGGATACCAGGAGGGCTGTCCGGGTTACCAGGAGTCCTGTCCGGGTTACCAGGAGGGCTGTCCGAGTTACCAGGAGTGCTGTCCGGGTTACGAGGAGTGCGAATTCCCCATTGAGTTGAATGGCCGGGTTACCAGGAGTGCTGTCCGGGTTACCAGGAGTGCTGTCCGGGTTACCAGGAGGGCTGTCCGGGTTACCAGGAGTGCTGTCCGGGTACCAGGATGGCTGTCCGGGTTACCAGGAGTGCTGTCCTGGTTACCAGGAGGGCTGTCCGGGTTACCAGGAGGGCTGTCCGGGGTACCAGGAGTGCTGTCAGGGTTACCAGGAGTGCTGTCCGGGTTACCAGGAGTGCGAATTCCCCATTGAATTGAATGGCCGGGTTACCAGGAGTGCTGTCCGGGTTACCAGGAGTGCTGTCCGGGTTACCAGGAGTGCTGTCCGGGTACCAGGATGGCTGTCCGGGTTACCAGGAGTGCTGTCCTGGTTACCAGGAGGGCTGTCCGGGTTACCAGGAGGGCTGTCCGGGTTACGAGGAGTGCGAATTCCCCATTGAGTTGAATGGCCGGGTTACCAGGAGTGCTGTCCGGGTTACCAGGAGTGCTGTCCGGGTTACCAGGAGTGCTGTCAGGGTTACCAGGAGTGCTGTCCGGGTTACCAGGAGTGCGAATTCCCCATTGAATTGAATGGCCGGGTTACCAGGAGTGCTGTCCGGGTACCAGGATGGCTGTCCGGGTTACCAGGAGTGCTGTCCTGGTTACCAGGAGGGCTGTCCGGGTTACCAGGAGGGCTGTCCGGGGTACCAGGAGTGCTGTCAGGGTTACCAGGAGTGCTGTCCGGGTTACCAGGAGTGCGAATTCCCCATTGAATTGAATGGCCGGGTTACCAGGAGTGCTGTCCGGGTTACCAGGAGTGCTGTCCGGGTTACCAGGAGTGCTGTCCGGGTACCAGGATGGCTGTCCGGGTTACCAGGAGTGCTGTCCTGGTTACCAGGATGGCTGTCCGGGTTACCAGGAGTGCTGTCCTGGTTACCAGGAGGGCTGTCCGGGTTACCAGGAGGGCTGTCCGGGTTACCAGGAGTGCTGTCCTGGTTACCAGGAGGGCTGTCCGGGTTACCAGGAGGGCTGTCCGGGGTACCAGGAGTGCTGTCAGGGTTACCAGGAGTGCTGTCCGGGTTACCAGGAGTGCGAATTCCCCATTGAATTGAATGGCCGGGTTACCAGGAGTGCTGTCCGGGTTACCAGGAGTGCTGTCCGGGTTACCAGGAGTGCTGTCAGGGTTACCAGGAGTGCTGTCCGGGTTACCAGGAGTGCGAATTCCCCATTGAATTGAATGGCCGGGTTACCAGGAGGGCTGTCCGGGTTACCAGGAGGGCTGTCCGGGTTACCAGGAGTCCTGTCCGGGTTACCAGGAGGGCTGTCCGGGTTACCAGGAGTGCTGTCCGGGTTACGAGGAGTGCGAATTCCCCATTGAGTTGAATGGCCGGGTTACCAGGAGGGCTGTCCGGGTTACCAGGAGTGCGAATTCCCCATTGAATTGAATGGCCGGGTTACCAGGAGGGCTGTCCGGGTTACCAGGAGTGCTGTCCGGGTTACGAGGAGTGCGAATTCCCCATTGAGTTGAATGGCCGGGTTACCAGGAGTGCTGTCCGGGTTACCAGGAGTGCTGTCCGGGTTACCAGGAGGGCTGTCCGGGTTACCAGGAGTGCTGTCCGGGTACCAGGATGGCTGTCCGGGTTACCAGGAGTGCTGTCCTGGTTACCAGCAGGGCTGTCCGGGTTACCAGGAGGGCTGTCCGGGGTACCAGGAGTGCTGTCAGGGTTACCAGGAGTGCTGTCCGGGTTACCAGGAGTGCGAATTCCCCATTGAATTGAATGGCCGGGTTACCAGGAGTGCTGTCCGGGTTACCAGGAGTGCTGTCCGGGTTACCAGGAGTGCTGTCAGGGTTACCAGGACTGCTGTCCGGGTTACCAGGAGTGCGAATTCCCCATTGAATTGAATGGCCGGGTTACCAGGAGGGCTGTCCGGGTTACCAGGAGGGCTGTCCGGGTTACCAGGAGTCCTGTCCGGGTTACCAGGAGGGCTGTCCGGGTTACCAGGAGTGCTGTCCGGGTTACGAGGAGTGCGAATTCCCCATTGAGTTGAATGGCCGGGTTACCAGGAGGGCTGTCCGGGTTACCAGGAGTCCTGTCCGGGTTACCAGGAGGGCTGTCCGGGTTAAGGAGTGCTGTCCGTGTTACCTGGAGGGCTGTCCGGGTTACCAGGAGTGCTGTCCGGGTTACCAGGAGGGCTGTCCGGGTTACCAGGAGTGCTGTCCGGGTTACCAGGAGAGCTGTCCGGGTTACCAGGAGTGCTGTCCGGTTTACCAGGAGTGCTGTCCGGGTTACCAGGAGAGCTCTCCGGATTACCAGGAGTGCTGTCCGGGTGACCCCGAGTGCTGTCCGGGTTACCAGGAGTGCTGTCCGGGTTACCAGGAGGGCTGTCCGGGTTACCAGGAGTGCTGTCCGGGTTACCAGGAGAGCTGTCCGGGTTACCAGGAGTGCTGTCCGGTTTACCAGGAGTGCTGTCCGGGTTACCAGGAGAGCTGTCCGGATTACCAGGAGTGCTGTCCGGGTTACCCGGAGTGCTGTCCGGGTTACCAGGAGGGCTGTCCGGGTTACCAGGAGTGCTGTCCGGGTTACCAGGAGTGCTGTCCGGGTTACCAGGAGGGCTGTCCGGGTTACCAGGAGTGCTGTCCGGGTTACCAGGAGGGCTGTCCGGGTTACCAGGAGTGCGGTCCTGGTTACCAGGAGGGCTGCCAGGGTTACCAGGAGTGCTGTCCGGGTTACCAGGAGTCCTGTCCGGGTTACCAGGAGGGCTGTCCGGGTTACCAGGAGTGCTGTCCGGGTTACCAGGAGTGCGAATTTCCCATTGAGTTGAATGGCCGGGTAACCAGGAGGGCTGTCCGGGATACCAGGAGGGCTGTCCGGGTTACCAGGAGTCCTGTCCGGGTTACCAGGAGGGCTGTCCGGGTTACCAGGAGTGCTGTCCGGGTTACGAGGAGTGCTAATTCCCCATTGAGTTGAATGGCCGGGTTACCAGGAGTGCTGTCCGGGTTACCAGGAGTGCTGTCCGGGTTACCAGGAGGGCTGTCCGGGTTACCAGGAGTGCTGTCCGGGTACCAGGATGGCTGTCCGGGTTACCAGGAGTGCTGTCCTGGTTACCAGGAGGGCTGTCCGGGTTACCAGGAGGGCTGTCCGGGGTACCAGGAGTGCTGTCAGGGTTACCAGGAGTGCTGTCCGGGTTACCAGGAGTGCGAATTCCCCATTGAATTGAATGGCCGGGTTACCAGGAGTGCTGTCCGGGTTACCAGGAGTGCTGTCCGGGTTACCAGGAGTGCTGTCCGGGTACCAGGATGGCTGTCCGGGTTACCAGGAGTGCTGTCCTGGTTACCAGGAGGGCTGTCCGGGTTACCAGGAGGGCTGTCCGGGTACCAGGAGTGCTGTCAGGGTTACCAGGAGTGCTGTCTGGGTTACCAGGAGTGCGAATTCCCCATTGAATTGAATGGCCGGGTTACCAGGAGTGCTGTCCGGGTTACCAGGAGTGCTGTCCTGGTTACCAGGAGTGCTGTCAGGGTTACCAGGAGTGCTGTCCGGGTTACCAGGAGTCCTGTCCGGGTTACCAGGAGGGCTGTCCGGGTTACCAGGAGGGCTGTCCGGGGTACCAGGAGTGCTGTCAGGGTTACCAGGAGTGCTGTCCGGGTTACCAGGAGTGCGAATTCCCCATTGAATTGAATGGCCGGGTTACCAGGAGTGCTGTCCGGGTTACCAGGAGTGCTGTCCGGGTTACCAGGAGTGCTGTCAGGGTTACCAGGAGTGCTGTCCGGGTTACCAGGAGTCCTGTCCGGGTTACCAGGAGGGCTGTCCGGGTTACCAGGAGTGCTGTCCGGGTTACCAGGAGTGCGAATTTCCCATTGAGTTGAATGGCCGGGTAACCAGGAGGGCTGTCCGGGATACCAGGAGGGCTGTCCGGGTTACCAGGAGTCCTGTCCGGGTTACCAGGAGGGCTGTCCGAGTTACCAGGAGTGCTGTCCGGGTTACGAGGAGTGCGAATTCCCCATTGAGTTGAATGGCCGGGTTACCAGGAGTGCTGTCCGGGTTACCAGGAGTGCTGTCCGGGTTACCAGGAGGGCTGTCCGGGTTACCAGGAGTGCTGTCCGGGTACCAGGATGGCTGTCCGGGTTACCAGGAGTGCTGTCCTGGTTACCAGGAGGGCTGTCCGGGTTACCAGGAGGGCTGTCCGGGGTACCAGGAGTGCTGTCAGGGTTACCAGGAGTGCTGTCCGGGTTACCAGGAGTGCGAATTCCCCATTGAATTGAATGGCCGGGTTACCAGGAGTGCTGTCCGGGTTACCAGGAGTGCTGTCCGGGTTACCAGGAGTGCTGTCCGGGTACCAGGATGGCTGTCCGGGTTACCAGGAGTGCTGTCCTGGTTACCAGGAGGGCTGTCCGGGTTACCAGGAGGGCTGTCCGGGTTACGAGGAGTGCGAATTCCCCATTGAATTGAATGGCCGGGTTACCAGGAGTGCTGTCCGGGTTACCAGGAGTGCTGTCTGGGTTACCAGGAGTGCTGTCAGGGTTACCAGGAGTGCTGTCCGGGTTACCAGGAGTGCGAATTCCCCATTGAATTGAATGGCCGGGTTACCAGGAGTGCTGTCCGGGTTACCAGGAGGGCTGTCCGGGTTACCAGGAGTGCTGTCCGGGTTTCCAGGAGGGCTGTCCGGGTTACCAGGAGGGCTGTCCGGGTTACCAGGAGTGCGAATTCCCCATTGAGTTGAATGGCCGGGTTACCAGGAGGATTGTCCAGGTTACCAGGAGTGCTGTCCGGGTTACCAGGAGGGCTGTCCGGGTTACCAGGAGGACTGTAAGGGTTACCAGGAGTGCTGTCGGGGTTACCAGGAGTGCTGTCCGGGTTACCAGGAGGATTGTCCAGGTTACCAGGAGTGCTGTCCGGGTTACCAGGAGGGCTGTCCGGGTTACCAGGAGTGCGAATTTCCCATTGAGTTGAATGGCCGGGTAACCAGGAGGGCTGTCCGGGATACCAGGAGGGCTGTCCGGGTTACCAGGAGTCCTGTCCGGGTTACCAGGAGGGCTGTCCGGGTTACCAGGAGTGCTGTCCGGGTTACGAGGAGTGCGAATTCCCCATTGAGTTGAATGGCCGGGTTACCAGGAGGGCTGTCCGGGTTAAGGAGTGCTGTCCGTGTTACCTGGAGGGCTGTCCGGGTTACCAGGAGTGCTGTCCGGGTTACCAGGAGGGCTGTCCGGGTTACCAGGAGTGCTGTCCGGGTTACCAGGAGAGCTGTCCGGGTTACCAGGAGTGCTGTCCGGTTTACCAGGAGTGCTGTCCGGGTTACCAGGAGAGCTGTCCGGATTACCAGGAGTGCTGTCCGGGTTACCCCGAGTGCTGTCCAGGTTACCAGGAGTGCTGTCCGGGTTACCAGGAGGGCTGTCCGGGTTACCAGGAGTGCTGTCCGGGTTACCAGGAGAGCTGTCCGGGTTACCAGGAGTGCTGTCCGGTTTACCAGGAGTGCTGTCCGGGTTACCAGGAGAGCTGTCCGGATTACCAGGAGTGCTGTCCGGGTTACCCGGAGTGCTGTCCGGGTTACCAGGAGGGCTGTCCGGGTTACCAGGAGGGCTGTCCGGGTTACCAGGAGTGCTGTCCGGGTTACCAGGAGGGCTGTCCGGGTTACCAGGAGGGCTGTCCGGGTTACCAGGAGTGCGGTCCTGGTTACCAGGAGGGCTGCCAGGGTTACCAGGAGTGCTGTCCGGGTTACCAGGAGTCCTGTCCGGGTTACCAGGAGGGCTGTCCGGGTTACCAGGAGTGCTGTCCGGGTTACCAGGAGTGCGAATTTCCCATTGAGTTGAATGGCCGGGTAACCAGGAGGGCTGTCCGGGATACCAGGAGGGCTGTCCGGGTTACCAGGAGTCCTGTCCGGGTTACCAGGAGGGCTGTCCGGGTTACCAGGAGTGCTGTCCGGGTTACGAGGAGTGCGAATTCCCCATTGAGTTGAATGGCCGGGTTACCAGGAGTGCTGTCCGGGTTACCAGGAGTGCTGTCCGGGTTACCAGGAGGGCTGTCCGGGTTACCAGGAGTGCTGTCCGGGTACCAGGATGGCTGTCCGGGTTACCAGGAGTGCTGTCCTGGTTACCAGGAGGGCTGTCCGGGTTACCAGGAGGGCTGTCCGGGGTACCAGGAGTGCTGTCAGGGTTACCAGGAGTGCTGTCCGGGTTACCAGGAGTGCGAATTCCCCATTGAATTGAATGGCCGGGTTACCAGGAGTGCTGTCTGGGTTACCAGGAGTGCTGTCCGGGTTACCAGGAGTGCTGTCAGGGTTACCAGGACTGCTGTCCGGGTTACCAGGAGTGCGAATTCCCCATTGAATTGAATGGCCGGGTTACCAGGAGGGCTGTCCGGGTTACCAGGAGGGCTGTCCGGGTTACCAGGAGTCCTGTCCGGGTTACCAGGAGGGCTGTCCGGGTTACCAGGAGTGCTGTCCGGGTTACGAGGAGTGCGAATTCCCCATTGAGTTGAATGGCCGGGTTACCAGGAGGGCTGTCCGGGTTACCAGGAGTCCTGTCCGGGTTACCAGGAGGGCTGTCCGGGCTAAGGAGTGCTGTCCGTGTTACCTGGAGGGCTGTCCGGGTTACCAGGAGTGCTGTCCGGGTTACCAGGAGGGCTGTCCGGGTTACCAGGAGTGCTGTCCGGGTTACCAGGAGAGCTGTCCGGGTTACCAGGAGTGCTGTCCGGTTTACCAGGAGTGCTGTCCGGGTTACCAGGAGAGCTCTCCGGATTACCAGGAGTGCTGTCCGGGTGACCCCGAGTGCTGTCCGGGTTACCAGGAGTGCTGTCCGGGTTACCAGGAGGGCTGTCCGGGTTACCAGGAGTGCTGTCCGGGTTACCAGGAGAGCTGTCCGGGTTACCAGGAGTGCTGTCCGGTTTACCAGGAGTGCTGTCCGGGTTACCAGGAGAGCTGTCCGGATTACCAGGAGTGCTGTCCGGGTTACCCGGAGTGCTGTCCGGGTTACCAGGAGGGCTGTCCGGGTTACCAGGAGTGCTGTCCGGGTTACCAGGAGTGCTGTCCGGGTTACCAGGAGGGCTGTCCGGGTTACCAGGAGTGCTGTCCGGGTTACCAGGAGGGCTGTCCGGGTTACCAGGAGTGCGGTCCTGGTTACCAGGAGGGCTGCCAGGGTTACCAGGAGTGCTGTCCGGGTTACCAGGAGTCCTGTCCGGGTTACCAGGAGGGCTGTCCGGGTTACCAGGAGTGCTGTCCGGGTTACCAGGAGTGCGAATTTCCCATTGAGTTGAATGGCCGGGTAACCAGGAGGGCTGTCCGGGATACCAGGAGGGCTGTCCGGGTTACCAGGAGTCCTGTCCGGGTTACCAGGAGGGCTGTCCGGGTTACCAGGAGTGCTGTCCGGGTTACGAGGAGTGCTAATTCCCCATTGAGTTGAATGGCCGGGTTACCAGGAGTGCTGTCCGGGTTACCAGGAGTGCTGTCCGGGTTACCAGGAGGGCTGTCCGGGTTACCAGGAGTGCTGTCCGGGTACCAGGATGGCTGTCCGGGTTACCAGGAGTGCTGTCCTGGTTACCAGGAGGGCTGTCCGGGTTACCAGGAGGGCTGTCCGGGGTACCAGGAGTGCTGTCAGGGTTACCAGGAGTGCTGTCCGGGTTACCAGGAGTGCGAATTCCCCATTGAATTGAATGGCCGGGTTACCAGGAGTGCTGTCCGGGTTACCAGGAGTGCTGTCCGGGTTACCAGGAGTGCTGTCCGGGTACCAGGATGGCTGTCCGGGTTACCAGGAGTGCTGTCCTGGTTACCAGGAGGGCTGTCCGGGTTACCAGGAGGGCTGTCCGGGTACCAGGAGTGCTGTCAGGGTTACCAGGAGTGCTGTCTGGGTTACCAGGAGTGCGAATTCCCCATTGAATTGAATGGCCGGGTTACCAGGAGTGCTGTCCGGGTTACCAGGAGTGCTGTCCGGGTTACCAGGAGTGCTGTCAGGGTTACCAGGAGTGCTGTCCGGGTTACCAGGAGTCCTGTCCGGGTTACCAGGAGGGCTGTCCGGGTTACCAGGAGGGCTGTCCGGGGTACCAGGAGTGCTGTCAGGGTTACCAGGAGTGCTGTCCGGGTTACCAGGAGTGCGAATTCCCCATTGAATTGAATGGCCGGGTTACCAGGAGTGCTGTCCGGGTTACCAGGAGTGCTGTCCGGGTTACCAGGAGGGCTGTCCGGGTTACCAGGAGTGCTGTCCGGGTACCAGGATGGCTGTCCGGGTTACCAGGAGTGCTGTCCTGGTTACCAGCAGGGCTGTCCGGGTTACCAGGAGGGCTGTCCGGGGTACCAGGAGTGCTGTCAGGGTTACCAGGAGTGCTGTCCGGGTTACCAGGAGTGCGAATTCCCCATTGAATTGAATGGCCGGGTTACCAGGAGTGCTGTCCGGGTTACCAGGAGTGCTGTCCGGGTTACCAGGAGTGCTGTCAGGGTTACCAGGACTGCTGTCCGGGTTACCAGGAGTGCGAATTCCCCATTGAATTGAATGGCCGGGTTACCAGGAGGGCTGTCCGGGTTACCAGGAGGGCTGTCCGGGTTACCAGGAGTCCTGTCCGGGTTACCAGGAGGGCTGTCCGGGTTACCAGGAGTGCTGTCCGGGTTACGAGGAGTGCGAATTCCCCATTGAGTTGAATGGCCGGGTTACCAGGAGGGCTGTCCGGGTTACCAGGAGTCCTGTCCGGGTTACCAGGAGGGCTGTCCGGGTTAAGGAGTGCTGTCCGTGTTACCTGGAGGGCTGTCCGGGTTACCAGGAGTGCTGTCCGGGTTACCAGGAGGGCTGTCCGGGTTACCAGGAGTGCTGTCCGGGTTACCAGGAGAGCTGTCCGGGTTACCAGGAGTGCTGTCCGGTTTACCAGGAGTGCTGTCCGGGTTACCAGGAGAGCTCTCCGGATTACCAGGAGTGCTGTCCGGGTGACCCCGAGTGCTGTCCGGGTTACCAGGAGTGCTGTCCGGGTTACCAGGAGGGCTGTCCGGGTTACCAGGAGTGCTGTCCGGGTTACCAGGAGAGCTGTCCGGGTTACCAGGAGTGCTGTCCGGTTTACCAGGAGTGCTGTCCGGGTTACCAGGAGAGCTGTCCGGATTACCAGGAGTGCTGTCCGGGTTACCCGGAGTGCTGTCCGGGTTACCAGGAGGGCTGTCCGGGTTACCAGGAGTGCTGTCCGGGTTACCAGGAGTGCTGTCCGGGTTACCAGGAGGGCTGTCCGGGTTACCAGGAGTGCTGTCCGGGTTACCAGGAGGGCTGTCCGGGTTACCAGGAGTGCGGTCCTGGTTACCAGGAGGGCTGCCAGGGTTACCAGGAGTGCTGTCCGGGTTACCAGGAGTCCTGTCCGGGTTACCAGGAGGGCTGTCCGGGTTACCAGGAGTGCTGTCCGGGTTACCAGGAGTGCGAATTTCCCATTGAGTTGAATGGCCGGGTAACCAGGAGGGCTGTCCGGGATACCAGGAGGGCTGTCCGGGTTACCAGGAGTCCTGTCCGGGTTACCAGGAGGGCTGTCCGGGTTACCAGGAGTGCTGTCCGGGTTACGAGGAGTGCTAATTCCCCATTGAGTTGAATGGCCGGGTTACCAGGAGTGCTGTCCGGGTTACCAGGAGTGCTGTCCGGGTTACCAGGAGGGCTGTCCGGGTTACCAGGAGTGCTGTCCGGGTACCAGGATGGCTGTCCGGGTTACCAGGAGTGCTGTCCTGGTTACCAGGAGGGCTGTCCGGGTTACCAGGAGGGCTGTCCGGGGTACCAGGAGTGCTGTCAGGGTTACCAGGAGTGCTGTCCGGGTTACCAGGAGTGCGAATTCCCCATTGAATTGAATGGCCGGGTTACCAGGAGTGCTGTCCGGGTTACCAGGAGTGCTGTCCGGGTTACCAGGAGTGCTGTCCGGGTACCAGGATGGCTGTCCGGGTTACCAGGAGTGCTGTCCTGGTTACCAGGAGGGCTGTCCGGGTTACCAGGAGGGCTGTCCGGGTACCAGGAGTGCTGTCAGGGTTACCAGGAGTGCTGTCTGGGTTACCAGGAGTGCGAATTCCCCATTGAATTGAATGGCCGGGTTACCAGGAGTGCTGTCCGGGTTACCAGGAGTGCTGTCCTGGTTACCAGGAGTGCTGTCAGGGTTACCAGGAGTGCTGTCCGGGTTACCAGGAGTCCTGTCCGGGTTACCAGGAGGGCTGTCCGGGTTACCAGGAGGGCTGTCCGGGGTACCAGGAGTGCTGTCAGGGTTACCAGGAGTGCTGTCCGGGTTACCAGGAGTGCGAATTCCCCATTGAATTGAATGGCCGGGTTACCAGGAGTGCTGTCCGGGTTACCAGGAGTGCTGTCCGGGTTACCAGGAGTGCTGTCAGGGTTACCAGGAGTGCTGTCCGGGTTACCAGGAGTCCTGTCCGGGTTACCAGGAGGGCTGTCCGGGTTACCAGGAGTGCTGTCCGGGTTACCAGGAGTGCGAATTTCCCATTGAGTTGAATGGCCGGGTAACCAGGAGGGCTGTCCGGGATACCAGGAGGGCTGTCCGGGTTACCAGGAGTCCTGTCCGGGTTACCAGGAGGGCTGTCCGAGTTACCAGGAGTGCTGTCCGGGTTACGAGGAGTGCGAATTCCCCATTGAGTTGAATGGCCGGGTTACCAGGAGTGCTGTCCGGGTTACCAGGAGTGCTGTCCGGGTTACCAGGAGGGCTGTCCGGGTTACCAGGAGTGCTGTCCGGGTACCAGGATGGCTGTCCGGGTTACCAGGAGTGCTGTCCTGGTTACCAGGAGGGCTGTCCGGGTTACCAGGAGGGCTGTCCGGGGTACCAGGAGTGCTGTCAGGGTTACCAGGAGTGCTGTCCGGGTTACCAGGAGTGCGAATTCCCCATTGAATTGAATGGCCGGGTTACCAGGAGTGCTGTCCGGGTTACCAGGAGTGCTGTCCGGGTTACCAGGAGTGCTGTCCGGGTACCAGGATGGCTGTCCGGGTTACCAGGAGTGCTGTCCTGGTTACCAGGAGGGCTGTCCGGGTTACCAGGAGGGCTGTCCGGGTTACGAGGAGTGCGAATTCCCCATTGAATTGAATGGCCGGGTTACCAGGAGTGCTGTCCGGGTTACCAGGAGTGCTGTCTGGGTTACCAGGAGTGCTGTCAGGGTTACCAGGAGTGCTGTCCGGGTTACCAGGAGTGCGAATTCCCCATTGAATTGAATGGCCGGGTTACCAGGAGTGCTGTCCGGGTTACCAGGAGGGCTGTCCGGGTTACCAGGAGTGCTGTCCGGGTTTCCAGGAGGGCTGTCCGGGTTACCAGGAGGGCTGTCCGGGTTACCAGGAGTGCGAATTCCCCATTGAGTTGAATGGCCGGGTTACCAGGAGGATTGTCCAGGTTACCAGGAGTGCTGTCCGGGTTACCAGGAGGGCTGTCCGGGTTACCAGGAGGACTGTAAGGGTTACCAGGAGTGCTGTCGGGGTTACCAGGAGTGCTGTCCGGGTTACCAGGAGGATTGTCCAGGTTACCAGGAGTGCTGTCCGGGTTACCAGGAGGGCTGTCCGGGTTACCAGGAGTGCGAATTTCCCATTGAGTTGAATGGCCGGGTAACCAGGAGGGCTGTCCGGGATACCAGGAGGGCTGTCCGGGTTACCAGGAGTCCTGTCCGGGTTACCAGGAGGGCTGTCCGGGTTACCAGGAGTGCTGTCCGGGTTACGAGGAGTGCGAATTCCCCATTGAGTTGAATGGCCGGGTTACCAGGAGGGCTGTCCGGGTTAAGGAGTGCTGTCCGTGTTACCTGGAGGGCTGTCCGGGTTACCAGGAGTGCTGTCCGGGTTACCAGGAGGGCTGTCCGGGTTACCAGGAGTGCTGTCCGGGTTACCAGGAGAGCTGTCCGGGTTACCAGGAGTGCTGTCCGGTTTACCAGGAGTGCTGTCCGGGTTACCAGGAGAGCTGTCCGGATTACCAGGAGTGCTGTCCGGGTTACCCCGAGTGCTGTCCAGGTTACCAGGAGTGCTGTCCGGGTTACCAGGAGGGCTGTCCGGGTTACCAGGAGTGCTGTCCGGGTTACCAGGAGAGCTGTCCGGGTTACCAGGAGTGCTGTCCGGTTTACCAGGAGTGCTGTCCGGGTTACCAGGAGAGCTGTCCGGATTACCAGGAGTGCTGTCCGGGTTACCCGGAGTGCTGTCCGGGTTACCAGGAGGGCTGTCCGGGTTACCAGGAGGGCTGTCCGGGTTACCAGGAGTGCTGTCCGGGTTACCAGGAGGGCTGTCCGGGTTACCAGGAGGGCTGTCCGGGTTACCAGGAGTGCGGTCCTGGTTACCAGGAGGGCTGCCAGGGTTACCAGGAGTGCTGTCCGGGTTACCAGGAGTCCTGTCCGGGTTACCAGGAGGGCTGTCCGGGTTACCAGGAGTGCTGTCCGGGTTACCAGGAGTGCGAATTTCCCATTGAGTTGAATGGCCGGGTAACCAGGAGGGCTGTCCGGGATACCAGGAGGGCTGTCCGGGTTACCAGGAGTCCTGTCCGGGTTACCAGGAGGGCTGTCCGGGTTACCAGGAGTGCTGTCCGGGTTACGAGGAGTGCGAATTCCCCATTGAGTTGAATGGCCGGGTTACCAGGAGTGCTGTCCGGGTTACCAGGAGTGCTGTCCGGGTTACCAGGAGGGCTGTCCGGGTTACCAGGAGTGCTGTCCGGGTACCAGGATGGCTGTCCGGGTTACCAGGAGTGCTGTCCTGGTTACCAGGAGGGCTGTCCGGGTTACCAGGAGGGCTGTCCGGGGTACCAGGAGTGCTGTCAGGGTTACCAGGAGTGCTGTCCGGGTTACCAGGAGTGCGAATTCCCCATTGAATTGAATGGCCGGGTTACCAGGAGTGCTGTCTGGGTTACCAGGAGTGCTGTCCGGGTTACCAGGAGTGCTGTCAGGGTTACCAGGACTGCTGTCCGGGTTACCAGGAGTGCGAATTCCCCATTGAATTGAATGGCCGGGTTACCAGGAGGGCTGTCCGGGTTACCAGGAGGGCTGTCCGGGTTACCAGGAGTCCTGTCCGGGTTACCAGGAGGGCTGTCCGGGTTACCAGGAGTGCTGTCCGGGTTACGAGGAGTGCGAATTCCCCATTGAGTTGAATGGCCGGGTTACCAGGAGGGCTGTCCGGGTTACCAGGAGTCCTGTCCGGGTTACCAGGAGGGCTGTCCGGGCTAAGGAGTGCTGTCCGTGTTACCTGGAGGGCTGTCCGGGTTACCAGGAGTGCTGTCCGGGTTACCAGGAGGGCTGTCCGGGTTACCAGGAGTGCTGTCCGGGTTACCAGGAGAGCTGTCCGGGTTACCAGGAGTGCTGTCCGGTTTACCAGGAGTGCTGTCCGGGTTACCAGGAGAGCTCTCCGGATTACCAGGAGTGCTGTCCGGGTGACCCCGAGTGCTGTCCGGGTTACCAGGAGTGCTGTCCGGGTTACCAGGAGGGCTGTCCGGGTTACCAGGAGTGCTGTCCGGGTTACCAGGAGAGCTGTCCGGGTTACCAGGAGTGCTGTCCGGTTTACCAGGAGTGCTGTCCGGGTTACCAGGAGAGCTGTCCGGATTACCAGGAGTGCTGTCCGGGTTACCCGGAGTGCTGTCCGGGTTACCAGGAGGGCTGTCCGGGTTACCAGGAGTGCTGTCCGGGTTACCAGGAGTGCTGTCCGGGTTACCAGGAGGGCTGTCCGGGTTACCAGGAGTGCTGTCCGGGTTACCAGGAGGGCTGTCCGGGTTACCAGGAGTGCGGTCCTGGTTACCAGGAGGGCTGCCAGGGTTACCAGGAGTGCTGTCCGGGTTACCAGGAGTCCTGTCCGGGTTACCAGGAGGGCTGTCCGGGTTACCAGGAGTGCTGTCCGGGTTACCAGGAGTGCGAATTTCCCATTGAGTTGAATGGCCGGGTAACCAGGAGGGCTGTCCGGGATACCAGGAGGGCTGTCCGGGTTACCAGGAGTCCTGTCCGGGTTACCAGGAGGGCTGTCCGGGTTACCAGGAGTGCTGTCCGGGTTACGAGGAGTGCTAATTCCCCATTGAGTTGAATGGCCGGGTTACCAGGAGTGCTGTCCGGGTTACCAGGAGTGCTGTCCGGGTTACCAGGAGGGCTGTCCGGGTTACCAGGAGTGCTGTCCGGGTACCAGGATGGCTGTCCGGGTTACCAGGAGTGCTGTCCTGGTTACCAGGAGGGCTGTCCGGGTTACCAGGAGGGCTGTCCGGGGTACCAGGAGTGCTGTCAGGGTTACCAGGAGTGCTGTCCGGGTTACCAGGAGTGCGAATTCCCCATTGAATTGAATGGCCGGGTTACCAGGAGTGCTGTCCGGGTTACCAGGAGTGCTGTCCGGGTTACCAGGAGTGCTGTCCGGGTACCAGGATGGCTGTCCGGGTTACCAGGAGTGCTGTCCTGGTTACCAGGAGGGCTGTCCGGGTTACCAGGAGGGCTGTCCGGGTACCAGGAGTGCTGTCAGGGTTACCAGGAGTGCTGTCTGGGTTACCAGGAGTGCGAATTCCCCATTGAATTGAATGGCCGGGTTACCAGGAGTGCTGTCCGGGTTACCAGGAGTGCTGTCCGGGTTACCAGGAGTGCTGTCAGGGTTACCAGGAGTGCTGTCCGGGTTACCAGGAGTCCTGTCCGGGTTACCAGGAGGGCTGTCCGGGTTACCAGGAGGGCTGTCCGGGGTACCAGGAGTGCTGTCAGGGTTACCAGGAGTGCTGTCCGGGTTACCAGGAGTGCGAATTCCCCATTGAATTGAATGGCCGGGTTACCAGGAGTGCTGTCCGGGTTACCAGGAGTGCTGTCCGGGTTACCAGGAGTGCTGTCAGGGTTACCAGGAGTGCTGTCCGGGTTACCAGGAGGGCTGTCCGGGGTACCAGGAGTGCTGTCAGGGTTACCAGGAGTGCTGTCCGGGTTACCAGGAGTGCGAATTCCCCATTGAATTGAATGGCCGGGTTACCAGGAGTGCTGTCCGGGTTACCAGGAGTGCTGTCCGGGTTACCAGGAGTGCTGTCAGGGTTACCAGGAGTGCTGTCCGGGTTACCAGGAGGGCTGTCCGGGTTACCAGGAGTGCTGTCCGGGTTACCAGGAGAGCTGTCCGGGTTACCAGGAGTGCTGTCCGGTTTACCAGGAGTGCTGTCCGGGTTACCAGGAGAGCTGTCCGGATTACCAGGAGTGCTGTCCGGGTTACCCGGAGTGCTGTCCGGGTTACCAGGAGGGCTGTCCGGGTTACCAGGAGTGCTGTCCGGGTTACCAGGAGTGCTGTCCGGGTTACCAGGAGGGCTGTCCGGGTTACCAGGAGTGCTGTCCGGGTTACCAGGAGGGCTGTCCGGGTTACCAGGAGTGCGGTCCTGGTTACCAGGAGGGCTGCCAGGGTTACCAGGAGTGCTGTCCGGGTTACCAGGAGTCCTGTCCGGGTTACCAGGAGGGCTGTCCGGGTTACCAGGAGTGCTGTCCGGGTTACCAGGAGTGCGAATTTCCCATTGAGTTGAATGGCCGGGTAACCAGGAGGGCTGTCCGGGATACCAGGAGGGCTGTCCGGGTTACCAGGAGTCCTGTCCGGGTTACCAGGAGGGCTGTCCGGGTTACCAGGAGTGCTGTCCGGGTTACGAGGAGTGCGAATTCCCCATTGAGTTGAATGGCCGGGTTACCAGGAGTGCTGTCCGGGTTACCAGGAGTGCTGTCCAGGTTACCAGGAGGGCTGTCCGGGTTACCAGGAGTGCTGTCCGGGTACCAGGATGGCTGTCCGGGTTAACAGGAGTGCTGTCCTGGTTACCAGGAGGGCTGTCCGGGTTACCAGGAGGGCTGTCCGGGGTACCAGGAGTGCTGTCAGGGTTACCAGGAGTGCTGTCCGGGTTACCAGGAGTGCGAATTCCCCATTGAATTGAATGGCCGGGTTACCAGGAGTGCTGTCCGGGTTACCAGGAGTGCTGTCCGGGTTACCAGGAGTGCGAATTTCCCATTGAGTTGAATGGCCGGGTAAC
This sequence comes from Festucalex cinctus, assembly GCF_051991245.1. Lineage (NCBI taxonomy): Eukaryota > Metazoa > Chordata > Actinopteri > Syngnathiformes > Syngnathidae > Festucalex > Festucalex cinctus. The sequence continues at coordinate 22,751,345 of NC_135419.1, read as the reverse complement.
CAGGAGGGCTGTCCGGGATACCAGGAGGGCTGTCCGGGTTACCAGGAGTCTTGTCCGGGTTACCAGGAGGGCTGTCCGGGTTACCAGGAGTGCTGTCCGGGTTACGAGGAGTGCGAATTCCCCATTGAGTTGAATGGCCGGGTTACCAGGAGTGCTGTCCGGGTTACCAGGAGTGCTGTCCGGGTTACCAGGAGTGCTGTCAGGGTTACCAGGAGTGCTGTCCGGATTACCAGGAGTGCGAATTCCCCATTGAATTGAATGGCCGGGTTACCAGGAGTGCTGTCCGGGTTACCAGGAGTGCTGTCCGGGTTACCAGGAGTGCTGTCAGGGTTACCAGGAGTGCTGTCCGGGTTACCAGGAGTGCGAATTCCCCATTGAATTGAATGGCCGGGTTACCAGGAGTGCTGTCCGGGTTACCAGGAGTGCTGTCAGGGTTACCAGGAGTGCTGTCCGGGTTACCAGGAGTGCGAATTCCCCATTGAATTGAATGGCCGGGTTACCAGGAGTGCTGTCCGGGTTACCAGGAGTGCTGTCCGGGTTACCAGGAGGGCTGTCCGGGTTACCAGGAGGGCTGTCCGGGTTACCAGGAGTGCGAATTCCCCATTGATTTGAATGGCCGGTTTACCAGTAGTGCGAATCTCCCATTGAGTTGAATGGCCGGGTTACCAGGAGGGCTGTCCGGGTTACCAGGAAGGCTGTCCGGGTTACCAGGAGTGCTGTCCAGGTTACCAGGAGGGCTGTCCGGGTTACCAGGAGTGCTGTCCGGGTTACCAGGAGGGCTGTCCGGGTTACCAGGAGTGCGGTCCTGGTTACCAGGAGGGCTGCCAGGGTTACCAGGAGTGCTGTCCGGGTTACCAGGAGTCCTGTCCGGGTTACCAGGAGGGCTGTCCGGGTTACCAGGAGTGCTGTCCGGGTTACCAGGAGTGCGAATTTCCCATTGAGTTGAATGGCCGGGTAACCAGGAGGGCTGTCCGGGATACCAGGAGGGCTGTCCGGGTTACCAGGAGTCCTGTCCGGGTTACCAGGAGGGCTGTCCGGGTTACCAGGAGTGCTGTCCGGGTTACGAGGAGTGCGAATTCCCCATTGAGTTGAATGGCCGGGTTACCAGGAGTGCTGTCCGGGTTACCAGGAGTGCGAATTCCCCATTGAGTTGAATGGCCGGGTTACCAGGAGGGCTGTCCGTGTTACCAGGAGTGCGAATTCCCCATTGAGTTGAATGGCCGGGTTACCAGGAGGGCTGTCCGGGTTACTAGGAGTGCTGTCCGGGTTACCAGGAGGGCTGTCCGGGTTACCAGGAGGGCTGTCCGGGTTACCAGGAGTGCTGGAGGACTGTCCGGGTTACCAGGAGGGCTGTCCGGGTTACCAGGAGTGCTGTCAGGGTTACCAGGAGTGCTGTCCGGGTTACCAGGAGTGCGAATTCCCCATTGAATTGAATGGCCGGGTTTCCAGGAGGGCTGTCCGGGTTACCAGGAGGGCTGTCCGGGTTACCAGGAGTGCTGTCCGGGTTACCAGGAGTGCTGTCCGGGTTACCAGGAGTGCTGTCCGGGTTACCAGGAGGGCTGTCCGGGTTACCAGGAGTGCTGTCCGGGTTAGCAGGAGGGCTGAGACACTGCAGCTTTTTCTTTTATTGTTCTTAATTTCAATTTGTGGTGTTTACTGCCACGCCCCAATCATTGTGATTGTAGTCACCTGGCCATACCCAGCACAAGGTGAGTGTAGCATCCCCCCCCCAAAAAAATAATAATAATAATTGGTGTCACCTGGCCATACCCAGCACGAGCTGAGTATAGCATCGCCAACACCCAATAATGTCTGTCCTCTGAACTACATTTTATTGGGACTCTCGTGCCTGTTTTTATGTTATTTTATTTTTACTTAAATTAACCTAGTTGTTAAAGTTGTTTTCTTTGGTTGCAGGACTCTGAGGTCAGGTGGTGGTTCTGGTGCGGGGGACCTACTAGTTTGCTATGCAGTGTAGTTTGAGCCCCCCATCAGGGCCCCACTAGGTTTTTTTACTCTAGGCTCCAGTCCTGTAATTTTAACTAGTGAATCTTATTACACTGTGGGTCTTAAATTTGTCTAAATAAAGAATTTTTGTAAATCTATTTGAACCACACTTCGTGCTTCTGTGTGTAAAAAACTTAAGTGCCTCGTCTTGCCACACCTATCTTATGTCCACCCTTTTGCTCAAGTGTACCATTTTGTCCACCACCCCAGTGACCACTCCCTGTGCAATGCGTATTGCTCAACCATCATCAATTACGTGCCCTGGCAAGTAACATCCTGGCTTGAGGAAGCAGACAATCAGGAATGACAGTTTATTTAATAAGCAATGTGTTAAAGATGTTGTGCATGCATATTCAGCATTATTTGTTGTTGTTGAGTTTGAAGTAAAGGCAATGTAACACAAGTTTGGCTATAAAATAAATGTGAAACATGAGTTGCTCATTGTTGTGCTTTTCTAAAAGTAGTATGCTGTGGAAAAAAGGCCGGAGACCCCTGGGTTATAGCATAATACTGTAATTTTTACTTTTGTACAGCACAGTACTGTATTATTTTTATGGTAAATCCACTGTAGAATTACAGTATGATACTGGTGATTCTAGCTGACAGTAGTTTACCGTAAATTAATGGTAATTTTGTTAGCGTGTAAAAAAACAGTAATATGCAAATGAAGGGTTGACATCTGCATATATTTGAATAATCCTGTAATTTAACTTTTTAACAGCACAGTACTGTATTATTTTATTTACGGCAATCAACTGTTTTAGATCACAGTAGTACACTATAAAATGACAGCATGCTGCCGGCACTTTTTGCTGCCAGTAGTTTACTGTAAATTAACACTATTTTTTTTTTTTTTTACTGTGCACCAATATCTTCCATTCACTTGTTAGCTGTGTTAAATTAATCATAACTCGTGTAATTCCTTAACGCTTTTTACACAACTACAGTAGGTCTGTTAGAAACCTCAGACATCATTTTGATACCAGACGTGGGTAATTTTATAATCAGGGCTTTTTTAACATTTAAATATAAAGGTAACCTCAAATGTTTTTCCATTTTTAAAAAAAGAGATTAACAACAGCAACAATGAATATCACCTACATGACATATTTGGTTTCTCTTGGTATCATATTGTTGAACAGTGTGGAATTGCTCAAAGTACATTTAAAAACTTTGAAAACAAATACAGTACAGTATTCAAAAATTACATTTTGACTTAAAGTAGAAGTCAAGTCAAGAAATGTCTACAATATATTCTACGCACCCCTATGAGTTTAAACAAGGTATTCTGATTACTGTATTTTCCGCACTATAAGGCGCACCGCATTATAAGGCGCACCTTCAATGAATGACATATTTGAAAACTTTTTCCATATATAAGGTGCACCGCATTATATGGCGCACCTTCAATGAATTACATATTTGAAAACGTTTTCCATACATAAGGCGCACCGCATTATAAGGCGCACCTTCAATGAATGACATATTTGAAAACTTTTTCCATATATAAGGTGCACCGCATTATATGGCGCACCTTCAATGAATTACATATTTGAAAACTTTTTCCATATATAAGGCGCACCGCATTATAAGGCGCACCTTCAATGAATGACATATTTGAAAACTTTTTCCATATATAAGGTGCTACAGTATAGGCTGGGGTTACATTATGCATCCATTAGATGGTGCTGCGCTAAAGGGAATGTCAACAAAACAGTCAGATAGGTCAGTCAAACTTTATTAATAGATTACAAACCAGCTTTCTGACAACTCCATTCACTCCCAAATTGAATAAACAGCTGTTTTATTATTTTCCCTGAGGTAAAGTATTAGTATTAGAGAGCGATCCAAGAAGGCGGGATCTTCTGCGCATGCGCGTCACTGGTCGTGCAGGGTCACCAATAGCGTATTGACAGCGAGACCTGTTGCGGCTCAATATTGGTCCATATATAAGGCGCACTGGATTATAAGGCGCATGGTCAGCTTTTGAAAAAATTGAAGGCTTTTAGGTGCGCCTTATAGTACGGAAAATACGGTAATATTGCATTTTGTGGAATATGAATTAAGCAGCAAAATCCACTCGTTTTTTATCCATCTCAAAGGGCAATCATTTTGCCGCTTGCCGTTGACTCACAATGACATCAGTGCCTAATGGCTCAACTTGGCGACCATCTCAGCTCAACTGTTTGATGGGTATGGTCACATGACATTTGCAAACTGAGAAAAAAAGAAATTCTGGCCCATCGTGTGACATGTCGCTTTTCCATTAGCCCGGTTCCAAACGGCATTTTTTGGCCCCTGATGTTGGCCTTTCCATTTCCATTTCCAGACCTTTTTGAGGTTACAATGGAACCGTTTTTTAGTACCAACGGGCTGGGGGACCAGCAGGGCTGTTTCATCACAGTCATCTGATTGGCCGACAGCGATGCAGCAAGCAACTCGGCTGGACACGCCCATTTCCTGGTTTTCACTGAGCAGAGGCATAGAAATCTGCTGGTCAGTCCCAAAGTTATAAAAATACTTACAGGTATTTGCGTCACGCAAACGCGGTGTTGCTATTTGCGCTGGCGTTAGTGAATTAGACGCTGCATATCAATGAGTCTCATTTGCATTGGGGTGGGCATATTTTGCGTCAAATGTATGCAAATGACCTCATTTACATACGCGCAAATAACACCGGCGCACCGTGACGCAATCTGTTCGGCAGAGCACTTAGTGACGGATTTCCCCATCTGCGCGTGTTTAGTGAATTAGGTGCTGCTTAATTGCTCCATTTTTGCAGGTTAGCGCGGTGCAAAGACGACGCAAACCTTTAGTGAATAGGCCCCATAGTGTTTTACAACAACGCTAAATCATAATTACAATTCCATACGTACGTAATAGATGAATTTTAATGGTTAATTGTGAAAATTTTCACGAGTGGAGGGCTTCGGATGCCATAGAGCAGGGATTTCCAAACTATGGCCCGCCGTCCATTTTTCAGTGGCCCGCGACATATGCTAAAAAAAGGCATTTGACTCAGTTCAAATAAAATAAACATAACAAAAAAGTTTGGAAATGGTCAAAGTAAGAAGGGAGGGTATCGAAAAACTGGTGCCATTAAAGGTTATTTTAGTTAACTAAAACTAATTAAAAAACTAAAACTAAAATTCAAAAAACAATATTGTTACTGAAATAAAATAAAAATGAAAATGCTTTTTTTAAAAAAAAAAAACTAATTGAAACTACATTTTATGTTTACAAAACTAACTAAAACTAACTATAATTATAGCAAACATGTCCTTCGTTTTAGTCTTTGTTAATTAATTTAATGCATGAGCCTTTGGGGATGATTTCAAATGTGATTTTTAGTAGATTTATTTTGATATCAACCGGAATAATGACGTTTGAAAGTATGTCACACAGAAGTGACGTCATCTAGCAGCAGCCAATGGAAAAGCACTTTCAGATGACGTCGCGCCAATGGTGTTTTTTAAATATTGCGCACAATACACATTTAAAAAAAACTAATACTAATACTGAAACTAACAAATTATATTTTTTAAAGAGCTGAACTAATAAAAAGTAACAGAACCACCATGAAAACTAATAAAACCTAACAAATGAAAAATTCCAAAACTATAATAACCCTACTGCCATATTACAAATAAAGTGGTTTATATTGTGGCATTTTTGTAAATATGCAAAAGCACAAATAAATTATTTGTTCAGTTTTTAGGACTAAACACAATTTCTCTTCATGACATTTTGTGGCCCTTGCATCCTTCTGATTTTCTGTATGTGGCCCTCAAATGAAAAAGTTTGGACACCCCTGCCATAGAGTGAGGACGATAAGCTGTTGACTCGGAGAAGCGGCGAAATAAATGACACCGAGCTCTCCATTTTGAATGGATGAGCACTGGCCTCACTTGTATTAAGTCAGGGGTGGCGAGATCCGGTCCTCGAGGGCCGCATTCCTGCTGGTTTTGGATATTTCCCTTCTTCAACACAGCTGATTCATGATCAGCTCATCAGCAAGCTCTGCAGAATCCTGATAGCGAGCCTGTTAATTGGAATCAGCTGCACTTCGAGTAGGGAAATCTATAAAACCTGCAGGACTCCGGCCCTCGAGGACCTCAGTTTGCCACCCCTGTATTAAGTGAATATTTCATCCATGGTCCATATGAAATTGTGAATATTGTTCAATGTTGATGTTCAATATATTTATATGTAATTCCAAATTGTTGTACTGTGCATATTGTGGAGTTTGCATGTTCTCCCCGTGCCCGCGTGGGTCTTCTCCGGGTACTCCGGTCTCCTCCCACATTCCAAAGACATGCATGGCAGGTTAATTGGGCGCGCCGAATTGTCCCTAGGTGTGCGTGTGAGTGCGGATGGTTGTTCGTCTCTGTGTGCCCTGCGATTGGCTGGCAACCAGTCCAGGGTGTCCCCCGCCTACTGCCCAGAGCCAGCTGAGATAGGCGCCAGCACCCCCCACGACCCTTGTGAGGAATAAGCGGTCAAGAAAATGGATGGATGGATGGATGGAATAAAAAATACACATAAACAACATGTTACAGTCCTTTCCGCCGTGACCGGGCGGGTGTCACATGACTACTAATGTGCAAAAAGTGTTTCCATTACACTTTTGCGAAATACTTCTTTTTCGATACGTCTCAAAAACCACCTCATGAGAGCGCAAAAACCTTTTTGCGATATTTGAGAGTTTTTTCGCAAATCCGGTGTTTCCATTCCCAGCTTACTTTTGCGAAACATGCCTTTTGCGCAAAACTGAGGGTAATGGAAACGCACCTTATGACGTTTTTACTTAGGATATGAACTAAAATCAGGAAGTATGACCATATCCGTGTTGTTCTCAGGTCTCTGCACTGGCTTCTTGTTACCCAGGGAATAACTTTAAAACAAGTCTCTTCGCGGCATTGTGCCAGTGGTACCTCTCTGAAACGTTGGTCCCATGCGAAGCTTCCCAGTCACTGAGAACCTCAGGAACAGATGTTGTGCTGATGCCTGGCATCAGGACTAAACACGGTGAATATGCGTTTCAATTTAGTCCCGATGATGCGATTCGACTCTGACCATGTTTAGTCCAGGCTGAGAAGGGTTTTGTTCAGCTCTACACATTCCAAAAGAAGGTGTGTTTAAGCTGCAATTATTCTGTTTTACTTTTTTCTAATTTATTACTATTTATTTTGTATTGGTCATGTTTTCATTTTAATTGTGTCTTGTTAACTTTTACCATGTGTTTAAAAAGGATTGCGACTCATCCTGTGTATGAATTGTGCTACACAAATAAATTTGCTTTTCCTTGCCTTACGGATGGATTTAGATTACATGATTCACTGATTAATGTTTTTACTTGCAAGTGGCACAATTCACGCATGTAATTAAATATCCAATGATTAGAATCAGGCCTCTTCCAAATAGACAGTTTGGATACACACCGCCACTGCAAGCCTATCAACACAAATACAGTCAATGCATTAAAGAGATTCTCTTGAAACAAACACTACAGTTCCAGGATGGACTATTTAATGTTATGTAAATAATTTAGGTTAGAGGGGTATTGTAATTAAAACTAGAAATGCCATTTCTAGGGAAATGGCGCGTGAAGGCTGGAAAGCTGAATGAAAAACTGTGTATATGTTGAAGTTGGAATGAAGTGATGAATAATGTGGAAGTAAATGGAAAATGTGGCATGTGGGAAAAATCGGCTACAAAATCGGGAATTGTGGGTGAGGTGTGAATTTTGGAAGTGAATTTCTGGAATATATTTAAGATGGAATGAAGTGAATCGGATGAATAATGTGGAAGTAAATGGAAAATGTAGAATGTGTAAAAAATCGGCAACGAAATCGGGAATTGTGGGTAAGGTGTGAATTTTGGAACTGAAAATCTGGAAGAGCTCATAGAGTGAATTGCTGGAATATAATTAAGTTGGAATTGAGTAAATCTGATGAATAATGTGGAAGTAAATGGAAAATGTAGAATGTGGGAAAAATCGGGTACGAAATCGGAAATTGTGAATTTTGGAGCTGAAAAGCTGGAATAGCTCATTGCGTGAATTGGTGGAATATATTAAAGTTGGAATGAAGTCAATGGGATGAAAAATGTGGAAGTAAATGTGAAATGTAGAATCTCCCATTAAGAATACATGTGGAAAAATCAGGTACGAAATCGGGAATTGTGGGTAAGGCGTGAATTTTTTAACTGAGAAAAATGGAAGCGGTCATTGTGTGAATTTTTGGATTATGTCGAACATTGAACGACGAGAATCGTTTGAAAAATGTGGAAGTAGTAGCGCGTCAAAAAAGTGCGAGGAATAAAATGGAATAATGACACGAATGGTGTAGAATAACATACCGTATGTGTGAAGGCCTCCAGCCTTCACACAATAAGGACAATAACATATTTGCAGCTGGTGTAATATGCACAGGTTCTTTTTCATTGTTGATTATGTGTGGGTACTGCTCAGTGTTGATGCTTATGTAGTTCATGTATTTTTTACATGTACAAAGTACATGCAGATTCTTTCAGGGTGTTCAGTAATGCAAATAAAAGTGATATTCGATGTGTCACTAATATGTAAATACACTGTAGACATAATATGATTCAAATTTGACACCTTGAACTGTGGTCTAAATGATATCGGATTTGTGTCGCCTGTTATTCAGTGGTTAAGAAAATGTGACAGGTGATCTATCTAGGATATATGTAAATTGAAGCAGCCAAAGAGCATAGCGCTAATTACCTCAAATAAACTGGTCGCGTAAGACACGCACGCTTTCACTTCTTTGCCTGAAGGGGTGTATTTATCATGACACCGAACACTATAATTACCTGGCAGAAAAAAAGTAATTATACTTGGAAAAGAGATCTTAGGAAGGCCATTCCCACTAGGAAAATAAAAGAAACAGTAATGCTAAAAGTTTTGTCTTAAGACTTTTTAAATTAAAGACTGTATTGTGACCTTAAGTTCTTAAACCCTATCAAATTATTAAGAAACCATAAAAAGATAGTAACAATTTTAGAGATGAAACAAAGTATGCCTATGGCAAAAGTTTTAATTGCATTTCAGTTGGAAAAAAAACAAAAAACAACTCTACTCGATGATGTAATCACAGCTAGATTAAACCAGTCCAAATGTCACTGGCCATTTTGGATTTTACATTCTATCAAGCGATCACGGTCACTTGTTCAACCTCACACAAAAGGTTAAATTGTCATGTTCTCACTCTGCTCTGAGCTGCTGGGCGGTGCACGGAGGAGTTGAGCACTGTCACATGGGTGCAATTGTGTTAAACTCCCAGTCTTAACGCTTAGACCAGGCTTCTCCAATCCTGGTCCTTATGGGCCGGAGTCCTGCAGGTTGTTGATGTTTCGTCCTCCAGCACACCCGATTCTAAAGATCAGGAATATTATCAGGCTTCTACAGAGCTACAGTTTTTATGTTTTGTTTTCCTGGTAATTTTCCCTGGGTTACTCCTTTCCCATTCGTCACTATTTGTACTTTACAACTTATTGTAGTACATTTTGTAGAGCTTTAAATTTGTTATTCTCTTGTTTTGGTTCTTTCTAAATTGATTTTTGTTGTATTCATCTGTCTTGATTAGTATATACTCTATGGAGTTAGAATCATGCCAAAACCCCGTAAACACAAAAAACGTGATCGACGTACACAAAACCTGTCTACGTACACAAAACGTGTGTTCTACGTACACAAAACCTGTCTACGTACACAAAACCTGATCTATGTACACAAAACCTGATCTACGTACACAAAACGTGTGTTCTATGTACACAAAACCTGATCTACGTACACAAAGAAAAAAAAATGTTTTGTGTACATAAAAAGCAATTCTACAACTACGGATACAAGTCACGTGACTTTTGGCAGTGATATTCTGCAGTTCTACGTGGCGAAAACTCAAGATCCACATGCGCAAAGCCAGTAAACTTTACAGCAGGGGGCGCTGTTGAATCAGCACCGTATTGAGAGTGAGTTTGGCCAACTGGTTGAAGAACAACTACGCTGTGATTGGTCAACTGCTGGTCACATGACATATGGACGCCTTGTCGTTACCATGCCGCTGCGATTACGTAATGTATTGCATTAGGCGATTATGGCGTTCACAATCACAAAGACTTAATTAATCTAAAGTCTTAAAAAATAAAAAATAAGTAACACGGCACACGACTCATTTGACGAGGTAGAAAGCTGCAGTGTGCAGTCCCACCTACATCAAATCGTGGTATTTTACTTACTTTATTTAACCCTAAATCTAACCCTGCATCATAACGCCACTGCCTGGTTGTAATTGTGAACAACGCCATGCTGAGCGACACGGCATCATTGCAATATGTAAGTGATAACAACAATAGAAACGCCAATTGCACCAACACCATGGTAACGACAAGGCGTCCATCTGTCATGTGACCAGCAGTTGACCAATCACAGCGTAGTCGTTCTTCAACCAGTTGGCCAAAATTTCTCTCAATACGGCACTGATTCAACAGCGCCCCCTGCTGTAAAGTTCACCAGCTTTGCGTGTGTGGCTCATGGGTTTTCGGCACGTAAAACTGCTCGGCAGAATATCACTGCCAAAAGTCACGTGACTTGTATCCGTAGTTGTAGAATTGCTTTTGATGTACGCAAAACATTTTTGTTCTTTGTGTATGTAGATCAAGTTTTGTGTACGTAGATCAGGTTTTGTGTACGTAGTACAGGTTTTGTGTACGTAGATCAGGTTTTGTGTACGTAAATCAGGTTTTGTGTATGTAGAACACACATTTTGTGTACGTAAATCACACGTTTTGTGTACGTAGAACAGGTTTTGTGTACATAGAACAGGTTTTGTGTATGTAGAACACATTTTGTGTACGTAGATCAGGTTTTGTGTATGTAGAACACATGTTTTGTGTACGTAGATCAGGTTTTGTGTACGTTGATCACACGTTTTGTGTACGTGGATCAGGTTTTGTGTATGTTGATCACACGTTTTGTGTACGTAGAACAGGTTTTGTGTACGTAGATCAGGTTTTGTGTATGTAGATCACACGTTTTGTGTACGTAGATCTCACGTTTTGTGGACATAGATCAGGTTTTTTGTACGTAGAACACATTTTGTGTACGTAGTTCACACGTTTTAGGTACGTAGAACAGGTTTTGTGTACGTAGAACACACGTTTTGTGTACGTGGATCACACGTTTTGTGTACGGAGAACAGGTTTTGTGTATGTAGATCAGGTTTTGTGTAAGTAGATCACACGTTTTGTGTACGTGGATCACACCTTTTGTGTACGTAGATCAGGTTTTGTGTATGAAGATCACACGTTTTGTGTACATAGAACAGGTTTTCTGTACGTAGATCAGGTTTTTTGTGTTTACGGGGTTTTGGGATTCTAACTCCATAATACTCGTTCCTACCCTTTTGTTAGTACTTTTTGGTCCTCCAGTTTTCAAATTTTACCATTTTACTTGGCGCTTAAGCTTTTTTTAATAAAAAGTTTTGAAAATTTTCATACATCCTGTTACTGCTTTGTAGTCCAATCAGTCACACAAACAGTTTGGGATAATAGAACAATCTAATTGGCATATTAATGATAAACTTACAAGATGATGAAAATTAAAGTCTGTCACTGTACTGAGTTGATGCAAAGTCAGAGAAATATCTAAAAACAAAACATAACTGTTCTTCCTCAATTTTTAAAAAATTTATTGTGATATCTGAGGTGCTCATTAATTTATTCATTCTCTCCTGCTTATCCTGTTCAGGGTTAGAATGCTAATCACTTACTGAAAAGCAGTGGTTTCCAAACATTTTTTTTTACAGCCCCCTCATGTTTGTATCTGAAACTTTTAATTGCTACAGTACAATTTGCATATAATCCATCCATCCATCACATACAGTGTGGTAGACAATGGAGAATTCCATTCTTTCCTTTAATTATCTTGTTTTTTGTGAGTGACTGTCTTTCCTCCCTTCTCAATGTCCTGAAATAAATGAACATTGTTTACTCAAATTCAGAGCACAATTGTGGCATCAACATTCATTTAGAATTTGTAAATGTATCTAACATAAATTTATGTTCTTGTTTATTGTGAAAATGCACGCAAGAAATACTTTGTAAATTAGAACAAGCTTTTATGATGATGGAAAGGTCCAAGACCACTAAACGTGTGAACATAGAAAGTTGGAAGCGTTAATTATAAGTCAAGAGCACATTTTAAACTTTGTATCTCTCCTTGTATGTTACCATCTGCCAGATATTTTTCAGATCAGTGAAGAAAAACATTTCCCCTAAAGCTATGGGATAAGGAATCAGTGCATATACTGTAACGGCTTCCCAACGCATGCCAAGCACATAAACTCTGCTCATGCACTGTGCATGCACGCGTGTAGAGATGTATGTGTGTCGAGGCCCGACTTGCCTAATCAAGATTCAGGGGAGGCTTCAAGGAGGAATACATTATCAAAGTGTGATAGACTCTAAACCCCTCTTCATACATAATAAATTATTCAGAGCTCTGCAAACTAAACTCAAAGTCAATGATAAATGCAGTGCAGTCACCATAGTGCTAAACCACACTTCATTAGGCTGGCGTGAATGCAACAGAGACAAAAATAACAAACAGAATAATAAGGGGTTGCAGGATTTTTCAAATGTGGCTGGCAGCAGGGTGGAGCAGGTGAGAGTTTGAGGAGTGGCAGAAGAGAGGAGAAATTGCAATGAGTTCAAATGACACTTTGTTTGGGCATCATACAGGAAATTGATGATAGTGACGCACACGACTGTTGAGAGAGAGAGAGAGAGAGAGATAGAGAGAGAGAGACCTTGCATTGGTCTTGGTCTAAAAGTATTTATATATATATATATATATATATATATATATATATATATATATATATATATATATATATATACACTAGGGGTGTTGAAAAAAATCGATTCGGCGATATATCGCGATACTACATCGCGCGATTCTCGAATCGGTTCAATAATCGGCAGAATCGATTTTTTTTTTTTTTTTTTTAGGATTCACACCTTGAGCATGGAAGAATGTTATATGAACGGAACATTAAGCCTTAATATTTTATTTTAATGCTGTTCAAACATGAAACAGATTACAACCTCTATAAGACTGAAATTTCAGATAAATAAATAATACATTTTCATATAAATCTTACACTCTACAAGCTTACTGATTAGTATTTTCTAAATTTGAATGAAAAAAAATCGCAACAATCGACTTATAAATTCGTATCGGGATGAATCGGTATCGAATCGAATCGTGACCTGTGAATCGTGATACGAATCGAATCGTCAGGTACTAGGCAATTCACACCCCTAATATATATACATATATATATATATATATATATATATATATATATATATATATATATATATATATATATATATATATATATATATAAAACTAATTCAACAAAAGATGCCCCTGCCAAATCTAATATTTGGGTTTCTAAGGAACTGAGCCCCTTTTTCTTTTATCGCTCAGTTCCTTAGACCCCAATATTAGATTTGGCAGAGGCATCTTTTGTTGAATTGGAGTAATATTTTTTAATTAAAAAAAAAGTTTCCTCCTGTAAACACATTCAGGATATAATATACATCATGTATGTAAGGCAGGTGTGTCCGAACCTTTTCATTTGAGGGCCACATACAGAAAATCAGGAGGACACAAGGGCCACATAATGGTATGAAGAAAAATTGTGTTTCACCCTAAAAAATGTACAAATAATTTATTTGTGCTTTTGCATATTTAGAAAACTGCTACAGCATATAAACCAATTTATTTGTAATATGGCAGTAGAGTTATTGTAGTTTGGGAATTTTTCATTTTAGTTAGTTTGTATTAGTTTTCAGGGTGGTTCTGTTAGTTTTTATTTGTTTAGTTCTTTAAAAAATGCTGAGTTTTAGTTTAGTTTGTTAGGTTCAGTATTAGTATTAGTTTTTTTTTGTTTTTTTTTTAAATGTGTATTACTTGTACGCAATATTAAAAAAAAAACACCATGGGAGCGATGTCATCTGAAGGTGCTTTTCTCTTGGCTGCTGCTAGATGACGTCACTTCTGTGTGACATACTTTCAAACATCATTATTCCGGTTTATACCAAAATAAATCTATTAAAAATCATCCCTAAAGGCTCATGCATTCAATTAATTAACAAAGACTAAAACGAATTGTTTGCTATAATTATAGTTTTAGTTTTGTGAACATAAAATGTATGTCAAGCCAAACTGTCAGTTGACAAAGGCCAGCTGAAAAAGACTACAAAAATGGCCGACAAACCACCTTGACCCGGAAGCATTGCTTGACCTTCCTCAAGGCAACACCTGTCACAGGTGCAACGGATTGAAATCAAGCAGAAGGCAGCAGCACAAGAAGGGCACTTGCCTTCTAGTCTTGGACTCTCATGCTTGCAAACTATTGCTCTACAAACACCGGAGAGACAGCCGGTAAAACTGCGATTAGAGACATTTTGATTCAGCAAATTGTTTGTTCGACTAGCTGTTGTCACACTTGATAAAATGCAATGTGGTGGGATTGTTTGTTAAATGTGGGAGTGGCTTTTGGTATTGTCTATTCATTGGCTTTTTAATCTTAAATGTTTGGGTGTGAAATGTTAGTCACAGGGTTAATTAAATTGAAATGTAATGTGATTTTCATTTTATATTAACATATTTTATTCACTGAGTATTGGTGTATCACTGTTTGTGAAAATAGATAGTTGAGTACAGTTAAGGTAATTTTATACGTATTGTATGTGTATGGAATTTAATCTGTATTTTTTTCTATGTGTTTTGGTTAAAGGTTTTTCCACCTAATGGCAAGAAAGAAAAGAAAAAGAGCCACCTGGTCATTTGACTGAATTCAACTTCTAAACTCCAGGTAGGTAGCCTAGACCTTTCAAGTGGGGATATTGCATGAGGGGAAAAACTTGACAATGTAGTTTCAGTTAGATTTCGTTTTTGTTTAAAAAGCATTTTTGTTTTTATTTTGGTAACAATATTGTTTTTTTGAGTTTTTAGTTTTTTCGTTAGTTTTAGTTAACTAAAATAACTGTTTTTCGATACCCTCCCTCCTTACTTGACCATCTCCAAACATTTTTTTAATTTTATTTGAACTGAGTCAAATGCCTTTTTTTAGCATATGTCGCAGGCCTCTGAAAAATGGACGGCGGGGTGCAAATGGCCCCCCGGGTCGTAGTTTGGACACCACTGATTTAAGGCAAGTTGTGTAATGTCTGAAGTCCTGTTGTTTATGCTGAACACATTTAAAACATCCTTTCTGCGAAGTACTGTCTCAAATTTTCTCCAATTTTGATATTGTAAATGTATAGGATCGTATGGCGAGTTGTCTTGGTTTAGTGGCTATCCAGTAATATATACAGATCAGAGCCGCTGGTTAGCAACGCTTAGTGACATAGAAGAAAATTTAACAGCAGAAGTGTCACATTTTATTTAGTGACTTGTGTAAAATAAACACAAAGGAAGGTCAGATAAAGACTTGATTTCTGTTTTTCAGTGTCCAATTTTAAACGAGAAACGGCTCCTTCTCGTTCAATTGACCGCAACACTGCCTCCCCGTGGACGGAGGAGGCATTGGCCTGAGACACGTAAATATCTGAAGGCTTGTGTGTGTGTGTGGAAAATCTGTAATTTTTGTGTCTAAAATAAATAAATAAAAAATGCGCAGGCGCGACGATCCATAAGCGCGCTTTCGACAACTCGCAAGCAAATGTCATGGAAAATGCGCACACACAAAATTTAAAAACGTGTGAAAATGTTTGTGGATCTGAAAAATGCATGTGAAAATCACGGATGTATTTATGGATCTCAAACACTTGTGAAAATCAAGAATTTATTTGTGAATATTTTTTAGACAAATCTCTCCCCAAAATCACACACGCACCATGTACAAGCTTGACACAGAGGCAGCAGATACACTTTAGGCCAGAGGTGGCAGTCACAAGCAAAAAAGTGACACACTTCGAAATGCACCTTTTTTAAAAAGATGACATCACAAATTAATCATCTCCTTATTTGAATTATTACAGTCACAACATATCTATACCTTGTGTTCCAAGTGGGAATAAATTGAGTTAAAACATGGTCAACATTACTTTATACTACTGTCTGCTTGTTTAGGTCATGTTTACTGTATGTTTGTCGTGAATTGTAAATACTAGTGTTGTTCGGATAAAATTTTTTGGCTTCCGATACCCAGCTTTGCAGTATCTGCCTATACCTAAGTTTTTTTGTTTTTTTTAATTTTTTTTTATTTTTTTTTTATTTTATTTATTTTTGCCCTCCCCTCAACATGAAAAAGCTGTCCTGCCATTGGTTCAGAGCATTTAACTCTTTGGCCGCCAAAAACGTTCAGTATAATCCTAGGATTGACGTCTGTTTTTTTATGGAAACAGGTGGAGGAAAGCCTTGGGCAGCTGTGCTCCAAGTATCAAGTCGATCGGGTTACTATAATGGGTATTCCTGGCCACTAGATGGCTGTGATGAGTCTTTTGGACAAGCTCAGGTAGGAGAACAGTAGAAGAAGAGAGGCGGAGCTATAGAGTGTTGCGGGGGAGAGAATGGCGAACTTGGCTAAGGGAGTCAAAAGGGCTACAGATGGCAATCAGCTCACACTTGAGCCTTATTTTCAAAGCTCAAAAGCATCGACCAGTGCTCAAGAGCACAGTGATGACGGGGTTAAGTCATAGTTGAAGCGGTGACGCGGCCGTTTCGACCACGTCCTAAGGCCCCACCGGCTAGCGATGCTAATAACGTCCTAAGGCCCCACCAGCTAGCGATGCTAACACCGGAGAAAAGTAGTGCACAACCGAAAATAATATATGATATTGAAATGTATATTTGTAGATCCCAAAGATTCTGGCTGGCTTGAAGTTGATGAATTCGGCTGGCAGCCAACCATCTTCCCCTTTGCTGCAAAACCAGGACCAAGGGAAGCTGCAGCAGAGCTGAATTCCCACCTGCCAGCTGACATCCTGGAGCTCTTCATCACGGATTAACTTCTCCAGCACATCGTTCATCATACCAACCTCTACGCAAATCAGTCCATGCAGAAGCAGACTGACAAAAACTGTTGCGCACGTGTAAATAGTTTGCAAAGAGTTTTCCAAATTGTTTGTTCGGATTGCTACTGTTGCATGTAAATAAACTTATTTTGCAATCAAAAAAATTTTTTTGTTGTTGGGGTAGTGTTTTATAGAAGTTTAGGTGTTTGTAGAATCACTCATGCAAAAAAAAAAGTGCCAAATTCACTAGAGTGCATGAAATAACATCGTTTCACAAAAAGCTTGATTTCTCCGTATTTTGGAAGAAAATAGAGGATTTGGGTGAAATGAAGCTGTTTTCTATTGTTGATTACTGAAGATCCGAATAAGGTAGAAGCAAACTTTTTTTTTTAGATGAAAGGTGCGACTTCAATCTTTCATTTGGTAGTGTCCGCGTTTCCATAGTCCTAACATTTTCTGTGGAGCTTGAAAGATGGGTAAAATTCTGTTACCTTTTCCGAAAATGGCTGGCAGTCAAAGAGTTAAGGGATGCAGTGAACATGTCATATTAGGTGTGAATTGCCTAGTACGTGACGATTCGATTCGTGTCACGATTCGATACCGATTAATCCCGATATGAATTTCTAAGTCGATTGTTGCGATTTTTTCATTCAAATTTAGAAAATACTAATCAGTAAGCTTATAGAGTGTAAGATTTATATGAAAATGTATTTATTTATCTGAAATTTCAGTCTTATAGATGTAATCTGTTTCATGTTTGAACAGCATTAAAATAAAATAAGGCTTAATGTTCCGTTCATATAACATTCTTCCATGCTCAAGGTGTGAATCCTAACCCGAAGTCAGATGTTTTGTTGAATATTTTTCCATTAAAAATGCAAGTTTAAAAATCGATTCACACACACACAAAATAAAAGGCAATGATAAGACGTTGAATCGGTAAGACTACCGAATGAACAATTCTGAGCTCTTAAAAAAAAAAAAAAAAAAAAAAAAAAAAATTTTATTGAATCGATTAGAGAATCGTGCGATGTATCGCGATATATCGCCGAATCGATTTTTGCCTAACACCCCTATCACATATCAGTGAATATTGTGCACGAGCAAGACACAAGATGCTGCATCCAAAAGCCTATATTAGCTTTGGAATTAATGGTATCGGCATGTTACTTGCGAGTAGTCACCGATACCACTGTTTTAATGCAGTATCGGCGCCTGAACAACACTACATGAATACTGTTATGTGTGATGCTGCAGTGCAACACTTATTGAAATAAATACTTGATTGGAATGAACATTCCCCAATTGTAGCTGACTCTGTACCTGGTCCGCCCTCAAAGTCGTCAGATCCTCGTAACAGTCAGAGGCAAAGCACGATGTGCCTGCTTTGTGACAGCTTAGGTCAGGGGTGGCGAGATCCGGTCCTCGAGGGCCGCAGTCCTGCTGCTTTTGGATATTTCGCTTCTTCAACACAGCTGATTCATGATCAGCTCATCAGCAAGCTCTGCAGAAACCTGATAACGAGCCTGTTAATTGGAATCAGCTGCACTTCGAGTAGGGAAATCTGCAAAACCTGCAGGACACCGGCCCTCGAGGACCGCAGTTTGCCACCCCTGGCTTAGGTTGTTTGAAAGCGCTATATAAATGAAGTTGAGTTGAGTTTTGGGCTGAACCTTCAGAGTCGAAATGAGTGGTTAGGGGCAGTTAGGCGGCAGCCAATCCAGACCAAGCGCAGCAAAATTTGAAATTCAAACGTCAAGTGACTTCACGGCACCCAACAATACAAAAGAATCAGAATTAATCTTAATTAAGAATCAGATTACGCAAAATTTTAATTAAGGGAACATTTCTATTTCCTTGATGTTGCTAAATAAATCTGCATGCATTTGCAAGACAGTATAATCTATGCAATCATATTCCACTCACAATCCAGATGGCATCCACCCATTTTTCTATGTCACATCATTTATTCAAGCCTTTTAACTCCTCAGTGACTTATCACAGTGTATTTCCTTGGTCAAAGCTCCTTCGTGGAGCTTCCTCAATCCTGACTTCTTGATACACATTTAAGACAATGGGGATCCTTGATAGTATGGCAGTATAATGAATTCTGGGTCGCGGATTGTGGTTCCAATTAAGAGACCTGAGATACAGTACACCTGTAGAGTTTTTGACACCAAAATTGACCAATTAAACCCATTTAATACAGTTCCTTTAATACCAATAACATTCTCAAATCACTGTAAAATAATGTGATGATCAAATGTGTTGAAGGCGATGAGGCTGTTGTCAAAGGCACTTGTACAATCACTGTTTCAGTCCTGAGTAATGATACATTCACGCCTGTCATTGTTTCCACCAAACTATTGCAACTCTGTTAGTCATTTTTGTTTTCTTACAGACAAGACTTTCTTGTAACACGTCTACACAGAGCTCCACATTCAATTATAATGTGAGCAAATCCCAGTGCAAAGCCTATTGGAGGCTAATTATTTAGCCATTTTAATTACATTCCTTCGGGATCTGGCACAGTCCATCCACATGCCTTTCTGTTATTTCCAAAAATGTGACATTTTCTTACAAGCTGCAGGGAAATGTCAATCGCACTTGCATGGCTGTGCTGATTCAAGTATCAAAATCCATGCAGTGATTTACAGTATGAGTAATAACATAATGGCGATTACAATAGTGCCACAAAAGTACTTATATAACTGACTAGGTATTCGCTGAAAATGTGGGCACTTGCCGAAAATGTTGGCATCCGCCAACGATGGGAAGAGACCTTTTTTTTTTCTTTCTTTATGATCAAAAGACGTCCCACCATACTAAAAAAAATCATAAAAATCCCAATTAAAAAAAGATTTAATGATTTAATGTCTAATGTTACAAATGTATGTAATTAACTACCTCATTTCCAAAAATTGCTCGTGTAGAGTCCGTCAGGCGAACTAGTCAAGCTAAAAGCAGCAACAATTGCTTATGTTATCCATTACGGAACACGCACCAAATTGTGAGGCCAAATTGAAAATCAAATCTTTCTAAATACCGTAATACGCTGACGTTCGCGCAATGGTCTCTTTTAATTTAAAGTTGTTCCCGGCAACGTGACTCATTTTTCGAGTCACTCTAGTTCAGGGGTGCTCACTGACCAAGTCAAAATGATCTAACCACCACAAAAATGCAAAACTAATTATGTTCAAATGTACTGAGGATTCTTTGTATGTACAATGTATGTTGATGTACCTTGCAGTAAGCCAATATTGCAAAACACACAATTAACTATTAACATTTTTTTTCTCGTAATTACCCTAGTTTACTTTGATGACTTACACTGAATTGAATCAGCCATAGTCTGGACTATAGCTGCTGACAGCCAGGCTCAAGCACACTTCCAAATGCTCATCAGTCATGGTGGAACGATATTTGGACTTAATAATCTTCATGTAGGAAAAGTCTGACTCACATAAATAGGTGGAGCCGAATAATGTTGGTGCTGTATTTTCTATGAAGAGAAAATGCCACTCCACATTTCCCTTCTTTGCTGTTGGTGGACTGGCAGATGAGGCAAACGCACTTCGAAAATGACATCGCGAAAGAAAGTCCACCACAATGACAAAATCAAATCAAACGCGTGTGGAGCAAAGAACCAATCAGAAAATGGAACAGTCGGGACTACGTGAGAAGAGAACCAATCAGAGGCCAACTTGAGCAGTGTATGGAAGCCAGTCGCCCGCTTCAAATAACACTCCCGAGAAGAAAGTAGACGGCAGATACTGAAATTGCGAGGTAATGTCCATGGCTGCAAGACGGCAACGAGAAGATTTGTAA
Source organism: Festucalex cinctus (assembly GCF_051991245.1). Lineage (NCBI taxonomy): Eukaryota > Metazoa > Chordata > Actinopteri > Syngnathiformes > Syngnathidae > Festucalex > Festucalex cinctus. The sequence goes on along the minus strand of NC_135419.1, from coordinate 22,730,456 downwards.
GCCCATTTAATGTTCACTGATGAAGAAAAAGTGTAAAGAATGTGGAACGCTCATTCACTAGACTAATATGACAAATTTGAAGAGACATCTAAAGAACGTACATCACAAGATGTTCTCTAAGGTAAATGTGCTGCCGTTGCTAACGTAGCATTCAACAATCTAAAATCTAAATAGAATTGTGTGCATAGGATAATCAAGTAATATAGATAACAAATACTAGGAATGTAACGATAAGGGCAATATTGTGATATTAAAATTGCCACAATATCGTCATGTTCACAATATTTAAAAAGAACACATCTGTTAAAGTCAGGCTGATTTCCATTTGTGCAGTTTTAGCACCCTCTAGTGGCTAGTTTATTAGTGCAATTTAATTTGCATTAGGTATGTTTTGGCCTTCTGTTTAAAATCTATGCTAATTGTCAGATGAAGGGGAACCCAATTTGCTTGTGAAGCGATCAATGTGTGCTTGCATTAGCAAGTAAGTTCCTCCATATTAGAGATTGTAGGTGGGTTATATGCATTGCTGTTATATACAAAAGCACTATTTTTTTTACATTTTTTTTTTTTACCCCACCTTCTGCCCAAAACCAGCTGGGATAGGCTCCAGCACCCCTTGTGAGGAATAAGCGGTTCAGGAAATGGATGGATGGATGGAATTGTAAACTTTCCTTTATACCCCTTTTTTTTTGTTCCATTTAAGCCCTGCTAGGCTTAGAGATTTTTTTTTTTTTTTTTTTTTTTTTTTTTTTAAGGAGCACACACTCCACGGACTGCACTTGTCAACAACCATCCAGAATTTTCTTTCCATCTTTTGTCCCCTTTCTTTTCATGTGCGATTTATCGTCAATCAAAGTCAAAGCCCGTCAGAGACACAGAATACTAAAGGCACTCTGAGGTTAAAATTGGAGATAACGACCCCTGTTACAACTCGTTTCTCTACACCCTCTCCAGAGTCTTTTGGGATGACACAAACCAGATTTGGCAACAAAATACTCAACATCAAGCAGGTCTTAGAGAACAAAACCCCTTTTGCGGTGCGATCCTTGACTTGCCGCCATCTGCAGAGTGATGTTTGTCTTAGAGATCAGTCAAAGATGGAGGAAATAAGCCAGTTGATGAAATTTTGCAGGCACCAAGTCTGAAATAATGGCGGCACTTGACTTGAGGTGCGGCATCAATCAGTGGAAGAGATCTGACTAAACGATGGAGAGCGCCTGCCAAAATGAGACTCGAGGATGAGAGGTATGGTGATTTGTTAGCCATGTGTCTCTGTGTACATGGATGAATCATAATGCACTGTGAGAGCTGCTGGGAAATGCCATTATGTCCTTGTGAATGGGAAGCAACTGGGAACAGTACTTAACATCATGACACTATTTATTTCCATCCATCCATCCATTTTCTTGACCGCTTATTCCTCACAAGGGTCGCGGGGGCTGCTGGCGCCTATCTCAGCTGGCTCTGGGCAGTAGGCGGGGGACACCCTGGACTGGTTGCCAACCAATCGCAGGGCACACAGAGACGAACAACCATCCACACTCACACGCACACCTAGGGACAATTCGGAGCACCCAATTAACCTGCATGCATGTCTTTGGAATGTGGGAGGAGACCGGAGTAACTATTTATTTCATTTTATTTTAATTTGATGCAACAATTATGACAAAACGTTTGTCAAAACATTTGTACCACTGATCCAAAAGGCAATGAAATTTATGGAGCAATTTTGTTCTAACTTAAAAGTACCTTTGACCGTAAGAACATAAGGTAGAAAGTTTTAATTTAGTTGTGAAATAACTGAACTGACAAGGTAGAGACAAAAACATTAGCAGACTAGAGCTGCGAGCAGCTATAAAGGGCCCTCGCAGCCCGGGCATCGTTGGGGTACTTGCACGTTAGGGTACTCGCACATTGGGGTACTGGCACATTAGGAGCAAAATTTCTTTGAACATGGCATGATAAACCTTTACATGTGGAATTTTTTTGCCGGGTGTGATGTGTGTGTCAAGCTCAATGGGTTTTGGTGATTGTTAAGATCTGCAAAAATCAGCGTCCTTTTTTTATTTTTAGGGAATGAGTTGACCTGATTGGTATTTTTTGCAAAAGTATATATACATCGCTCGTACTCATTGCACGATGTTGCTTTTATTGTCCATAGAGGCTATCAAAAATAAATAAAACAAAATAAAAAAGTACATATGTTTGGAACGGTCTGATACCAGTGAACATCTTGAGTAGTGGAAAGTAAAAGAATATTTATAAATGACTTATTTATAACACTTACAATGAGTTCACAAATGTTGTACAAAATACCGTAAGTGTTTTTTTTTTTTTTTTATGCCTCAAGGACTAGGTGGCGCTGTATTTATAACTGGATTTTGTCATAGTGATACCTTCAGGCCTTGACTAAAAATATACTTGTCAAGTTTGGGATTTTTTTGAAGCATGTACCGGGGAGTTATTAAGCATATCCTTCATTCACGATACTGCTTTTAACGTCTATAGAGGCTATGAAAAATAAATAAAACTAAATAAAAAATACATATGTTTGGATAGGTCTGATTCCAGTGAACATTTTGAGTGGTGGAATGTAAAAGAATATTCATAAATGACTTAGTTATCAAACTGAGAATGAGTTTACAATTTTTGTAAAAATACCGTAAGTGGGGTATTTTTTTCCTTGCCTCAAGGGCTAGGTGGCGCTGCATATATAACTGAATGTTGTCATAGAGATACCTTCAGGCCTTGACGATAAACATACATGTCAAGTTTGTGATTTTTTGGAGCATGTTCCGGGGAGTTATCAAGCATATCCTTTTTCAGTGCGAAACACAAATTTGTATGCCCCGCCCTCATCATATAGTATTTCGAAAAGTCAAGATTTTTCCCCCTGTCGTTGGCTCAGGTCTTGACATGGTCCAGGTCAAGTCTTAACTCAGTCGGCTGAAACGTGTAGGAGAAGTGGGCAAAAGTATGCCCCCTGTAAATGTGCAAACATCGTCAAAAATGGGACATTCAAAAATTCATAGCTCGCTTCCTGTTCATTTTAGCATATGGGTCAAAGAGACTTTTTTTGTAGGTCTTGGGCTCCCTCATACACCTAAAAATTTCCGAAGATGTTGCTTAAACGTACAACCGGGGCTGCTTCGTTAAAAATTTCTAGGGGGCGCTATTGAGTCATTTTTGTAAAAATAGGACAATACATGATAAAATATTGCTCATTTTGCCAGGCCAGAGGTGTGTGCCAAGTTTCATGAGTTTCTGTGCATGTTTAGACCCTCAAAATTGGCGTTGTTTTCTTGGCGAACAGCGCTTAGCCACGCCCACAGCGATTCGCGAAAACTCACAAACTTTGTGTTGTAACATCATGAAGGCAAAAACTCTCATCTGAGCAAATATGAGCTAGGTCCAGATAACGTGGTTGGAGAAAAACATTGAAGAAATATAAGAAAAAAGGATTGCCAATAGGTGGCGCCATCAGTAAGATGAAATATAAGTTCGTAGATGTGTTAAGGGCTGGACTCTCATCAAATGTGTGAAATTTTGAGAAGATTGGACCATCTGGGTCAAGTTAAAGCAGCTTTTATTCTCACGAAAAATTATCAGATTTTGCAGCACTGTATAGGCCACGCCCTTTGGTGAAAATTTACAATATTCGGTGTGGGCCATGATCAACATCTTAAGGCTTTTCTGACCAAGTTCTAACTGGATCCCTTCAACGAGCTCAGCACAGTAGCTAAAAACGTTAAGTATGACATTTATTGTTACCACTAAGTGGTGCTATATGTATAACTGAATTTTATCATATAGATGTTTTCAGGCTATGACTATTACGTTGCCTGAGAAGTTAGAGATTTTTTGGAGCTTGTACATGGGAGTTATTAAGCATTTGCTCTTTCTGGACAAATGAAATTTTAAAGCCAATATTTGATACCCCGCCCCCGTCATATAGTATTTCGAAAAGGCAAGATGTTTTGCCCAGTTGTTCTCTCAGGTCTTGAGATGATAAATGCCAAGTTTGAAGTCAATCGGATGAAAAATGTTTGCAAAGGGGGAAAAAGCATGACCACAGTGAATGTGCCAAAATAGGCCAAAATTGGACATTAAAAAATTCATAGCTCACTTCCTGTACATTTTAGCTACATGGTCCCAATAGACATTTTTTGTGCGTCTCGGGGTGCTACACGTGCCTGACAATTTTCGTTGCTCTAGCTCAAACGTGCCGGGCTTGGTTTTTATTTTTCTACGCTAGGGGGTGCTATAGAGTTGCGTTGTTATGACGACTTCATAATATCAAATTTTTCGCCGGGCCTGAGGAGTGTGCAAAGTTTGGTGAGTTTTCGTGAATGTTTAGGTACCCAAAATTGCGATCGTTTGCGGAGAATAAAGAAGAAGAAGAAGAAGAAGAAGAATTTTTACAAAAACAATAGGGACCTCGCAGCGGTCGCTGCTCGGGCCCTAAAAAGACGTGTACAGGAGACAAAGGAGATCATTTAAAGGCATGGTCTTCCATTTTCGCTCAGGAAAATGTACTATAAAAATACAGGATTTATACACACAAACTCCTTAATTTACACCTCTGGACTTTTGTTAATGTGTGGTGGTGATTTTTTATTTTTTATTTTTTATTTTTTTTTCCCCCTAAAGCGACACCTCTCCAGCCTGTGTTTTTCCATTTTGTTGGCTGCGTGATGTCACTACTGCGGCAACTTGACAGCACTCACTGATTTTACGTGAGTGAGTGAGTGAGTGAGTGAGTGAGTGAGTGAGTGAGTGAGTGAGTGAGTGAGTGAGTGAGTGAGTGAGTGTGAATGAAAAGAAAAATCCGTGCGTGATGTCAAGTTGCCGCGGGAGTGACGTCACGCAGCCGACAAATTCGCCCGGCCTCACATCTACGAAACGCGCCCCCGCTCTGCAATTGGCCGGAGGGTATAAACACTGTCTGTCCACAGAAACGTCCCGCTGTTGAGACAAAACAAACACAAAATGGAAAAATACAGGCTGGAGGGGTGTCGCTTTAGGAAAAAAATCACCACCACACATTAACAAAAGTCCAGAGGTGTAAATTAAGGAGTTTGTGTGTATAAATCCTGTATTTTTATAGTGTATTTTCCTGAGTGAAAACGGAAGACCGTGCTTTTTAATATCCAAAACCAAGACCTGATCATAATAAAATTCAACAGAAAAAGTTCTAGTGTCAAACCAAAAAAACATGAATGACGCTTACTTCCTTAAATTACTCTTTAGCAAGTGAAATGGGCTTAAAGGGATACTTGACTCATTTTCAGCAGTAAAAAAGTTTGTATTTTGTAAAAAAAAAAAATTTGCTAACTTCAGAATTTTTCATATACAATTATTACCTTTAAAAACTAATTTTGTCATTTGCTGTTGACTGAAGATGACAATCATGACATCATCTGTGATGAGGAAATGAGTAACGACCAATCACGGCTCACCTGTTTTCTGGGGTTTGGTTAGCAAACTGAACCTGCACGTTCGACATTCGATAGCCGTTTCCCCCAGACGAGCAGGAGAGCTGGTAGGATGGTCTTCCGCATGTGCATTTTAAAAAAAAGTGACAAATGGACGTTTGACATCGACTTTTTGAGAAAATACACTTTTAACGATGTTGTAATCACCAAATTAAAAAATGATTAAATTGTTTTAAATTAGCCAATATCTGTACTCACAGCACTTCATGTGTAGTTATCAGAAAATTGTGACTGTAGTAGGTTGCTATTGTATGTTTGCTTGTATAATCTATCATCTTAAAGGTCACGTACATTTGGAACAATACAATATTATTGACAGGAAGTAGTTCACAAGTTCAAACAGTGTACATGATCAGTTGATAAATGCTGTACGTTATCAGCCGATAATGTACATTGTCATTTTCTCAGAATCAAGTGCTCACCAAAATCATGGTACAATGCTGTGTGCTCTTACATAAACGCTGTTGCGCTTCAAAAACAAATGAGACACAAATACCACGAGACAAGATGTTTCTTGAGATTGAATCCATGAGAACGAGAAAAGACTTGAACAGTTGTAAAATAATAACTCATAAATAATATAAATGTTCCCGTTTTCAAAATGTTTTCTTTTTCTTGAGCAGACTGGATGAAAATTAATGACCTAGCTCTAAAGTGGAAATGTAAACATAAATAGGAGTCACTTGTTACAGGCTCATTTTTTTAAATGCTGCTGCAATAACAGCTTCAGCTGAAATCTTTCCTCTTATAGAATTTTAGGGCTGCACTGCAGTGATCGAACATTTTGGCATTCGAATATTCAATGAAAATTCTATTGGGTATTATGGCTTAAAGAACAAAATTATATTATAAATTCTAAATACAGAACACAAAAAAGAAACATTTTCATTTCATAATAAGAGAACGTATTAGTTAACATTTTAATATAATCAACTTTTAAGTTAAAAAAAAATAAATTAACTGCTTAGTAGCACATTATTTTCCTTGCTAGAAATTCTCCCCCTAGATTTTGGTCTATGAGATCAGGTGAAATCAGAAGCACAATAGCAATTTTGCCAGCTAAATAAGCACCTTTGAGTAAGCCTGGTTTGTTAAAAAGTGATCAGCACAGCAATTGTGTAAGGCTGTCGGCATCAAAGTGTGCATAGTCATTTACGCTTTTCAGCAGTAACCCAACGGCTCTCACACTTGCATAGTGCCTAGCCGTGTTAGCATTTAGCGACAGCGGTTAGCAGAGCCGCTGGGTAAATGCTGGCAGCAGGTGGCACCAATCGAATGTCAGCGTAATTAAGTTTTTTTATTTTATTTTTAAGTGCCCTTAATTATCGATTTGAACTAGATTTTAAGAAGTGTTGACGTAGGTGGCGGGTCAAGACAGCCATTACATCGTACATAGCATGAACAAGCATTGCTGCAGCTGACAATAAAAAAAAAATATATATATATATATATATATATATATATATATATATATATATATATATATATATATATATATATATATATATAACTTGCAGAAACCACCCCAGACACTACAACCGTCCACATATGAAGGATATATTCTTTATTCGTTTCCCAAAGCCAAAAATTCAGTCATAAATGTGAATGTGCGGACGTCCATAAAGAGCAGTTTAACACCAGCAAAGTGAAGCCTTTTAATTCAATTCAATTTATTTAATTCCTTAAAAATAGAGAGAAATGAAAAGGGACAGAAAGAAGTAAAACTAAGCCTTTCACCTTCATATGGAGTAAACATTTTGCTGGGGGGCATGCATGCCTGCTTATAGATGACAATCAAGCCCTTGCTGGCCACCACCGTCCCCAAGAGGTAAGCGACTGTCTTTATTTTTATGTTTTTTTTGTTTTTTTTTGTTTCGCGTTTGGCACTACCAGACGACAATAGTGAATGACGAGGAAAATAAATGCTAAAATGACGTGTTTATCGCCTGTGTTTTTTTTGTTTTTGTTTAGCTTTTCGTGCAGCTGTGACATGTATAAAAATGAATATGTAGGGCCTTTTCTGAATTAAGCAAACGGGTTTATAAGCGTGAAGGATATAATAATGGAAAGAATTGAGGTTTAGCGAGTGCTGTTTGTTGTGCCCAAGCGACACACGCTACACACGTACATAAAAAAAAAAAAAGCAGTAAAAATTTACCCCCAACAACTATCAAAGATGTAAGACAACCAGATATGATAGACAGGGCATATGGTGGTAAAGGAAGGATAGCTTGTTGAAACTGGAGAATGTCAGTGTCACTTGTGTAAAAAACTATACCTGTGGATCAGGTTGGCTCTTTTCCTCGTCTTTTTCAGCCCTCTACACGGAAGCCATCTCTTCAATTGAATATTAGTATGTTCAACGTCTATACAAGTGAATTTGGCACCAGGGATATCATTCTCAGAAATAATTAGTGGATTTAGCGCAGTAGACTGTTTACATTCGTGTAGCATGACTAGCCCGCCGAGTTTGACCCTCCTCGCTAGACTCATGAATATTAAGTGTGGTGACGTCTATTGTGCGGTTCCCCATTGCAGTTCATATTGATGCACTATCATCATATTTTAAGTAGGGATGTAACGATATCCAAACATCACGATACGATATGATCACGATATGAAGGTCATGATACGATAATTATCACGATATTGTGGGGGCTTTGGCGATATTTAAAAAAAACACAATATTGTAAAAAAAAGAGCTCATACTTAAAAAAAAAAAAAAAAAAAAAAAAAAAAAAAAAAAAAGCAGAATATTGTGCTTTTGTACATAACAGCAATGCATATAAACCACCTACAATCTGTAATAACAATATTGAGGCCCTTACTTGCTAATGCAAGCACACATTGATCGCGTCACAAGCAAATTCGGTTCCGCTTCATTTGACAATGAGCAAAGATTTTAAACCTAGAAGGCCAAAACATCCCTAATGAAAATTAAATTGCACTAACTAGCCACTAGAGGGTGCTAGAGCTGCACAAATGGAAATCAACCTGACTTTTTTTTTTTTTTTAACAGATGTGTTCCTTTTAAATATTGTGAACATGATGATGACGATATTGTGGCAGTTTTAATATCACGATATTGCTCTTATCGTGAGATCCCTAATTTGAAGTCTATAGGAGTAGGAGCCTTTCCCTAAGAACACCACCTCACAACTATATCTTTCAAGAGTGACAGTTGTTCAGTTTTTCTGTCTGGCCCCATGTGCTGTAACAGCTTTGACTGCCTCATCTTGCTAATGACGGTCGCTGTGACCTCTTGTGAATAACACTGACTGTCAGATGAAAGACAGGTTGTGTACTCTGGAGGTGTATATTAGCTCCACAAGAAAGGGTACAATCTTTTTCAAGTAGATCTGTGCATGGTAAAAAAAAATTCCCCCGATGTTGCTCTCAAGCGATTCATTGTGACCCCTAAATGCAATACCCTTTTACCAGCATGTCACTTCCACAACACACTCTCTCTTCTCTTGCTTATCTCAAGAGGAACTTCGAGAGTCCATTTGCTGTACAACATTGGCTTTTGATTTATTTGCTTTATAACTATGCCAGCAGACTACACTGCCTTTGTGTCATTGTGTGGTTTCGTTGTTTCTTACACATGTTCACTACATGTTTCCAAGTTTTGATCACAGCGTTCACAAATTCCTCCTGTTTTAATTTCTTGCCAAAAACTCTACAAGCAAAACAGAATGTAACATTTCTTCTCAAGGAAAAATTTCAGCCATTTCAGCCAGTTGTACTGAAACCGATGTTGCGGTTACGGAGGCAATGACAGTTGTTGACTTATCAATTTTGTGGACAGTACCATCCTCTGTGTTTAGCTTAGGCTACAGCTAATCCTACTCACCCTCAGAGGTGGAAAATCCACGTGAGTGATGTTGGCCCCCCACCCCAGGCAAAATTTGATGGAAATGGTCTGTTTCGTTTGTGCTGGTTTGTGCCATAAAAAGTTTAGTTTGTGCTGTTACTGTTTTGCAGATATTAGAAAATATTTTTTAGGTCATCCAGAGTTCACCTAGCCCACCATCTATTGAGAAACGTCCATTTGTTTTTGTTACAATTGTGCTGGATTGTGCAGTTAAAATTTTCGTTTGTGCCGCAATAGTTTTGTAGATATTAAACATTTTAGTTGTGTGACGACGTCATCCAGCCCCCCATTTAGTTCGAAATTGACCCGAAATGGTGCCAAACGTTTGTGCTCCGTTAGTGCTGTTAAAATTTTCGTTTGTGCTACGACGGTTTTATAGATATGGCATTTTATTTATGATGACGTCATCCAGCCCCCCATTCCGTTCGAAATGGTGCCAATCGTTTGTGCTACGTTAATGCTGGTTTGTGCTGTTAAAATTTTCGTTTGTGCCGTGACGGTTTTATAGATATTACACATTAGTTTCGTGTGACCGCGTCATAATTAATGCGCTGGTGGTGACGCAGTTCCGTCGCGTCCAACGGAGACTCATGGTCCCCCAGCACAATCGAAACAGACCATTTCCATCAAATTTTGCCAGGGGTGGGGAGCCAACTTCACACATGTGGAAAATCCAGGTCCAGAAAGTAAAACCCTGCCAAAGTTTGGCCCTAGTCACAGGTGCTCTTACTCCTAACCTGCACGTAAACAAGTGGTTGAGTAGAAGCACTTGTGGCTAACTAGCACCATCGGACTGAAAAGGAAATACCAATTGTGTATTTATGTTTCACTAACAGTAACAATAAAATTGATTGATTCTGACTGTTGCTTCCACTTGTGCATCTTTGTGTACCATACGCTGGTCTGCTGCTCCCGTTCTCCTCCAAAAAACACTCTCCTTGCCTAGCAACATAAACATAAATGTTTAAAGACAGTGATCCATGAAATTAAGTGAAGCTATAATGTGGTTTCTTTACATAGTTAATTAGTGAGGTTGTTTGCCCCTTAAAAAAATTTTTTTCCACCTGCTTCTTTTCCAGGTTTTGCTCCATCTGTGTCCCCCACAATCTGCAATCTCTTTGCACTTGCACCCCTTCCATGCAGCTGAAGAATGTCCATCTATATAAAAAGGCGAACGTACTTGGATCAGTAGAAAGTTTGCTCAAAAAAAAAACAAAAAAAAAGACACGTGCAGGACACACATTGAGACAGACAACTATTGACACAAGTCACTGAGACTGAGACACTTCAAACCTGCATCTGAAGGACTTGGGAGGTTTACATTTGTATAGCAACACACAGAGGCTCTAGTTTGATTGGACAAATAATAATAATGATGATGATAACCCACAAACGACTGTAGGCTGCACAGCCAAGACAAAAAGCCAGAAAATGGACATATAACGCCGAAGGGTTTTAAATGAAAACAAAATATCAAATTTAGGGGGTGGTTGAGGACCCAAATGCGGCAAACGGGGAGGTGAGGCAGGCTTACAGGTGTCAGGACCAAAAAAAGGGATTTTATTTCCATAGGCATGAACCAAGATGCAACAAGGGACATGGAATAACTTGACAGTTAACAAAAGACCAAAAATCAGATACCAAGTAACAAGTAGCGATGTTACGCTCGAAACAGACGCTCGAGACAAGTGTTGAGAGCTCGCTGCAGAAGTGTCAGAATCGGTCGTCTCGATATCTCGCTGGATTCAGTGGAACATCTAGTGACGTCACGCTCGAAGCAGACTTGTCGAGCGCTCGCGGAAAGATGTGTCTCGATACGTTGTTCCGAAGCCGTGCTTCGTTCGTTGGAAAAATTACGTGACCGCGGAAGCGAGGCGTTGTTAGGTACACGCGTGTCGGCCGTGGCTATCGCCGTGTCACTCCAGGTAGGGAGGGGCTTCGGGGCAAGATTGTGGGTTGAGAGGAGGAGAGCTTTTGCTCGCATTGTGATTGAGAACGAGGAAGGGTGCACTGTAAAAAATTAGTAATTTTTACTTGGAGAAAAATAAACTAGGAAAGTGTTATCGCTGCAAAATTGTGTTCCTAGTACATCTTAGCAGTTTTTGTTTGTTTTTTAAATGAAAAAAGTACTGAAGGCTTGAGGAACGAACCCATAACCTTCAGATTGGGTGACAGCCACACTAGGACCTGAGCCATGCCACTTCTGCTGTGTTGCTGGTGTCAGGTCCTCGTACCGCGAGATCGTTTTTGCTCCGTTTAGTCACCAGAAATACTACTTATGGTGGCAAACAGCAAGACCAAATGGCTCACATGATAAGAGTGTCTATCTACCAAGCTGAAGCTCTTGAGTTCACTCCAACACTTTTGTAACTCTTATTTATTTATTTATTTTTTTGTTTTTTTAATAAACTGGTAAATTGTACCCCAAACCCTCCTTGTAAAATGTATAATATACTTTTTTTCAAGTAAATATCTCTTCCCTTTATTTATTTTACTGCAGAGGAGAAGTTAGATTATTACACAATACCGTTTTTTTTTGTTTTGTTTTTTTTTTCCGGTTTATAAGTCGCAGTTTTTTTCCCATAGTTTGGCCGGGGGTGCGACTTATACTCTGGTGTGACTTGTGTGAAATTAACACGTTATTATATAATTTCACGTTATTTTCACACGAAACCGCAAGAGGGCGCTCTAGGCCTGTGTTAAGTTCAACATTGCCGGTAGAAGAGGGAGCGGCCATCGTCTACCTCCCGAGTTGGGGGAGTTGTTTAAAAGTGACACTGAGGATAAAGATTTCATTGGATTTAGTGATTTGGAGTGAAACTGATAGTTTGTTGAACAGGTTAGCATGTTCTTTATGCTTGAGCTATATGAATAACTTGTAGTGATGGGAACATAATTCACCCACAAAACCTTGGGACGAAGGGAGAGTTCCGGGTGGAAAAGGGGAGTTAGTCTGTTAGCTTCTAGCTGAGTGGGGAGTTGCTGTTAAGACCTCAGAAGCTGATGTCAATAAAACGCCAGCCTTTGGCTCCGTGCTTCAACACTCCGACTTCCGTCACTGCTCGCTACAAACTCTTAATATGTTACTGACATTACCGGGCATGTCAGTCATGTAACGTTAGTATACCGTACACTTATTCAGCCTGTACTCTCTTTTATTTTAATTTTAAATTGCCTTTCATGTTTTTGGTGTTGGATTTTACCAAATAAATTTCCCCCCAAAATGCGACTTATACTCCAGTGCGACTTATATATATATATATATATATATATATATATATATATATATATATATATATATATTGATATATATTATATATATATATATATATTATATATTTATATATATATTGATATATATTATATATTTTTATATATATATATATATATATATATATATATATATATATATATATATATATATATATATATATATATATATATATATATATATATATTCTGCGTTGAGCAACTCTTGAGGGAAAATCAGCATTCTTCCATAAGATTTTTTCCCTCTTATGGTGTTTTGATTATGATGATGGCACATCACCAATGTTACACAAGTGATATTCCCTAATGGAAAGTGGCTTGCTTACAGGACTGAAGCAGATGGATGGTAAATAATGAAGAACTCAGTGAAGGCAGTCAGTTTAGCAAAGTGCTGTTTAGAAAGCTTCTGATCCATATGACTGGTGACAGGGTCAAGACATTTTCCTTGGCAGGATTTGGATCCTGTGGTAAAAAGGATACACTTGTCTTATTTATTTTAATTTTTATTTTATTTTTTTGGATTGAATCAGATATCCCAAATGTGGGTAAAAGTCTGATACATATTGGGTATCTGCCAATGTGAGTTTGACTAATACTCTGCCGATATGAGTTTTATGTCATAACATTACACTGATTGTTGAAGTATAGAAGAGTTAGCTGAACAAGTGGGTGACATAATTTTGTGCATATGCATACAATTAAATTGGCTGGCTGTAACGATTCCTTAAACAATTGTAGACAAGGACCCATAATTGCCTATGTTTCTTGGTGATTTATAGCAGTTTGTTGCTAGCTGATGCCAAGCACAGACAGGCAGCAAAGCTCCTGCACATAGTGGCACTCAGATTTTGCCTGATCACGACGCAGTTATGGAGAAATGGGAGCCAGACCCATGCACGCTTGTATACCCATCTTGTTTAGCCTGCAGCAACCAGACTACTGTTGTGTAAGTTGGATTGCAAAAGGTTATTTGTACATGCATAGCAAACAATTACTCACTGATTGCACTTATGTAACTTAAAATTGCTTTTTTTTTTTTACTTTAGCTTTTCTTTTAATTATTTACGACAAATTTACCATAGATTTTGATAAATTACATGCTGAACTAAATATTGCACTCTACTGACTGCAAATAGCAACAATTATCAAGCAAAGAAAATGATTTTTACTCATTTTATTGAACATTAAAAAAGCTCCAAACAATAAACAAGCAACAAAATTAAAACTTCAACCAATAACAATCAAAATAACAATCAAATAACAAAAATGGTGAGTAGTAATTTAACTGCAACAGCAGCAGCGAACAAAACAAACATTAGCTACTCACCCGGTCAAGGATAAAAGACCTTGCTTTATTTTAAATTTGCATAAAAAAGAAAAAAAACAAAACTAAATATTTCAACTTGGACGGGCTGATCCAGCTCATTCTCTCATTCTCATTCTGCCCTATTGTCATCTGACTTTAAAGGGGCACGAGTCAAGTTACTTTGTATGTGAAAGTCATTTTGAGTGACAAAAGCTTACGTAATTACAATACAACCTTCCAAACGTAAATAGTGCATCCCGTAAATCCGATGACATTGAGGATAGCAATACGTTGCTAATATGCCCAAGTGCTGAGACATTAGTTAGCGACTGTGTGGTACTTTTATTCTGCACTGCTAATCATAAATAGACCCTATCGTATTTTCGTTACGAAGTCTTACCTTTTTAGCAAAAAGTCAGCAAGCTGTGGGTCCCGTTTCATCCCCAGGATAGCTCTTAGCTCGCTCCACCTGACGAACGCCTATATTTATCCGCGTCCTCCCGTGACGCTGGTCTGAAAGTTTTTTACTTCTCTGTCTTCCGTGGAGTCTCCATAAGGGATTGAGACGTATCGGGTGCAGGTCTCTTCAAGTCCATCTTGAATTAGCTGTCCTGTCCGTGAAGTTGCGTGAACAATCGCGAGAGCTAACATGGACAATAGCGTGCACGCACATGACGTCATGCTCAAAGCAAAACCTAAAGTTTCCGGCCCGAACGCTCCAACATTTTTTCCTTTTACAGAAAAATAGGGGCAACAGTCATTGTGCCACAGTACTGCCTCCTGTCCATAATAAAATTCTTAAAACATGTGCGGGTGAAAAATATGGTTATTTTAATACTCAAATTTGAGTCTAATCTTGCATCGTGCACCTTTTTTAACCAATTAAAATGTTACTGCATTTTCGGCTCATCTTGTACCACGTTTGTGTGTCGTCCTTTCCTCTCCTGTTTTCTCCTCCTGTCTCTGTCTGCGGCTGCGCAGACGAGGCGAAGCATGTGCTCCTGTACAGTGACCACCTCCCCCACCCTCCCTCTCTGAACACGGCAGCTGGGCCACTGCCAAACCCCGCTTTAGACATGAGAGTGAGAGTGGGACTGAGAGTGAGAGTGGGACTGAGAGTGAGAGTGGGACTGAGAGAGTGAGACTGAGATAGTGAGAGAGAGTGTGACTGAGAGAGTGAGACAGAGAGAGTGAGACTGAGGTGAGAGAGAGAGAGAGAGAGAGAGAGAGACACAGAGAGAGAGACACAGAGAGAGAGAGAGAGAGAGAGAGAGACTGAGACTGAGATAGTGAGAGAGAGTGTGGCTGAGAGAGTGAGACAGAGAGAGTGAGACTGAGTGTGAGAGAGAGAGACACTGAGAGAGAGAGACACAGAGAGAGAGAGAGAGAGAGACTGAGACTGAGAGAGAGAGAGAGACTGACACTAAGAGAGTGAGACTGACAGAGTGAGACTGAGAGAGAGACTGAGAGAGAGACTGAGAGAGAGACTGAGTGTGAGACTGAGTGTGAGACTGAGTGTGAGACTGAGTGTGAGACTGAGTGTGAGACTGAGTGTGAGACTGAGAGAGAGACTGAGTGTGAGACTGAGAGAGAGACTGAGTGTGAGACTGAGAGAGAGACTGAGTGTGAGACTGAGTGTGAGACTGAGAGAGACTGAGTGTGAGACTGAGAGTGAGACTGAGAGTGAGACTGAGAGAGAGACTGAGAGAGAGACAGAGAGAGAGTGAGAGTGAGAATGAGAGAGAGAGAGTGAGACAGAGAGAGAGAGAGAGAGAGAGAGAGAGAGAGAGTGAGACTGAGAGAGTGAGACAGAGAGAGAGTGAGACTGAGAGAGAGTGTGTGAGACTGAGAGAGAAAGAGAGAGACTGAGAGAGAGACTGAGAGAGAGAGAGAGAGACTGAGAGAGAGAGAGAGAGAGAGAGAGAGAGAGAGAGAGAGAGAGAGACTAAGAGAGAGAGACTGAGAGAGAGAGACTGAGCCAGCTCTTAAAGGAGGGTCTCATCGTTCACTTCAAAGTTCACCTTGTACAGGCTCGTTCACGACTGACACATCAATAGTATGTTAGCTAATGAATATAAAACCATAACCTCTGAAGCTACCAACTTAGGCTTCAAGTTAACACTTGCTGAAGATATTGTTGAATTCTTGTCAGTGTGAGGCACATATTCATGTTTGAACTTCTTACCAAATATTTCAATATGTTTCTCATCAACGTCCTTGGCAATGAGACCTCTGATATTATAATGTTACCCGTGCTGTGGAGTATACCGTCTATTGTTTAGCATCTTTATGCTTCCGCTTGATGATCTTATTCGATGATACCCAACTATATATGCCTTTATGAATGAACCCGCATGATTGCTGCAATCTGGAGGCCTGCCTCGCCAAGCTGTTAACTGTTGGAGAGGAGTCTATAGGCCAGGGCTATTCAATTACTAATTCAGTTGGGCCAAAATGTTCACATTAGGCGTCCAGTAAACAGCAGATAATGACAAATTTCAAACCAATATGGATGACAAATATACACTTTATTCATCTCTCTTTTACATTTGGAAACCTGGCAAAGGCCAGGGCCGGACGGGGACTCATTTTCAGGGCTGGAATTTCATGCCTCAGACCGGCCGACTTTAGTTAGCAGTATTTTATTGAAGATGTATCATTTTATTTGTATTAATGTTTCAATCTAAAATAGCTTAACATTCCAACCAACGCCAATCGTTATGTTGGATATGACCAAAAAAATTAAACTATCAACTTACTAGATCATAATCAGTATATCTCAACAATTATGAAAACATCCATCCATCCATCAATTTTCTGAAGTGCTTTTCCTCACAAGGGTCGTGGGGGGTGCTGGAGCCGATCCCAGCCGGCTTCGGGCAGTAGGCAGGGTACATCCTGAACTGGATGCCAGCCAATCGCAGGGCACACATAGACAAACAACTACTCACACTCAAAGCACACCTAGGGACAATTAAGAGCACCCAATTAACCTGCCATGCAGTCTTTGGAATGTGGGAGGAGACCGGAGTACCAGGAGAAGGCCCACGCGGGCACGGGTAGAACATGCAAACTCTATCCAGGAAGGCCGGAGCCTGGACTCGAACCCGAGACCTCAGAACTTGGAGGCGGACATGCTAGCCAGTCACCACCGTGCCGCCACTGTAGCGCCAGTGAAACTTAATAAAAAATAATGTAATAATAACATAACCTGACATACTGAAATATGGGGAAGCCCAAATGCAGAAAAACAGGATGACTGAGTTGGTAAAGTTTTATTAACACAGAAGAAGGTTGCAGTCCGTTGGGTGCTGGGGGCTGGTTCTGGGCGGCGAGGCGTGGGTCAGGGTCTGCGGGCAGGACGGCAGGCTGAAAAGGGGGACGGAAATGCGGGTCAGGAGAGGTAAGCAAAGGTTAATTCAAGTTTCAAGGTCTAGCTGGATGTACAAACTCGTTCAGGAGTTGTGACGATCTGGCGGTGTGGTGGAGTCAGAGGCTGGCTTAAGTAGGCTGCTGATTAATTGGACACACCTGCTGCTTGACTCCAATGCACCACACCTGGAAGACGCACGCACACTCAGTGGGCTGGGCCCGCAGGCCTGACATCTACATTCCCTTTAATCCTTACTGCAGCCCATCATTATGTAACCTCATAAAAAACCTCAAAGAAACCACAATTTGTCTCTTAAAAAAAAAGGTACCAAAAAAAAAAAAAGAAATGCAAGAGGAACGTGACTCACCAAATGTACTTTTTCCATAGAGACTTTTCTTTCTTACAGTTTTATCCATTCTCTCTTCCTAACCTACCGGACAACACTACACATTATTATTATTATTACTACTACTTTCTAGCCACTTACGCAGTATAAGCCGCTACAACAAATGCACGTGACGATGCCTGATGCCTGTGATTGGCTGACAGGTGCCGTGCTTAGTGCCATTGCCGTTTTAGCTGATCTGGGACCTGTAGAGTGCGGTTTGCATGTTAAGCGCTGATTGCGAAACTTGCCCGCAAGCTAAATTCTCGCAGTATTTGTTCATAAATAGTACGAGAATACATCTTGTATTGCTCCCACTGATACGTTCGCAGCCGACGTATTAAGATCTGCGTTTAGCCGTGGTCCAAAAATGGCAAAGATGCCGTTTGCTGCATTTCGGGACATAACAATTTAGCCCAAAATACGGGGCGTCCCGGATAATACGGGACAGTTGGAAACCCTAAACACTCACTCATAAATGACTTTACACTGTGGCCAAGGTCAACACTGGATGAATACCCACCGTACCACCACAAATCCACACCACCCACCAACATCTACAACAATGCTGGACGATTCTAATCATTATATTAGTGTAAATGCCCTATAGGCATGTTTGATTTAAATTCAGTTGCACTCAATAAAGCGATAGGAAATTTCCATTCAAATTGTTTTAATGCTAATATGTGGCATGTGTGGAGTCCAAAAGTGACTGGTAATGCTTGATACAGATGGATACTATGTTATAATTCGGAATTCATGGCGAAATTCATAGGCGCCAGCAAAATCTGTTGTGGAAATAGTTTTCAAACAGATCACGTCATAGAAGAAACTATTTTGTCTTAGACTAATATAGGACGCCTCTGATTATGTAGAAGTACATTTGAGTGACTTGTGTGCAGGCAGCATGGGTTCAGTTCCCACTCGGTGACAGTGTGAAAGTGAGCGCAAATGGTTGTCCATCTCTGTGTGTGCCCTGCAACTGACTTGGGACCAGCTCCAGGTGAAGACAGCCTTTTGCGCAAAGTCAGCTGGCCCCATGACCCTTAACAGGTTGGGTGAGCGTTGTAGGGAATGGATGGGTGGACTTGTGCAGTGTGAGTGCTGTTGCAACCAACATTTTCTTCTGGCCACCTCAAATAACACAGTATAATTAAACCCATTGGCAGCGATATTCATCAGTCCATTAGACTTACTGTATGTTTTGGCAAAAGGAGCTCTCAGCAATGTAGCCTTGATGAACAGATGAAAGGACAGAACTGCACCTGAAAGAGGACCGAGGTGTGAGAATTATTTGCTTTTTGCACCCCTGTCCATCCATCCATGTCTCTCCTCTCTCCTGGGGAAAGCCACACTCCATTGGCCTTAAATATTCCAATTTCTCTCATTTTGAATCCCCCTTGCAATGACCTTTCTCACGTTGCGCTCTCTCATTTTCATTCCCCATTTCACTGACCTCTTCCATACAAGCAAGCCAATTATTTTCACTTTACACCCATAAAGAGCAGCAGGGTGCAGCTGTGGTCACACATGGGCTAAAGGACACATAGTGCAATGCTTCTAAAGACCTGTATATTTGTGTGTTCGGCCCGAAAATCAAGCTACTGGCCTATCCTGTGCTCAGGGAACTACATCTATGTTATGTGAAAGAACACATTAACCAGATGAATCACATCTATAGACTCATTTAATAAAATATAAAACAATTTCTCCTCCCTGAGCCATCACCTTTTTGTGGTGGAGGGGTTTGTGTGTCCTCTTGATAATATAATATGGTGGGGATGCTAAGATTATTTGTTGTTGTTTTGGTCTAAGCCAAAAGAATTGATTCAATTTCATAGCTATTTAAATCATGCAAACAATCTTAATCGTAGCTTGGAGTTTTCTGTGTCAAAAATCACATTTCTAGATTTAAAAGATCAAAAAGAAGATCTTCACATTATGATTAATGGAAAACCTGTTTAGGAGGATTTGTGATGATGACACCCATTTGGACAATCATCTTCAAGATATTGGACAAAGATTTCAAAAACAGAGGATAAAGAAATATAAGACATAAAAATAATTTCTTTATCCTCTGTTTTTGAAATCTTTGTCCCATATCTTGAAGACGATTGTCCAAATGGGTGTCATAATCAGAGAGCTAAGAGTCAAATTCAAAATGATGTATTAATTCCAAAACAAAAGAATGTGTCATGACTCGAGTCATGCAGGAGTAATGTTCGGGTCTTGTCTCATGTCTGGGGTCATGCCTGGGTTAAGTTTGAGTAGAGTTCATGACCGTGCGCCAGAGTTCACGACCCGTTACGTGTCTGTTTTGGGTATTGATGTAACTGCATCCAGTTTCAACTAGTTTTAGGCTATATGATGTCAAGGATCTTTTATGCTATATGATGTTTGTTGATGTCAGGAACTATCTGTAATTACGGAGTCAATAGCCAATCAGAGAATTCCATGTCAGTACTAGTACTCATATGTCTACCCACAACCAATGAGATTGATTGACTGTCTATTTAAGGGTTTGAGAATTGTGTGTGTTTTGCCGGATTATTGCTCAACTGTTCCTGTGTACAGCTCTCTTAGTTTCTGCCTCTCAATGTGAATAAATACATACTACAAATACTTATTTGTGTCTGCGTTTGGGAGAACAGAATGAGGAAATTATAAATCATGTATATTACACCTTACACCTACAAATTACCGTAAACGTATAATTAAACAAAGTTGGAGTATTATCGCAAGCGATAGATTACTTTGTAGTATTCCCAAAGATCCTCACAATCAGCTTCCAGTAGGCTTCCACCCTCAGCAATAAACTGGTCAAGAGCTACCTTCACCCTTTACAAATAAGACTTGGCTTAGTACAGGAAAGGGCAAATTTAAATGTGGCATCTGTACACACTGTGACACCATAAATAGTTGACCACTACTTTTTTATGAATACATTAAATCAACAATATAGTATAAATGCATTTATTAACTGCAACACCATCTATGTGATCTACAAATTTGAATGCCCTTGTGGCTGCTCCTACTAAGGGAAAATTTAAATGTAGACTTGCCAGCGCAAACAAGATTATAAGAACAGGCAACCCGCTATACCCTAAGGCACTTCATTCTACACATTCAAGTCATTGCAGTACAACTCTGAAAGCCTATGGTATAGAACATATTCCTGAGCCCATAAGAGGAAGCGACAGACTCAAGACTCCTGCAGAGAGTCTTATTGGACTGACCCTTTAAGAGCCAGTTTCCTGGTCTAAATGGCTGAACAAGACATTCCTTTTCTCTAAGGCATTTTTTTTGTCAGAAGATATTTGTCAATAATTGTGTATATTAATTGTCAATTGTATTTTATCTTTAGTAGTGATATTTAAAGCATTGCTGACTGCAGATTGACTGTTTTTGTTTTGTTTTGTTTTGTTTAACCAGCTGACTGCATGTATCCAGCCCACATGGAGCATGTGACTTACCTGTATAAAAATAATTGCATGAGAGTCCAGTCGAGCTTTCCCCGACGAAGGCCTACAAAGGCCAAAACACATAGGCATTTTTTTTTTTTAAATCAATTGCCCATGTTAAAATAAAGACCTTATATTAACAACTACTCTGATTGTCTCAGCCTCCTGATTTTTAAAGAATAAACCTGCCTTTGTTGTATCTAAATCTTTTAACATTTACCAGCAACAAAAAAATACTGGCCCTCCTACTTTTAAATAGATATTTAAAAGGGAAGTCAACCCCCAAATATTCCTGACTATAATATGTTTTATATGGCTTTGCTAGTCTAAACACATTCTGATTAAGTTTGTGTTTGTGGAATATGAGTAAAGCAACAAAATCCATTTGGTTTGATCCAGCTCAGGGGCGGCCATTTTGACACTTGCTGTCAACTGAAAATGACATCACATTTGCTCAGGGCTCAGGTTCCAATCGATCACAGGCTCAGCTCACATGTTTTCTGAAAATGAGCCATGATTGGTTGTTACCAGTGATAATTTAAAAAATATATATATATATTTTCATCATAATTTTTATCAAATTTTTTTTCCAGACGAAAATTAAATGAAAGCAAAAATGGAAGCCATTCATTCATTGAGACAATAACTATAACTAAAATTGACTGACAATTTTGTCAATGACTAAAACAAAACTGAAAACAACACAGTGACAAAAATTCACAAAATCCAATCAGTAGGAATGAAATGCGGGTTGGAGAAGAGAACCACTCAGAAACTGTTCAGTGTTCACTGCACTTTATTTAATGTTCAAACATATTTACATTAATTGTGCAGCTGTAACATTAATCTAAAGCAATTATGCACTTTTTTTTTTTTTTATTAAGGTGAAATCTAAGTTATATTATTGTCAGTTCAACATGTTTAATTGAAATGTTAGCCCCTGAGATGGATTAATTAAAAGAGGGGGATTTGGCTGCTTATTTCATATTCCATCAACACAATATTAATCAGAATGATTAATGAGAGCGGGCGCATGGAACATATTATTGTAAAGAATTTGGGAGGGAGGGGGTTCACTTCCCCGTTAAAGAATATGCATCATGGTATTTTAAGCCCTGCCACAGTTAACTATAGGAATCTAATGATGAAATCTTTGTCACCATGGTGATGTATTTTTTACTGAAAGTCTACTTTTATTACTATCCTACAAGCATGGAGGTCCCAGAGAAAGTGGGCGTATGTTTAGTCCGAATAGGAAGTGGGTCCGCACCTGATGACATCATAGAGTGAGCACCCGCTCATGCACTCAAGGTGGGAGGGGCTGATTGCTTGGAGAGCAGAATGTCATAGAATTTCTCATAGAGGGGTGCGGACCGTCGGCATGGGCGGGCCTTGGGCTCTTTTGAGTTGCCTCGCCAACCAACTATTCTTCCTATGTGTCACATAAACTTGCGCCTTCTGTTTCAAGTAAAGCATGGCGTAGGCCTACCAACCAACCACCTTTCAAGTTTGGCTTTGATTGACAGCTAAAGCTAGCCAATGACAATCAGGATCGGGAGGGTGGGGGATGGGGTTAACGTGCGCTCTGAAGACGCCCGTCAGACAAATCTACTTCTGGGTGAGAGAGTAGTGTATGTTCGCCCGCTAGCCCAATGACTGAGCAGTGAGCACGTCATGCCGCTGTAATGGAAGCCACCAAATGCCAAAACTCGATCCAGGATGACACAGTTGACATCGCTGGGAATCCTGAGTCCACTGGTTACAATGTTTACAAGTGAGTGGCAAACTTTTATTTTAATTAGTCAAGCCACACAGCACGGACGAATTGGAGCAATACACAGTATGCGGTTAACAGACCCACGCAATCACACAAACACAACAACAACTTTGGAGCAAAAAATTATTCATCACTAAAGCACAGTTGCAGTACAATGTACGATGAATTCTCTTTCTTTATTGCTGAGTTTGTTAATAATGTTGACTGTCACTAGTTCTAATTAAAAAAAACAGCACTTTGCACATCATTTTGGATTGATATTTTTCTCAGTTTTTCACTGAACCTATATGTCGTTTCTGTATATTATCGACATATCTCAACTCACCCTTATTTATAAAGCACTTTAAAACATCCATTGCTGCATACAAAGTGCCGTGCATGGAATAGAAATCAGTCTTTCACTATCGACAAGTTAAAGAAAATAACACAAAATAAAATTAGTTATAATACGTATCACAAGTAGGTAAGTATACAAACAAATAAAATTAATATTAAAAAATTATAACAAGATGTATGGAAGTGAATAAGTAAATAAATTAAAGCATCAATTAAATAACACAAAATACTGAAGGCACCATAAAAAAGTGAAATGATGTGAAGTCTCATGCTGAGTCAAAGACCAAAGAATAGAGATGTCTGGCATAAATGTCGAGATATGCAATTTTGTCCGTATTGTACAGCCCTAACTCCAAAAAGCAAATGAAGGTAAGTGCTCGCCAATCCCAGATAGAAGAGGCTGGGTCACAGAGTCATTCCTTCGGACAGTTATTTACAGAAGTGGCGACTGGTTTTCCTGGAAACTTTTGAGTTGAACAAATGCAAAATGAACTACACAAGTTTTTTTCCGTTTGTCTTTGAGAGTTATGAATGAACTGCTGCTTTTAAGTGACAAAATACTTCTGAGCACATTTGCAGTTGTCACGTCACTGTTCTACGACGGCGTATTAAGGCCATGTACAAATAAACTGGCAACTATGATATTGTTAATCTCTGCTAAAGCAATTAATATCTCCTTGTTTGAAAACCCAACCGAAAAGTACATTTTAAGGAGTGCTTCCTCCGTAGACATTTTGCAAACTGTGACTTGTGTAGCGTGACATATGCGTTTCCTTTCTGCCGACACACACAGCCGCGTGGCGAGAAAAAAAACCTTGCAAATTTGCCACTTTTTTTCTCGTCATATTAAAAAGTGGCAAATTTGCCACTTTTTTTTCGCGCCATATTGACCCCGCCCTCTAAAAAAATATACAGTCAAACCTCGGTTTTCGAACGCTTCTGTTCTCGACCAAATCGGTTTTCGACCAGAAATTTGAGAATTTTATGTCTCAGAACTCGTCCAAAAAATTGGCTCTCGACCAAACTGAAAAAAGCCGAGCGTACCTGAACGCGACTCACTCGGAAGAAAAAGCAGAATGTAGAAAAGGCTACAAAGCTGTCTATTTCTTAAGTCTGATATGTTCAACTTTGTTAACTGTGTAACTGAGACAAATCCTAATTTGCATAATTTGTAGTCTGTTCATTGGAAAGCGAGTTCACGTGACACAACTTACCCTCGCGTTCATGCGTGTGGCCGCTTGAACAGAATCAGTCTTCGCCAGCACCGATAGCAGCAGGAAGTCTGGTGCTAGCGTGTGTGCCGTGTTGTGAGTTTGTCCAGTGCTGTGCGTCAATGACTGGTGGGTCCTGTTGTCCTTATTTCTTGTCTGTAACCTTCTTGCCAGAATCAGCTATAGCTTGTTCCTTCTAAAATGTTTGTTACGAATGTTTGGGCGGTGTTTTCTCATCCACACGTTACCACATAGCACTCGCAAGTTGATGTTGCGTTGCTAAGCCCGAAACTGGAAGTGTCACCATTTAGTTTCACAATAAGAGCACTACCGGAAGTGATGTTCTAAATGTCACTAGCTTGGAAAAAGTTTTTTTAGACTTGGAACGGATTAAAATTATTTACATTAATTATAATGGAAAAAATTGTTTCGGATTTCGAACAATTCACTTTTGGAACAGCCCTCTGGAACAGACTATGTTCGAAAACCGAGGTTTGACTGTATATAATAATAATATTAAGACCCACTAAAACAGTTTTACATTCATTTCATCAGTTATCTGAGCTTTAATGAGACACTTGAGTTGACATGTGGCAGTTGAGATTTTGGTGTGCCACAGGTTGTTCTGACAAATCCTATTTCCACTTACCCCCTGCAACGTGCTCACGTCCCCCTCGTATAGTGCTTCTCAAATTGGAGGGCAGACCCCCCTGGGGGGCTGCGGTGCAATGCCCCAGGGAGGGTGCCTGTGACCCTAGTGAATATGTTTCTTTTTTTTGCCTCATGGGAATAAAGTGGAAATGTACCATCAGAGTAGGTGGCAGTGGCACTCATTGTCAGAGAGTGCACAAGGAGTATTATATTATCTCCTCTGCAGAGGTGTACTTATACCAATTTAATAGACAAATGATACTATTTATAGCCGGCAGAGTGCAAAATATTTTCCTTTTTTTCCGGGAGCAGTAACAAAATATAACTGAGTAGCGCTGCCCTATAGGGGCACCCCTTGTTGGGAAACACTGTTCTAGATTACCGTAATGCTCCTTTTTTCTGGCTTAACAAAAGCACTCAATAAATTCAGACATTTTATTCAAAATGCTACAGCTAAATGCTACCAGAAATCTTGATTTTTCATTGACTACTAGAGTATGTCATATGAATACATGGTATCACAATCTGGTCAAACAAAACATTTCTGATCCTCTCTAAACATTTTGAGCTGGAAATGCAGTCTCCAGGTTTCTAGTCTAAAACAATATTGTAAAAAGTTGTGTGAATATCAATATTTTGAGTTAATATTAATTACTATGTTTCTATTTCAGCATCCTTAGGGCATGTCCTGCTGATGTGCATGTGTCAAAATAGAGAATAGACTGCAAGCTTGTAAATAACGGCGACCCCTGATGCGGTAAGTGTGGCTGCTGCCATAGCAACGGTTCTATCAATACTGGGAATGTTTCTTTTGTAGAGAATAGAATGTAATTTATCACAACAGTCCAAATTCCCTACTGTTCGACACAATTCTTAGTAAACGGCCTCCTCAATTTATATATTCTAAGCTGGCCCACACTGTCGTTTTGTAGATCTGATTGGCTCACCGTGGATACCATCGATTTCTTTTTGTAATCAGAGTTCCAAGAAATATGTTGTCTTTATTTCACTAAAATAATCAGATTTATGTAAGAAACCATATGATGTGACAGTAGGCTCATACAGTTGTAAAAAATATCACAATGATCAGTGAAAATGAGGCTCTTCTTGCTATTTATTATATTATGTCATGGAAATTATTTTACAGCAATCATCAATCAAATTCACTACAGGGATATGTTTCATTCGTATTTTTTTTTTTAAATCACGGACTACACCTCATCATTTATGTGTAGTGGTGAAGTCGACATGTCAGCTAGTTGGTTCCACTCCTAGTGCATGGATGCATAACAAATGATCAGAAACCGATAATGTGTTATGACTGCGAGACTGAATGACATTGGAAAATACATTGATGAGTTTATTGAGCCTCACGCTGCAGGGCAAATACGACCCAAATCAGATTATTTTTTTTAATTTTTTTTGTCCATATGTGACTTGTAACTGTTTTTTTTTTTGTTTTTTTTACGACCGAGTGAACGTCTCAATTCCGATTTTTTTACAAATCCGACTTGGGTCACTTTCAAATGTGGTCCTAGATCGGATATGTATCCGTATTTTTGCAATGTGACCTTCTGAATGACCTACTTGCATGCATCCACCCGATACAACGTCAAAAGCTGAATATGTGTTGGTCCAATTATGATGTTACAGTTCAATAAAAAATTAAATAGAGAGGATACTTTGTTATGTATTATATTTGATGTGTGACCATGCGGGACTCCCTGCCTCTAGCAACTGCTGTAGGTGTCGCCTCACATCGTCAATGTCAGCTGGAGCCAAACGACGTGACCTCTCTCGAAAAGGGGTTGAGTCATCTAACCTGATTTTGTGATCTATTCCCTTGGCTAACCCAACATCCCATTCATTGAGTGAGAAAACGTGTTTTTTTAGCTAGCTTTTGCCTTAGCCTATTCTTCCACTCTTTTGGGACAAGTGAGTCACCAAAGTCAAAAAGATTCTGATCTACAGGGGTAGATTGTGACACAAACACTTGTGGGCTGGTGACTACATCAACCGCATGCATCTCAGCAATGACAGTCCCTACCTGAATACAGGTGGGTTTCTCTGACTCATTGTGCAAAATGACTGGGAAGCTGTTCTCATCAATGCAACTTTCAGGGAGAACACCTGGTTGTACTAGCACACCTGATGGAAGTTGTGACAAGGCTGGTGCATCAACTAAGACTACATCTTGAGGCTTAGCAGTTTTATTGGATACCTTACATTTGGCATAGAACTATTCACCTGGAGCTAGTGTACGGGGACCAGGACCTTGCCATTTTATTTCCCCAAAGTGGTTTGTCTTCTTTACTTGATGGTACTGGAAGGGCTTGTATTTGATCATAGACTGGATTCTCATAGAACTTACTCTGCATTCACTTCCATTTTCTTTATAAATGCTGAACAGTCTGTGAAACAAAAAAGCATTGGTGGCAACGACAACAAGCGTTTCATGACCTTGTGGTGTCTCAGGGCAGATTAGAGCCAGGACAGTAATGGGACCTTTAACTCCAGTTGCTTCTTCAGGAAACTCCATCTCCACAACTACAGAGCCACAGTAGGGATAAGAGTCCGCAGATAAACCCCAAATGGCAAGAGTGGAAATGGGGTGAATTGGAACATTTGGGATGTTTTCTTTGTACCAATTTTCAAATATGATGGTTACTGCGGATCCTGAATCCATGAGACCATCGCATGAAATGTCATTGACTTTGATAGGTGCTATAGAAGGTTGACCAATCAGACCTTCTGGAATGTCTGAACCAAAACTGGGCACTGGGCTGTCTTGTGGTACTTCTGGACTCCTTCGCACTTGTCTTATTAGCTTTTGTATGACCTTTTGCAAGTTTTCAGGAGCTGTACATTTAGGAGCAATATGTCCATTCTCTCCACATCTATAGCAACTCTCTGGTATAGACTCTTTGGTTGTCTTGGGCTTGGACTGAGTAGAATTTGGACTATTCCCAGGTTTGTATTTGGGAGGCTGATCGGAATTTCTCGAATTAGATTTTGGCTTGACAGAAATTACACTTATCTGTTGTTGTAGAGCTTCAACCTCTTTTCTTAACTGTTGTACACCATCACTTGGCTCTTGTTTAGACTTTTTCCTCTCTTTGGACCCTTTCTTCTGTTCTGCTGACTGCTTTTTCAAGGCTTCTAATTTTCCTTTAAGTTCTTGAATTTTGTTGTGAAGGTCAGCTGACTGACTATTCACTGACTCTGCATCAGTTGTTTGCACGGCGCGCACATACTGTTTTGTGGGCTTTTTCAGCTTTTGTCTGGCTGTCTCGCGCTCCTCTTCTTCTCGTATCTCCTTTCAGCAAGCTGAGGAAGGATGGGGGGTTGTTTCTCCTTTCTCTGAGATTGAGTTGAAGTAGCATGATATCGGCCTCAACTGCACCTTTAATCAGTTGCTCCAATCTTGCTTTGTTAGCGTCACTGACTGGAAGGCCTCCTTTTCTCAAGACCTTGTTCAGTGTTCTTTCCAATCTGAGCAAAAAATCTGACAAACACTCACTTGAACTTTGGTGAAGTGCTCGAAATGTGAGATACAGTTCTTCTCCAGATTCTGTAGTTCTGCAAGTGCTTTCCAGGGCTTGTATATAGTCCACATGGCTTGCATCTGCATTTGACATGCGCACAGCTTGAATGATTTCCAAAGCTGGTCCTTTGAGACTTTCGACAATTCTGTGTTTCTTCTCCTTATCAGTGTACTCATATTCTTCACTCATGAACTTTGCTTGTTCCATCCAGTTGTCAAAGTTGTCTTCTCCCACTGGGGTGGGGCTGATTCCAGAGCATGTTCTTAAGACGCCTGAAGGAACTGCTTTCGTTTGTCCTAGATGGTTGCAATGCATCACTTACTGCACGAATGAGGGACTCAGGATTTTGGTTCCATGGAGGAGAAGGGCTGTATAATTAAGAGACTCTACATCCACTGGTTTAAGAGACTATTTTCACCAGACGGCTCCTCAAGTGTCTGCTCACTTGACAGCTTAGCTTACACTCGTGAAAGGCTTACGGACTCTCGAACGTTCCACGTATGACTACACCCATCGCTACCTGATTGGACGTGGTAGGTACATCAACCAATGACAGTACAGAAATGGAAGATTGACAGGTACAAGTTAGGTTGTAGAAAATTTGCACTTTTCTTTTTTATAATGTAAATGACAAAAAAAAATATTTATAGTTTAACACTAAATAACAATAACTTCTATTTCAATTACTATATATTGGTTTGATCAGTATAGACTATAATGTTGATTTTAGTCTGGGTTACAAGTGATTTCTTTTCCCACCTATGCAGACAGAAAAGCAATCATGTATCATCTCTCTGATCCTGTTGCCTTCGTGGTGCGAGTGAGGGATGGGCTCCCTCTGTTTGCCTCCACCGACTTTGAGCACAAACGAGAGCTGCAGGAGAGGAAGCAGCAACTCAAGACCATCAGCAAGGCCCTCTTCCCAGAAAGAGCTGCAGTCAAGGGCCAAGAGCTCAATACCTGTATATAGTAAGGCCCGCCGCACGCCGAGCGACCCGGTCAAAAGCAAGATAACTGGAAAATTGTTCTAAAAATACTGTTTCACTGCAATGGAAAAAGATCATATTTATGGAGGGTCCTCCTAGTTATAGAAATGGAATGTTTCAAAATGTCCAAAATGAGAACACTAAAGAGACTGTGTGAAACTGTACTTTTTCAAGGATTTTAAGTTTAAGTGAAGTCAGTAGTGAGGCAGACATCCTTACCACTATTCCACCGTGCTTCCCATAAATCAAACAATAGAAGAAATGAGGTGAGGAGCTAAGCGTTAAGTCGCAATATGGTCCCACGAAGCCTAGCCTGAGGCTGTCAACGTAGTCGTCATCAAGGTCGGGGAATTTCACGTTGATGTGCAGGTTCTCCTTCAAGTCATCCAGACGCACCGCAAGCACCTCGGCCCTTATCTTCCACTTTAGGCGCCTCTCCTGCTCTCTCAAGCTGTGAGGTCGTGGCGGAGAGGTGCTGGGCCAAGTGCAGCTCACGTGGACTCCAGTTATCGTCGTCAACTTCAAACATTGTCTTTATGTTTCAAGAAACAACAAAACAGAGAATAAAGGATGGATAGAAGTGAGGCAGACATCCTAAACACTATTCCACCATGCTTCTTATAAATCAACCAATAGAAGAAATGAGGTGAGGAGCTAACCGTTTTTTGTCTCACTGCCACCACATCGCCTTCGACGAGGCTCATAGTGTAGTCGTCATTAGAGGTGGGAATCTTGGGGCACCTCACAATTCGATTGCGATTACGATTCAGAGGCTACGATTCAATTAGAGAACGGTTATTGACCCCCCCCCCCCCCAGGCAGCAGAAAAAAAACATGTATTTTGGTGCTTTTAATGTTTCGTACATTAATTACAAAAATAGTACAAAAGTGCTTTCAGGCCTAAATAAACTACTATTTCAGTATCAAGTTAACAGTTCAACAGTAAATAAAATACTCAAGTCCTCATTCTGTATCAGCAGCTTTTAAGTATATTCAGTCTTCAACAGAATAAAACAGCATTTAGCAAAAATATATTATTTTTATCCACTCAAAAGTACACTGAGGTATAAATGAAAGACAATGTGAACTACTACTTCAATACAAATACCTAAAAAAGTGATTTCCTGCTTTTTAAGTTATGTAAAGATGAACATGTAAACATTAAAGTTTCTCTGAGGTACAAAAAAAAAGTGCTTTTCTGCTTTTTAACTTGTGTAAACATGAACATGTAAACATTAATGAGTTCCCCTGGGGTACAAATAGAAAAAAAAAAAAAAAAACTCAAGTCCTTTTGCATCCGAACCTCAACAATATGCAAGACAGGTCAAGTGTGCTTAGCGACTGAGAAAATCCCATGTTCTTGTATAAGAACAGGAGTTGATCCACATGCTCAGATGAAAGTGTGCTGCGCTGTGCAGTAACTATGTCTCCTGCAGTTGAAAAGATACGTTCTGCAGAACACTGGTCCCTGGCATACATAGATACCTCGGCAAGCTTGGCCATAAGGGGAAAATTAACTGCATTCCTACCCCACCAGTCAAGAGGGTCCTCAGAGAGACAGAGAGCAGGAGTACTAGTACAGTACTTTTTAACTTCTTCCTGAGCCCTGGCGTAGGCAGACTGGGGCTGTGGCTGCCATTTGGCTTGAGTGAAGTCCTTCCCCAGCAGATCCTCCAGCAGGGAAGATGACAAAGCCGTGTGTTCTTCTTTCATCTCTATGTTTGGTGGGCCCTCTTCCCCTGCAACAGGTGTTTGTTCCTCATCCTCTCGCTCATCTTGCTGTAGGTAAACAAAAAGGCTCAAATGTTTATCACAACTTCTTTAACTGGGCAATTATTTAAAAAATAAACAAATGTTAAATTATGCACGCCACAGAGTAACACTTTACAGGGAATATTAAATAATATATAATAAAAATAGCAGAATTACCTGTAGTTGTGCTGCTGCAGCAGTCTCAAAAGTCACTCTTTCATAGGTCTCCTCTATCCCCTCCGACGACAGGAAGGGCAAGCTTTTAAAACGAGGATCGAGAGCAGCAGCTGTCAAGAAATATATAAATACATATAAACTACCTTCAATCTCTAATAACACTAAATATAATATTGAGGCACTTACTCGCTAATGCAAGCCCACATTGAGTTCCTCCACAAATTGATTCCCTCAAAGCATTTTACAATCCCCTTCATCTGACAATTCGTGTATTTTAAACATAGAAGGGCCAAAACATACCTAATGAAAATCAAACTGCACTAAAAAACTAGCCACAAGAGGGTGCTATAACTGCACAAATGGAAATCAACTTTTTTTTAACAGATGTGTAGCTTTTAAATATCGTGAACATGACGGCGATATTGTGGCAGTTTTAATATCACGATATCTACCTACACCTCTTGATGTTATGCGAATAAAGTTAGTTAAAGTTAGTAAAGTTAAAATCGTATTTGTGTCTGCGCTTTTAGGATCCAACCTCAGAACATAACAGTCTCCAGTGGATACTGTAATTGTGATCTTGTATGGAAATTGGCAAAGCACCCAGGGCACAAAGTCACAAGACACTGCATGCAGATGTGTTTTTCACATACAGGTTGCATCGGTTGAATTTTTTGGTGTGTGAGTTGGGGCCAGTGGTCTCCAGGACCAAACTTTATCTCAAGGATGGGCTCTTCCTCAGCATCCTCAGCTCACTGTCAATACTGCTGCCATTTGCTAATTTTTTATTTATTCTTTTCCTGGCAACCATTCATCATCACTGCCGCTGTCATCATCCTCACTTGAGTCAGATGGTATATGGTCGACTATCCTGTAGGATTTGCTAGCATGTTCTGCACCTGACCACGACAAAACATATGGACATGGATCCTTTCTCTCATATGAGGACTAAAATCTATCAAATAATGCTGTAATAAAAATTAAAAGATGATTCGAAGCTATATATATATATATATTATCATTATGTGTGAGCTGTGTTAAGAGTAGATTTGTCCCGATAACTGGGTCCAAAACCAGTTGAGGTCGACAATCTTAAATAATGAACATGCTCAATATTTACGACCAAAATCTTGGGGGAAGCCGAGGTTCTCCCGACGTGAACGCATTGTAGCCAAACAAAGAAGCTCTCTGACATGACAAACACCCGTACATAAATGAACATCACATAAAGGCCCGGACTGGACCATCTGGAGAGGTGGGAGAATTCACGGTGGGCCGTCCTACATTTTGGACCGCGAATCGGCAGGCAGGAGGCCCCACCTTGTTTCAAAATCATGCAGGCAGCAGCCCACACATAATCAACCCGTAAATAAAAAGTATCCACAAAATCTTATGTTGACTGTCTCATGGTCAGTCAACTGTAACTTCAATTACCCTTACAGGCTATTATATATAGCACTGACTGCCTGCCTTTGTTACAATAATTTAATATCAAAAGTAGCAAAACTTAAATCCACAAACTGGAAACAATAAACATCCATCCATCTATCCATTTTCTTGACCTCTAATTCCTCACAAGGGTCGCGGGGGGTGCTGGAGCCTATCTCAGCTGGCTTCGGGTAGTAGGAGGGGTACACCCTGAACTGGTTGCCAGCCAATCGCAGGGCACACAGAGATGAACAACCATCCACACACACAAGCACACGAAACAATAAACAAAATAACTATATTAAACCTTGTATGTACAAAAATAACACAAAAGAGGCAAAACACAATCACAAGTGTTTCTAGTAACAGCAACAAAGCATGATGGGAAAGCCTCCTACGATTACCGTTGCTCTCCTCAATTAGCACCAGTCAGCTCAGTAGTGTGCACCAGAAATGGTGAGAACATATTTCAAAATAAGAGTACTAACAGGAAGTACAGTGTTAGCTGGCTTAATCAGGCTGGTTTAACTTCATTTGCTAAGTGTTTCTTGTAAAGTATAAAATGTCTTATCCCAGTTAATGTACATTTGCTTATTGGTTTCTTTTTGTTTGTTTGTTTGCCCATTTTATATTCACATACTTGTTCAAATCAACAAAGACCGAGCTCTTGTTAGAGCATTCAATTGTAAATTACATTTTTGATCAAATCCAGGCACCAGAAATCATTTTCCAACTACAACTGCTCCCGTCTTCGGTCCCCTTCGAAAACATTCGGCAAACATCGGCGCATAGAAGAAGTGCCTGGTCGTTCGTGTTTGTGAAGTCACGTGAGAGCTTTCCCTCAGAGGACTGGATTCTTGACTAGCGGTGGAAGATAATCTTTATGTGTGTGGGGAGCTGTGATGAGACACAATATCAATCGCAACTTCAAATTCCAAAATCAGTACTTGGATATTAAACAATTACATTACTCCTTAGTTGTTGCTTGATGTCCCAATAGTAATACCTGCAAGGGCCTCCTGGAACAGGAGGAATGGACACTTATTCAGCGGCTGTTATTTGATCTTTTGTGTCATTATTTGCTGGAAGTGTTGTAACATCAACTTTTCCTTTAACATAACCTGGGCACTGGAAGAAATGTTCACATACAGAAGAGCCTCCCCAAGAACTAGCTAAAATTTACTTTAGTAATTATTTGTTATAATGTTTTGCTATGTTTGGCTTTTTGGAACATGACATATATGTTTGATCTGTTCAAAAAAAAAAAAAAAAATCAAATCAAAGTTTAACTGGGACCCACCCAGCTGGGCAGCCCAGATGTGGCACAATCACCAGCCCATTCCATACCCATGTGGGTTTTAGTTAGGGTCCATGTGAGGCCCATCTGGGCTCTCCACATGGGTCCAACCATGAAATCGCTGGCCAAAATTGATTGGGACCCAGATGGGCATCCCAGATGGGACCCATTCACCATATCCAACCCACATGGGTGTGTTGACATGGTGGATGCAAAACTTGTGAAGCTGCTATCAAAAAATGCAGATAAGTGAGTTTTTCATACCAGACCAAAAGTGAGATTATTAAAAAAAAGGTGTGAATGAGCGTAAGAATGAAGCAGAAGGTAACATAATCACATTGTCACTTGCACGTGTCATCACTTGCGCCTTGTAATTTTTTTCCGCCCTCCATGTTGGTTTGCATCTATTCGTTTGGCTGCCTCATCTTTATTTATAAAGCACTTTAAAACAAGTGCTGACTGTTTTGTAGTTAGAGCTGTGAAGAATGACATCAAGTTTCTGAAAATGGGGTCAAAGCGATTAATAAAAACTGTAAGAGTGAAGTTAATATGAAGTGAAATGGTTAAGACACTGATAAATTAGTCAGGTAGTCAACCTTAGCGAGAGTGCAAGCACAATTAACCCTTTCCTCCAAATGCTCATTAAATTACTCATCTCTTCATTTTCTAATGAGATGGGCTTTGTGAAGTCTCGACTGCAGAGGATTAAAATGCATTATGTCAGAAAAGAATGAAGACAAGAATAGTTGATGGAGCAAACATTTACACATATGAAGACCAGACATAGATGAGACACAAATTAGATGTACTGGGCAATATTGGAACATACACTGCACATTCCCAGCTGACCATGCTTCTAACCTCAAATATGTTATAGGCTCTAAACCCAGTGGTGTGCTGTCAGGGCCTTCAAGACCTTCTATGAAGGCCTAATCATCATCAAAAGCACTGACCTGCATGTAAAACTTTGAATTAATTTCTAAAACGACAGTTAACTCTTCGACCGCCAAAAACATTTACTAACAATTAGTAAAATCACGATGTATGCCGCCATAAACATTAAATGACGTCAACTACATTTTTTTTTTTCTAAGTCAATTGGCAGTGTCTAAGTGCAGCGCTGCCTGGTCAATGGGTTGTGGAATCAAAAACACCCACTAACTATGGCCAGCAGATGGCAGCATTATATTTATTTTCAATGGGCCTCCGGTGTATGGAATTACAATGAAACATGAAGGAATCTGGGGCGGCACGGTGATGAGTGGTTCGCACGTCCACCTCCCAGTTCTGAGGACTCGGGTTCGAGTCCAAGCTACAGCCTTCCTCGGTGGAGTTTGCATGTTCTCCCCGTGCCCGCGTGGGTCTTCTCCGGGTACTCCGGTCTCCTCCCACATCCAAAGACATGCATGGCAGTTTGATTGGGTGTTCCGAATTGTCCCTAGGTGTGCTTGTGAGTGTGGATGGTTGTTCGTCTCTGTGTGCCTTGCGATTGGCTGGCAACCAGTTCAGGGTGTCCCCCGCCTACTGCCCAAAGCCAGCTGAGATAGGCTCCAGCACCCCCGCGACCCTTGTGAGGAATAAGCGGTCAAGAAAATGGATGAATGGATGAAGGACTTTGATGAAATAGAACATTTTCAAGGATGTCACTAAACAAAAAATATCAGTGTCACTGTTGTATCTTTTCACAAAAAGCTTGTTTTCTCCTTATCTTTTCAATTTTCACTCAATGTCACTCAAATTACCTATT
Source organism: Festucalex cinctus (assembly GCF_051991245.1). Lineage (NCBI taxonomy): Eukaryota > Metazoa > Chordata > Actinopteri > Syngnathiformes > Syngnathidae > Festucalex > Festucalex cinctus. Next base: position 22,694,385 of record NC_135419.1, on the reverse strand, counting down.
TTCAAATGGTGATTACTAAAGTATGGAGTAAGGTAGAAACATACTTTTTTATTCCAAATATAAGAATGGAATATGATCTTTCATTTGGTATGCACCTTGAATATGTAGTAAAAGCACACAATATTCTGTTTGCCTTGAAAGATTAGTTAAAATGCTTGAAATCGGCTGGCACTGTGAGTTGGGTTTTTTTGTTTTTGTTTTGTTTTTTTATAACGTGTGGCAGTAAAAGAGTTGTTAAGAACGTAATGTTCATGAGCACCGTAGCCAAGGGGGGCGGGGAACACACCCGCAGCCACGATCAACAAGATCACAGGCTACCAGCAACGGACTTGAGGGAACCGCTAGAGAAGGGTAAAAGAGAATGAGTTCCGGTCACGATCCTCTTTATGGATGTGGATTACGTCAACCGGAACCCCACCTGGCGGTCGGGAGTGACGAAATAGAACCATGGACAAGCATTTTCTTTCATTCTTTCTCGGTGATGCTGTCATGTCGGGGAATTCCGTGCTTGTTTCAGCACCACCACCTGGTGGTCAGGAGGGACGAAATAGAATGTTGTCAACATCCTTTTGTCTTCATTTAATTGTGTCTTGGCAGCACTGCCTACTTTGCGGGTTATCATTATTATTATTATTATTATTATTATTTTGTCCAATCAAATTTCAGTTTCTGTGTTGCTATACCAGCGTAAACTTCCCAAGGTCTTCAGACAGATTTGCAGGCCCTGTACAATTGAAACAACATGACAGCTTTTTGTTTTTATTTTTAAGAATTTGAACCAATCGGATTTAAATTTCCGGGGTCTTCAAGCAGGTCTTGGGGCACATCAGCACTTTTGAGTCCTCTGATTGGTTCAGGGCGTCTCGAGTGAGATTCATAGCGGTAAATAAAACGTTCTCGACACAAATTCATATTTTGGAAAGCTGACCTATAGAATCACTCCGGAACATTTTATCTTTTATCTTCGTTTTCTATTTTAGGTTTGCTTTTTGCTTCTTTTATGTCCGCTTTCGGACCTTTTAAAGTAACACAAGACTTATAACTCATTTTCTAGTATTGGATTAGGCATTGTGTATCAAGAATAAAAGTGCAAATATCTCTGGCCTCTTATTCCCTGAATTTTCTTTTAAACCGATTAAGTATCAAAATACGAATATACCCTGGTGAACGCTGTTATCCTGGTCACGTGACCGTTATGACGTATCGGGTGCATAAACGACAGCCGCCTTTGTTCATTTGAATGGTGGTTTGCTGACGCAATGGGCAAGAAAAGGGCCGTCTTCTCTCCCAGTTACTGCGCCAATTATGATCAAAGTAAAATCTTCAGCACGTCAGGTTTCATGTCATTTTGTGTGGGGTAGCCTCTCCTAATGTGGGCTAAAGCTTGCTTAGCGCACAACAGGTAGCATGGCCTGGCAGAGTAAAAGTCAGCCGGTCCGTCAATATTGACAGAAGGTGAAGGTCAATGACGGATACCATGGCGGGCGCCCTTTTCATTGAGGAAATGACAAATGACGGATTGATGATTACAATACCGTTCAACTTGAGATATTGACGATTGACGGTAACGGAAGGGTGTCCTGACTATTGTCGATTGTCGAATGACAGCCGCTCAAAATTCATTGACGTGCCCACCTCTGCTTTCTAAAGTAATCATACGGCCCTCGTACTTGCGTAGAAGCGCTAACATTAGCATTAGAGGCTCTTGGCGCTGCCGCTAAATGCTGGCAACAGGCGTTGTATAATACAGTGTCAGCGCAATTAAGTAGAATTTTTTTGCGTCTCTATTTACCATTTAAACTTGGTTTCAAGACGATGTTGCATTACTGTAACGACGAGTCAAGTCAGCCATTACGCCTTGACGCGCTGCCGGTAACAACTTGAAAATAAGAACATACCAAGGCATTGATGGCCATATATTATTGGTATAGTAACATTAATTTTGAAGTTAGCCTCACCATATGTTACCGTAAAGCCCAATTCACATTGACTGCGGAAGGGACGCGGTGCTTCTCCGTACGGCGGCCGTACGGACGCCGCAAGGATGCAACGCATTCAAGTCTGCGTGTCAATTCACACCAGCTTCGGTGCGGTGCATCTGCGGTGTGGAACGACTGCAGTGATACGGAAGATCTCCGCAAACGTGCTATTTCTTCCGGACGCTGCATGCGGATTTTCATTATGCTGAAGAAATTACATGAGCCGGACAGGAAATCGAGCGTCTCACATTAAGGTAAATCCGGTATATTTCAAATTAAAACTCGTTTTTTGGGGGACGGAAGCTAGCTAGGTGAATCGCATGACATCAGTCGGACATTTAAGAGAAAAAATGAGCTCAGAATAAACTAAACACGACAAAATGACAATATTTAAACACAAAACATACTTACCCATGGAGAACAGCCATGGTAGAAGTCCCAGAAATAATGACCAAAAAGCATATCGACATGACAACAGGCAAGCGTGGCTATTGTTTACAAATAGGACTATACACTGTTGTTATTGGGTGAACTCAACTTGCCAGCGTGAAACCTACGTGATCTTGTGGTCTGTCGGGAGTAGATTCGGACACGCAATGCACGCGGTGTGAATTGCAGTCCTTACGGCGTCCGTACGGAAAAAGGACCGTGTCCGTTCCGCAGTCAGTGTGAATTGGGCTTAATGAACAAGTGTTGCTACGACTGTCTTTCTGACAGTGTACGCTAAATGAGTGAATTCCGGAGGCACAAAATACCTTGAGAAAAAAAAAAAAAGAAGAAAAAAATATATATACTCGTGCTGTGCATGGAAGAGACATCTCGAGAGTTGGGTATGACATTTTTGAGACCTTGCCAAGAAACATTTGACAACGCTTCCAACTTTGTGGGAGAAGGCTGAAATCCCGAATTAGCCTCCTTTATGTTCTCGCGCAACTGTACTACAGTACACAGAGGAAGGTCCATGAATAGTTAATGAGCTTTCACTTGTATAGTGCTGAGCCAAGCCACTGTCCATAAAGGCAGGCTTGATTGAGTTTGGTGTGGAAGAACTCTATTGGGCTCACCTGACCTCACTGAACTAGAACAGAGAATAAGAGTAAGACCATCTGGTCCACCATAACATAACCAAAACCTTTTTTTGGATGAATGTTGTGTTACAATTTCATTTGCTTGAGGATAATATTCGTGTGCCTTGACACTTGTGTTCTAAATCAACTTTGTTAATATTTTGTGTCCTTTATTTCTTAATGTTCAGAAAAATTGCAATACAGGTTGCCAGGTCCCCTGGAAACAAGTCCAATCCATCCCGAGGCACTGCACTCTCATTTGACAAGTACTCTCTGGTGGAAATGTATTACCGGTACATTAAAAATAAAAAATAAATTAATTAAATTTAAAAAAAAAAACACAAGGATACATTTTGTTGCATATTATATAATATATAAATATAAAAGAAAAAAACTCAGGTGCCATGCCATGCCAAAAAGACGACAGTGAAATATGAGAGTGTAATGCAATATTTCATCATTACTGATTTAAGTGTGAATATGTAAGCCGTAGGAGGAGATTTAGACATCAGTCATGGGAACAGATTGTTGCTTTTATTGAAATATCTACATTAATTTTACAGTGACTTTCTGCAGGTGTTCCTTCAAAATGACAAAAATCAGCCTAACTGATTTGAATATGATTAGCTGTATTATTACATTTCTTTGTGCTTACAAGGCAGACCCAGATTTGTAGTCACAAGCAGTGTTTTGCTGAAGAACACAAAAAGATCTATGTTCAGGGGCAACATTTCAATAGAGTGGAGGTTTTCAAAGTGGGAGGCACCCCTTCAGGGGGGCACCAGAGTACTAAGCAAACTTTAGGGGTTTTTTTTCTTTTTTTTCTACAAGGAAGCGGAAATAGGTTGGCGCAAGTAGAAAACATGTAGAAAGTATAACAAAGCTTGTATTTCAATGACTGGTTTAATGTGATGCTCCTATGATCCCCCACCCCCCCCACCCTTTTTTTTTTTTTTTTTAAACAGGTGCTAGCTAATGACAGCATGAGGCCATTCTAACAATTAATGTTTTTCCGATACCGATACTGGTATCGGCAGAGGCTCCGATACTGCATTAAAACAGTGATATCGGTATTGGTGAGTACTAACAAGTAACATGCCGATACCATTAATTAAAGAACGACATCACATAGGTCCGGACATCACCTAAAGCGGGGGTGTCAAACATAAGGCCTGCGGGCCAGATCAGGCCCACAAAGGGATTTAAATGATGCGAAATGATTTTGTAAAGTTAAATATAAATAAATAAATAAATTGTAATGTCGTACTAATTAATCAGTCGGCCACAATAAAAATACATAAAATTTGTAATTTCACAAGCAGTCCTCAGATGAGCAATGCAACTTGTACTGAGGGATCGTCCTGGATGTCATAATTTTACACATAACTTAAAGTTACGGTTTGTTTAAATATTATTATTATTATTATTATTTTTAATCATACACCGACAAACTTGTTAAATACGACACAAATTAAATTGCTGGTAACACAAATAGGTATGACAAGGATTAGCGTCTTTATAACGTCATTAACTGCGCCACGCAATGCATTCTGGGAACAATATATATGCAAAACATATACAGTGATACCTCAGCTGACGAACATAATTGGTTCCCAGAAAGTGTGTGCAAGATGAAAAGTTCGTCTTCCGAACATTTATTTCCCATAAGAAATCATTAAAATGAGAATAATCCGTTCCCAGGTCCCCATAAAACGTAATTTTCTACTAAATAAGCCTTAAAACTACACAAAATTGTACCTTATTTTATGTATAATAAATGTGCTATTGTATTGTAATTAAAGAAATAAACTGTACTGTATAATAAAGTCGTTTTATTTACCTTTGTGATGGTCCTTGATGGCTTGATGGAATGGAGTGGGAGGAGGAGGGAGGGAGGGAGGGAGTTACTGTTTGGAAGGAGAGTCACCTTCCATAAGGACTGTAGGTAACTCAACCTCCGGTGTGGCTTCTCTTCTTTGCTTCTTAGGAGACTCTTTATCCTTTTTGCTGACTAAAAACCTCTTAATTGACACCTGTTGCTTTCTGAGTTGTAAGGTCTTACAAAGACTTAGCGTACTGGTACTGGGACGCTAAGTCACACAAACGCACACCTCGTTCGTGTTTTTCAATGATCTCCTTCTTCTGCTCGATCGTAATTTTCTTTTAATGTCTTCTTAGGCTTAACACTAGCCTGTGGTGGGGTATTTTTCGGTCCCATAATAGCAAAAGTACACTCAATATGGTCCAAAATGTCTATCAAACACAAACCACGTCCGCTCTCAAAGAAAGGGGGTGACGAACTGGGACGCCATGAGCGTGCGTCAGCTTCTCGTGGCCACCACCGTGGTGCTGTTCGACCGCGTGGTTTGGTTCGTCCGCCGAAAACTAGTTCGTCAGCAGAGAATATATGCTCGCCAATTTAATGTTCTTGAGGCGAAAAGTTCGTGAGCTTAAGCGTTCGTCAGCGGAGGTTTTACTGTATATAGATTTAACACGTCCAGGACACAGTGTTGTCGCGTTCCATTTGCATTTGTTTAATTTTTTGGAACAATATGATTACAGTTGAGCTCCGTAAATTAAGGCACATAAATAGCGAAAATCTGCGTATAATTGACGGCAATCGGTTTAAGTTATATACCATTATTTTTACTGATGCGGTCAACTTGGTAATATATTTTCCTCCATGCGGCCCCTGAGCTAACATGAGTTTGACACCCCTGACCTAAAGGATTAAAGATTGACATCACATAGCCTAAAACTAGTTGAAACTAGATGATGGTTATATGATGGTTACATCAGCTCAAAACAGACACTTGTTATATCAGTACAAAACAGACACTTGATCTCACGGTCGTGAACCCAACGTAACAGGTCATGAACTCAAACTTAACCCTGGCGTGACCCCAGACATGACAGCAAGGCATAATGGGTAATGGTGTTTTTCTCCCTTGGCGATTTTACTCGCCGTTGTTCCTTAAAGTAAGAAAGAAAAACTTAAGTAAGAAGAAAAAAAAAGTGGTGACTTGATGAGCGATTGTGTCAGATTGCACCTAAATGAAAATTTTTTTATGTAATATTATTGTGATTTCAAAGGACTACATTTAAATTTACGCATTGACCCGGGCAGCCACATTCTCCCACATGACTTTCCTGCGGTGTTGCACTTTTTTCCCCCTAAAGACATGTTCAAATTCGCCATATGATCGCATTTAGATTTCCAGTTGAGAGTGGTTAAAAAATAAAAAAAATGTGGATGCAGAGGGCGGCGCCACGCTCTGCTTCCCTGTTGCCATGGTGACTCAATGAATCGGGGCTCCATTGATGTGGTCTTTTTAGTGGACTGGTGACTCCAGGTGAAAACTACTCTGCGTTGAACTACCTCAAATCAGCTGTTCTGGAACTGAAAACGTAGTTTCCTCTCTCAGTGTATGTCAACCTGCTATTCAGGGTTTGTCTCTGTTTTTGCTGAACATGCTTTGTGAAAAGGACCCCAGGTTGCATTTGAGCTACACGAGTGTCATAGCAACAGCAAATTTATTCAAGTGTGGTATTTGAGATTTTTGTTTTAATCAAGCATTCCATTTTTAATTTTAATCCATATTATTGTGCATAGAATTGAGAGCAGAGGATGCAGAGGACAGAGTTAGATGGAGGCAACTGATTCGCTGTGGCGACCCCTGAAGGGAAAAGCCGAAAGAAGAAGAAGAATTATTGTGCATAGAATCTTAAGATTAAAAAAAAAAAAAAACATTAAATCAATGTTGGAAAAAGCTTGTAATAAACAAAATTTGGAAAAAGGGACGAGTGGTGTAGCTCACTTAAGTGTGATTGTGGTACAATGTTATTTTCGCTTTATATACCCTTAAGACAAAGTAATAAAATGCAGTCGAAATGTACCCTTGAGGGGAATTGTGTTGCCCTGTTAAAATAGTTATTTTCAACATAAATTCCTGAAACCTTTTTATGTCTGTGGGTACTGTAAGGCAAACTGCACGGTTTTATGTTCTGTGAGTGGAGGCTCACTACCCCACACTTAAAAAACAAACAAAACACAAGACAACTCTGCCCTCAACTCCAGTATCATTTGGATTCTTACAAGTAAATTAAATGACATTTGCCATCATGCATTGCCACAGCATTTTCAACTGTTGTCATTTGTTTGGGTGTGTTTGTTTATAATCTCAATGACCTTTCTGATGCAACCATCTGATTTGTCTGGGCTAGAAAATGGTACTGGTACTACATGCACCATTCTTCTTCGCCTTCTTCTTCTTCGCCTTCTTCTTCTTCGCCTTCTTCTTCTTCTTCTTCGCCTTCTTCTTCTTCACCTTCTTCTTCTTCACCTTCTTCTTCTACTTCTTCTTCGCCTTCTTCTTCTTTTTCTTCACCTTCTTCTTTGCCTTCTTCTACTTCTTCTTCGCCTTCTTCTTCTTCTTCTTCGCCTTCTTCTTCTTCTTCTTATTATTATTATTATTATTTACAATCATTGCTGAAGTGATTATATATTTATATAAAAAAAATCAATTGCACCAAACACTATGGTTTTACACAACTCAGCACTAAATGGATATTCAGTAATGTCTCAGCTCAGCAGCAACACCTGTCTTTTGTTGTGCGTTGTTTTTACAAAATGTATTATTGTGATAGTTTACCAAGTAAGTAATTTAATGTTAAATTATGCTTATAGCAAACCACTGACCCTGCAAACTATTCTTGTATTGCTTATTTCATGACTAAAATGGCACTAATTTTAAATTCACAAAAGAAAAGAACGCCTATTGATACAATTTTTATACCAGGGAGAGAAGCTTTGAATTTTAGTTTAGTGAACTTTTATGTGGTAATTGTTGATGTTTGTGGTGATGCGTCTTCTGGGTATGACAATAGGATCGGATACCTCATGTTACCTGCTTAACACAAAGGGCCCTTTGATTTTCATATCAAAAGGAAATATATATACAAGACTTTTAGATGAATGACAGTTACAAAAAAAAGGAAGGGGGTAAGCAGGACATGAAGTTAATTTCAGTGTGGCGCATTAATCCTGTTTTCTCTTGCTTTCTATCAATCATGCCAGACTACTGAGACTTCCCAGCTGTGCAAACAACAAAGAGGGGATAAGACGACAGCTAGGTGAGACTTGGACCACGATTCTCTTTTGTACTTTGACGAAATTCATATAGAGGTAAAGGATTATCAGTCCTACCCTTTTCCTATTTCCAAACCCAGCTAAGTGCTTTTTCTGCTCTGCTCCAGAGGCGATGCACTCCAAACTTTACACAAGACAGGATGCTGTGAGCTGATAAGGCAGCCATTGCCTTATCAGCGAAGATAAGATATAAAAGTATGGAGGGAGATTGGACCATTAATTACAACATTGATTCAACTACACTGCGCTCCAGTGACCATGGGCAACACTTTAAGGGGCAGCCCCCTTGTGTGGGATTAATACGCTATTTTGTTTCACATACTCAAGGTTCAATTGTGGCAAGGAGTCAGGAGGCCATGGTCGTGACCAGAAGGCTAGGATGGGCCACGGACAACAGATAAGCCAACACAATCGCAACTAACACACAAACAAGCACAGCCACATCCTCAACGATCATATTAATGAATGCATCGCTTCCCTAATCAGAGTAAGAGGATGGCAGAGTCGTAATTCAAGGATGGTGATGTTAAAGGCCAATTTGTTGCACAGACAATGCGAAGCTTTGACTGATGGACTAATAATCTTATTTGAAGAGCTGCCAAAATTTCTTTCTCTCAACATACTCTAATGATATTTGGAAGTCACATGTAACTTTAACACTACATTCGTGTACTCAACACATTATACTCCATACTCAAATACAGTACATAAGAAATATAAAAATGTGCTCTCAAAAGTGGCTGTTGTCATCTCAGCTTGTCTCATGCAAGGAGACTGTCACATCATACAAAGAAGACCTTTTTGTGTACATGTAAAAATAGAAAACTGGAATAGAATAAGTTCTCCTTAGTAGAGTTTTACACGCACAGGATTTTTCAGCCCATCAGCGATTCGATCAAAATATCTATTAAAAAAGAAACGAACAAACAAAAAAAAGTTTACATTTACTTTACAGTCAACCACCACCACCATAGGGGTGGAGTGTATCAGTGGTAAAGTGGTCGTCTTACAAAGCTGAGGTTGTCAGTTTGATCCCAGAACATTGCAACTAGGGATGTAACGATATCCAAACATCACGATACGATATTATCACGATATGAAGGTCACAATGCAATAATTATCACAATATTGTGGGGGCATTGGCAATATTTAAAAAAGATCACAATATTGTAAAAAAAGAGAGCTCATACTAAAAAAAAAAAAAGCACAATATTGTGCTTTTGTACATAACAGCAATGCAATATAAACCATCTACAATCTCTAATAACAATAGTGAGGCACTTGGTAATGCAAGCACACATTGATCGCTTCATAAGCAAATTAGGTTCCCCTTCATCTGACAATTAGCACAGATTTTAAACATAGGCCAAAACATCCCAATGAAAATTAAATTGCACTAAAAAATAAAAATAAAAAAATAGCCATGAGAGGGCGCTAGAACTGCCCAAATGAAAATCAACCTGACTTTTTTTTAACAGATGTGTTTCTTTTAAATATTGTGAACATGACGACGACGATATTGTGGCAGTTTTAATATCACAATATCATGATATTGTCCTTATCGTGACATCCCTAATTGTAACCATGTTAAAGTAGCCTTGAGCATATACTGGACCCCCAGTTGCTCCTGATGCTGCGCCACCAGTCGGTGAATGGGTAGTCAAAATGTTAAGTGCTTTGAGGGCCGTGTAAGGTGGAAAAGTGCTATAAGACTAGATAATTGAAGTACCATTTACTTTTTTTATTTTTTTATTTTTTATTTTTTTTATTTCGTTACCTGTTTGCGTTTCCATTTGCGTGGATAGGGATTGGGCTTGGGCCACAAATAGTGAAAACCCACATAAATACATGGGGGGGTTTGAAATTGTCAAAAATGCTGATAAACATTAATGTAACATGTAATGTTTTATTGTGTGAGCCAATGATGTCATTGATTGATCGGGCAAATTTGGTTTTGCTTTGCCTTCCTTTATTAATTTTTATTGGATTAAGAAAAATTACAAAGTACACTGAGACTAACCGAATGATTAGACGTGTTTAATGTAAAATATACTAAAAGACAAGATAAAATGAACAGCAGAACTTAATGTTTGAAGTTTAACTCAAAAATGAAGCCAAAGCCCAACAAAAACAAAAATCTACAATATAAAAATACCAAATGAATGCAAGTCCAAAAAGGAGTTGGATGAAGCCAAGCTTATTAATTGTAGATCCTGCTCCTATCTTCACATTAACAAAGATTTTAAAAATTATATATATATATATAAAATTTTGTTCTTCTCTATTATAGATAATTTTACAAATACACACTGCCTATGTCTATACTCCCTTCCCAAATACCCCATGTGCAAAATATTTTTGTACATTATTTTCATTATATATATATTTTTTAATTTTATTTGATATTTTTTTTAATTATTATGATTTTTTTATGCATGTTCAAAATAAAATTCAAATCAAATGATTTATGTTTGGTTCAATTCCTCACCCATACGGTTCCAGTTTCCCACCCCAAATTTATAACATAAACTTTACCTAGTATAATTAATACTTTGAAATTGTGTTGATCGCTTAAAACATAATTCCCATCCCCGTCCAAAAAATGCATTTTCTTAATTAACTGTAACTGACTGTAATTAATTCTTGTAGTTGTTTCTCCAAACCTCAGCATATTGCTATAATGTGGTAGAACTGGGGAACACGACAGAGTGTGGAGTGATTTATAATGGAGCTTGTCCTTGGCCTTGTTAATGATGGCAATATTTTTTTTGCTACTTTAGATTGAACATGCCCGATATGTGACTTCCAGTTAATTTTCTCATCAATTATAACCCAGAGAAATTTTATTTCCTGCACCCTTTTAATTTAAACTCAATTTATTTTTATATGCATCTGAGTGTCTATGTGATTTCCAAATAATGTACATTTTGGTTTATCAACATTTAATGAAATTAAATTGTATTAAAATGAAACCACATTTTAAGCATGTTCAATTCCTTGTCTATTGTTTGATCTAATTAACCTGAACCAGTGTTTTAAGTGGTAAAAAATAAGTGAAGTGCTGGTACTCCCCTAATTCATATATATATATATATATATATATATATATATATATATATATATATATATATATATATATATATATATATATATATATATATATATATATATATATATATATATATATCTTTAATACCACTGTGTAGGTATAAAATATTGAGGACTGACACAGGTTGATGCGCACACACACTTTAATCAATATAACCGGCACCGTAGTGAGTGAAATGACACAATCACATGCCCACAAATTTGCCAATAAGTTGGAATTTACAGTACAATATTATATTGTCCTGTGTTTTCATCAGTATCAGTTACGTGTAATATTCTGGCCACTCATGCTCAGTAATTAGGTTGCTACTAACAAATTCTGTTATTTTTTCACTGAAAACACTTTTCGGTGAGTGTTTTACGCCAGGATCCCTGTATGGGATAATAAGAGCCTAGCAACTTCATTGTTTGCATCAACCAGTATATCATCTCAGTATCGTGAATGGTGACTTGCAAAGTTAGGTTTATATTTCACAGTAAGCTTTGCTTTCATTTCATTGTTGATGGTTCTGACAACAAGATGATGCAGACTTGCTTGGAGTAGCAGTTGGAAAACTATTTTAGGAAACAAAATTTATATTCCCATTATTACTGAGGAAATCTGCATTTAGAGTTTCTTCCACACTTATTTTATACTTATTGGTACAACCATACCCCACACACTGATATTTTCGTTCGCCGTAGAGGAGAAAAAATAAGCTTTTGACTGATTTTGCAAGGCCCACACAATATTGTGTTCTATTGTTATAAAAGCATGGAATCTATCAAAAGAAAGATTAAAGTCTCTTCTTTCATCAGGAAAAAAAAGTATATTTCTGTTTCCATTTTGCAGGAATTAGCATTTGAAGAGAGCTAAATTTAATCAGTTTTCACAAATCTATTTAAAATTATAAGTAATTGAGCTTTTTTTCCTAGATGGCCCTGGTTGATCTCCTTTGCTCTGCTGTCACCTGCTGGCCGTTTGTGTAATAACTACCATTTCTGCAACCGTTCTTTGCAGTTGAGAGGCTGCATCAAAGCCTTATGTATGCTCTAGCATAAAAAAAACAAAACAAAAAAAAAACGTCTAAATACGTCTTTGGGACACTTAAAACATAAAAAAACGTATTTACAGTTATTGGGAGCAAATGAGTTAATGGTGTCAAATTCTTCTTTAGGTCTGTTATTGTTTCAAGACAAAACATAATAAATTACAGCCCACTGTTGAATTTTAGTCATTTCATTACCATTATTAATGTATTCTATTAACACAAAACTTGATTAGTTTGCACCCCCTCTTGGCACAATCAAAGCCATGTGATTTGAGGTCAGCCATCAATTTCTCTTGATTCATAAACGTTCTTTCCCCAGCATAGTTTTCTCCATGGTAATCCTGATGTTATCATGCAGACAGTGGTCTGTTATCATGAATTCAAATGCACAGGCACATACTATGCTCAAATCTCAGCATGAAAGGTTGCATTTGACATGTGGTTTTAGCCATCCTAAAGCAAACCTTAGTTAGGCTCATTCAAATCAGCCCAGTCTTCCACACTTCTGACTCTGAGAGCAACAATACCACGTAAATTTCTCTCTCTCTCTCTCTCTCTCTCTCTCTCTCTCATTGTCATTAGTTTCCTCTGTCATCATACTCCAAAAATTGACAGGTACAGCTGCTGTAATCACTGTGTCATTCATAGCTTCAACTTTCAATTTGTATCGTGTGTGTGTGTGTGTGTGGGGGGGGGTGTGTGTGTGTGTGTGTGTGTGTGTGTGTGTGTGTGTGCGTGTGCGCGTGCGCATGCTTGATGTCCCTTTTGTAAATTATTACTTTGTTTTAGATGTCAAGTTCTTTCAATATGATATTGAAGGACTAATACTTTCCCCCCTGATGAGTTCATGTTTTTAAGTCCTTTTAAAAATAGAATTGATAGAAGAAGCTAATTGAAATTTCCAAAGTCCTCTTGTCCTTGTTAACCTTGCAGTTTTTCCTGGGCCCGATACCCCCTGGCTCCAATGTGATTTGTTTCAGCGCTATGCAAAAGATGCAATTAAATAGCAAACAATCTGCTTTGGAATACAAAATAGGACAAAAGAGGTAGCAACAAGCTTCTCCTCCATCTGTCTCATATACCATCTCATACCCAAAGTGTGTGCATGTGTGTAGCATAAATTAGTGTCAGTGAACTCTATGTTTATCAGCACACAAACTATATTGAATTGGTCCTTGGCTGGCGGCCATGGATTCAATCATTTATGTACAACATTTCACCTTTTGTGTTTTTAACCGTGAGTTGTCAGTCAAGCATTAGCTGCGTTCTTCAGCTGAGCTGTCAGTAGGCAGATGGCTCAAGCTGAAGCTGCTTCTGTCATGTCTGTGCATCCTGACCTTCTATAGCTGTCGTATGCTCACCTGCTCCCGATTATGCCTTCCTCACCTTTATTCCAAAAGAATGTTCCATTTAGTTTGGGGCCTGCCTCCAACTTGGAAAAGAAATAGTATAGTAGTAGTAATTGTCATGACTCGAGTCATGCAGGAGTAATGTTTGGGTCTTGTCTCATGTCTGGGGTCACGCCTGGGTTAAGTTTGAGTAGAGTTCATGACCGTGCGCCAGAGTTCACGACCCATTACGTGTCTGTTTTGGGTATTGATGTAACTGCATCCAGTTTCAACTAGTTTTAGGCTATATGATGTCTGGACTATATGATGTCAAGGATCGTTTATGCTATATGATGTTTGTTGATGTCAGGAACTATCTGTATATACGGAGTCAACAGCCAATCAGAGAATTACATATCAGTACTGGTACGTCTAGCCACAACCAATGTGATTGATTGACTGTCTATTTAAGGGTCTGAGAATTGTGTGTGTGTTTTGCCGAATTATTGCTCAACTGTTCCTGTGTACGGCTCTCTTAGGTTCTGCCTCTCAATGAGAATAAATAGATAAAATCTTATTTGTGTGCGCCTTTGGGATCCAAACCCACTCCAGCACACAACAGTAATAGTATCTTATTTTTTCGTTTAGTCAAGTTATGTGAATAAATAGTTAAAACCTTATTTGTGTCTGCGCTTTGGGATCCAACCTCTCAGCGCACAACAATTGTAAAGATATTTTTGAGCGAATTGCTACATAAACTTTAAAAATATATTAGTATATAGTAGTATCAAAGTAGTATCAAAGTATCGTAAAGAATTGTAGATTTGTATTGAGGTAAAATGTGCATAGAATTTATTCTGACAGTAAGCGGCATTAGCGTTTCATGTCGGTTGTTGGTGACAGTAACAGTACATTTTTCTTTTCAGATTAAGATTAATCATAAAATCAAGCAACTTATGGACTCCTACCCAATTTGTATATTGTAAATTATAACTAGTCCTTAGTCCATGCACATATACTTGACTGTAGAAATAGTCAAAACTATTGCTCATCTGAAACTAAACAATGCACAAAATGAATCTATGTATGAGTTCCAATACAACTATTTTCAGAGCTGGGTACTTCCATTATTCATCAATTCCCGTTGATGACGATGCCCACCTTTGGCTGAGTGCTTCAGCATTTTCTGCAAATTCTTTATAATGCGAAGCCTCATAAAAATACATGGAAGAGGGACCAACGGTACTCACCCACAAAACACGTACAGTTGGGGCCCATATGGGCATCACTATGGGCTTTCGCTGGACATGGGCTTCAATCAGGCTTCATTGTTGGGCCCCATTTGGGCAGTAGATGGGCTAAACTAAGAATGCGCAATAATTGGGCTCTGGCTGGGCTCCACTCTAAAAATATTTGAAATGGATATTTTGCACAGCATGGGCGATGGAACTTACTCCCTGGTATTTCTTTACAATTAAATAAGATTTCCTTTTCAAATTAATATGTATTTAGAACTTTCACTGAAGTAACCCCATTCGCTCACATGCTGTTTTACTAGATTTTGACTGATTTTGCAAGGCCCACAGAATATTGCGCTCTATTTGCAGCACTTAACATTAGAATATAGCTAATTCGCAAATCTGTTTAATACAGTGGGCAAAAGAGCTTTTTGTAACATGGTGCTGGTTGATCTCATACTTTGCTGCCACCTGCTGGCCATTTTTGTAATTACTACCATTGCTTCACCCGTTCTTTGGATTTGAGAAGCTGCATCAAAGACTTCTGTATGCCCCAGCATTAAAACAAACAAACAAACAAAACAAACACGTATAAATACGTATTTGGGACACTTAAACACTTAATACATTTAAAAGAAAACATATTTATATGTTTTTGGGAGTAAATGAGTTAAATGGCCATTTCATGCAAGTTTGATAGCGCAAACTCAATATTCAAAGAAAGCGCTGTACACTATTCTGAAGAGTTATGAGAAAACCCCTCCCACTTCAACCTTAAAGCAGCTCTATGTAAGATTTGAAAATTTCAACTCTCTACTGCCACCTGTGGCCGAAAACAAACTGCACGCTCGTACACGCTGCGCGCACTCGTACGTGCACGACCTCAATACTGAAGACTGGGCTATTCATATCCAATTAAACTATGTTTTCAGAGGTAAGAAGTTTTATAATGTTATACAAAGCTGGCCACTTCACGGAATGAGACTCTCGATCCCCACTAAACAATTGATGTCCACGGGACGTGCAGATCATATTGTTTTAGTCGGTCGAAGTCAAGTCCTGTGCTGTACTCCAAAACGATGTGCAAATTACGTCAATTAATTGGACCTCATTCCGATGTTAATATGCAGTTACATATTGTAGTCACCCCGCTCGACGGACGTCAACCTGATTCTAGTCACTATTAGTGTAGGTCGCCCCCAGTCTAGCGTCATTGTGCGTTAGCCGAAAGGTGGGCTGTCATTTATGGAAATTGACGATTGTGAAAAACATATAGACCCATTCACTACTTAGTGTGATATGGCCGTGAATGTTATCGCCATTCAGTAGTACCGTTCACATTCCGTTAGCATAATGTAGCTACAATAGGCTGTTTTCACGGAGGAAAATAAGGCGACATTTAGCCTGATTGAAACGCCGCGGAATGGAACGTCTGTTCTTCATAAAGTCATTCTGTTCTATTACATTCAACTTTGCCGCCCCTTTCACGCTAAATGTTGCCGTGCACCTCACTTTCACCCCAATAGTTACGACCGAGAAGTGATCGATCTTGAGGTTACTGCTATTTGAAAACAACACATTTTCTTCTAAATGTCAAGACACTCGCTTCTTACCTTTTCGAGTAGAAAGAAAGCCAGCTGTGAATCACTTTTCTAATCCAAGTCCGATCTCAACGCTCTCCACCGCTGAAATGTCAAACCAATGTTCACTCACGTTCTCGGCGCCGGTCACTATCAAGTTTAGATTTTTTTTTTTCTTGGCACTTGACATTGTTTTCATTTTTTTTTTTTTTTGAGCAGCCTTCCGCGGAGTAACAGCGGGTGTCTGGGGCAGCGAAAATCTGTACTAGTTCCGTCTTCGCGCGACAGGAAACAACTGACGATGACGCAAATAACGTCACATCCCGCAGACAGAGGGCGGGAAATTCGAAGGATTCGGACCGGACGCTTCCTAAATAAGCGGCTTGTAGGAGTACTCATTGTGAACAGCGAAGATGTTGATCTACTAATTAGAATATGTTTCAGTCATAAATGGTCAAATAAAAAGGCTATTGTTAAGATATTTTTTTGGGAAAACCTACATAGAGTAGCTTTAAAGCCCCAGTGTGTAGCTCACGACCGCCATCTATCGGTCAAACAAGATAATGCAATGATTTTAAGCACACGAACTACGGCGTCTCAGAGAGACCCTACTTCAACAGCCTACCACCAATTTCACCGGAACAGAACGCAAACAACTTCTGGTATCCCTCGAGTGATGACGTAAGTGAATTGCATTTGTTAGACATACTGTACAGACCCCTAATATTTGTGATTTAGTCATTTAATTTCAGAATTAATATTTTTGTCGGCATTGTTAGGAAATACTGTACGTCAGCTAATGATAATGGCTATCTATGTTCATATTTGTTAGTGCAACTAAACTATGCAACAGAGAACACACAGTTATGTTATATGTTTTATAGACATGTGGACCATCTCAAAGAGGGCGAGGGAGACGAGGAAGAGAACGCGGAAGTGAACGCGGTGTCTCGTAACGTACAATTATGTCATCATGGAAAAATAATTCCATTCGAGCATGCATGTGAATGGCTCAAAACATACCTTTGCTTGGAATATGTGGTATTTAGATTACATCGTTTGCTGATATGTTTAGTATATCGTACAAAAATAATGGTGTTAACTGAACTACACAGATGCAACTAAGACTCGTAATTCCCCCCGTGTCTTGTTGCTACTAACCACTCAGAAAAGTGCTGCTTACAAAAACATTTGAAACCCTTTACTCAGATATCGATTTGTCACCATGTTGAACAATTTTACCTAATAAATATCACTAAGCAACTTAATTAGTTTTGATTGAAGATACAACAGCTTCCTTGTACTTCGATGTGCAGGAATTTACATGGCTTTCACAAATAGTCTTGCTCATATAATAATGTACTTCATTGGCTCAGTGACTTTCAGTTCATTGTTTGGTACCTCATCTGACATACAATTGTTACCTTCTTGCAGAGACTCGTACAGGAAATGACCATGGAGGAACATGAAGATATCCAAGTCCAGCTGATAGACTGACACCAAGAAATACTTTTTGACACATTGCTGACACATCAGCACCACCATGATTTCCTGTACCTGGATCCCACATCAGCACCACCATGATTTCCTGTACCTGGATCCCAGACTGCAGCACCTTGGTGACTTGTGGCAAATAAGTGACACTTTCCCAGATCCTTGAGGACAATACAAAGGTTTTTTACCTGGCATATAATTAGTCCATGTCTGACACTTGTTGTAGTTTGTATAACTTGTATATTGTTGTTGTGTGTTAATTTGTACATTTTGAATAACTAAAAAATACTATTTCCTTTGGCGTCAACATGCAGTGTTCATTCGACACCTAACCTAACACTATTTTACATGACCAGAAATGTAAAACATCAAAAGCCTGGAGAATTATTATAAATGCTTGCAATGACAAGCAATTCTTCATTGGCCAATGAATGTAAGGTACAGTACATGAAAATGAATAAATAAAATAAAGTAAAATAAAAGTCTACATGAAATGAACATATTAACTAAAAAAAAAAAAATGCTGTTATAATATAATGAGCGACATGAATTGCAGTTGATCCAGAAATTTACCAATACGCTGTGCATTTCAAAATATGGAAAATAGACATATAGGTTTGGGCCAAAGGTAGTGTTACAGAGCAGGTATGTGTTGTACACAGCTAAAATATCTGATTAACTCAATACCATGATGGTTTTTTTTGTGTGTGTGTGTGTGTGTGCTGACATTGTCCCCCATTAACATTGCAACATTCCTCAAACTCTCCCGAACACATAGTATGATCTGTAACACTACTTTTCGCCTACTCTATGATGTTATTGGGGCAAAATCAAGGAAGGCTTGTCCATTGATTGTGTGAACAGACTGCAGTAAAAATGAAGTCACTTCAATGTTTGCTGGTTTTATTAAGTTTGACATGCTCCTTGACTGCACAAGTACATGTTATGGAGTGAGGGCATGTTCCCACCAACGATGATATCATATTCTTCAAAGGCTTGCTGAGGAAAGTGAGGGAGGAGTCACTCCATGGCTTCAGACACCTGGTCAGCAGGTCCTGTGTAAAACAAGTGGTGCTTGTACATGTGACCATTCCGTATTGCTTCACACAAAAAGTTAATGTAGTGTGCAATGCCGTCCATATGTAAATGACATACCAAGACGTCGGCTGACTTCAGTTTGTTGCAGCTCAGATATGGTAGGTAGAGATACTGGTGGTACAACACCGAAGCCTTCTGGGGTCCTCCATTCAAGTGTCCTCATTCGGGGCATTCCAATTTGGCTGCTGAGGAAAGTGAGGGAGGAGTCACTCCATGGCTTCAGACACCTGGTCAGCAGGTCCTGTGTAAAACAAGTGGTGCTTGTACATGTGACCATTCCGTATTGCTTCACACAAAAAGTTCATGTAGTGTGCAATGGCGTCCATATGTAAATGACATACCAAGACGTCGGCTGACTTCAGTTTGTTGCAGCTCAGATATGGTAGGTGGAGATACTGGTGGTACAACACCGAAGCCTTCTGGGGTCCTCCATTCAAGTGTCCTCATTCGGGGCATTCCAATTTGGCTGCTGACTCTCCCCTTGATATTTTTTTTTTCTTGCAGGTCGGTGATGTATTTAAACGGTGCATGAATGCTTGTATACATCAGAATATGGTTCTGGAACCCCTCAAGTTTGGCTGTTGATCTAGTGTGACACAAACAAAAACACAATTATAAAATAAAATAGAATAATTGATGATACTACTATATGTCACCAACTTTCCAACAAAGCCCCCAAAATAGAGGTAAGATCTTTAGTTTTTGGGCCCAAAACATTGTATTAGCTAGATAAAAGTAACTTGACTGCATACTGCATAGAATATGCAAAGGCTGCTTGCTTGTCGAATTTCCGTGGAAAACGTGGCAGCCTGTAAATTCTTGTGCACCCAATTACACAATGGACCAGTACACACTTGAGTGAGAGAGTTCAGACTCTAGCAGTGCTTACGGTACAGCCAGCATTTAAGTCCAGAAAGTTATTCCCTGCCGAAAATTAATTTCGAGAACACTATTTTCACCAACCACAACGAAAATAATTTTCAACTCCTCCACTAATACAGTATGCTTTAGATTCTCCATTGAAGTTATGGGCAAATATACCTCCGAAATCACAGTTACATTACATTACACAATAACTTGCGCATTTACTCTAAATATAACGTGCCAGCGGGAATCTTTTTTTTTTTTTCAAAGCAAGTAGCTACATAACGAAATCGTTCGAGTGGTGCGGAGTTGCTAATCAACAGCTACAGTGATCGTAAAACAAAGGTACGAACATCGTATTAATTAGTACAGTGTATACTTTTTCTCTCGCTCTCAAAACGTAAACACAAATGTACTCTTACTTACCGGTTGTCACGCCGCCACCAGAGTGGCGGGTCATGCTTTTATTTCACAGTCAGGTTCATGTTTTATTTTGAAGTCATTAACCACCCTCTCACCTCAGGTCACTTGCCTTTCCTCCTGCACAGTAATCACCGGTCCACGCCCATGATTGTTTCCACCTGCTCCCAATCAACCCGGACATAAAAGCCACCTGCATTCTCCCCTCCGTTGCCGAAGTGTCACATCTCAGTGCATGGAAGCGTCCTCACAGTCCTTGTTCCACAGTCCTTGTTCGATGTCTTGCCTTGCTTTGTCTTGCGCCCTTAGTTTGCCCCTTGTTTTCCTCCCTAGCGGAGCGCCTTTAGTTGTCCCTGTTTTTGAGTGCCCTTGTTTGTTCTCCAGTTTGGAGCTCTTTTTGTTCTGCCTTTTTTCCCTCCTTGAGAGGTGTTTTTTGGTTCATTGGATTAAAGCTGCAGCCTTGTTGGCCAACTTACACTCTGCGTCTGAGTCCTACCTCCTCGCATCGTGTCAGTACACTTCGGCCAGCATGGACCCAGCGGAGAAGTTGGAGGCTGCACTTCGACGACAGGCCGCCCGCCTGTCGCAGACAGAGGAGCTCCAGCAGGCGATGGTCACCCGGATGGGAGAGCTCGCTGGACAGGTGCAGGAGCTAATGAGCCACCTGCGACACTCCACGCCGGCCATCACGAAACCAGAGACCGCAGAACCACCGATCCCAACTCCAGCCTTGACCGGGGCGGGGTTGAGACTGGCTCCCCCGGAGCGATACTCGGGAGACCAAGGACAATGTCAGGCATTCCTGACCGAATGCGACTTACATTTTGAACTTTCGCCACAGGCTTTTCCCACCGACCGTTCCCGTGTGGCCTTCATGATTTCCCATCTGACTGGACGAGCCAGAGACTGGGCCACCACGGAATGGGCACGGCACTCCCCGACTTGCTCAACCGCAGCCGGGTTTAGCAGGGCACTTCGCCTCGTGTTCGAACCAACCAACATGGATCGGGAAAAGACTCGAGAGCTTAGCAACCTCAGACAAGGCCGAGAATCGGTGAATGATTACGCAATCCGATTCCGAACTCTAGCGGCCAAGAGTGGCTGGAATGACACAGCCCTTTTTGACCATTTTTTAAAGGGGCTTTCCACAGCCATGCAAGAACTCTTATTGCCAGTGGACTTACCTGGCGATTTGGACTCATTGATCTCGTTGGCCATCCGCACAGATCATCGACGGCGAGATCTTTTGCAGACCAGCGGACATCAACGGGGACACGGCTCCGGATTCTTCCGGCACCCAGAAGCAAGAGGCCCTCCGCGAGGTGCCCTTCCCCAGTCGCCCACCGCGGGAAGGCCCAGCGAGAGTGACGAGGAGCCGATGCAGCTGGACCGCGCCCGATTGTCTCACCACGAACGCCAGCGACGTCGTCAAGAGGGGCGATGCTACTACTGTGGAGAACAAGGCCATCTGGTGGTAGCTTGTCCCACCAAGAGAGGCTCTCCGGTGGGTACCGCGACTCACAAGCAAGGCAAAAACCGAAAACTCACGCAAGTCAAGATTTCCTGCAATGCCATTTCCACAGACCTACTAGCTCTCATTGACTCCGGAGCGGACGAGAGCCTCATGGATTGGGGTCTGGTGGAAAAATTGCAGGCAGGCACGGAGCCACTTTCCACCCATATGAGGGCCAGGGCGCTCAATGGGAAAGACTTATTCCTCATCACACATGTCACAGAGCCTCTTGAGATCCATATTGGACAGCACCGAGAACTTCTTCGCTTCCATGTCTTCCGTTCCCCATCACACACACTGGTCCTGGGTCATCCCTGGTTGCAGTTGCACAACCCCCGCATCGACTGGCGATCGGGGCGAGTCCTGGACTGGGGAGATGATTGTGAACACCATGGGGTGGAGCGGCCAGCGGCAGAGGCACCTCCCGCTGCCATCCGACAGGTGTCTCTCGTGAATGACCAGGATTACCCGGACCTGAACACCGTTCCCACCTGCTATCATCCTCTCAGGGAGGTGTTCAGCAAGACCAAGGCCATGTCACTTCCCCCACATCGATCCTATGACTGTGCGATTGAGTTGATTCCTGGATCTACCATCCCCAAGGGGAGATTGTACTCTGTTTCAGGTCCCGAACGCAAGGCCCTAAACGAGTACATAGACACTTCCTTGAAAGCCGGACTTATTCGGCCCTCGTCATCGCCAGCTGGAGCCGGTTTTTTCTTTGTGGGCAAGAAGGATGGCTCATTACGCCCTTGCATTGACTACAGTCCCCTGAATGAAATCACAGTCAAGAATCGTTATCCTCTGCCCTTGATGTCCTCAGTATTCGACCAGCTCCAGCAAGCCAAGATATTCACCAAACTGGATCTCCGCAACGCCTATCATCTCGTCCGTATTCGTGCAGGGGATGAGTGGAAAACTGGCTTCAATACTCCCCGAGGCCACTATGAATACTTAGTCATGCCATTTGGACTCACGAATGCGCCAGCTGTTTTCCAGGCCATGATCAATGACGTGCTCAAGGACTTCATCGACCAGTTCGTATATGTTTATTTGGACGACATATTGATTTACTCACCGGACTTGAAAACCCACCAGCACCATGTCACCCAAGTCTTGAAACGCCTGCTTGAACACCGGCTCTACGTAAAGGCTGAGAAGAGCCTTTTCCACGCCGATACCATCTCATTTCTGGGATTCGTCGTATCTCCTGGCAAAGTCGAGATGGAATCAGAGAAGGTCAGCGCGGTCAGGGACTGGCCCACACCTGAGTCCAGAAAGAAGGTGCAACAGTTCCTGGGATTCGCCAACTTTTACAGACGATTCATCCGCAACTTCAGCTCCATCGCAGCTCCACTCCATGCCTTGACCTCGCCACAGCAACGCTTCGTCTGGACTCCGGAGGCCAACGCCGCGTTCAACACACTCAAGAAACGTTTCACAGAGGCTCCGATACTCAGAGTTCCCGACCCTACCCGCCAGTTCGTGGTTGAGGTAGATGCCTCCAATCTGGGCGTCGGGGCCGTCCTATCCCAAAGGAGCCAGGAGGATGGAAAGGTGCACCCCTGCGCATTCTTGTCCAGGAAGCTCTCCAAGGCCGAGCGCAATTACAGCGTTGGAGATCGGGAACTACTGGCGGTCAAGGTCGCCCTAGAAGAGTGGAGGCACTGGCTGGAGGGCGCAGAACACCCCTTCATCATTTGGACAGATCACCGCAACCTGGAGTACCTGCGCCAAGCAAAAAGACTGAACCCCCGACAGGCCAGGTGGTCATTGTTTTTTAACAGATTTTCGTTTTCTCTGACCTACAGACCCGGAAGCAAGAATGTTAAAGCAGATGCCCTTTCACGTATTCATGACCCGGAATCCACAGCAACCGAACCTGAACCCATCCTGCCGAGAGACTGCATAGTAGGAGCCCTGTCCTGGCAGATTGAAGAGGAAGTCAAGGACGCCCTTCAAGACACGATCACCCCGAAAGAATGCCCACCACGACGGCTTTTCGTCCCGGAGGCCCTAAGAGCACAGGTGATCAACTGGGCACACACCTCTCGTCTGTCTTGTCACCCAGGTACTCGCAGGACCCTGTTCGCTGTCGCCCGAAGATTCTGGTGGCCTTCCATGGAAGCCTCGGTACAGGAATATGTAAAGGCCTGCCCAGTCTGTGCCCGAAATAAATCATCTAATCAACCTCGGATGGGCCTCCTTCAGCCACTACCGATCCCCTCAAGACCCTGGGCTGAAATATCAATGGACTTTGTCACTGGACTTCCCACATCACATGGTAAAGCCACAATACTTACAGTTGTTGATCGCTTCTCAAAGATGGTCCGCTTTATTCCATTACCCAAGTTACCCTCCGCCAAGAAAACAGCAGAAATAATGATAGACCAAGTATTCAGAACCCATGGATTCCCGCGACACATTGTGTCCGACCGCGGGCCCCAGTTCGTCTCTCGTTTCTGGAAAGAGTTCTGCAGAGCCATAGGGGCCAAGGCGAACTTAACCTCGGGCTACCACCCGGAAGCCAATGGACAAGCCGAGAGGCTAAATCAACAGCTGGAGACCGGACTCCGGTGCTTGGTCTCCCAAAATCCGTCCACCTGGAGCAAAAACTTGGTTTGGGTTGAACTGGCTCATAACTCGTTGCCCACCTCTGCCACAGGAATCACGCCGTTCAAATGTGTGCATGGTTACGACCCACCTTACTTCGCAGACCTGGAGGAGGAAGCCTCAGTTCCCTCGGTTCTCGCCATGGTCCGCCGGTGCCGCCGAATCTGGTCAGCGGCTCGACTGGCACTACAACGTCAAGGCGACAGGATGAAAAGAGCTGCTGACCGGAGGAGGAGGGCCGCACCCCAGTATCAACCAGGTCAAAAGGTATGGCTATCGACGAAGAACCTTCATCTAAATGTACCTTGTCCAAAGTTGGCCCCTAGATTCGTGGGGCCATTCCCGATCACCAAGACAGTAGGTCCAGCCGCCGTGCGCCTGCGCCTGCCTCGATCCCTCCGCACCCACCCTACCTTCCATGTGAGCCAGGTCAAGCCTGTTCAGGACAGTTCCCTGGTCCCGCCCGAGCCTGCGCCGCCCCCTCCGGAGATGGTGGAGGGGGGCCCAGTTTATAAGGTCAGAAAATTATTGGACGTCCGAAAGCGGGGCCGGGGGCACCAATACCTGGTTGACTGGGAGGGTTACGGGCCTGAAGAACGGCAATGGGTGCCCGCCCGGTTCATTGTAGACCCCTCCCTCATCGACGATTTTTATGATGAACACCCCGAGGTTCCTGGGCCGTCGAGAGCCGGCCGTTGAGGGGGGGGTACTGTCACGCCGCCACCAGAGTGGCGGGTCATGCTTTTATTTCACAGTCAGGTTCATGTTTTATTTTGAAGTCATTAACCACCCTCTCACCTCAGGTCACTTGCCTTTCCTCCTGCACAGTAATCACCGGTCCACGCCCATGATTGTTTCCACCTGCTCCCAATCAACCCGGACATAAAAGCCACCTGCATTCTCCCCTCCGTTGCCGAAGTGTCACATCTCAGTGCATGGAAGCGTCCTCACAGTCCTTGTTCCACAGTCCTTGTTCGATGTCTTGCCTTGCTTTGTCTTGCGCCCTTAGTTTGCCCCTTGTTTTCCTCCCTAGCGGAGCGCCTTTAGTTGTCCCTGTTTTTGAGTGCCCTTGTTTGTTCTCCAGTTTGGAGCTCTTTTTGTTCTGCCTTTTTTCCCTCCTTGAGAGGTGTTTTTTGGTTCATTGGATTAAAGCTGCAGCCTTGTTGGCCAACTTACACTCTGCGTCTGAGTCCTACCTCCTCGCATCGTGTCACCGGTCAAGTAGAAAGCAGTCGAAGGCACCGGCACGTCCCAAACCTAGTCTGTTCCTCATTTCTCTCCATCTGGCAAATGCGGCTACAATATAAACTCTTGTTTTGTCGCGCTGAAATAAAATAAATTCCCAAAGTAAGTGTGATGCTTGATAATGCTCTCTTCGGGGACCGGAAACTCTTCTTCTTCGTGGAAATGCGGTCGCCATCCAAACCGGAAGTGCGTTCCAAAAACGCGTTAAGAAATGGAGCGCTGAAATTTGTGTTTGACGGCACCCGTAGCAGAAAGATGGCGGCGAAACATGGCGGACACTAGAAGCCGCGGCTCGGACATGTAAGATAATTTGCGATTTCTAGACTAACCGTTATATTTAAAAAAAGTACGTTTATGCGATACAACATATCTTTTTACATACTACTAACACAAACAATTGTTTTTTTTTTCCGAATGATTTATTGTTTCACCACTAGATGCCACTGTATAATACTGAGTGTACCTTTAAGTCTGCCACCCAGTTATATTTTGCCACCTGTTTTTTGCTTTGTGTGATCTGGGTACGCACAAATTCAGGTAAGAGTCAGCATAATGACAAAGTATAAGCTTCTATACGCTGGTAATAATCAGTAGATTTGTTTACCGCATGATGTTAACCAAAAGATTTTTTTGGGACAGGACTAGCCAGCTTGCCAGCCTTTTATAGGCATTTAGCTAGCATGCGTTAGAATAGCGGGCCTCTGCAAATGTAAACTGATTATGACCTTGTCACCATTTTAAGGATTGCGTGTAATTTTTTTTTTGTTTAGTCTACTTATTTACGCATTTATTTATTTATTTATTTATTTATTTATTCACTTGCCTATTTCTTATTGATTTACTGATGTAAGATGTATTTACTTGAAAAACAAAACAAAATACGTGTATACGCACTTCAAATGGTTGCTTTGTTACCTTATTCTTTACCGCACAATCCGATATTTATGTTTATGTACAGCACTTTGTATACAGTGATGCCTGTTCTTAAAGCGCTTTATAAATAAAGTTGAGTTGAGTTGAGTCATTGTGCACACGCTGAAATGTGGGCGTCGTCATTGACGGGAAGTGACGATTAACTTATTGAATCAACTAACATATCGAAATGTATGTTGTCGTCATTGTGTACCTCATATAGCATTTTCTTTTTGGACTAACACATCACAGGACTGTACAGAAGGATAGCTAAACAGAGACATACTTCAATACCAATATAGGACTTTCAGTATCACCCTATGAAAAATAAACAATTCCTTCAAACCATTGTATCTATCATATGAGGGTTTGTTTACTAGTGGTGCCATTAGAGAGCGTTTCGGATTTTACCACCCAGAAAAACGAGTGCATGGCATCATGCCAAATTATTGTATATCTGCATTAGAGGGTTACGCATGTTCAAAGCAACGGTGTCAGAAGGGATTTAAAATTCTGAAATGCACTCTCATCTTTTCCTTGTGCGTCCACAGCTGCCAACCTGAGGGCTTTTCATCCATTCAACCTCCTCCAGTAATGGTCCACAGCAAATTTCAATGTCCCCATTCTGTCACCAAGCAAGAAAGGAAGTAGAGGCGCGGAAAACAGAGATGTTTAGGCTAACGTTATACTTCATTTTAAAGACAATGAATATGATGAATATGCATTTGGACCTTCTTCTGAATAACAATAAAATGCAGACATTATTATGGAGGACTCCTTTTGGGAAATGTTGTTTCAGGAGGAATGAGTAAGAATTATCAACTTGCTGACCCTAGGTTTTTATTCTCTGCATTAACGCTTTATCACTGGGGCATTCAAAAAGCAGTATTTTAGGGAGTGGTCAACTTGATTTGCATAAAGAACAAAAACTCAACCCATTCAGCAAGACCACGTTATCACAAAAACATTCCTGCCATAATTACATGAGGTAGAGGTGAGACCTAAACAAAGGTATCAACTTCTAGGATTTAGGTAATCTCTTGTAGCTCCGTGACATGTTATGTCTCTCCTATTATGCAATGCATTTGACTCCTGCTCTTAACACACTTAGTTACAAACACAATTATGAAAACAGTATTGAATTATTCAAATCACTGGCAGTCAATCAAGTGTGAGCCTTGTTCTCTTTGCCAAAAAAAAAAAAAAAAAGAGCGTAAAGTGGGCATAGCACCCAAACTTTGAAAGAACACAACTCGTAAACGGCCGTCGCGCCCTATACGCAGAGTACGCATAGTGCGTAGGGCACCATCGTCCGTGTGGGGCCCCATTTGCCTGTGGGCATGGTGCAGGCATGCACTTGACATGTTGAACACCCGTGGCGGGGGGAGTATCACTCGCGCAATCATTGGATGCGACATCACTACATTTGTTTTCAATTAAAGACATGAAGAACCCATATATTGTGATTGGCTGTTACATAAACAATAATTTTTTGGGGGAAAAGTGCTTACATTCTACAATCCAGAGATGCGTGGAGAGAAGCAAAAGAGAAGTAAGAGAAGCAAAACGAAGTACGTCATTCACGTTTGGCAGTAACTCTTGGTGCGTTCAAAGACTGCTCACACAGTTGGATATTTCAAACATACATAGAAAAAAAAATAATTCACTGTATCAAACAGAAATAAATACTAGGTGAGCACATTGCAAGGGGTAGGCCTACTTGGAATAATTTTATAATTTATTTCCCAGATCAAAAATCTCTATCATAGACGCATCAAAATCAGAACAGCTTCATGGCAACCTATTTTTTCACAAACCTCAGATTTTTTTTTTTTTTTTAAGCATACACATCAGCCTCAAAATATCCCACACTCTATCAATTACTTTCCAAAGGGCAATAGAAATAGGGCTCTGTGCTACATGATTAAGAATTGTGATATAATGACATGGAGCATGGGAGCATCGGCGAGTGATCAGATGCGATGGAAATGTGCGTGACATCAGCCAATCAGAGCAAGTTCTCCTTCTCTTCTGTTGTTTGCAAGTTGAAGACGTAAACAGAAAGTAAAAGAAACAAGAAGTAAACAATGACCGAACGCGCAGCGAAACAAGACATGATTTGGGGTCATCATACCAAGATGAAACAGTTTTGACAAGATTGTAGTCTTACCCGTCGTATTTCTGGTGGTATCTCGTGAAGTAAATGAAGACGTTGTTCAAGGTAAGTACTTAAAAACAATTAACACAACAATCCTGTTGAATTATTAGAACAAGCTAGTGGGGCAACATGTGGAAAGCATGCGCAGGCTGCCGACGTACCATTAGGAGTTTAGCCGCTACTGCAAAAACTTGTTTGAACCAGTCCGTGGTGCACCAAAAGGTTGGGGTTGGGTCTTTAACTTATTTGCTCCCAATAACATGTAAATACGTTTTTGTTTTTTTGTTTTTTTTATGTTTTAAGTGTCCCAAAGACGTATTTATACGTTTTTTTGTTTTTATGCTAGACATACAGAAGGCTTTTTTTTTTTTTTTTAAAGAGCTCAGAATTGTTCATTCGGTAGTCTTACCGATTCAACATCTTATCATCATTGCTTTTTTTTTTTTTTTTTTGTGTGCGTGCGTGCGTGCGTTTGCG
The DNA here is from genome assembly GCF_051991245.1 of Festucalex cinctus. Taxonomy (NCBI): domain Eukaryota; kingdom Metazoa; phylum Chordata; class Actinopteri; order Syngnathiformes; family Syngnathidae; genus Festucalex; species Festucalex cinctus. The sequence continues at coordinate 22,665,111 of NC_135419.1, read as the reverse complement.
TGCGTGCGTGTGCGTGCAAATACGTATAAATTTATACTCATTAATTCACCTAAAGCCTTATAAATATCCCATTACCCTTCGCCTTAACCAGGTACTTCAGAATCTTGCCAGAGTCGTGAAGTTTAAATGGTCAGGAGACCAGAGAAAAGGTCAGAAAAAAATAAAGAGAAAAGAAAGATAAATCAAAGTGAAATCCAGCACCGACCAAACACTTCCTGCCTTCCCCATGATTACAAAATCAAAGTCTGACGCCAACCCCGGAGGCCTCTAAATTCCAGCAAATTTAGCGAGATCTCAAGAGACCAGAGGAAAAACTAAAGAGAGGAAGGAGGGAAGGATCGATAAGGCAGAGTGAGATCCATAGAAGCCAGTACATCCAATCCATCAAAGTGAAATCCAGCACCAACAAAACCCCTCCTGCGTGGTTACAAAACCAGAGTCTTATGCCAACCCCAGAAACCTCAAACTTCCAATAAATTGAGATCTCAAGTGACCAGAGGAAAAACTAAAGAGAGGAAGGAGGGAAGGATAGATGAAGCAAAGTGAGATCCACAGACCCAGCACCCACTGATTCAAGGGGCTGTGGGAGGGAGAGGGTACTTCTGTTGAGTTTCAGTAGATGCTGGTGCGACGGATCTGGCATGCATAAGGACCACCACCAAAGAAAGAAGCCATCAACCGCGGTCCAGCAAAGTGAGCACCGCCCCCCCAGAAATCCCCAGGCCGCGGCAGCACCAAGGCCACCCCCAAGCCACCCGAGCGGACACCGGTCGGCGAGCCGACCAAGACGCCCGGAACACCCCCGCCCCAGCCCCGGCCCACACCCCCGAGCCCAAGGCCACAGAATGAGGCCCAGCGGGCCCCCACAGCGCCCCACCGGTCCCCAGCCCCCATCCCCCCACGACTCCCCCGCACCCCACCCAAACCCGCCACCCGCCACGACCCAGGCCCCACCACCCCCGGCCCCCAAACCCCCGAACACACCCCGACCCCCAACACCCAACCCCCCACCCACCCATACCTCCACCCCCCCCCAAACAAGCCGTCCCCCCCCCCCGACGGCCGCCAACCCCCCCGCGAACCCGGCCCCCCGCCCCCACCCCCGGAAACCGGCACCGGGCAGCAGCGCAGAGAGGGAAAACGTGCCCACCCCACCTCCAGCCGTGCGAGAGTCGCCCAGCGGCGGGAGGGGGGAAGCGGAGGAGGAAGCACCAGGGGAAAAGGCGGAACACCAGAACACCGAGCCCGGTGGGGAGAGGCCCCGGTCGTCATACAGAAGGCTTTGATGCAGCCTCTCAACTGCAAAGAACGGTTGCAGAAATGGTAGTTTAGAAGGTGGAAGCAGAGCAAAGGAGAGCAACCAGAGCCATGTAGAAAAAAAAGCTAAATTACTTACAAATTTGAATAAATTTGTGAAAACTGCTGAAACTTATCTCTCTTCTATTGCTAATTGCTGCAAAACGGAAACAGATAGAAACATACTTTTTTTTCCTGATGAAAGAAGAGACTTTAATCTTTCTTCATGCTTTTATAGCAATAGAACACAATATTCTGTGGGCCTTGCAAAATCAGTCAAAATCCAGTAAAACAGCCGGGAGCGAACGGGATTGTTTCTGTAAAAATGGCTGGGAGTGAAAGAGTGAAGACATGCAAACTATTATCGTTGCATGAAAATGCCGCCCACCACGCAAAGAAAACTAAAATTCTAAAAATAAAAAATAAAATAAAACACTTTTAAGCTTAGGGCACCCAAAGGGGTAGCGGCGGCACTGCTCGTAAGCTGTTTAAAAGAGTCTTAAATTTCAGATTTTTATTTATTATTTTTTTTGACATCATAAAACACTAATGAAATAAAAAACAATCAGGCAAATTGAAGAGGTATTACTGGGGGAAATGTTGGCGTTTTTGTGTGAATTGACCCAGAATAAATGACTACAAATTTGCATAACATTTGATTTTATTGATGCGGAATATGGCATCTGAGCAGCAGAAAACGTCTCATATTACTACTCATATTGATAATGCCCTTTAAAACCCTTCGGCGTTATTGTGACCGGTTTTCGGCTTTTTGATGGTTCTGACCAAGTCATTTCAAAATAAGATAATGCCCAGTAAATTAAAACAGCAACAGCATTGTGCACATGGACTGCTGCGATACCCAGGACCGAAGGATAGAATTTATCGGAATTACTATATATTATTCCCAAAAGGGATTTTAGACAGAGGGTTAAACATTTTGTTCATATAAAACACATAACAGTTGTCTTGTTCCCTTTGGTAATTGCCGGTTGCCCGCAAGGTCAAGGTGGACAATACCTGTATTAGCGTGGGACTGTTGGGTGAACCATTTTAATATTGGACCAAGTTCAGCACATAGATCCAAGAGCACAGCTCAAGGGAATCTAAATGGGCTGATTAGCCAGTCATCATCATGGGCCAGGAAATCTTTGCGGTCCCTGAGCGCTCGCTCCCTCCTAATTCATGTAGCGTTTCCATCTACAGTGTCTTGTAGCAGTGCCAGGAGCGCCATCATGCAACAGCGCAGCATATACAGTATATGCTTGCACGGCAATCAGACTGATTGGTTCACATCTTAGCTTTATGATCACATCATTCAGATCCATCTCAATCAATCAATTGATCAATCAACCAATTGATCAAAGTCATTTACCACGGAAGGAGGAGCGCAATCATTTTTAAAAAGCTCACACAACTGAAATGCTACTCCGCGGGGTCACACGTGACGTCACCCTCCATCACTACACCACAACTCTCCTCTCCCCAAGGGCTCTTCGTACTCATCTGGGCATTGGTGGAGCATGCATGATATAGAAAAAGCTTTAATATTGGCCTTTTAAACGGCACAATGCATCTTTAACTGAATTTAGTCACAAATGTACTTTCGTGTGAAATCTGGTTGTATAGTTGAACACAAAGCTGATATATTTGCAGGTAACCATGATTAGTCTGTTGTATGAATGGCAACAGACGGACACACTTAAGTTGGTTTTACCTTTTGCCATCCAGTTGAGCAGTTATTTGTTATGCCTGCCACAATATGCCACTGGCATAAATATAATAATAATAATTTAAAAGCTAATACAATAAAATAATAGTAATTAGCTTTGAATAATATACACTTTCACTTTTAATTCTAAGACATCCTGTATTTTCTGCACGATTAGCCTTTAATTTTCTCAAAAACCGACATTGCGCCTTATAATCAGGTGCGCCTTATATGTGGCTCAATATTGGTTAAGTACGGCTACCATAGTCAGGGGGCGTCACCGAAGTAACAGCAGTTAGAACGGTAGTAACACACCTAAACAAGGCTGGGAAATATTGTACATATGGATAGTAACGTTTGAACAATATTGACTTATTGTTATATTGTTAATATGGAACCATATTTATTGTGACTGCATTACCGGTAACTTGTGTTGGGAGTGAACAAAGTTGTCAGAATGCCGGTTTGTATTCAATTACCTGTCATAAATATTGACTGACTCATCTCTTTTGTTCAGATTCCCTTTAGCACAGCTCCATCTATTGCAGGGGTGGCAAACTGCGGTCCTCGAGGGCCGGAGTCCTGCAGGTTTTATAGATTTCCCTACTCGAAGTGCAGCTGATTCCAATTAACAGGCTCGTTATCAGGCTTCTGCAGAGCTTGCTGATGAGCTAATCATGAATCAGCTGTGTTGAAGAAGGGAATTATCCAAAACCTGCAGGACTGCAGCCCTCGAGGACCGGATCTCGCCACCCTTGATCTATTGTACGCTTAATGCAACCCCAGCCACTGCAGTAGCTTCGACTCTATGCGCCTTATAATGCGATGCTCCTTATATTATGGAAAAACGTTTTCATATAGGCCAATGAGGTGTGCCTTATAGTGCGGAAAATACGGTAATTGATTTTCTAAAACTGCAAACCGAACTGAACTGAAAACCGTCAGCACAAAACCGAAATCCAAACCGAAATGTGGATTTTGTGAACCGTTCCCGTTAACTCTGGAGATTTATTCATTCATTAAATTCTTTAAAGCAATTTTAAAAAAAAGAACTCAATAAACTCAGCTTTATTTATTTCCTGTTATGACCTATAACCTGCAGCCAAATTGGTATAGGTTCTTTTACCTTGTTTTACTTGACTCTTGTTGAAGAAATCGCAAGTAATTTGTGCACTTTACATAGCCAAATTCAAATAGCATATTATTTGTATGTCTTTGATGTATCATCTCGGAGTAAAATACCCTGCTCAAGTTCCCTCCACTGTAAAGCTGAGTTCATTTTGATCGTTTTGTTTAGTAGTTGTATTATGCAGCTGTATACGATTATATGATTTTACATTAATGCTAAGATTTTACTCAAATATCTGTTATGCGCTTTGAAGAAAAAAAAGTAGAAGCTAAAGTAGAAAAATGTGATAAATTAATTAGGTTAGATTAATTAGAGAAAATTTGTGATTACATAAAATGTTTTAATTGCTTTATAGCAGTAATATCTAATAGTCTCACTCTAGTCAGGCAAAATTTCTCGATCTTAACAGTGACAAAACTGAGTCTCATCCTCATCATTGGGACAACATCCATACTTGGTAAAACTAACCATTTCTCCATTACCATAGACAATTCCACCATTTGCCGGAGTTAAGGGTCTGGGTGTCATCCTCGACAGCACCCACTAATTTCAAGCTCACGTAAATAATGTCAGACGGTTTGCATACTCCTCTTGAACTATTAATGGAGAACCATCTTCTTCCCCCATATCACCCCAGTTTTACAACAGCTCCAGTGGCAACCGGTTAAATGCAGAATACATTTCAAAATCCTCCTGCTCACTTTCAAGGCCAACCATAACCTCACTTCATCATACCTGTCGAACATTATACAGATTTCCACCATGTCTCACACCCTTCAAACCACATCCGCTCTGTCCCGCATGCCCACCTCATCACTTTGAGGAGCAGAGCATAAAGTCGCACTACTTCCCTCCTCTGGAACTCACTGACCTGTGTAACGTTTCCCCTCTTCAAAGTCACACTCAATAAATATCTGTTCAGACTCCCCCTAGCTTGATGTTTCTCCTGATTTTTTTTTTAAAACCTTAATTTCAATGTTATTGCATGATGTCCTTGTGTGCCCTGATAGGCACCTCAAAGTAAAATGCATTGTCATTCACTTACTGAATTGAAGTCAATACTAACCTAAAATGAATGGGAATTGTCTTCATCTTACTCCTTTTCAAATGCCCCCTTCTTCCCCTTTATATTAAATTTGGACAACTTGATTAACAGATGTTTTATTTATTTAATTTACAAATGAACAATGGGACCAGTGATTGATGGCTCTGTCATGATTTGTGTTTTTGTTTTATGTTGTGATCTGTTTTACGTTTTCCTTGTGTCTCCCTTTGTCTCATTAAGCGTGGTCTCATCCACCTGTGCTTGTCAACCCACCCCTTTGTGTTAGCCAGTCAGTTCCCTCATGTTGTCCAGGTGTGTCTCATTAGTGAGTGTGTACTTAAGTTCTTTGTTCAGTCTTTGTCGGTCCATTGTCGTCACCCCACGGCTTGCTGTTTCTATGTCAGGTCTGCCGTTTAGGATAGCACTTTGATTTTGGACTTTGTTGTTTTTGGCTGTGCCTTTGCCATGTTCACCACCTTGTTTTGTTTTTGTTTAATTAAAAAGAACCTCGTTGGAATTTATTAGAGAGAGAGAGAGAGCGAGAGCGAGAGAGAGAGAGAGAGAGAGAGAGAGAGAGAGAGAGAGAGAGAGAGAGAGATTGGTTCAAGCGCCCTGACAATTGACAAAATGCCCTTCAGCAAGGTGCAGGCGGCCCTACATGATTTGGTACCCTAGGCGAAAATGTACATGGTAGCCCCCCCCAATCCCATAAAAAAAAAAAAAAAAAAATTATAGATATATTATATTTAATAGCACACCACACAATAAATACCAAATTCCACAAACAAATAAAAATAAGAAAAATAACAGAAGTACAATGCAATGCAACTTTTTATTGCAATTTTTGCAAAATGACAGTATTTAAAACCTCAAAATGTTTTCACTATGTACATTAATAATTGAGTAAGATACAAAAAATAGTAAATGTATCAATATACAAACTTTGATATATCGTAAAACTTTGGCAATAAGGTGATTCACAGATAATGTGAATAGTGTGCAAAAAAACTTCACGAAATAACTTAGGAACATAACGGCAAATACTTAAAATAGTGCACGCCGGGACCTCCTTGCAGCAAAGGCATCAATTGGTGCGTCAAAGGATAGCTGCCTGGATACTTCTTGATTGATGCTGATAAGTGCCAGTCTAGTTAGCCGTTCTTGTGACATGGTAGACCTTAAATAGTTTTTTATTAGTTTAAGCTTGGAAAAGCATCTCTCAGCTGATGCTACAGTCACTGGTATGGTAGCGGCCACTCTGAGTGCTACCCACATGTTGGGATAGATTTCTCTAAGTTTTTTCTCCTCTAGAAAAACTAAAAGTTCCATGCTTGACATATTGGATTTTGGCCAGGTAAGAAATGACTGCATCTCTGCTAAGAGTTTTTTTTTTTTTTTTTTTTTTATTAGAGTACATATTGCACAAATAAGTAGACCCCGAGAAAAAGGCTTGTTAATTCCAGGCCTAGCAGACATGTTGCTACCCATAACAGTCATGGAGCTCATAGAAAATACTGGATGTAGTCGTTTTTGTTGTGGGTTGCTTTTTTTTTTTTTTGCATTAGTTAATTTGATTAAATTAAAGATTTTGTAATCTATGCATCCTATTACAACCTTACTTTCATGTTGTGAGTCAAGTGCGTATTCTACAGAAAACATTTTGTCAATATTTTGGAAATTGTTCTTATGTTTATTGAGATATTGAACATCCATCCATTTCCTGGACCGCTTATTCCTCACAAGGGTCGCGGGGAGATATTGAACAAAATCTTTACATTTTTCAAAGGTGGTATACTCATATATGCTGAGCACTGTACATGATGCAGCAATAGCTGATATAACTGAAATAGTCACCTGGATCTAGAAGATCGAGCTTTGTGTCACTCAAAGTACTGCTGATTGGTGCTTGACTGGCTGTTGCTTCAGCTGTACATTAAACAAAATACATCACTTCAAATTATTTTGGTGTTAAAGCAGGGAAAACAAATCCATTTGCATTATAGTAGCCGCCGTCAAGCCCATTCTAAAAAAGAGAACACTGGATGTCTCCCTGCTAGCAAATTATAGACCAATCGCAAACCTTCCCTTCGTAACTAAAATAGTTGAAAAAGTGGTTTTTAATCAACTCAGCAATTTTTTGAGCTTAAACGGACTTTTGGATAAATTCCAGTCAGGTTTCCGACCTCATCACAGTACAGAAACAGCTCTGATTAAAGTACTGAATGATATAAGATTGAGCACTGATGCAGGGAAGGTATCAGTGCTCGTCTTGTTGGACCTCAGTGCAGCATTTGACACGATTGATCATAATATACTGTTAGACAGGCTGGAAACTTGGGTGGGGTTAAATGGAACAGTCCTTAAATGGTTCAGGTCCTATTTGGAGGAAAGGAGTTACTTTGTGACCATTGGAAATTTTGAATCTGATCGAAAGGCCATGACATGTGGGGTCCCTCAAGGGTCAGTCCTTGGACCCCTGTTGTTCAGTCTGTATATGTTACCTTTGGGTCAAATGCTTCAGAACACCGATGTTGACTATCATAGTTATGCAGATGACACACAACTGTATTTATCTATGTCCCCAAATGACAGCAGTTCTATTAACGCATTGTGTCATTCTCTAGAGCAAGTTAACAACTGGATGAACCAAAATTTCCTTCAGCTGAACGAAAACAAAACGGAGCTCATTGTTTTCGGCAATAAAGAAAAGAGGATTGCTGTTAAAAAACAGCTTGAGTCACTGTCTTTAGAAACTAAAGACCAAGTTCGAAATCTTGGGGTATTAATAGACTCAGATCTGACCTTCAGTAATCATATTAAATTTATCACTAAAACAGCCTTTTACCAGCTGAAAAACATATCCAGACTGAAGGACTGCATGCGTCAAGCAGACCAAGAGAAGCTTATCCATGCTTTTATCTCCAGCAGACTAGATTACTGTAACGGTCTTCTGACTGGACTCTCTCAAAAGAACATAAGACAATTGCAGCTCATTCAGAACGCTGCAGCTCGAGTTCTGACCAAAACAAAAAGATCAGAACATATTACTCCAGTACTTAAGGATTTACACTGGCTCCCTGTCAGCTGTAGAATCGATTTTAAAGTTCTGCTACTCGTCTATAAATCACTAAATGGTTTGGGTCCTGAATATATCCAAGAAATGCTGATTGAGTACAAACCCAGCAGGGCTCTGAGATCGACAGACTTGGGCCAACTAGTGGAACCCAGAGTTCGAAGTAAACATGGTGAAGCTGCATTTAGCTATTATGCTGCACACAGATGGAATAGACTACCAACAGAAGTGAAGTCAGCCCCGAGTGTAAATGCTTTCAAATCCAGGTTAAAAACTTTGCTTTTTTCTTATACCTTTGATTAGGGACTTTTAAACAGCTTTAATTAAGTGTTTTTTTAATTATTATTTTTATTTTTATTTTTTATTTTTTATTTTTTTTATTTTTTTTTTTTATGTTTTTTTTTTTTTTTTTTTTTTTAATTTTTTTTTTTTTTTTTTTTTTATTATCATTTTAAACTTCCTTATGTTAAATTTTTTAAAGTTTGTTGAATAATGTTTTAAGATTGTTAGTTTGTAACCTATTTTTATTTAGTTTTCTTCCTCTGAATGTTAACTATTGTTTTTTTGATGCTTATGTGTTGTCTTTCCTCGTGTAAAGCACATTGAGTTGCCTTGTGTATGAAATGTGCTATACAAATAAACTTGCCTTGCCTTGCCTTGCCTTATGATAGAATACAATGTCAGAAATTACGGCTGTTTGTATTAAATGCACCATCCATGCACTTACATTCAGTAGCCTTTGGTGAAGATGACACTGAAGGATTGTTTACCACAGCTTCTGCAGGTGCTTGTTGTGGCTGCAAATATTTTCTCAGCGCATCTAGTTTAAAAAAAAAATGCATTTACTATATCGATGTTTACATTAAACCAGCACATAATTCTTATTTTCAATAAATTAATAAATTAATGTGGTTATGTGAAACAATGACTTGTGCAAATCCATTTGCAGGTATCTGGACTTACTGGCTGTTTTAGTTTAAACTCAGCAAGCGTTGCCCCACTCTTGTGTGCAAAGTAGCTACTAGCATGGATGTAATGGTGCAGTAAACAAGTTACAAGCAAGCTAAGAAGCTAACGCTATTTTCGTGTTTATTTTATAAACAATGATGATTGACTGACATACATACCTCTACCCTGGGCCCGTTTTTCCTCCTCCTCCTTTCGCCGCTTTCTTAAAGCCCCAGTGTGTAGCTCACGACCGCCATCTATCGGTCAAACAAGATAATGCAATGATTTTAAGCACACGAACTACGGCGTCCCAGAGAGACCCTACTTCAACAGCCTACCACCAATTTCACCGGAACAGAACGCAAACAACTTCTGGTATTCCCTCGAGTGATGACGTAAGTGAATTGCATTTGTTAGACATACTGTACAGATCCCTAATATTTGTGATTTAGTCATTTAATTTCAGAATTAATATTTTTGTCGGCATTGTTAGGAAATACTGTACGTCAGCTAATGACAATATGTTCATATTTGTTAGTGCAACTAAACCATGCAACAGAGAACACACAGTTATGTTATGTTTTATAGACATGTGGACAATCTCAAAGGGGGCGAGGAGGGGGCGAGGGAGACGACGAGGAAGAGAACGCGGAAGAGAACGCGGTGTCTCGTAACGTACAATTATGTCATCATGGAAAAAGAATTCCATTCGAGCATGCATGTGAATGGCTCAAAACATACCTTTGCTTGGAATATGTGGTATTTAGATTACATCGTTTGCTGAAATGTTTAGTATATCGTGCAAAAATAATGGTGTTAACTGAACTACACATCTGCAACTCAGACTCGTAAACCCCCCCGTGTCTTGTTGCTACTAACCACTCAGAAAAGTGCTGCTTACAAAAACATTTGAAACCCTTTACTCAGATATCGATTTGTCACCATGTTGAACAATTTTACCTAATAAATATCACTAAGCAACTTAATTAGTTTTGATTGAAGATACAACAGCTTCCTTGTACTTCAATGTGCAGGAATTTACATGGCTTTCACAAATAGTCTTGCTCATATAATAATGTACTTCATTGGCTCATTGACTTTCAGTTCATTGTTTGGTACCTCATCTGACATACAATTGTTACCTTCTTGCAGAGACTCGTACAGGAAATGACCATGGAGGAACATGAAGATATCCAAGTCCAGCTGATAGACTTGACACCAAGAAATACTTTTTGACACATTGCTGACACATCAGCACCACCATGATTTCCTGTACCTGGATCCCAGACTGCAGCACCTTGGTGACTTGTGGCAAATAAGTGACACTTTCCCAGATCCTCGAGGACAATACAAAGGTTTTTTACCTGGCATATAATTAGTCCATGTCTGACACTTGTTGTTGTAGTTTGTATAACTTGTATATTGTTGTTGTGTGTTAATTTGTACATTTTGAATAACTAAAAAAATACTATTTCCTTTGGCGTCAACATGCAGTGTTTATTCGACACCTAACCTAACACTATTTTACATGACTAGAAATGTAAAACATCAAAAGCCTGGAGAATTATTATAAATGCTTGCAATGACAAGGAATTCTTCATTGGCCAATGAATGTAAGGTACAGTACATGAAAATGAATGAATAAAATAAAGTAAAATAAAAGTCTACATGAAATGAACATATTAACTAAAAAAAAAAAAAAAAATGCTGTTAGAATATAATGAGCTACATGAATTGCAGTTGTTCCAGAAATTTACCAATACGCTGTGCATTTCAAAATATGGAAAATAGACATACAGGTTTGGGCCAAAAGTAGTGTTACAGAGCAGGTATGTGTTGTACACAGCTAAAATATCTGATTACCTCAATACCATGATGTTTTTTTTTTTGTGTGTGTGTGTGTGTGTGCTGACATTGTCCCCCATTAACATTGCAACATTCCTCAAACTCTCCCGAACACATAGTATGATCTGTAACACTACTTTCCGCCTACTCTATGATGTTATTGGGGCCAAATTAAGGAAGGCTTGTCCATTGATTGTGTGAACAGACTGCAGTAAAAATGAAGTCACTTCAATGTTTGCTGGTTTTATTAAGTTTGACATGCTCCTTGACTGCACAAGTACATGTTATGGAGTGAGGGCATGTTCCCACCAACGATGATATCATATTCTTCAAAGGCTTGCTGAGGAAAGTGAGGGAGGAGTCACTCCATGGCTTCAGACACCTGGTCAGCAGGTCCTGTGTAAAACAAGTGGTGCTTGTACATGTGACCATTCCGTATTGCTTCACACAAAAAGTTCATGTAGTGTGTAATACCGTCCATATGTAAATGACATACCAAGACGTCGGCTGACTTCAGTTTGTTGCAGCTCAGATATGGTAGGTGGAGATACTGGTGGTACAACACCGAAGCCTTCTGGGGTCCTCCATTCAAGTGTCCTCATTCGGGGCATTCCAATTTGGCTGCTGACTCTCTCCTTGATATTTTTTTTTCTTGCAGGTCGGTGATGTATTTAAACGGTGCATGAATGCTTGTATACATCAGAATATGGTTCTGGAACCCCTCAAGTTTGGCTGTTGATCTAGTGTGACACAAACAAAAACAAAATTATAAAATAAAATAGAATAATTGATGATACTACTATATGTCACCAACTTTCCAACAAAGCCCCCAAAATAGAGGTAAGATCTTTAGTTTTTGGGCCCAAAACATTGTATTAGCTAGATAAAAGTAACTTGACTGCATACTGCATAGAATATGCAAAGGCTGCTTGCTTGTCGAATTTCCGTGGAAAACGTGGCAGCCTGTAAATTCTTGTGCACCCAATTACACAATGGACCAGTACACACTTGAGTGAGAGAGTTCAGACTCTAGCAGTGCTTACGGTACAGCCAGCATTTAAGTCCAGAAAGTTATTCCCTGCCGAAAATTAATTTCGAGAACACTATTTTCACCAACCACAATGAAAATAATTTTCAACTCCTCCACTAATACAGTATGCTTTAGATTCTCCATTGAAGTTATGGGCAAATATACCTCCGAAATCACAGTTACATTACATTACACAATAACTTGCGCATTTACTCTAAATATAACGTGCCAGCGGGAAACTTTTTTTTTTTTTTTTCAAAGCAAGTAGCTTCATAACGAAATCGTTCGAGTGGTGCGGAGTTGCTAATCAACAGATACAGTGATCGTAAAACAAAGGTACGAACATCGTATTAATTAGTACGATGTATACTTTTTCTCTCGCTCTCAAAACGTAAACACAAATGTACTCTTACTTACCGGTCAAGTAGAAAGCAGTCGAAGGCACCGGCACGTCCCAAACCTAGTCTGTTCCTCATTTCTCTCCATCTGGCAAATGCGGCTACAATATAAACTCTTGTTTTGTCGCGCTGAAATAAAATAAATTCCCAAAGCAATTGATAGCTTGATAATGCTCTCTTCGGGGACCGGAAACTCTTCTTCTTCGTGTACATGCGGTCGCCATACAAACCGGAAGTGCGTCTGCAAAGGCGTTCCAAAAACGCGTTAAGAAATGGAGCGCTGAAATTTGTCGTTGACGGCACCCGTAGCAGAAAGATGGCGGCGAAACATGGCGGACACTAGAAGCCGCGGCCCGGATATGTAAGATAATTTGCGATTTCTAGACTAACCGTTATATTTAAAAAAAGTACGTTTATGCGATACAACATATCTTTTTACATACTACTAACACAAACAATTGTTTTTTTTTTTTCGAATGATTTATTGTTTCACCACTAGATGCCACTGTATAATACTGAGTGTACCTTTAATGCAGCACGTGAAGGCTTGGACCTTTTCATTGTTGTCGATGTCAATGTATAAACAACACAAGTGTGCCAACCATCTATCTATCTTTCTAAAGTGCTGCCACTACACTCCGAAATGATATACGACCCCTCCCCCTACCTTTCATTCATTGTAAGCGGCAGCAGCGGGTCAGGTTCAGGGCGCCAGGACAGCAGGTCGTGAACTCACAGTCATTTATTTGAAATAGAAGTAATAAAAAAAAAAAAGGAACTCAATAAAATATATTTGCTATATAACATTTTATGCTAGAAAACACGAGAGGGGGGGGAGGGCTTTTTGTGTTTGTGTTTAAAAAAAAAATAAAAAATTCCTTTCTGCAATTTGGCGCCCCCTCCACAAGATGGCGCCCTAGGCGACCGCCTAGCTCGCCTGTAGCCTGGGCGTTCACTCAATGAATCGTATGCGAACGGGAAATGGAGGTAGCATATTCACTCACTGACTCATTCGCGAACCAGAAATGGCAACAGCCGCAACACTCATTCACTGAATCGTTCGTTTCCGAATCGGAAATGGCAACACGTTCACCCACTGACTCGTTCACTTACTGATCCGTTCGTGAACCGGAAATGGCAACACACTCATTCACTGAATCGTTCCTGAACCGGAAGTGGCAACACATTCACCCACTGACTCATTCACTCACTGATCCGTTCGTGAACCGGACATGGCAACACGTTCACCCACTGACTCGTTCACTCACTGATCCGTTCACGTCTTCGCGAACGAGAAGCTTCCTCAGTGACTCATTCCTGAACACCAATAATGAGGCTGCATGTGTAGTAAAATCCACGTCTGACGCTAGCTTCTGATTGGTCGTTCACGAAGACTGACGGCATGAGCGTGGCTGCTCTCAAATCAACTGAAAAGAGAACAAATCACTTCAAGAAGTGACCCGTTCACTCACGTTCACTGAAAAGATTTGTTCTAAAGAACGAATCGGTCGTGACCGACACAACACGATACATAACTGTTTGCACTCACACCCTTTTACTCTCCTTGCATACACATTCTGCGTGGTGTTCAACACAAAATATTCAAATATAAAGTATATTTAAACCTAGAACACCAACATTAAAGTTAGTAACACAATCATTAATCAGGTATGTTTTACACGATATAATATCACAGATAAAATACAGTTTTCATCAATATATGTAAACGTACACTGCTGTAATGCCAAACTGTAGTACTATTCTTTACATTTTCCAACACTCTGGACAATATCATGTTAAAAAATAAAATTAAATAAATGGTACCCTGGGGGACAATGTAAATAGGCAACACAATTACTGAATATATGAGAAGTGTGTGTGGTTGCTGGATTATTGTCCACCTGTTCCTGTGTACGGTGTCTCTGAGTTTCTGCTTCTCGATGTGAATAAATTGATAAAATCTTATTTGTGTCTGTGCCTTTGGGATCCAAACCTTTCAGCACACAACAGAGACCTGGTCTTCCTGCATCACTGACAAATGTGGGAGAGAGAGAGACAAAAAAAAAGGGCATTTTTTTGAGCGGGGATTTTTTATTATTATTATTTAAATGATATGAATTTCCTCAGAAATTACCATTAAGTGATGCATAGTCATAGCCATTATGCTAATTATGGGTTACATGCAAATTCTAGGTCAACTCTAACTTCCCTTTTGCCTTACTTGCAGTCTGTACGGGCAGAGTCGTAATCGGGAGTCGGATGGGCAGTAGATGTCGAGGCAACAGGTCCTGATGTGGCCTTTCATCTGATGGTAGGGCGACCACAATTTCTGTGACATATTTTTTCCATTTATGACTTGAAGTGCTTGGCCCAATGCCATCATTATCATCACTTTGTCCTGGGATGTATGTAGGATGTGTTTTCCATAAGTGCACAATTTTCCATCCGAGCTATATGTAAACTACGTTTGGTAAATGTCGCTTGTTAAGTATAAAAGGTCTTATTCCATTTAATGCACAATTGCCAGTTGGTCCCTTTCTATCCTTTTGCCCATTTTATGTTCACATGCTTGTTCAAATAAACACTGATCTTGATCTTGTGAAGGCATTCAATTGTAAGTTTGAGTTTTGATCAAATGCAACACGGATATTGTTCGAGGGAATGGGAATCTATTTTTCACTGATAGACTAATAACTCTAAAAGTGTGGATATTCATTAAAACGGAAAATGATTCCCAGCCCTAACACTAAAATAAGACACAGTATTTATGTAAGTTTAAGACCCTCTCTTCAAATACTGTTATGATAAACTTTCTCTCTTATCATGAATATACGTTCTAAGTTAGTTGGTAGTAACTTATGGAATACTTATAGCTAGAGGAGTATGAATGTATTACACTTTACAAGGTGACTGAATAAACAGATCATGAATGCGATCAAGAAATCGGACTGAATAATCGCCATCGCCCGTTTCTGTAAGACAGTGGTGTCCAAACTACAGCCCGGGGGCCATTTGCAGCCCGACATCCATTTTTTAGTGGCCTGCGACATATGCTAAAAATGGCATTTGACTCTGTTCAAATAAAATAAAAACAAAAATGTTTGGCGATGGTCAAAGTAAGAAGGGAGGGTGTCGAAAAACACAGATGCTATTAAAGGTTATTTTAGGTAACTAAAACTAACGAAATAAACTGAAATTCAAAAAACAATTTCGTTCACGAAAATATAAAAACTAAAATGCTTTTTAAAAAACGAAAACTAACTGAAATTACATTTTATGTTTACAAAACTAACCAAAACTATAATTATAGCAAAAATGTCTTTCGTTTTAGTCTTTGGTGTGATTTTTAGTAGATTTATTTTGATATCAACCGGAATAATGACATTTGAAAGTATGTCACACAGAAGTGATGTCATCTAGCAGCAGCCAATAGAAAAGCACCTCCCATGGTGTTTTTTTTTAAATTTTACGCACAAGTACTACACATTAAAAAAAAAAAAAAAAAAAACTAATACTAATGCTGAAACTAACTAAAACTAAACTAAAACTAAACATTTATTAAAGAACTAATAAAAACAGAACCACCCTGAAATTTAATAAAAACTAACTAAAATTAAAAATTCCCAAACTATAACAACCCTACTGCCATATTACAAATAAATTGGTTTATATACTGTAGCAATTTTCTAAATATGCAAAAGCACAAATAAATTATTTGTAGAATTTTTAGGACTAAACACAATTTAGCTTCATAACATTATGTGGCCCCTGCGTCCTTCTGATTTTCTGTATGTGGCCCTCAAATGAAAAAGTTTGGACATCCCTGCTGTAAGAGCATTAAAGGAATACTTCACTTATTTAGCCCATTATAGCAATAAAAAGTTAATATTTTGTATATAATTAATTTGATACTTTTGATTATTTTTCACGTACAATTAGTACCTTTAAAAACACATTTTGCAACTTGCTGTCGACTGAAAATGACATCACAAGGGCTCAGTTAGCACAGCTCACTTGTTTTCTAGGTTTGGTCATGTGATATTCAAAAGCTGAGCTGTGATTGGTTACCTGA
Organism: Festucalex cinctus; assembly: GCF_051991245.1. NCBI lineage: Eukaryota > Metazoa > Chordata > Actinopteri > Syngnathiformes > Syngnathidae > Festucalex > Festucalex cinctus. The sequence goes on along the minus strand of NC_135419.1, from coordinate 22,648,564 downwards.
GCCCTTGTGATGTCATTTTCAGTCAGCAGCAAGTTTCAAAATGTGTTTTTAAAGGTACTAATTGTACATGAAAAATAATGAAAATATCAAATTTATTACAGGCAAAATATGACTGACAAAAATGGCTAAATAAGTAAAGTATCCCTTTAAAGGATTAATTCCGCATTGATAAGTGTTCCCCCACACTTTGACACAGTAAGTGAAGTATTGTTATATTAATGTGCAATAGGGCATACAAAGTGCATTTTCATCTAGGAAATGTTTCACTTAATTCATAATTAAGAGGCTTTTGCTTGCTTTGTGTATGAAATTTGCTGCAGTATATCACTAAAGCTACCTTGCCTTGGAGAAGGCGTTGAAGTGTTCGTCACCAAGACAGTTTCTCTTTTTGGTGAGCATGAGTTCTACACTGAAAAATCTTTCGGCTTGTGCTTTGGATGTTGTTGCAGCGTTCAAGCGGATTGTTGCATCTTGAACTCTTGGAAAGTGGTGAAGGCTTTCAATCACAGGAGCATATTTAAGATCATCTTTTACTTCTGTTCCCACGTACATGGCTGCATTTGAGTCATCAAGCTGTGAATCAAAAGAAAAATAATCATCCTCACGGAGCGGCAGTGGCGGCAGGAGCTGGATGAGGATGAGGCGTCTGGGTTGGAGGTTCCTCAGAGAAGGAGTTGCATTCTGTAGTGAGCAGGACCTTAATGAAGCAGTGAGCCAGCAGCCAGCAATGAATTCCTGGAGTCGAGAGTGGCTGCAAACCAGCTTTTGATTGCTTTCATGATGATGTCAGGCGGTTCATCAGTCATCTTTTATAATCCATTTTTAAATGTGAGGGTTTTGGAATTAGAATTTCCAAAGTTGGCTAAAGCTTACCGTAAAAACAAACAAACAAACAAACAAACAAAAAAAAAAAAAACGCAACTCTTCACTCTGACAAATGTCAAGGCCTACGCCGGTGAAAAGTTTCATGATCAAACAGTAATCGTTGAAAAACTGGTAAGCCGATTCAATCACTTGATTTAATCAAACTGTGTTCCTATTTTATTGATGTACTGTAGCAAGGTTCATTCCAATGCTTTGTGCATAGGCATCATGGAATGATTTCCAACAAGTTACTGTGGGAACGGGTTAGTTAAAGTGAGTATCATTTAAGAATCTCGAGGCTGGGCTAAGTGTCCTTTTTTTTTTTTTTTTTTGGAAATGAAAATATGGCGAACACACAAATTTGTAATTGGTGAGTACATCTCAATTTACAACTACCTACCTACTAGGGATGTAACGATAATGGCAATATCGTGATATCGCAATATTAAAACTGCCACAATATATCGTCATCATGTCACGATATTAAAAGCAGCACATCTGTTAAAAAAGGCGAGTTGATTTCCATTTGTGCAGTTCTAGCACCTTCTGGTGGCTAGTTTTTTAGTGCAGTTTAATTTTCACCAGCCATGTTTTGGCCCTTCTATGTTTAAAATCCACATTAATGGTCACAAAAAGTGGAACGTAACATGCATGTGAACCGAGTCGATATGTGTAGGAACTGAATGTGTGCTTACATTAGAAAGTACCTCAATATATATATTATATTTATGTTTTTAATAATTTACAAATATTTTCCATTGCTGTATTGTACAAAAGCACAATATTCAGTTTGTTTTAATATGAGTTGTTTTGGGTTTTTTTTTACAATATTGTGACTTTTTTTTTTTATATATATATCGCCAACCTCCCACAATATCGTGATAATTATCGTATCGCAACCTTCATATTGTGATATCGTATCGTGAAGTTAGAATATCGTTACATCCCTACTACCTACCCAAACCGAGAGCTCACTTCACATCAATTATAAAATGTACCGGAAATTTGGGAACTGGAACTTGATTAATTGAATTTTCATTCATTTCAGTGGGAAAGGTTACCTCCATTTAAGAATGTTTCAACTTACAAACAAGGTCACAGAAACAAATACAGTAAGTTCGTAAGTTGAGGTACCACTATATTTTTAGCTGTAAAGGGTTCCCTCATCCTCCTACAATCCTCCTTTTCTGTGAGAGATTCAAAATTGTACAAATATAACTGCTTAGAAAACCTAGAATCATGCACTGCTGCATCTCAGGGTTCCAGACTGCCCCTAAATGGTTATATATATATATATATATATATATATATATATATATATATATATATATATATATATATATATATATATATATATATATATATATTAGGGGTGTGAATTGCCTAGTACCTGATGATTCGATTCGTATCACGATTCACAGGTCACGATTCGATTCGATACCGATTAATCCCGATACGAATTTATAAGTCGATTGTTGCGATTTTTTTCATTCAAATTTAGAAAATGCTAATCAGTAAGCTTGTAGAGTGTAAGATTTATATGAAAATGTATGATTTATTTATCTGAAATTTCAGTCTTATAGAGGTTGTAATCTGTTTCATGTTTGAACAGCATTAAAATAAAATATTAAGGCTTAATGTTCCGTTCATATAACATTCTTCCATGCTCAAGGTGTGAATCCTAAAAAAAAAAAAAAAAAAAAATCGATTCTGCCGATTATTGAATCGATTCGAGAATCGCGCGATGTAGTATCGCGATATATCGCCGAATCGATTTTTTTTAACACCCCTAATATATATATATATATATATCTATATATATATATATATATATATATATATATATATATATATATATATATATATATATATATATTAGGGCTGGGCAATATGGCCAAAAAATAAAATCTCGATTTTTGCATTCATTCAAAAATTACGATTTTAATCGATTTTAACCTAATAAATCCAACAAACGTTTACTTAAAGATTTTATTTATTCAAAAATAATTCCTGTGCAAAATGTTCAGACACCAGTAACGTATACTGATTCTAGATCAGTTTTAACACAAAATTACATTACATAATTTTTTTGCCGACAAACTCATGCTCCACTCTTCTTCTCATTTTTCATTCATATGAAATTTAGTGGAAATAAATATAAATCAAATCAAACATTATTTATATAGCACCTTTCATACATTCAAATGCAACTCAAAGTGCTGAACAACTAAAAGATCCATAATACAATAAAAAGGAAAAGCCCCGCCCCCCATGTCCCCATGATCGTACCCACAGACACACACGCAAACCACAACATGGTGGGACACAGAAGAACCCTGTGAGGAAAGGCAACCAGGAGGAGTTCATCCACACTGAGAGGGATGGCGGCCAACCACCACAGAGAGGAATGCCATCCCAGAGACCGCCGGCCCATAGTGACCGAGGCCCGCTCCAAACAGACTGGGGCCAAGGGGCCCCCGGGACAACCGCCTGCCCGCAGGAGAAGAACAGCCATCCCCGCCCAGTGTGGAGGCTCCCCCATGAGAAAACACTGGAGCTCAAAACTTAGTAAATACCAAATAAAAACATTTAAACACTAAAACAGTTAAACACTATGAATAGATAAATAAATAAATAAATAAATAAAAGGCAAAAACAAAGCTAAAAGACAATATAAATTAAAATAGCTAAGTAAATAAAAGGGGTTAAAAAGAAAAGAGATCAATCAATCAATCAATATTTCTTTTGCAAATCAATTTGTAATTCATGTGTACCCCCAAAATTTCAGTTTGGGATTCACTCTGATCCTACTTTTGGGAGCTAATTTCAATGTTACCCTTTTATGACATGAACTTCTTCATTTACTATGTGTGATAGTAATTTCTGTTTAGTGTGCTCCCTCTACAGGTGAGGAGGTCCTGTAACTTAAAAGGAAGTATGAGTGGGAGGTTTTTGGCTGGTACGCTTGGATTTGTTTTGCACGTGGCGGTTTGTTTGCTTTCAACTAGTGGATTATTTGCTATTATTTTTACGCAACAGTGCATTCAATTGCATGAAATGTCAGTGACAAAAAAACAAAATCATTTGTATTTTCAACTCAACACATCTGGACATTCAATTTTTTCAAGTGTCGAAAACAATCAACCCCCGAATGCATAAAGTGAATTCATGTTTTAAAAAATGTGTTATACTGAAAATGGATGGCGACCAGTTCAGGGTGGCCCACGCCTCTTGCCCAAAGAAACCTGGGATAGGTTCCAGCACGCTTGCGACGATAGTGAGGATAAGCGTTACAGAGAATGGTTTTATTTGATGTATTTCAATTGTATTTGCACCATGGAGGAGCAACACTCCTATTATCCAATAATGATAATAAAAGGCAGGCAAACTTCTTTCCTACTTGCTTCACATTGTCATCCAAGTGAGAGGGCGTTTTGGGTCACACCTAAACTACTCTAGCAAATTGCAAACTCAGTCATTTTCTTGTAGATGCAGTCTTTGAGCTTGTTTCGCAACACTTTATCTCTCTGCCCATTTCCCATTAGTGCCTTCCAAACAAGATTGGATAGTTTAAATTAAGCAACAAGCCAGTGAGTAAGGGAGAGAATAGGAGCACAGCTGTGCCTGTATAATTAAGTTTACAGACATGTTGCCTTCGCTGCCTATATGACTCATTTATACTTGTACTGCAGGCCCACTGAGCATGACATGACAAATGATTAGAATGATTAGGCTGTAGGGATCGTTTTAATTAATCCTGGGAGAAAAGGTAAGTCTGATTCCTGCTTCCATCTGCCTGTTGGCAAAGCACAATCACTCGACCCCCTGTGGATAGCAGATACATTTTTCCTGTTAGAGCAGTCAAGTCCATAGTGTTTTGTCCGGAATGTGTCTCTGATGCAACAAAACATGCAATAAAAGCAGTAAAAGAAGGACACGCTAATCATGGAAAATAAAATCAGTTTGTATATGGGGGTGAATCTGCTACACGTTTTATAGGGCTTCATTTGTATTAGCCCCACATCAAAATGTGGATTTTGCAAGCAAAATGGATAAATTAGCAAAACTACGAACGGGCACACCACACTTATGCAGGAATTAAATACCATGACAGAATTCCGCCATTAAAAAAAACAAAACAAAAAACAAGTGTGCACTATTACAGAGAGAAGCTTTTTTTTTCCCCCCACTCATGCAAAAATGTAATTTTTGCACAGTTAAATGCACGATTGTTGTTGCACCTCATCACAATAACAGTGCATTGACAGCTGGAATACGTTGAAACTTTTATTTTGTAAGTGCTGCTGGAAGTGGTGATTATTGACGACCAAATGATCCAACTATGCCTGGCTGCCGATAAAAGCAATTTGCCAATGTTTTCTGTTCCACCCAGAAAAAAAAAAATATACGAAAGAAAAGTAAAGCCTTAGACACTGATTAAAGGGACACTTGACTCATTGAACAATTTTCAGCAGTGAAAAGCTCATATTTTGTCCAGAATTAATTTGACAACTTCATTATTTTCCATGTGCAATTAATACCTTTAAAACCTATTTTTTCCTCTTGCTGTCAACTGATGATGACATCACCTGTGCTGAGGAAGTAGGTAACGACCAATCATGGCTCACCTGTTTTCGGGTTTGGTCAGTAAACTGAGCCATGATTGGTTGTGACCTACTTCCTCAGCACAGGTGATGTCATCATCAGTCGACGGCAAGTAGGAAAATTACTTTTGAAAGGTATTATTTGTACATGAAAAATAATGAAGTTACCACATTCATTATAGACAAAATATTCACGTTTTACTCCTGAAAATGGCTCAGTGAGTCAAGTATCCATTTAAAATCACCAAGTTAACTAACATGCCCTCCACCACGGACAAAGCAAGCAAACATTGTTTCTGTCTCTTGTCAAACAGATTTATATGCATTACTGCCACCTGATTTAGAGTGCAGATGCTGCACTGAACTTGTGAATTTGTCATCTGAATGAACTGTGACATCCAAACCGAGATAGTTCTGGACGAATACATAAACCGTTACACCTCTGACATTGTGTTCAAGTTCCAGTTGCTGTATTCCTTGAAATCAATTGCAAATATCCAAAATGTTAGTGTATATTATTTGTACATAAGTGTGCTATGTGTATTTGCCTGCCTATTGAAACTCATAAAACTGTACTTGTGCAGCAAGGGGTTCAAATCTTCTTACTCTTGTCATACTGTACATTTCACGCTGTTCTTTGGACCTTTGAGTGAGCATTGCATGAGCCATTCAGCTCCGACCATTATCTGCTCCCGGCAGTAGCTACGGGCCCTCACACACACTGAGCATCACTGCATGAAACCTAAGATCCCAGCAGAGCTAAAGAGGAAAAGAAGAGGCTGCTGGGCTGGTGACACATTCTGAGAGAGAGCACGGAGCTACCAACATTGTCTACTAATATCATGGGAAACGTCCACACTCTGTCAAATAAGATGGATGAGCTATCAGCATTAATCAAGCTGCAACGTGAGTAAAGAGAAAGAAGTCTCGTGTTTCAGCGAGATGTGGTTGAACCAGGACACACCAGACACTATTGTCTCCGTGGAGCATTTCACACTTGTCTGTGCAGACCGCAAACTGTCAGAGAGAGGCAAAGAGGAAGGCGGAGGAGCTGTGAGGTTTTCTTTTGTTGTTTTTGTTATTTACAACAGGTGGTGTAATACTTGGCTCATCACTTATGAAGCCCCTACCCTACTGAGTGGCAGCTCAACGAACGTAGCGATTGTTGCGTTTCGTCAGGGTAGGTCAGTTCCACTCAGCACTGATGCCCCATTCAGATGAGCTTGTTTCTACTCATAGACAAAGTTTATGTTCCATCACTTGCATCAAATATGGACGACATGAAAGATTGAGTAACAACTGTCTTCTGCCCTCAGTTAGTGTAACTTAGGCAGCGAGCTAAACTTGTGAAAGAGTTCCAAAAAAAATAAAGACACATGGTTGCTGTAGCCGTGGCTCTTTACTTCCTTCTTTAGTATTTTGTGATACTGCAACATACAGATCAAAACAAAACATAAGTGCTTCTGTCTAAAAAGAAATGTACAGCGTAAGCAATACCACTTAACATCTGCTTAGCACAAGTAGGCTAGGGCTGGGGAAAAAAAGTCAACCAAGTCGACTAGGTCGACTTTAAAAATGGGTCGAGTGGAAAAATTTAAGTCGACGTTCCGCCCGGAACCATGTTTGCGCCGCAGCGGTCCATGGTTCACACAGCGTGTGTTGCGAACTACCGTACATTGAGGAGGACAGGGTTTAAAAAAATGACTCCTGGCACTCCCCTAACAAAAGACAAAGAATGTCCAGATTTTGGGACCATTTCAAGAAGATTGAGAGGACAAATAATTATTTGCAAATTGTGCAAATACAACAATGGCGTACCATAGCAGTATGTCATCAATGATGCAGCATTTAAGGGGAAACATGCATATGCAGTGTTTGAAGAAACCAGAGCAAGGTAAGTTTAGTTATTATTATCATTATTAGTGTGATAATATTGCTATTTAGAACGCAAGGCACTGCACTGTGTAGTGACTGAAAGTCACCGCTTAAGGCGCCGCTAGACGGCTGCGAGTAGCAATGCATTGTTAAGCTAACCGTCTAACTCCACTGGTCATTCTCAACGAGATATGCAGGCAATATGGCACACAATATATTTCCTTTCACATGCACGCACATTCGCTGAGCCGCTACGGGTAACGAACGATCGGGAGGGTAAAAAAAAAAAAAAGTCCACATTGAAGGAAGTTGACGAACACTGTGTGTGTGCGTGTGCGGGTCTAGGTGTGCGTGTGTGTGCGCAGTTAGACTGTAAATGGAAGACTATTGTACAGGAAATATAATACAATGGGTATTTATATCCAGATTATCCACTCAATTTAACACACGTTTTAACATTTGCAGCCTCTAAACTTAAAAAAATATATAAATAATAATAATAATAATATTAATAATAATAAAAAGTCAATTAGTCGTTAAAAATATGAGAGGGAAGGTCGACTTTAAAAAAGTCGTTAGTGACAGCCTAACAGTAACTTTAGCGCAGGTTAGCAACTAACGGCTAATAGCTACGAGCCACCGTTTTTAAAGAGAGTTTGTAGCGAGCAGTGACGGGAGTCGGAGGCAGAGTGTTGAAGTCCGGAGCCAAAGACCGGCGGTTTATTGATATCAGCTTCTCATCGTTTAACAGCAACAACAAACTCCCCCTTCGTCCCAACGTTCTGTGGGTGAATTATGTTCTGATCACTACACAAGCCCCCCCAGAATTCACCCACAATCAAACTCCGGATGACGGGGCGGCAACTGCCGGACCCCTGCGGGTACAGGACCCAGGGAGCGAGGGCGGGAGGGACACAGCAGAAACACCAGAACAGACCCGCGCACCAACTGGCGGGGATGCAGGAACAACTGGAAGGGACCCCACACGGTCCACAAGGCGCAGCCCAGGGGGGCGGCCGCGGCGGGGGGCGCGGGGTGGTCCAAGGGGTCAACATGGTCAACATGAGCCGGTTTAACTTGCAACCCGGTGTCGGAGCCCCGAAGCGACTGGGTGTCACGGTCGGAAGCCTGGTCGGCCGACATCCGGGAAAAGTCGAGGCCCAGCTGTATCGTGTTGACGGCTGCCCTGGACAGACAATCCGCGACCACGTCGTCCTTGCCAGCGATATGTCGGATGTCCGTGGTGTATCCAGATATGAACGGCAACTGTCGCTGTTGCCGCGCGGACCACGGCTCGGACAACTTCGACATGGAGAAGGCGAGCGGCATGTGATCGACGAAGACCGTGAACTCACGGCCCTCCAGGATGAAGCGGAAGAGGCGGAAGAACCTGTGGTAAAAAGTCACCATCCCGAGGAACTCCCGAAGACCCTGGGCCGTCCGGGGTCGAGGAAAAGCGGCAACAGCTTCCACTTTTGCCGGGAGCGGGGTGGCGCCATCCTCGTTGATGAGGTGGCCGAGGTATTGGATGGAGGGCACACCAAAGACACATTCTGTCGTAGTGCCGTAGGTCCGGATCGGTGCATCGTTGGCCGCTGACAGGTGCGGGCCGTGAGCGCCCCCGGCAGCATCTTCAGCCGAGGCAGGCAACACGCTTCTGCGGGCGCCGGAGTCACAGAGGAACTTGAGTCTGGAGAGGGTGTCCATGATAAACAGCAGCCGGCACTCTGCGCCCCCACTCACAGCTGCAACTGAGTGGAGGCGTCGCCGTTTCCCGACGCAACAAAGGAGCAAGGGGCGCGGCACCTCTTCGCCTTGGTACCAAAACGTGCGTGAAAATAGCATAAGCCAGGGGCCGATCGGCCATCCACGGCAGCGCGTACCTTATGAGGTGCCGTTGCGGCCGCCGGGACCGGGAAGGCGCGTGCAGAGGCCAAGACCTCGTGGTTGTGCCGCTGGGTGGCCAGGAAAAAGCGGTCGGCTTCTTCCGCCAGAGCACGTGGCTCGGAGATGGTAGTGTTCGCTAGCGCCGTAGCTCTGGCCGCCGTGGAGCTCCCGAGCGCGGCCTCGACGTGGTAGTAGCGCGTGGAATCGTCCGTAATTCCACGGATGGCAAACTGAGCTTCAGCTTGTACAAACCACGTCGCCGCGGCCGACTCCCAAAACTCCGGTAACTTGAGATCAGCGGAGTTCGCCATGTCGCTCAATTCGATCAAATTCTCAGCCTCGGAAACGTCAACGAGGCGAATGTCGGGGTCACCAATGTAGCGAGCAGTGACGGGAGTCGGAGGCAGAGTGTTGAAGTCCGGAGCCAAAGACCGGCGGTTTATTGATATCAGCTTCTCATCGTTTAACAGCAACAACAAACTCCCCCTTCGTCCCAACGTTCTGTGGGTGAATTATGTTCTGATCACTACAAGTTCACCATTAAGAAACTTAAAATAATCACAAACACAAATACATCACAGCGTTATGACTGGTATGACTTACAGATTATGCTCTGCCAAGGCTCCGAAATAAAAAAAACAATGGTGAGAGAGGGAATTCTTGCTTTTCTCCCTCCCGTGCTCTGACTGACTGCGTGTGCAATAATAATATAGCTGCTACTTATATTGCTTCGCCAGTCGGCGGCTCTGTTTTTACAAATTCAAACATATGAACACACAACGACAAGGGTGACATCTACTGGCAAAAATAGAACAGAATTAGATTTCTACATATCAAAAATTGACTTAACAATACAACGCAATTTACATATGAGGGACAGAACAAACTGCAATAAGCACGGTGACAATTCTGATGTTCGTTTTGGAGGATTTCTCGTCGGTTTTATTTTGTCCGCACTGCCGGTGGTTGCTACACTTGACATGAAATGCAAACTAGAAAATATATGACACGTGTCTAGCTAGACTTTTTGATTATTATTTTTTTTAATATCACGTGATAACTTTGCCATGCTCTTTTTTTAATCACCCTTTGTATATCTTTGTTTACTTTGTAATTTGTTCTCAAAAGAAGTCAAGTGATATTTATTTATATAGAACTTTCAAACAGCCTGACACAAAGTGCTTTACAGAACACATAACATAAAACATTAACAATCAAACAATCATAACAAACCAACAAAACTTTTTCCCTTCCTACAAATACTTTGATGTTTGAAGCGGTTATAGATGAAAGAGGAGAGGAGACAATGCCTAATAATTACATCTTCAGAATAAAAAGGAAACGAAAAATAATGATTTGCATGCGTTGTGTTTACTCTCTCAGAGAAAAATTACCAAATTGTGATAAAAAATAGGACAGACCCACTTGGGCATCTCTCTCACGAACAACTTCCAAAACATTAAGCACATTTATGTCGGCTCTCGGGTCAGGCCGGAGCCGGAAGGCTGGCCGCAGCGTCACCTGTTCCAACACCTGTTGGCAGGCTGATGCACCAGGTCCCCTTTTGCGTTGTGAGTTGGAAGAAAAAGCGAGTCAGAACAAAGAATAGGCGGGAGTCCAAAGTCAAGCTGAACAAAAAGCGGCTTTATTGGCAAAAGCACACTGAGACCATTCAATTTGCGCAAATGGAAAAAATCTGACAATCTCAGGAAATGCAACAGTTAAGCATCACCTATGGTGCAACCTCTTTTCCCGATTGGCTATCAAACTTGTCTGCCCACTTCACGCTTAGATCTTATTGGCACGGGAAAGCCTCGGCCAAACCCACTTATTATGAGATGCAAATTATTGAATGCTAATGGTATCTGCTTTTGACCACTAGGGGGTAGTGCGAGCTTAGTTTTGTGACTTCTACTGGTATCCAATTGTTATAAAGTGGCCAGCAGATTATACGTCTCCCCCCTATTCTTGAGACCAGAAGTAGTAACAGGTTTTTACTGGTATCAAAAGGACTTATTCGTACATAAAAAATAAGGCGACTTATCATTTACATTGTATGATCTAATAAATTTGCTAAAACTAACCTTTTGCAGACACCAAAGTAATGAGACCCTTGTCCTGAGCATCTTCCCGTCAGCTGACAGTTGTAAAATAATGAGATCCTTGTTCTGAGCATCTTCCCGTCAACTGACAGTTGTAAAGTAATTAAGATTCTTGCTCTGAGCATTTTCCCGTCAGCTGACGGTTGTAAACTTTCAGGATATCATTTGTTCATTAGCCCTTAAGCGTGAAGGAGCAGTTTTCCCAACAGTTGACCACAGTAAACTTGTGATTTCTTGTATTTTCAGCTGGCACCTTAGAGTTACAAAATTAAGTAAAATAAATGATTATAGGGTAACAAATACATGATTCCCTTTGTGACAAGTCAGGATACACACTGGCATTTAATTTCCTTAAGCTATTTAAACACAAGTAGCAATCATAATGTTGTTTAGCATGAAAAGGGTTTCACTTGAACATTTGGCCTAGAATAGGTCAATAGTTCAAGAGACAGCACCAAAAATCAGATCCCACATTTACTCAAAGGTTGATAATATTTTGCTAAAATGTCGGTAATGATAGAGACGACAACCTCGTAGTTGGAAACCTCAACATTCGCCTCTCAATGCGATACGAACTTAAAGGACCCAAGGACCCATCCCTCTGAGCTGTGAATGTTGTGTTTTGTCAGGGTTCGGATCGGGTCGTATTTGTGTTTTTTTAATTAATCGTAATTGTAATTAATTGTATTTTTGCTAGTATATTCTTAACATGCAAAAAATGTCCGAGCAAAGCCTTTGTTTTGCCAACCACCTGCGCATTTGTTCTTAATACCGTTGTAATCCGTCCTAATGAAGTTCTTTCCTAGGCCGCATTGGGAAATTCACCCTGACGCCCATGCACAACTCTGAGAGCGTGTGTTCGGTTTCAGGCAGAGAGCGCATGAGTCTGTCGTACTGCTTGACACACTGGCCCACCTTGTCCCCATTCGGCGCACCTAGTGTTTTTGGTGCACTCTGAATTTCTAAAGGCAAATGTGAGCAAGGTACCGCGTTTCCGAATACTCAGAGTGAAGCAATGCACGCTTAGAGCATGCAGTCTGAACCAGCTGCTCAGTACGGCTGTTGCACCTCCTGATAAATAATAATTAGTGGTGCAGCGGATCATTAAAGTCACGGTTCAGAAATCATAACGTATTTGAGTCATGGGTCGGGTTTTTTTTTTTTTCGGATCAGGAAAAAAAGAAAAAGATAAATAGTACTTTGTCTTCATTTATTTTGTAAAACACTCTTTTCCCATTAAATAATAATAATTAAAAAAAAAAAAAAATCTATTCCAAATGTCTAATGTAGCCTTTTAGGATTTAGGATTTCTTATTTTATACATGATTCATGTGTAATATAAGGTATGGCTTAAAGTTGTGTCCTAAAATTGAAACGGCTATGTTTGACTTGACATTTGGAGTTGAAAGTTTTTCTTTTTTTTAAATGGGCAAAACTTTTATAAAATAAATGAAGACAAAGTTCTTTTTATAATTTTTTTTTAAAATAATGACAAGACCTCAAAGTGCAATTTAAGGCACATTCCCTTCGTTTAAAGATGGTGAGTGAAATACAAAGAAGCCATGGTCCAGAATATTGAAAGAGAATGAAAGTAGCCAGGTACCAGCTGTCAAACTCAATTAAAACTATCATCCAGGCACTCGTTGTTAATGCTAACAGCTAGCTGCTAGCCAGTAGCCACTTACATCGCAGACTTCTGCCGTATCATACAACGACGGCGTAAGTACGGTTTCTTCGCGTCCTAAATTAGCGATTGGATATGAGTTCAGGATGGCGTTGTGTTGATGTTGGTTGCACTTTTAATGTCAATCAAAACTACGATAAAGAAATCCTAAACGTCTACAAGGGAATGCTTCTGTTTTTGAACTTGATTTTATTTGTAAATATATTTTAATTAAAAAAAATCCCACTTAAATTATTTTATGTTGATAATACCTGTTATTTTTATATTGTTTCTTATTGTTTTCTGCTGTAACAAGTGAATGGGCTCTTTGCGCAGCTTGACTACTTCCTGAACTGAACGCCAATCCCGTCCTGATTACTTAGGTCAGGCACACCTGGATTAATCAGCTTGTCCACTCATGAAAGACAGGAAATGAAGGATTGGCGTTCAGTTCAGGAAGTGCTGGATTTGTGCAAAGAGCCCATTGTCGGATCAATAGTCTTCTTGTTGCATCTTGTCAGTCTGTTTATGCAATTTTTACATGTTACCCGTTTAGTCCTTGGCAAACCATTGCATTAAGTTTTCTTTGCGTCTCTTCCAGAATTGCTTTTGTAAAATAAGGTTTGTAAAATATTGTTTAGTTACTCCTGAGTGTATTAAGCTGCATTTGGTTCCACCTGACTTTGACATTTCCAACTAACGCCTTTGATGGGTCATACAACGTGGGAGGCAAACAATTCTGAGGGCTGCAGGTGTTGTCTAAACATGTGCAGTGTGACTCAAAATGAGAAACGTCTACATCAGGAGTGCCTAACCTTTAGTTTTTCTTCTTTGAGCTACTTTTACACAGTGAATGTGCAGGCGAGCTACTGATGTTTAGTAACACTTATTTTTTTTTATTTTTTTTTTAACAATTTTATCATAAATTGAAGTGTTCCCACCATTTTCAGACCTAGCCCACCTGTATTATGCTGCTGGATCCTGCCTTAGTACCATCTTGTCTTTACTCCCCCTCCCATTCCTCCATTAAAAACATTTGTTAGCTATGTACATTTGCCTGCACCTTGCTCTAATATTAGTCACAGCAACCCCCCCGTCTTTTTTTTTTTTCTTTTTTAAACAACATTCTTACCTCATATTAACAAGTTGTTGAAAAGTGAGCTTGATACAGTGAGGAAAATAATTATTTGAACGCTCTGGGATTTTGCAAGTTCTCCCACTTTGAAATCATGGTGTATGGACCGGGTTGACGGCTCCCCTCTCTGGTGGAGTTTCTCATGCATGCCAGATCCACCACACCAACATATACTGAAATTCAAACAGAATTTGCTTCTCCCACTTGTCGCTGAATCAGTGAAGCTGGTGTTTGTGGAGCTCACTCTGATTCATCTATCCTTCCTTCCTTTCTTTAGTTTTTCCTCTGGTCTCTTAAGAGCTCCCTAATCTGTTGGAATTTAGAGGTCTCTGGGGTTGGTGAAAGATTCTGGTTTTGTAACCCTGTGGATTGTAGGTGGTGTCTGGTTGGTGCTGGATTTGACTATGCTTCATCATTTTCTTTCCTTTGATCCTTCCTCTGGTCTCCTGACAACTTCACGACTCTGGCGGGACTTGACGTATCCGGTTAAGGTGAAGGCTGTGAGATTTTTATTAGGTTTCAGGTGAATTAATGAGCACAAATACACACGCACACACACCCCCACACAAAAAGAGAGCAATGATGACGTGTTGAATCGGCGAGACAAAAAAAAAAAAAAAAAAAAAAAAAACACATGTGCACCTCACAATCTGTCAGACTACAATTGTTACCATCAGCAAAACCAAAGAGCTTCAAAAGACACAGGGACAAAATAGTAGACCTCTCCACAAGGGTGAAATGGGCTACAGGGCAATTGTCAAGCAGCTTGGTGGGGAAAAAAACAAAACAAAAATTAAAAAAACTGCTGAAGCAATTACTAGAAAATAGAAGAAGGTAATAATGACTGTCCCTTGGACTGGGGCTCTGTGCAAGATCTCAAATTTGTGGGGTATCAGTGACTGTGTTTAAATGCAGACAATAACCCTTTTAAACCCCGAATATTGGCAATATTCGGGTTTTAAAAGGGTTATTGTCTGTTTTGTAAGGCCATGTAAACATGTGCAATAACCCAAATATGCTTATTCGGATTTTTAAGGGATCTTATTTGGGTATTTAAAAAAAAACGAATAAGGTTACCCCTTTCAAAACCCAAATTCTTGCATAGATAAACGCACTCGGAATACCTCGATTGAACGGCGCAGTGTTTTTCGCTGTGCATGCTCTCTATTTTCTTCTTCATCATCTTTTGTTCTTCTTCGCTTATTTTAATTCGCAAAGAATCGTGGTCTATGGAGTATTGACTTGTATGCGCAGCGCCGTCCGCCCGCTCAAGGCGTTTTGACATTATTTTATGACTTTACATTTCCCCAGACTGTCTTTTTCATTTCGCACACTTCACCTTTTTACGTCACACTTAGCAGTTATTAATAACTGAAAGTAATCATTCTCAGTATTGCTACCGCTCAAGCTGACATGACGGTGCCGTCAGATATGAGTGGGTGGGTGTCTCCCTAGCAAGTGGTCTGGCTGATTGACAGGCTAATCCTCCAATCATGAGAGTGCCATTCAGTACTTCTATAATTATATTCTATTATAGACTAATTAATTTGATATTTTATCTTTAAACCAAACATAAAATTAAAAAAATAATTAACCCTGTCAAGTCCTTATTTCTTCAGTCAAGTCTGTAACACCTTAGTCCAAGCCAAGTCTACTGCAAATTCTGCAATCATACATTTGATTCCTTCTGTCAGGCATGGTGTGGCACACATTGAACAAACAAAGAAAAGACCAGCAGAACCTCTGGTGGTGTATAATGTAATATATAACGACAGTGATGTCATTATAAAAGCATGAGTAATGAAAGCCCAAATGACAGCAAGTCTCCTCAAGGGCTAAAAGTGGAAGTGGCAGTATCACTATGCTGACCCAAGATAAAATGAGCTCACTCCTCTGTTTTGCCTAGAGAGAACATGTAAGCCAAGATTCCGTCTGATGGCCGAGAGCTTTGATTTAGTGCTGAACTTTAAAAGAAATACTGCATTTTCAGGCACTAGGCAGCAGTGGTAATAAGGATGATATGAGGGAGCACTGGAGGGAGGAGCAGAGGCCACCGTCTGGGCACTGGCCCCTCTTTGCTCACTGCTATATTGTGAGTCTACGAAGCGCTGCGAAACAACATTACATCTAGGTCCCCTGGAACAGGTATACCCAGAGTGGACATGAAATATACACCCTTTCTCTTATACCTCTTAACTTAAACTCTGTCGCACAGTAAAATTGCATTCATAGGACATTGGGAATGTTTGATGCAGATGTCCTCTATAATTTACTCTAGTAAAGAAATTGCGCCGCAGGTGTTGCTTAGCAAACACACTGTACACTGTAAGAAAAACAAAACAAAAAAAACTACAAAGCAAATGTAAACAACTTTAAAGGCGCAGTCTGCTGGTTTGACTCAGGAAAAAGCACTTTTTAACTCTTTGACCGCCATAAACGTTTAAAGACGTTCAGTATAATCCTAGGATTGGCCGCCATAGACGTTAATTGACGTCTACTATGTTTCTTTTATGGAAACGGGTGGAGGAAAGCCTTGGGCAGCTGTGCTCCAAGTATCAAGCCGATCGGGTTACTATAATGAGTATTCCTGGCCACTAGATGGCTGTGATGAGTCTTTTGGACAAGATCGGGTAGGAGACAACAGTAGAAGAAGAGAGGCAAAGCTAGAGTGTTGAGGGGGAGAGAATGGCTAACTTGGCTAAGGGAGTCAAAAAGGCTACAGATGGCAATCAGCTCACGCTTGATCCTTATTTTCAAAGCTCAAAAGCATCGACCAGTGCTCAAGAGCACAGTGATGAAGGAGTTAAGTCATAGTTGAAGCGGTGACGCGGCCGTTTCGACCACGTCCTAAGGCCCCACCGGCTAGCGATGCTAATAACGTCCTAAGGCCCCACCGGCTAGCGATGCTAACACGGGAGAAAAGTGGTGCACAACCGACGTTTCATCGGACGATGACGACTACTATGGGTCCGATGCAAGACAGTCTTGGACAGTCTTCCAAAGAACGTGAAGGTAAGCGCTAACATGCTAAGAGATTGCTAGTAAGATTACTTTCCTAACTTTCTCGGGCGATCTGCTAGCAGCGTGTGTAAATGTGCTGATATACACTAAAACATCTATTACCTATACAAACGTGAATGTATATTTTATAGATCGTGCTCACAGCAACGTCCGACCGCTGGTTCTACGACAAAGAAAGGTAAAAAAAAAAAAAGTTTTCAATACACCGCAACAATAAAAGGAAAGTCTTTCGATAGTATTGTAATTGTATATGTTTCTTTCAGCTCCTACCCAAAGTGACCCTTCTCACATTGAGCAGAACAAAGGTAAAAAGAAAAAAAGAAAAATTCTCCACAGCACTAATAAAATATTTGATGGTAAACGTCTTCTATAATTTACAGAATGTGCATCAACCAATACACCCAAGAAAAAAAGGTAAACATGCACACACACACACACACACACACATTGCATCACAGTGCTCTAAAATAATATATGATATTGAAATGTATATTTGCAGATCCCAAAGATTCTGGCTGGCTTGAAGTTGATGAATTCGGCTGGCAGCCAACCATCTTCCCCTTTGCTGCAAAACCAGGACCAAACCAAGGGATGCTGCAGCAGAGCTGAATTCCCACCTGCCAGCTGACATCCTGGAGCTCTTCATCACGGATGAACTTCTCCAGCACATCGTTCATCATACCAACCTCTACGCAAATCAGTCCATGCAGAAGCAGACTGACAAAAACTGTTGCGCACGTGTAAATAGTTTGCAAAGAGTTTTCCAAATTGTTTGTTCGGATTGCTACTGTTGCATGTAAATAAACTGTTATTTTGCAATCAAAAAACATTTTTTATTGTTGGGGTAGTGTTTTATAGAAGTTTAGGTGTTTGTAGAATCACTCATGCAAAAAAAAAAAAAGTGCCAAATTCACTAGAGTGCATGAAATAACATCGTTTCACAAAAAGCTTGATTTCTCCGTATTTTGGAAGAAAATAGAGGATTTGGGTGAAACAAAGCTGTTTTCTATTGTTGATTACTGAAGATCCGAATAAGGTAGAAACAAACTTTTTTTTCTAGATGAAAGATGAGACTTCAATCTTTCATTTGGTAGTATCCGCGTTTCCATAGTCCTAACACAACATTATCTGTGGAGCTTAAAAGATCGGTAAAATTCTGTAAATCAGCTAGCTGGCAGTATGGGGGTTACCTTTTCCGAAAATGGCTGGCAGTCAAAGAGTTAAAGATAGGATTTAAACAAAACAACTACTTCTCAATTTACAGATCTGGGCTTTTCTTAATGTGTGGGGGTGATTTTGTCCTAAACCTCCACAACCCCAGCCTGTATTTTGCCATTTTGTGTTTGTTTTGTAAACAGCGGGACATTTCAGTGGAAAGACAGTGTTTACAACCCTCCAACCAATCGCAGAGCGGGGGTGGCGTGTCGCAAACGGGGCCGGGCGAACGTGTCAGCTAAGGCAATTTGAAAGCACGCACGGATTTTTTTTTCTTCTCTTCACTCACTCATTCACACATGTAGGCTTCTGTGAGTGAGTGAGTGAGTGAGTGAGTGAAAAAAATAATCCGTGCGTGCTTTCAAATTGCCGCGGGAATGACGTCACGCAGCTGACACGTTCGCGACACGCCACCCCCCGCTCTGCAATTGGCTGGAGGGGTGTAAACACGGTCTTTTCACAGAAACGTCCCGCTGTTTACAAAACAAACACAAAATGACAAAATACAGGCTGGGGGTCGGGGGTTAGGACAAAATCACCACCAAAGATTAACATAAACCCAGATGTTTAGACTGAGAGAAAGTTAAAGTGTGTACATCCTGTATTTAAAAAGCGCATTTTCCTGAGTGATGTCAGAGTCCAGTACGAACTGGAAAGGTGGATCCCAAAATCACGGGCAACAGAGGAGTTTGACAGGGATTTATGACAGTTCAAAAAACAGGTGAACAACAAAAAGCGCTGGACCAAGCCAGGATGGAAAAATGGGAGAAACACAAGGTGCTTGCAAAAGGCAAGATGAAAAAAATCCACTAATAACTCAAGGACTATTAAAAAACACAACAGGCAAAAAGTCAAAACACAAAGCAACGTAGCAAAACTTACGAGAGCAAATCTAAACTATGGCAAAACACACAAGGCAATGGCTGTAGGTTTGGAGAGAATAATCCGACGTCATCCAGTTGATGTCAGAGTCCTTATATTGGCCTAATCGCTGATGCGCTGCAGGTGCGGCGCTAGGGGAAACGCCCCCTCAATCACTCAGAGACTGAAAAAGCAGAAGAGCAGCACTGAGAGCCCTGCACCATTAAGTGAAACCGGCATACTGGGCCTTTAAGGTAAAACTTGTACATTTTACTGGGACTCGATGTACAATAAACAAACTATGCACGTAAATTTGACAACAAAATACAGGGAGTCCTCGAGTTAAGTACTCGAGCTAAGGCGTTTCGACTTTACAACGGTTACATCTGTAGTCAAAATGGAGGAGATTGCACACATATCAGCCGTGTTTGGATATTCTGTTTCAGTTTGCGCTGGGAAGCGTGAAACTCAAAAACAAAATGTTTTTATTTTCCAAAAGAATCCAAACAAATATATATATAATATAACAATATATAATATAATATATAATATATAACAAAAAAAAAAAAAGCAACAAAAAAGAAACTTACTTAACCTTAATTTACTTAACCGCTTACTCCTCACAAGGGTCGCAGGGGTGCTGGAGTCTATCCCAGCCGGCTTCGGGCAGTAAACCCTGAAACTGGTTGCCAGCCAATTGCAGAAGAAAGAAAGAAACAAGCAAACTTAAATACAACGAGAACCACTTTTCACCCACTGTTTAACTGATCTAAAAACCTGAATGAAACACAATTTTCTCAAACTCAAAAGCAACAAAACCGACATAATCCTCAGTGGTCCAAAAAACATCACTATATCCACTCAAAATGTCTCCATTAATTACGATGACAATATCCTCACTCCATCCCCACTCATCCGTAATCTTGGCATCCTCCTTGACACTACTCTTTTGTATGAACCTCATGTCAAGAAAATAACCAGGACTGCATTTTTCCATCTAAAAAATCTAGCACAACTTTGCTCTTCACTCACCTCCTCTGCTGCTGAAACCCTCATCCATGCTTTCATTACATCCAGAATTGATTACTGCAATAGCATTCTTGATGGCATACCATCTAAAACCTTTAATAAGCTACAATTCATACAAAACTGCTGCTCGCCTCCTCACCCACACCCGTTCCCGTGAACACATCACCCTTGTCCTCCAAAACCTCCACTGGATCCCCATTCCTCAACGCATCCAGTTCAAAATTATTTTAATTACATTCAAAGCTCTCCATAATTTGGCCCCTCCGGGTTGCAAGGGCCCTTTATAGCTGCTTGCAGCTCTAGTTATTATTATTAAACACTTGGTCAAGACAAGAACTACCAGGATTTTACCGGGATTTAATATACAATAAACAAAATGGTATAAAAGTAGCATATTCTTGGTAAATGGTACTTCATTTCAAATCATTTGTATAGCGCTTTCCTACCTTACAATGCCCTCAAAGCGATTTGTGTTTTGACTATTCATTCATATACTGACAATTACACAGCATCAGGAACAACTGGAGTTTCATTATCTTGCATGGTTCTTGGTTGAGGGAGTTGATTTGTGAATACAAGAGACTGTGTTGACATACACAAATGGACACAAAAATGTAATGAGACACATGGACACATGATGACACATGCTGGGGCTTACAGCTGCCAAACATTTAACTATTTTGTCTGTGCCACAAGGCCATCGTTCAACTGTGCCAGCTTTTGGAGGAGGAGCTCTTGAGCTCCAGTGCCTAAACTGAAACTTAAAGTAACGTGCTACTTGATTTAAATCATCTAGAGCACTGTTTCTCAACCCCGATCCTCGAGTACCCCTATCCAGCCTGTTTTCCATGCCAACACACCTGAGGATTGTTACCAGGCTTCATGCAAGCTTGCCGATTAGCTAATCGTTTGAAACACCTGTGTTGTTGTGGGAGACATGGAAAACAGGTTGGATAGGGGTATTTGAGGACCGCGGTTGAGAACCACTGATTCTCAACTGGTTGGTCCGGACCCCTAAGTTGGTTGCTGAGCCATTTTGATTGGGTCAAAATTTGCAATGGCTCCTCAGTACGGTCTGTGCCCTACAATTGTTTGGTACCCTGCTTCTTGCCCAAAGTCACCTGGGATAGGCTCCAGCACACCTGTGACCCTAGTGAAGATAGTACAGAAAATGGACAGATTTGGTGCAGATTTTTTTTACGCATGCTCTGTTGCTAGTGTTCTACATTTCAAAACTCCCAACACTGCTTCTGCTAGATGAATCTGAATTAAGCTGATATTAATAACACTGCTACAACTCCACTACATCAAAAACAGTGCTTGATGATTGAAGAGTAATTTGACAGATTGAAAAATGATCTCCTTTTTACTCATGCAAATCAAAATCATCTTGTGGTGCTTTAGTGGTCTGCTGCAGGGAGGAGAAAGAGAAAAAAAATAGAAAATATACTTTTGCAACTTGAAAATTGTTGTTCACTCAGGTCTTCTTCACAAGGTAGAAACACATTCCTGGCGACTTACTGTTAAAGGCTAAAAAGGAAACTTTCAACTGTGCCTGCACCATTTCCTTCTCCTTCCTCTAAACATCTAAATCCTTCAATAATAAAAATAGAGCTGCAAGGCATATGTTGTCCTCAAAGCCCTGCTTCGCTCTGAGCCTCTCTCAAGCATCAGAGCTCCTGAAGTGAGTCTGTGCTTTAAGCACGAGACACTCATTTCAGAGTCTACCTCTCTGAAAGAAATCTGGTCCCGAAGGAGAATGTTTTTGAAACATTTATGCAGGCTGGGCCTTTGCATACTCTATGTTCTCAGTGAGGAGCAATGGTTAAAGTAGGACACACCTACTTATCAACATGCGCCAGAGGCCTTTCAGTTTACTATTATAGCATATTCTTCAGTACAATGGAACTGAAAATAGGCTACTTGTTTTTGGCTCTTGTCAGGGAAGAGGTGAACACCACTGAGCATCTGTTAGGAATGTTTAAACATTGGCCAAGCATAGACACACCACATTTGCATTTGCACTACACTTGTGCTGCAGCATCAAGTTCCTGCTGCACATTCTTTCAAGTAATGGCAAACGACAGAATAGAAAATGTCACTGTCCAGCCAATCAACCCAGGCTCAACAGTGATGTCATAGTAACCATACTAAACAATAACAATTATTTGATTGGTATCAGTTTTAAGTATGGGCAGTTGTTATCATTCAAATGGTGATAATTGTTTCAAAAAAATAAATAAAAAGACAAAGTAATATTTTTCTAGCTTTTAATGGCAAAATGGCTTTACCCTTATGTTTGTTTCATGTTTTCAGTAAAAGTTAAACATGTGTTAGATAAGCAATGTTTCTCTAATTTTCCGTGTCTGTGCATTCACACAAACTTATTGAGCGTTCCATGGACTATGGTGAGCAACATCCACAGACTTATATATGAATGGACTCACAATATCACTTACCCCACAGTATTTTCACGTTATTTACTGTCTCTACAGTGAAATGCATATGATGTGATATGCCATCCATCCATCTTCTTCCGCTTATCCGGGGTCGGGTCGCGGGGGCAGCAGCTTCAGGAGGGAGACCCAGACTTCCCTCTCCCCAGCCACTTCAACCAGCTCCTCCGGTGGGATCCCAAGGCGTTCCCAGGCCAGCCATGATGTGATATGTTACAAGAATATTCACACCACTTGATTTGTGACATGATTAGAATCAGCCCTACTTTGTTACTTGTTCTTAATCAAACAGGTTATTTTAAGCATAATTAAGTTGTAAAACAATTTGTAAAATATGGACCCACATCATCCATTCAAATATAATGAAAAACATGCCATTTATTAAACCATGAACGTTTTTTGAAACGCGTGAAGAGCTTTATTTAAGCTCGTAAACTACGCCCATATTTGGACTTCCTGATTGGAGCGGTTTGCGGTGTCACCTGCAGTCTCGTCAGTAGTGTGACCCCGGGTTTACACCGGTTGCGGTTGCGTTGCGGCTGCGGTGCGGTGCGTCTTGACTGCGTGCTCCGGACGGGTCAATTTTTTGGCCAATCCACACCGGCTCCGCACAGCTGTGGTCCGGCAGCTCCGTCGCCGACCACTTCCCGCCGTGTCTTGCGTGACAGCGCGGTCATGTGGCATTAAAAACAATGACAAGCACACAGAAAGTCTGTCTCAACAGAGAAGTAGAAAGAGAGGTGGACTTTTTTTATTTTGTGGCTTTCTACCTCCAATATAAACCTCTCGGTGGTGTCTAAACCGTGAATGAGCACCTCACACGTTAACTCCAGGCCCGTCTACGCCCACATCACGTTTTGCTAGCATGCTTGCGAAATAGGAGCTGGCGAGTGTTTTATCTTGAAAGGTAACCGGAAATTTATTTCGAAACTGCGTCGGTCTTCCTGTCCCGCTCGATGTGTTTTGTGCTACCTTGCCATTTGCCGGAGGCCTACCGCTGCGGCGTCTGGCAAAAATAGAAAATAGGTCTATTCTTGCGGAAGGGCTGCGGCACGCCGCAGCTGAGACGCAGTCGACACGCAACGCACCCGCAAGCGGTGTAAACTGCACCATTCGAATGAATGGAATCTAATTGCTTGCGTCGCCGGATCGCACCGCAACCGCACCGCAACCGCAACCGGTGTAAACCCGGGGTCAAGTGTGAGCGTTTGTGTAATCTATGTATTCTTCAAACTACAGTAGAACAACAGAGTGTACACTCAAACTGCTATTGAAACTGTAAGGGAAGTGGTAATGGTGTCCTGTTGTGTGCGTAGTAGGCGCCAGTCGGCGTCACCTTGTTGCCCATTCATTTTGGATGGAGCCGCTCCGTCCCACAACACATGGGTTGCATTTAGGTTTTTATTTCTTTTTTTGTCAACTTTTTCTGTCCCACTCTGTTAGCCACATGTGCTATATAAAGTTTTCATTTTTTATAGGAAGATTATACAGAAAATACAAACAGTAAATAAATACAGCTGCACATTTGCTGTGTGCGTTGACGGTGAGAGCACTGCACGACTGCGCACGCGCGCAGCTGAGAGGGAACATTGGCTATAAGGTACAGTATTTTTTTTCCCTCTTATTGCTTAAAATGCCATCTCCATGAAAACTAATACAAATGCATCTTAGTGTCTTAAGAGTTCCTGTTTTTGGTTCTTTTACAGATGGCCCATCTTTGTTATTCAAGCTGTTGTGAACATGAATGCCACAGTAGAGAGCCGCATTGTGTATTTTATGAATTGTCATGTAGTTTGACAAAAAAGAAATAGCCAATGTGGGATTTTAATTTTGAAATACATTTCAAGACAGGAGTTTATATCGTCCACATGACAGTCAAGCACCAATGAAAGCAGCTATCACGTTTGTATTGTCTGACAACTATGTGGAAAAGATACCCTTTTAGCAACTGATATTTGCAGAGATGGCTGTATTTATGGCACTTGTTCCCTATACTCATGAAGTTCAACTCAAGATTCACTCTCAATTGCTCACAGCCACACATGACAGTACGCACACAAACCTACGCAATCCTCTCTCAGGGAACCCACCTCTCAACTCATGCATGTGTAAGCCAACCACAAATGGCTGAACAATATTCAGTATGAGGGCAGACTCGGAAAGATTCATTGGTCAACTGTGACATGTTCGTTAATTTAAGTGGTCAGATGTGACGAGACTTGATGCTCGTCAGTAAAAAGGTCATGAATAAACCGGGCACATTAAACTCATTCACTCCCAGCCATTTTCACAGAAACAATCCCGTTCGCTCCCGGCTGTTTTACTGAATTTTGACAGATTTTGCAAGGCCCACAGAATATTGTGTTCAATTGCTATAAAAGCATGGAACCTATCAAAAGAAAGATTAAAGATTAAAGTCTCTCTCTCTCTCAAAAAAAAAAAGTATGTTTCTATCTGTTTCCGTTTTGCAGCAATTAGCATTAGAAGAGAGCCAAGTTTCATCAGTTTACACAAATCTATTTAAAATTGTAAGTAATTTAGCTTTTTTCTAGCTGGCCCTGGTTGATCTCCTTTGCTCTGTTGCCACCTGCTGGCTGTTTGTGTAATAACTACCATTTCTGCAACCGTTATTTGCAGTTGAGAGGCTGCATCAGAGCCTTCTGTATGCTTTAGGATTAAAAAACAAAAAAACAAAAAAACGTATAAATACGTTTTGGGGACACTTACATTAAAAAAAGACGTATTTACACGTTATTGGGAGCAAATGAGTTAAAAGCTGCAATGTTTTTTTTGTTTTTTGTTTTAAAAAAAGTGTTATATTCTGGAAGTTACGGTACATATTTACGTTATAATTTTACTTGTGAGGTAAACTAAGTTATTTTGTTTGGATGGCTAATTGTTAGCCTCATAACTTTGAGTTTCTTTTAAGTTTATAATATTATTTAGTGCAACCAACCATCATCTGGTGTGAGCATTTTAGAAAGCTTTACATGATAGATATATGGCGCCAGGCCAAAACTTCACAAGTCACAATATGGAAAATTTGGAATATGGAAAACCGTAATTTCCGGACTATAGAGCGCACTTAATCATAAGCCGCACCCAGTACCATTTCTAAAGGAAAAAGCATAAACCACACCTGACTATAAGCCGCATGTGCCCACATTGAAACATGAGATATTTACAAAGAAAGATGGTACACAGAAAGAGTTTTCAAAGGTTTAAATAATATACCTTAGCTTTTCTTTCCAAACAGTGCCTGTGACGCGGCAGTAACACAGCAGCAATATGGTAGTAACACAGCACTAACAGCTGGTTAAAAATAACATACCGGTAAAAGTCACCGAGACTGAGACTTCTTGTATTTTCCATGATGAGGGTCTGTTCACGCTCATTTTATTCATGCACAAAACGTGAAGTTACATTAAACTTGCATCTTCCTTGGAACATATATTCCACCTGTCTCACTCTTACCTTTTCTGCTTGAGCACCCCTGGCGGCCATCAGAAAAAATACATAGCCGCATCAATGTATAAGCCGAAGAGTTGAAAGCGTGTGACAAAAGTCTCGGCTTATAGTCGGGAAATTACGGTACACTTTTGGTCATTCCACATGTTTGGGTTGTGTCATTTTTACGAATAATTGTCCAATTTTAAGTGTTCAAAATGGCTTGCACTGTTTTATTACTGTTAATAGTTAAACAAACGTTTTAGGGGTCTTCTAAAATGTGACGATTTTGCTGGTACGAGGTTTTGGCTCGGTGACAGTGAAATGTCCTAAATTATAGATAATAAATAAAAATGATAAAGAATACATATTTCATGTGTTTTTATAATAATTTAACTGTGCTTGATCTGGTGAAATCCTTCTTTGCCAGTGACCCATACATAGAATTTGTGAAGGTGTTGGGATTATTGTATATCTTTACTTTTATTATTACTAGGGATGTTCGATACCACTTTTTTTCAGACCGATACCGATACGAAGACCCTCAGTACTCACCGATACCGACTGCCGATACCAGTAGTACATTTTGACCAAAAAAAAAAAAAAAAAAATCAGTAAAAGATATTTTTAAACAAATATATTTCCTTTAATTTTGACAAAAAAAAAAAAAAAAAAAAAAAAAAAAAAAAAAAAGAGCACAGTCACTCTTCAATAGTCTTAACACTCAAAATAAAACACAAAAATGCTCTTTTAGTTTAAGATTCACAATTTTGAAGTATTTCCAAACCGGTGAAGTTTTGGTGAAAAACTGCTGCAAGCCAGTTACAGGCAAGGAGGACTCACTTAACGTCTTCCCCCTCTGCCATCGCTTGTACTTGTCTGCGTCACGAGTACTCGAGTACTTGAAAAAAGGCTGGTATTGGCCCGATACCGATACCTGGTATCGGTACTTGCCCATCCCTAATTATTACAATTGCCTGAAGCGTTGAGGTGGTTCGGTTTGGTAGCCTTAGTACTGCATCTCTGCATTTTGTAGATGATGTGGGGCTGTTGTCTTCACCAAGTCGGGATTCCAGCTCTCAATGGAGCGGTTCGTACCCAAGGTTGAAGCAGTTCGGATGTAAATCAACACCTCTAAATTTGAGACCATGGTCCACAGTCAGAAAAAGGGTGGCGTGCCTTCTCCAGGTCAGGATGAGATCCTGCCCAAAGTGCAGAGTTCAATGTCAAGAGATGGGCAGGCGGCTTGGTGCAACGTCTAACCGTTAGCTTGTTAGACTCTAACGTAATGCGGACCCTGAAATGTCTATCCTGGTCAGTGTTGCCGGTAACGCGTTACTTAGTAACGCGTTACTCAAAAAAGTTGCTTTCTAAAGTAACTAATAGTCTAACGCGTTACTTTATTCTACAAAGTAGTCTGATTAAAGTTACTGTCCAGAGAATCAATGCGTTACTCCACATTTTCATGAAGAAGGCAAACTATCTCACTGTTGTAACAGTCACAAACAACTACTGCTAACTACGAAGATGAGGCAGAAGTCATTGATCACCACACTGAATTCAGCCATGGTCTGGTCATGAATGGTTTGCACATTCAAAACAAAAGTGATGATACTTTTACTACTAGTTTTATTAACCAACAGGCACACAACACAACAAAAAAAGTGTGCATTATGGACCATAAAAGTGGTAAAAAAAAATAATTTATTTCCATCCTCAACTGGTCCGTGAAGCATTATGGGATGAGGTCGTCTCCGCCCTCTCGCCAGGGGGAGTGACGTCAGACAAGTTACGTTTTCAGTAGGGGTGGAACAAAAAAACGATTCGACCGAACCATCGTTCGTCAAGGGGAGCTAAACGACCGTATCGGTTGCGAGTGAGGCTTTATGGTTTTCATAACAATAGCAAGAGTTCTGCGCCGTGCTCTACTTGTTTTGTTTACATTTCAGTAGCATCACCATTCAAGCTACTTCCGTGTTTGCGACACGGCGCACGCGCAACGAGTGACAACATACAAATGGAGACAGTTAGCAGAAGCCGGTGCCGTACATCTCGGTATTTCCCATGGCTATCGAGTCCTCTCGGTGCACTTGTATGTCCCGGGCCGGCGTTGGTACTGCGCGCGAGCCAAAAAGAATAACTCCCGTGACGATCCAATGCATGGATTCAAACGACACAGGTATGTCCCACAGCCAACACACCAGCTAAGCTAAAAGCACACTGCAAGTATCTCATTTCTCAGTTTGTGGCTCCCTGTCAATGTCTACAACTAGCATGGGCGGCAGATAGGAGAACTGAGACGTGCCCGCGATTACGACAGCCCAAAAAACAAAATATAAACCGTAGTGATTCTGTGGTCATCATCGTGTCTCAGATTAAAAAAAAAAAAGATGTCATACATTAACCAAAAATGAAAGTGATGACAAAAGAAAAAACAATTGTTAAATACAAAAATTGTTGATTAAAAAGGGAAATTAACTTTTGGAAATATTTTTGCATATATTAAGTGGTTAAAATGTGTTTGATAGATTTATTGTTCCATAAGGTGGCTTCATATTTCTTTTGGCTGGACGGTAGGTTTATTTCATGTCTTAAATTTATGTTTCTGAAATACTTCACAATGTGCAAATATTCTGTTTAATTGTGTTGGTGTCTGTCTAAAGGTTAAATATTTATATTTAACATTAAATTATCAACCTTTTGTTTTCCTGATCCTTATTTTGAAGAGAAAAAACAAACAAACCAAAAAACAATTATAACTGTCAATAACTACTAATAAATATTTAAACTGATACATGTGTACACACTGGAATAGCGGAACAAACAAACAGAGGAATTTAGGGGATTTTCATTTTCAACCTGGATAGATTTTTATTTTATAAAAAGTATTTACGTTACAAGAAGTCAAGAGAGACTGCCTATTTTGTTTTTCATAAAAAAAACCTTTATTTTCATGTTAAAAATGCACTTTCAATAAAGTATTTGGAACTCCGTTTCTACTGCATTATTTTTATGTTGAGATGGTGTTATCGGCAGCTGCTGAAAGTAACTAAAAAAGTAACTTTTAATCTAACTTAGTTACTTTTAAAATCAAGTAATCAGTAACGCAATTTAGTTACTTTTAAAACCAAGTAATCAGTAAAGTAACTAAGTTACTTTTTCAAGGTAACTGTGGCAACACTGATCCTGGTAAAGAAGCTGAGCTGAAAGGCATACCTCTCGATTTACCGGTTGATCTTCGTTCCTGCTCTCACCTATCGTCGGTCTCAAGCTGTGGGTGGACGAAGTGGCTGGGGAAAGGCTTCCCCGCGAAAGCTGCTGCCCCTCTGACTCCACTTGCATTAACATAAAACCTATTGTAGCAGCAGATCTCCTCAAAGCCTCGATTGACACGACGAGGTAGGGTAGGACTCAGACGCAGGCGTAAGGTAAGCCACCAAGGCAGCAGGTTTATTTCCGGCCAACAGGTGTCTCCTCTCAAGCTGAGAGGAGAACAGGGAAGCAAAAAAGTGGAGAACAAAAAGCGCTCCACTAGGGAGGAAAAAAAAAGGCAAAAGGTACTGGGGACAACGAAAAGCGCTCCGCTAGGGAGGAAAAAGGGCACAAGGCAAAAGGGGTAACAAAAGGCGCTCCACTGGGGAGGTAAACGCACAAAAACAAGGCAAAAACACTTGGCAACATGAACGAGGACATAAGGACTGTGGGACGCTTCCATGCACTGACTGTGACACTTCGGCACTGAGGGGAGAATGCAGGTGGCTTTTATTGTGAGTCTTGATTGGTGGCAGGTGGTGGTAATCATGGGCGGGGACCGGTAATTAGGGAGCGGCAGGAAGGGCAAGTGACCTGGGGTGAGAGGAGAGTTAGGATTTTCAAAACAAGACAGGAAACATGGACACAAAATAAAAGCATGGGCCGTCACGCCGGTGGCGGCGTGACATCGATAGAATCTCTTGCTGGAGGAGCTCAGATGTAAACGGGTCATTGACGGATAAGGATTTCACCAGACCCAGTACAGTTAATTTATTATGAAAACACATACAATACTTATTCTTTATTTAATATTTACTTCTGTAGATAATAATAAATCATAAAATTATTATTTACTATTATCTACAGTTTTACGATTATCTACAATTTAGGACATCGACATCTGTCATGGAACGCTTTCTAAAATGGTCGCGCCTGATGATGGGCTTCTTGCGCCACATTTTTTTTTTTTATTATTTATTGAAAGAACAATAATATAAAAGACAACAGCCAGGGGGAGACAAATACATATGAAAATAAACTTCTACAAAAATAAATTGTACAGTTCACATAAATATAGGGTTTTGCTTGCTTTCTTATTTGTGGAATGACCAATAGACTTAATATATTGTTTGACTTCATTTTCGAACATGAAAAAACTAGGTCTCTGCTTAATGTATTGACATTTGTGTATGTGCCATTTTGCCAATATGAGAACAAAATTAATTATATGAAAAGCGTCTTGAGATCTAGATGGATAACTATTGAAGCCAAACAGTATATTTTCAAAACAAAGAGAAAGTTGTCAACTCCCTCTAGCAGGACTGGTCGCGGTCCTGGTCTGGACCTCCGAAAGTCAATGACCAGCTCCTTCGTTTTTGAAGTATTGAGCTGTAGGTGGTTGGTGTGGCACCATGCAGCAAAGTCTCTGACCAGTCTCCGATACTCCTCCTCTCTGTCGTCCTGGATGCACCCAACGATGGCTGTATCATCACCGTACTTCTGGACATGACACAACTCCAAGTTGTACCAGAAGTCCTAGGTGTACAGGGTGAAGAAAAGCTAGTAGCTAGTAGTGGTGGGATTTTCGTCTCTTTTCGGTGAGCCGGTTCATTTGGATCGGCTCAGTTAAAAGAGCCAGCTCTTGTTGGCTCTCAAACGGCTCTTTTAACTTTAGCTTTTATTTTAAATATTTACAACAAATTTACCATACATTTTGATAAATGACTTGGTGAACTCATTATTTTTTCAGGTCTTACCACATTATGTCCAAATATGACCACTGCATACCGTTGTAAAGGGTTAACTTTTTGTTGCATAGCTATGAGACAGACAGTTCAAACCTGATAGCTGCTGACATGGTTTCTTAACTGTCTTGTGGATGATACAACTTCAATGTATTTCAAAATAAAAGTCCCCAATTGGTTATTTCTTTTTGGTTATACCACATGATAATTCATAAAAATAGGCGTCATCGGACGAACATATCCGTCATTGACCGCGACGGAAGAGCGAGAACCAAGCATCTTGCAAATGAATAGAAATTCACCCCTTTGTTTTAATTTGCTGTCAGGTGCTTCTCCAACACATACGGTTTATATTATACGTGTCAGTGATATTCATGGGATCTAAAAATGTGCAACTGTTATTTTTTGTTTAGCAAATAAATAACATTTATATAGCTTTACAAAGGGGAAAGGACAAACAGTTAGTTGTGGAAGTCACAAATGTTGCCACGGCAACAGAGAGGAATTCATACTTGCTTTAATTAGGACGCGAGTTTGCCCAATGAAGATGCCGAACACATGTATGTTCAAGGCCACTGTTTGTTGCTCACAAGGTAACTGTTTGTTGCTCACAAAGTTTCATACACTACACTTAGGACTGAGAATTTATTCATAAGGCCCATTTTCACATTAATCCAAATTGACAGCAGAACAAATGAAAGTGCAATCATCTTTAAGTGGCGTGAGTTGTGTGAGTTTCAGCATTCATCTGCACCGCAGGCCACAATCTTGCCTGGAGAAAAGAACCAAGGCAACCCAAATGGAGTTTTAATGTTTGCTCTATAATTAGATTAAATCAAGTTGAAGTGTAGCGTTTTGCCTTAGGTGACTCGTTAATGTGTGCAGAATTATATTTTAAACCAAATTACCAGCTCTGCCATTTAATCTGGAGCAGGATTTGCATAATGTTCCCATTTTAAATATGTATATTAATGAATACCGTATGACTTGAGAGGAAAGTGCATTAGTATACATTTAACCATCACCCACAGGCCCGGCTCCCCCGTCATCCCTACCGCACGCACACACACGCACATGCGCCAGTTTTAGACATCCATCTTGTTCTTTTACACATCTCTCTTCCTTTGTTTCCACAGTTAACGCGGAATAATTGGGCACAATAATAGAATAGATGTGAAGGCAATTGCTCCTCCACTTTAAACGGAAATTGGAAGTCAATTTTCTATGCGGGTGTCGTGGCCTGTCTCACACCACAACTGTCCAGTTTTTGTGGATTATTGCTAATTCTCATTTTTATTGCGCAACTAAAAACACCAAGGAAATTGTAAATGACTGTATCTGAAAAGCCTGATTGTAAGCTTTCCAGTCAATCTTTGTTTGTCCTGAGTACATCCTCATGATGTTGCCTCTCCTGCCAAAATCAACAGTAAACCGTGTTCCCATTTGACCACTGACCAACATTTCCTGTGGTCTGCAGCTTCCTCCACAGGGCCAAGGCCTAAAGGCTTGGTAGCTAACAGGTTGCCAACACCTGTAAAAGCAGCTGGCTGTCCAGGCTGCCATCTGCCAGAATGTCCACAGTCAAGGCTGGACTGCTGCCGCTATGAGCCTGAGTCCACAGGAATGTTGATCAGGTATAAGTGCATTTGTTCTACAGCCTACAGATGTACAATGTGTATAGACCCCTTCAAAGTTTGTAAACAATGTGACGCAATTTAAAGGGCGGGGCTTAGCTGGAGGCAAAAACACCTCAGTGGCGTGTGGTTCTAACACGGGTCAGCATATTTTCACAGAAAGTTCATGTCGGAAAGGATGCGGAAAACAGCCATTTGAGTTAATATGTGAGTAAATTGACTCCCCACGACCGTGAATGTTGCTTTAAAAAGTTAACGTTTATACTAAAGATAAACTGAAGGCCTATAAATCATTACATGTCTACAACTACGTCTTGAATAGACATGTTCAAAATTTAGAATATAACAACTTGAGCGAGGACTTTTGTGTCGTGCGGTCGCAAGTGCTGCCAAGTCAATGACAGGGACAGAAGACGAGGATATACGAGGCATGTACCTCTCCTACAAACATTTTACAAGAAGTTATCGGAACCATTGTGGGGGCTTTCGCCTCGACAAAACTGAAATATACAGCTAACGTTTGGTTAGCTAGCGGTTAGCATTCGCGCATGTAGCATGCAAACACGGACTTTTTGTAAGTCCGTGCATGTGAAAAGAATCCCACAAATAATGACTAACTTAAGTAATTTCGATCACAACTAATTCTAGCCCATATCATTGTCCAGGCTTAATCTGATAGTTAAATCTTACCTGATATGAAGTGTGCACTGCAAACACGAGCATTGTTGATCATAGCCTCAGTCCAGTCCTTT
Source organism: Festucalex cinctus (assembly GCF_051991245.1). Classification (NCBI taxonomy): domain Eukaryota; kingdom Metazoa; phylum Chordata; class Actinopteri; order Syngnathiformes; family Syngnathidae; genus Festucalex; species Festucalex cinctus. Next base: position 22,615,022 of record NC_135419.1, on the reverse strand, counting down.
CGCCTAATCGCGTTTAACCACAGCCGTCTGCGATTACTCTGACTGGCAGAGGCTGGGATGCGATAGAATTTCAAGTTTTTGTTGGTGCTTTTACGGTTCTGGCAACCAAAAACACAACAAAACGACATTTTCTACAGACAACCAGCGTTGTTTACTACTAGCTGCACTTCGTTGCCTCCAGCGGTTGTTTTTGCCTCCAGTAAACACCGTGACGTCATCGTGACGTAGGCCATGAAAGGGTCTATTGATCTGTATGTGGGATCAAACAATAGAATGCTGGAGAAAAACTAAACTATTACATAAATCAACATAATTTCCCCCCTTTTTCTTCAACGGTCCACTTATTTCTGGAGGCAATAGAACTTCTGAATTGTTCAACAGTATCAAAATCGTTCACAAAGTTAAAAAAAATAATAAAATAAAATCCACCGCAGCTTGCATGTTTTTTCTTCCAGTGTTAAACACCCAGGAAAGTTAGAGATTGAGAAAGGAACAAATCAATATAGAGCAGGTCTGTTCGTGTAAATCCCTGCCAGAGGCCACCTCCTTTCAACACCTCGCTTCCCATTCCAGCCTGCCCCTCGTCACCCCACTTACATCCTCCATCCTTGCACAGATCCTCTCATGTTCACTTCTCTTCCCACTCTATACATAAGGGCTTCTCAGCCTTGTTGTCCGTCTTTGTGCTTCTGCACAACAATCACATAAACGATGCTTTTTTTTTTTTTCTTCTTTTTTTTTTTAGTGCTATATTTAAATGTATTTTAGGGGAACTTTCATTACTTTTACTCTTGTTTGATTTTTACCTACGGTACATAAAATGAAGGTCTTGTGCATTTTATATATCAAGTGCAGGCGTGGCCAACTGGATGAGCATGAACATGACAAATTAGAACCCTTCCTTTCCAGAAGAAAATTAAAATTAGAGCCGAAGAACAGAAGTGACCTGCCAAAAAGTCTGCTTCCAAGCGATGCCAGTGACCATTGTAGATTGTTCCTTTCTTTGATGGAAGCGTACTGACAATTTTGCCCGTGCTGTGTGTACAAGGATAAGAGCACTGTATTTTCTGAAATATTTCTGCAACAAAGCAGCCCCAAAACATAACAGGGTCATCACAGGGTGTCTTGCATCAGCACAGAGTACAATAAAAATCAAGACGAAGGCATTTTGGAGAGAAATGTGCTGCACAGTGTCAAATAACTCTGTCTCAGCCGCAGGTCAGAGGTCTTCCAACAGGAGGATAACAACCAAAAAAATCACATACAGTTAAACATCCAAGAATGGTTAATAACAAAACATTAGACTATTCTGAAGAGCACTGACTTAAATCCTATTATCAATGCTTGGAAGGATCTGAAACATGCAGTCTAAAGAAGGCACCCTTCTCGAGTTACAGAAAGTAAATGTCTCAAAAGATTGTTTCACAAAGTATTAGGAATACAATCATTTTGGTCCAGGCCAGTTACATTATTTAAAAAAAAACAAAAAAAACCACAACAATAAAAGTAGTGCCTGATTTTTGTTACTTTATTTCCAGTATATATATTTTAAATTTATTATTCTAATTTATTTTCTACTCTTGAATTATTTCACTGGCCCTTGGAATGTTTTCTTACTTTGTCATGAGCTGGAGGTTGGATCCCAAAGTGCAGACACGAATAAGGTTTTAACTATTTATTCACATCGAGAGGCGTAGAACAAACTTGACTAGACGAGAAACAAAGAGAGTTGCACAGAGGGACAGAAAGCAATAATCCGGCAAAACACACACAATTCTCAGACTGCACCTACAGACAGTGAATCGTTCTGATTGGTTGTAGCAAGTAAAGGACTAAAGGATGACATCACATAGGTCCAGAAATCACCTAAAGGATTAAAGATTGACATCACATAGCCTAAACTAGTTGAAACTAGATGATGGTTATATGATGGTTACATCAGTTCAAAACAGACACTTGTTACATCACTACAAAACAGACACTTGACCTCACGGCCATGAACCCAACTTAACACGTCATGAACTCAAACTTAACCCTGGCGTGACCCCAGACATGACAATATAATTGTAAACTACAACCACAATAAATAAACATGCAGTTTATTAAGTAGAAAAGTGGGCAGATAGAGGGTAACATTTTCATAAAAACTCTTGGACTGATTCCATTAGGATCATCAACATTATCGTGCGGTTAGTTGGTGTAAGCTTTAGCTGGCTACTAGTGTGTGCTAAATGATGAAATGTCAGTATTCTGGGGGTAAGAGCTACAACAAACATATGTGGGGGACAACAAATCTGAAAGAGTGTACTGTATATTTGCAACTAGGTTAAATTTGGAACTGTGAACTATGAACTGAATTTCATTTACAAACGAAAGTCACTGTCTTTAGAAACTAAAGACCAACTAAAGACCAAGTTCAAAATCATGGGGCACTAATAGACTCAGACTTGACCTTCAGCAATCATATTAAATTCATCACTAAAACAGCCTTTTACCAGCTGAAAAAACATCTCCAGACTGAAGGACTGCATGCTTCAAGCAGACCAAGAGAAGCTTATCCATGCCTTTATCTCCAGCAGACTAGATTACTGTAACGGTCTTCTGACTGGACTCTCTCAAAAGAACATGAGACAATTGCAGCTCATTCAGAACGCTGCAGCTCGAGTTCTGACCAAAACAAAGAGATCAGAACATATTACTCCAGTACTTAAGGATTTACACTGGCTCCCAGTCAGCTGTAGAATTGATTTTAAAGTTCTGCTACTCGTCTATAAATCACTAAATGGTTTGGGTCCTGAATATATCCAAGAAATGCTGATTGAGTACAAACCCAGCAGGGCTCTGAGATCGACAGACTTGGGCCAACTAGTGGAACCCAGAGTTCGAAGCAAACATGGTGAAGCTGCATTTAGTTCTTATGCTGCACACAGATGGAATAGGCTACCAACAGAAGTGAAGTCAGCCCCGAGTGTAAATGCTTTTAAATTCAGCTTAAAAACTTTGCTTTTTTCTTATACCTTTGATTAGGGACTTTTAAACAGCTTTAATTAAGTGTTTTTTTAATTATTATTTTATTATTTTACTTATGTTAAATGTTTTAAAGTTTGTTGAATAATGTTTTAAGATTGTTATTGTATGTTCTTTTTAGTAAATTTTGTAACCTATTTTTATTTATTTTTCTTCCTCTGAACTATTGTTTGTTGATGCTTAACTACTGTTTCTTGATGCTTATGTGTTGTCTTTCCTTGTGTAAAGCACATTGAGTTGCCTTGTGTATGAAATGTGCTATACAAATAAACTTGCCTTGCCTTGCCTAAAAATATTAATTTAACAACTGTCTGTCTAGCGGTAACATGCATGTCAATTCCCGTCATGTGTGTGGTCTCACGTTTTAAGGATCATGGGGAAGCTGTGGCCAAGCGGTTAAGATCGTCACCTGCCACCATGGGGGATTCTAGTTCAAGACCATCCCTGAACACACGGCTGCACTGTCCCTGAGCAAGACTGCAATACCCTGAATCGTGCTACATGTAGCCTAGCCCACAAACAGTGACGGTGTGTATTCACTTTAATGGTTCAACTGCTTTTGTTATTTTTTTTAGGTACACAAAAAAGTTGAATAGTTAATATTTATAATTAAAAAAAGAACAAAATGCTTTCAGATTATGTCATGTCAGCATCTTTGTCCATGCCAGTGTTGCCACAGTTACCTTGAAAAAGTAACTTAGTTACTTTACTGATTACTTGGTTTTAAAAGTAACTAAATTGCGTTACTGATTACTTTTTTTAAAAGTAACTAAATTAGATTAGAAGTTACTTTTTTAGTTACTTTCAGCAGCTGCCGATAACACCATCTCAACATAAAAATAATGCGGTAGAAACGGAGTTCCAAATACTTTATTGAAAGTGCATTTTAACATGAAAATAAAGGTGTTTTTTTATGAAAAACAAAATAGGCAGTCTCTCTTGACTTCTTGTGACGTAAATACTATTAACTAAAGATGTCATGTGATCACCTACCGGAACGCGGCTGAAATCAACTGAAAAACAATTACGCGAAAACGCCTGTAGAGGGCGCCAAAGCAACACAAACTAGGCAGGTCCAACAGGTCATGACAGACGTCACTCCCCCTGGCGAGCAGGGCGGAGACAACCTCATCCCATAATGCTTCACGGAACAGTTGAGGATGGAAATACATTTTTTTTTTTTTATGGTCCATAATGTACACTTTTTTTGTTCCGTTGTGTGCCTGTTGGTTAATAAAACTAGTAGTAAAAGTATCATCACTTTTGTTTTGAATGTGCAAACGATTCCCGACCAGACCATGGCTGAATTCAGTGTGGTGATCAATGACTTCCGCCTCATCGTCGTAGTTAGCGGCAGTTGTTTGTGACTGTTACAACAGTGAGATATTTTGTCTTCTTCATGGAAATGTGGAGTAATGCACTGAATCTCTGGACAGCAACTTTAATCAGAATACTTTGTAGAATAAAGTAACGTGTTAGATTACTAGTTACTTAGGAAAGCTTTTTTTTTTTTTTAGTAGCGCGCGTTACCGGCAACACTGGTCCATGCGTTGTCAAAGCATCCCATTTCCAATGGCTATTTTATTCAGTTGTTTACTTGGTAATACTCTCATTATATGCACAGCAACACATTAAACATTTCTAGTGGAAAGGTCAGGAGATCGCTCTTCTGGCAAACAATGTGGTGTGCTGCCCATTATGTACAGTGCTTGAACTCAACTTTCAATTTTAACACGTTTCCCTCCCAGTAACCCACAACTTACACAGAGTGTAAACAAAGCAAAAAAACAAATAAACAAAAGAGATGTGAATGAAGGTCAACGTCTAAAAAACACCACCTGCCACTGCTCTAAACAGAGCAAAGTAAAGGTGTGAAGCTTAAGAAAGGACTGCCCAAGAAATACTGCAAGATGTCCACAGATGAGGCATTTCAGAATTCCATGCAAATACTGACATGACCGTAGCTACCTGCCTTAAGAGGTAAAGATATGGGACCTCATTTATCAAAGAGTGTGTAGAACAGGTTCTAAATGTACTTATGGTTGAAATTTAGAGTGTGCGTAAGTAAAAAAAAAATAAAAAAAATCTGTATTTATCAAACATGTGGACACCTGTCGTACGCACACCAGTAAGTGATGTGTTGATAAATTCCACCTGTTCTAAACTGCCACGCTCACGCACGTCTGGCCTCATTTGCATTCAGAAATGGCACCATCGTCCTTGGGGAGGCACCATCAGTTTTGTGGGGTCCCATTTTGCACACGGGGGGAGCATTGCGACATCATCGAGTGCGTTTGTCATGCGTGAACAGCACAATTGATGTGTTGCTGAAACATGAGTCAGCACACTTTTGTGATAAATGAGGCCCCAGGAGAATAAACATGGTGCTCTCCAACAAGCCAGCTAAGGTCTACGGTAGCAAGACAGAAATAGACCCACCCAAGGCTGAGACAGAGCAATACTGGAAGAGTATATGTCACACAACACCGATGCCCATTGGCTTGCAAACTTGGAAGCAGAAGCAGAGCACAGCCACCTCCCTGAACAAGAAGCAGTAGTCATAACAGTGGCAAATATCCAAGCAAGTGTTGAAGATGAAGAGCTGGTCAGCACTAGGACCTGTCATGATTCATGGCCACTGGCTCAAGACGCTAACTGCTCTCCATGAACACTTTGCAGTACCAATGAATGAGCTGCTAGCATCGGGGACCCACCCAAGGCCTGACAGTCCTCATCATGAAGGACCCGCAGAAGGTATGGAGGACCAAAAATGCCAAAATTCAAAAGAAATAAATGACTAAATAGATAAATGACAAATAAAATAAATAAAAGAGAAAATAAAAATGAATATAAAAAACACAATTTGAAAATTATATCTAAAAAAATAAATATAAATGGAAATAAATCCGTTTTTATTTTCACTCTTAGTTTATTTATTTAGTCATGTATTTATCTATTTATTTAGTCATTTATTTATTTAGTCATTTATTTATTTTGAATTTTGGCAGTTTTGGGCCGTACTGCCAAGTCGAAATGTTATTCAATTGAGGGGGCGGTCCTAAGCGTGTCTAAGCCGTTGCAAACTGCCCGTCATTAGTCGAGTAAGCAGATCGGCGAACAAGGAAGTCTTGCCGGCTTGCAATGGAGAGCTCCAGCAATGGATGACTATCTTGTCCACTGTCTGCTCTCACTTGTCTCACAACTCAAGTTGCAAGTTGAGGTGACAGTGGACACAATAGTCCTCCATTGCTGGAGCGCTCCATTGCAAGCCGGTGAGACGTCCTTGTTCACCGAGCTCCTCACTCGACCAATGACAGGCAGTTTGCAATGATGGAGTCCAACCCAAGACACGCTTAGGACCGCCCCCTCATTTAAATAAAAGTTCGACTTGGCAGTACGGCCCAAAACTGCCAAAATACAAATTAAAAAAAGTCAGGATCCACACTACTCCTTTCCTACAGGTAATTTAAAATACTTAGGTGTTAAAATTTCACCAAAGTTAACTGAATTAACTTCTTTAAATTTTTTACCATTATTGGATAGTATCCGTAGTGATCTGGAGCGCTGGAATAATCTTCCGATCTCTTTAATAGGACGGATAGCTACTATAAAAATGAAAGTTTTACCAAAGATTAATTATTTATTTTCAATGATTCCATTTAAACCTACGTCTAACTGGTTCCAATCACTGGACTCTGCTATCATAAAATTCTATTGGAATAAAAAAAAAGCCAAAATTAGTCTATCTACTCTTCAGGAAAGTAAATCTAAAGGAGGTTTAGAGGCACCAAACTTTATGTACTATTATTTAGCTAATCAACTACAATATCTTGTGCTATGGACACAACCCAACAGAGATACTAACTGTTGGTTGGAATTGGAGCAGAAGGATTGTAATAATCTTAGACTGTTAGATTTACTCTTTATTACAAAATCAATAAAACGACATAATTGTTTTAAAAACCCAATGATAGCCGCCACCCTGACTGCCTGGTGGAAGGCATTAGAAATTACAAACTCCCAATTGGCGCCCTGTGGGCTCTCTCCCATTTGGCATAACCCCGACTTTTAACTTAATAATCAGTCGTTCTATTTAAGCTTATGGGAGCAGAAAGGAATTACACACCTTCATCATCTTTTCTCAGATAATAAGTTTATATCGTATACAAACTTGGTCCAGAAATATGAAATAAAAAATTGAAATTTCTTACATTATCTGCAAGTTAAAAATATGGTTAAGAAACAAATCCCAACACTTCAGGATACGCTCCAACTGCCTGTCTTAGCTAAAGATATTATAAAGCTTTCTCCAACAACAATAAAGAAAATATCAAAAATATATAAGTTATTTTTATACACAAATAAAACGTATTTACCGACTTTAAAATGGGAAAAAGACTTGTCTATAGTTCCAGAACCAGACTTTTGGACCCAAATCTGTGAAAATGTATTTAAAATGACCAAACAGACAAATTTGCAACTTATCCAATATAAGATACTTCATAGAACATATATTACACAATATATGATGAAAAAAATGGGACTCTCTGACTCCGACATTTGTCTCCAGTGCTCACAAAACACTGCCGATACTTATCTTCATGCTTTATGGTCATGTACTCCAGTGCTGCATTTCTGGACTAAAATCTTGGAAAAGCTCGCTGATATATTAAACTGTAGGCTTCCTGTATCTCCAAGATTGTGTTTACTAGGTGACTTAACAATAACTGAGCTACCATGTAAACAATCTCAATCTATATTTATAGCCCTTACTATTGCTAAAAAAATAATCCTTGTCAATTGGAAAAATAAACAATCTCTAAATATCGACCACTGGTTAAACTTACTAATAAATTATATCTCAATGGAAAAAATCTCTGCCTTAAATAAAAATCAAGTATCAAGATTTAAACAAATATGGTCTATGTACATAGAATATTTTAATCTCAATTTGGCAACTTAATCCTGCCAAGATTCTGCCTGTTAACGAGAGCCACCACATCGTTACAACTTCTGTTTTCGCTGCTTCTGTATTTGGTATTTTGTATCTGATTGTTTTTATTTTTATATAGTCAGGAACAGTGTTGCCGGTAACGCGTTACTTAGGAACGCGTTACTCAAAAAAGTTGCTTTCTAAAGTAACTAATAGTCTAACGCGTTACTTTATTCTACAAAGTAGTCTGATTAAAGTTACTGTCCAGAGAATCAATGCGTTACTCCACATTGTCATGAAGAAGGCAAACTATCTCACTGTTGTAACAGTCACAAACAACTACTGATAACTACGAAGATGAGGCAGAAGTCATTGATCACCACACTGAATTCAGCCATGGTCTGGTCATGAATGGTTTGCACATTCAAAACAAAAGTGATGATACTTTTACTACTAGTTTTATTAACCAACAGGCACACAACACAACAAAAAAAAGTGTGCATTATGGACCATAAAAGTGGTAAAAAAAATCATTTATTTCCATCCTCAACTGCTCCGTGAAGCATTATGGGATGAGGTCGTCTCCGCCCTCTCGCCAGGGGGAGTGACGTCAGACAAGTTACGTTTTCAGTAGGGGTGGAACAAAAAAACGCTTCGACCGAACCATCGTTCGTCAAGGGGAGCTAAACGACCGTATCGGTTGCGAGTGAGGCTTTATGGTTTTCATAACAATAGCAAGAGTTCTGCGCCGTGCTCTACTTGTTTTGTTTACATTTCAGTAGCATCACCATTCAAGCTACTTCCGTGTTTCCGTGCTCGCGACACGGCGCGCGCACGCGCGCGCAACGAGTGACAACATCCAAATGGAGACAGTTAGCAGAAGCCGGTGCCGTACATCTCGGTATTTCCCATGGCTATCGAGTCCTCTCGGTGCACTTGTATGTCCCGGGCCGGCGTTGGTACTGCGCGCGAGCCAAAAAGAATAACTCCCGTGACGATCCAATGCATAGATTCAAACGACACAGGTATGTCCCACAGCCAACACACCAGCTAAGCTAAAAGCACACTGCAAGTATCTCATTTCTCAGTTTGTGGTTCCCTGTCAATGTCTACAACTAGCATGAGCAGCAGATAGGAGAACTGAGACGTGCCCGCGATTACGACAGCCCAAAAAACAAAATATAAACAGTAGTGATTCTGTGGTCATCATCGTGTCTCAGATTAAAAAAAACAAAAAAATATGTCATACATTAACCAAAAATGAAAGTGATGACAAAAGAAAAAACAATTGTTAAATCCAAAAATTGTTGATTAAAAAAGGAAATGAACTTTTGGAAATATTTTTGCATATATTAAGTGGTTAAAATGTGTTTGATAGATTTATTGTTCCATAAGGTGGCTTCATATTTCTTTTGGCTGGACGGTAGGTTTATTTCATGTCTTAAATTTATGTTTCTGAAATACTTCACAATGTGCAAATATTCTGTTTAATTGTGTTGGTGTCTGTCTAAAGGTTAAATATTTATATTTAACATTAAATTATCAACCTTTTGTTTTCCTGATCCTTATTTTGAAGAGAAAAAACAAACAAACCAAAAAACAATTATAACTGTCAATAACTACTAATAAATATTTAAACTGATACATGTGTACACACTGGAATAGCGGAACAAACAAACAATAGAGGAATTTAGGGGATTTTCATTTTCAACCTGGATAGATTTTTATTTTTTGTTTTATAAAAAGTATTTACGTTACAAGAAGTCAAGAGAGACTGCCTATTTTGTTTTTCATAAAAAAAACCTTTATTTTCATGTTAAAAATGCACTTTCAATAAAGTATTTGGAACTCCGTTTCTACTGCATTATTTTTATGTTGAGATGGTGTTATCGGCAGCTGCTGAAAGTAACTAAAAAAGTAACTTTTAATCTAACTTAGTTACTTTTAAAATCAAGTAATCAGTAACGCAATTTAGTTACTTTTAAAACCAAGTAATCAGTAAAGTAACTAAGTTACTTTTTCAAGGTAACTGTGGCAACACTGGTCAGGAACCTAGTTGCTGCTAGTGGGCTCGAGCATACCACACTATACGACACTATACTCACTAACTCCTTAAGATCTATTTCTAGTGGGCACTAAGCATCAACACTTGGTGTTACTGCATGCTAATTAGTCAATTTTCTTGACGCCGTCCCCCGTGGTCGGGCGGGGGTGGTTCTGCCCCCCCCCGTTGTCTGCTCGGTAGCGGTTGCGTCTTGGCCGCTCCCTGGGCCTCCTGTGGGGTACGGTGTTGGGGTGCTTTCCCTGGTGCCCGGGGCGGCGCCGTCCCGGCGCGGTCCGCTGCTCCGTGCCCGGCGGCGCGGTTCGGGGCGGGTGGGCCTCTGGTGTGCCCCGTGGCTCCCTCTCCCCTCCCCCTTCCTCCCCCCCGTCGCCTCTCCCTCCTCGCCTCCTCCCGCCCATCCCCCTCTGCCTCCCGGTCCCTTTTCCCTTGTCGCCCCCCCCCCCCCCTCCTGCCCTGCAGCCGCCCTTTCGCCTTCTTGTCGTCTCCCCCCCGCTTCCCCCTCCCCCCTTCCCTGTCTGCCCCCCGCCCCCTCCCCCTCCCTCTCCCTGGGCCTGGGGCTCCCTCCCCGGCCCGGGCGTCGGGCTCCGGAGGCCGGGCGGGGGTTTGAGGCCTGCCCCACTTCGGTAGAACTCCTGGCGCCCCGGGCGGGCTCCGGTGGCCGGTGGGCTGTCCAGTAGCCCTGCTGCGCTGGCGGTCCGCCTATTGTGGTGCCAGATAGGTGGGGTGGGGGGCGGGGGGGGGTTGGTGGGTGCTGGGGGACGGGGGGCGTGCCACCTACACCCGCCGGGTTGGGTGAGGCCCCGCTGGTCGCTCCTCTTACTCACTTCACCAGTTTTGCACTATACACTTTGTAAATATACACATAGGGCACACAACACATTTCTTGGTGGGGTGGGGAAGGGTGGAAACACCGTCTTCACCCTTCAACTCCCCTCCAATTTTAATGCACTTCATGTCCAAGGGGAGGGGTGAGTTGGGGCGGGGAGCCATCAGAGGGGATGGACTGCAGTGCCTGGCAGCGCTGTGGTCCCCCCCATCTGTGTCCCTGCCCTACCACTTTGTCCCTCCTTTTTTTGGGGAGGGATGCGGGTGTGTCGGAGTAGGGGAAATTTTTTCCCTCTGCTCCGACTCACCTGCTCCCAATTTTAATGCACCACACGCACACACTTGTATATACACTGGGTGGGGCCACATGTAAGGGTAGAGCTTGCCAGTCGGCGAGCTGGCGGACTCAGTAACAGGGTTAGGTGTCACTAGTACGCTGGCGTGACGACCGGGGCCTCTCCCCACCGGGCTCGGTGTTCTGGTGTTTCCTCCTCTGCTTCCCCTCTCCCGCCGCTGTGCTACTCTCGCACGGCTGGAGGTGGGGTGGGCACGTTTTCCCTCTCTGCGCTGCTGCCCGGTGCCGGTTTCCGGGGGTGGGGGGGGGCTCGCGGGGGGCCGGGTTCGCGGGGGGGTTTGCGGTCGTCGGGGGGGGGGGGCGGCTTGTTTGGGGGGGGTGGAGGTATGGGTGGGTGGGGGGTTGGGTGTTGGGGGTCGGGGTGTGTTCGGGGGTTTGGGGGCCGGGGGTGGTGGGGCCTGGGTCGTGGTGGGTGGCGGGTTTGGGTGGGGTGCGGGGGGGTCGTGGGGGGATGGGGGCTGGGGACCGGTGGGGCGCTGTGGGGACCCGCTGGGCCTCGTTCTGCGGCCTTGGGCTCGGGGGTGTGGGCCGGGGCTGGGGCGGGGGTGTTCCGGGCGTCTGGGTCGGCTCGCCAACCGGTGTCCGCTCGGGTGGCTTGGGGGTGGCCTTGGTGCTGCCGCGGCCTGGGGGTTTCGGGGGGGGGGGTGGGGGCGGGGGTGCTCGCTTTGCTGGACCGCGGTTGACGGCTTCTTTCTTTGGTAGTGGTCCTTATGCATGCCAGATCCGTCGCACCAGCATCTACTGAAACTCAACAGAAGTAGCCTCTCCCTCCCACAGCCCCTTGAATCAGTGGGTGCTGGTGTCTGTGGATCTCACTTTGCTTTATCTATCCTTCCCTCCTTCCCCTCTTTAGTTTTTCCTCTGGTCACTTGAGATCTCAATTTATTGGAAGTTTGAGGTTTCTGGGGTTGGCATAAGACTCTGGTTTTGTAACCACGCAGGAGGGGTTTTGTTGGTGCTGGATTTCACTTTGATGGATTGGATGTACTGGCTTCTATGGATCTCACTCTGCCTTATCGATCCTTCCCTCCTTCCTCTCTTTAGTTTTTCCTCTGGTCTCTTGAGATCTCGCTAAATTTGCTGGAATTTAGAGGCTTCCGGGGTTGGCGTAAGACTTTGATTTTGTAATCATGGGGAAGGCAGGAAGTGTTTGGTCGGTGCTGGATTTCACTTTGATTTATCTTTCTTTTCTCTTTATTTTTTTCTGACCTTTTCTCTGGTCTCCTGACCATTTAAACCTCACGACTCTGGCAAGATTCTGAAGTACCTGGTTAAGGCGAAGGGTAATGGGATATTTATAAGGCTTTAGGTGAATTAATGAGTATAAATTTATACGTATTTGCACGCACACGCAAACGCACACACGCAAACGCACGCACGCAAACGCACACACGCAAACGCACGCACACACACACAAAAAAAAAAAAAAAGAGCAATGATGATAAGACGTTGAATCGGTAAGACTACCGAATGAACAATTCTGAGAAAAAAAAAAAAAACAGGATTCCAAGAACCTTCATCAAGAATTCATCGAGACTGTGGAATACAACTCTGGAGGCCAACTAAAAGCCAGTTGCACAGGTGAATATCAAATGTGGCACATTCCAAGGAGATGCTCTGTCCCCGCTGCGGTTCTGCATAATCCTGAACCCACTCAAGTCAGATTAGAACCAAGAGTAGCTTTGGGTACTGGTTCAGAGGTGGAATATATTGATAAAGCTAATTTTAACATCTAGTTTGCAGTCTTATTCAGCAACTTATTAATCAGGAAAGTCTTTTGTCTTTGCATCACACCTTTGAACAAATTGTAATGCTTGAACTATTCTGAAAGAACAGATTTGCATTAATTAACCCCTTTCCATATGTACAGCATGTCGACAATTTAAAGGCGCTGTCTGCCAGTTTCACTCTGGAAAAGGCACTTTTTAAATAGAGGATTTAAACAATCAAACTACTTCTCAATTTACCGATCGGATTTTTTTATTTTTTTTTCACTCACTCACAGAAGCTTACGTGTGTGAATGAGTGAGTGAAGAAAAAAAAATTCCGTGCGTGCTTTCAAATTGCCACGGGAGTGACGTCACGCAGCTGACACGTTCGCCCAGCCCTGTTTGTGACACGCCCCCCGCTCTGCGATTGGCTGGAGGGGTGTAAACACTGTCTTTCCATAGAAACGGCCCACTGTTTACAAAACAAATACAAAATGGCAAAATACAGGCTGGGGGTGTGGGGGTTTAGGACAAAATCACCCCCACACGTTATGAAAAGCCTATATCTATAAATTGAGAAGTAGTTAGTTTGTTTAAATCCTGTATTTAAAAAGTGCATTTTCCTGAGTGAATCCGGCAGACGGCCCATTTAAGGATGCAGAAAGTGACATTCCAAATAATACATTGAATGCTTTGTTATACAATTTTCCATTGTGTGAGATTCATTTATATCATTATTACATTTATATCATTATTTCCACATTTCCTTGTGAGCACAAAATGCCTCATGTTCAGAGTCTTACAGTAAAAGAGGTTAAGCTATATGTGCGGTTAAGATTAGATAAGGGTAATAACAGTGAATAATTTGACAAAGCACACTTTGACATCAAGAACAATTTGTTGCTGACATTAATCATCCATTTTCTATACCGTTTGTCATGGGTATTGGTGTAGGCCAGGGTATATGCGGGTATATGGAGTATACCCACTTCTTTTTCAGTCAGTGGTGAGTATAAATCCCCCCCCCGATGCACACCATTCAGCCATGGCCGACCCTCTTCTGCCTCTAATTGGCTGGTTCCCCCTGCCTATACTGATTAGATATTGTGTCTGGGGCCACGCCAGGGTTAAGTTTGAGTTCATGACCTGTTAAGTTTGGGTTCATGACCGTGAGGTCGTGTCTGTTTTGAACTGATGTAACCATCTTCTGGTTTCAACTGGAATTATGTGATGTTATGTGATGTTAGAACCTCTGTGATGTCAATCTTTAATCCCTTACTTAGTGACAACCAATCAGATCCAGTCACTGTCTGTAGGTGCAATCTGAGAATTGTGTGTGTTTTGCCGGATTATTGCTTTCTGTCCCTCTGTGAAACTCTCTTTGTTTCTCGTCTAGTCAAGTTTGTTCTACGCCTCTCGATGTGAATAAATAGTTAAAACCTTATTTGTGTCTGCGCTTTGGGATCCAACCTTCAGCACATGACATTAGATGGGCTAACTTTTGACATTAGGACTGATGAGCCAATCAGAGGCAGAGTAGGGCGGGTCATGTCAAGGAAAACATCCTTCAAATGCTCCCCCCAGGCCACAGGTGAACCAGAAATAGGGGTGTTAAAAAAATCGATTCGACAATATATCGCGATATTACAGCTCTCAATTCTCGAATCGATTCAATAGGCAGCCGAATCGATTTTCAAACATCTATTTTTGATAGGAAAATATTCAACAAAATGTCTTACTTAGGGTTAGGAGTCACACCTTAAGCATGGAAGAATGTTATATATTAAGCCTTAATATTTGATTTCAATGCTGTTCAAACAGAAAACAGATTACAACCTGTTTGTTAAATACAGTGGTTCACAGTTATAAGACTGAAGTTTACGATAAATAAATAATACCTTTTCATACAAATCTTACAGTGTACATGTACAAGTTTAGTGAATAGTATTTTCTAAATTTGAGTAAAAAAAATCACAACAATCGACTTATAAATTCATATCGGGATTAATCGGTATCGAATCGAATTGTGACCTATGAATCGTGATACGAATCGAATCGTCAGGCACTAGGCAATTCACACCCCTACCCAGAAATTTAGCTCAGGTGAACTGATTGCCCTCATACACGGGAAACGTGATCGCGACGTTGGGTTCGATTCCCATGGTGGAAGCTGTCGGTTACACTCTTAACTACATGCTCTAGTTAAGTTTTATAGTAGCTATACGCTGGTACTTTATTTTTAAGTACCAGTAAATTAAAACACAAGAATGGGGAAAAATAGTTTAAAAATTCAGTACAAAACAATAATGAAGTCCAAGTCATTGTTCACTAAATATTGTAATTTGTTTTATAACATATATTTTGTTTTTGTCATGGTTCGGTTCTCAGCCTGTTGTGCTTTTTTGTGTGTGTGTTCCAGTGCCAACAACGAGGGGGGCGTTCCCCAGCCCCGCACCTGCATCGCGTTGGCAATTAGGCCTTTAAAAGGACTCCGAGCTGCACAGCAAGCTGTCGGATTATTATTTGCTCACCTCCGTGTCCAAGTGTTCTCCGCGTTTTCCTGTTGGTAAAAGTTTTTTTTGAATCTGCCGTCGTCTTTAGTTTACTTGTATTCACGTGTGTGTTTCCGCGTCGCCTTTTGTTTGATATACTCGTGTTGATTGATTCCGTGTACATTTCGTGTCGTCCTTGCCGGTTGCAAGTGAGTTATGTTTTTCTTGTCCTTGCTGTTAGCAAGTGTTTTTTTGTTACGTTAGTTCTCCTTGCCGTTTGCAAGCGATTTTGGTTATGTTAGTTTTCCTTGCAGTTGCAAGCGCTTTTTGTTACATTCGTGTTCCCTGCCTTTTGCAGGAGATTTGTGTTTTCCAATTCCTCCTTGCCTTTTGCAAGTGCCTTTTGTTACTTCCGTGTCCCTCGCCTGTGTGCAGGGACACCTCTGTAAATTTCGCCTACTTGCCTGCGAGCAAGCTTTTTGCAATCGGTTTATCACCAAAAATAAATCGAGATTGTTTTCCTCTTCTGAGCCTGCATTTCTGGGATCTGTTTTTCACCGACTCAGCTGAGTCGTGTCAGAATAATCCGACCATGGATCCCGCAGACTCGGAAAAGGTGAGACGGGCTTTGGCCAGCCAGGGACAACGGGTCGGGCAAACCGAGACCACCTTGATCGGTCTTCAAGAGGTGGTCGGCGGGCTAGCTCATCGTTGTGAGGAGATGTTCGGAAAACTCGAACAGCTCAGTTCCCGCGGGGTGCAGACCCCGGAACTTCCGCGTTCGGACACTGCCATGTCGGCGCTCCCGGTTACGCATAGAGAACCTGTTTTGCCCCACCCGTCACGCTACGATGGACAGCCTGGAGGTTGCGGTCAATTTTTGCATCAGTGTTCGCTCGTTTTTGACCAGCAACCGTTGACTTACGCTCGTGGTCCGTCCAAAGTAGCGTTCGTTATGAGCCTCCTGACTGGTCAAGCCGCTACCTGGGCTATGGTGGTGAGCAACGCGCGACCAGACCTTCGGTCCTCTTTTTCCAACTTTGTGGGTGAGTTTCAACGCGTGTTCGATCATCCGGTTAGGGGGAGAGAGGCCGGGGGTCGGTTGCTAGACTTAGTTCAGGGGAAGAAATCGGTCGCTGATTATTCCATCGAGTTTCGCATACTGGCCGCCGAGAGCGGGTTTGGAGACTGTGCGTTGCGGAGTGTCTTTCGTCGAGGACTTAATACACAGCTCAAGGATGAACTGGCAGTCCGCGACGACACAAGCTCGTTAGACGGTCTCATTGAACTCACGATCCGTTTGGACAATCGGATACGGGAACGGGGCCGAGAACGCGCTGTGGAGCGGCATGGAGCAGCCGCGAACGAGGACAGGTGCAGACTCTTCCTCAACGACGCCGCCGCCCGCACCCTTTCTGGACCGCCGGACAATGGAGGGGAGCCCATGCAAGTGGGTGGTGGACGTCTGCACCCAGAGGAGCGTCGTCGCCGGTGGCTCGCTGGTGCCTGCCTGTACTGCGGTCAACCGGGGCATCGAGTGGCGTCGTGCCCAGCACGACCTACCCGCAAGACGCGACCGACCGCCCGACTAGGGGGCCGGGCCGATCAGCTCCTGAAGGCCGAGCCGGAAGCTGACCTGGGTAAGCACGAACCGGGGAGAACCGAACCCAACCCACCGTCGGGGTCGTCACTTAGTGATAGACGGCTAGAATTGTCGGGGGAGCTGTCGGGATACGGGTTGAGTGTTAGGGTGAGTGCGTTGATCGATTCTGGGGCGGATGATTGCTTTGTAGACCCGTGTGTGGTGGAAGCATTAGGAAGCCCGGTAGAGACCTTAGAAAAGGTTAAAAAGGTTTTCGACCTCAACGGGCACTTATTGGCGGAGGTCCGACTGTCTACCGGTCCTCTGAACTTAAAATTCTCGGGAAATCATGAGGAAAGAAGGAGGTTTTTTATTATGCCGTCCCGTTCTGCGCCCCTAGTGTTGGGCCTTCCCTGGCTACGAACCCATAATCCGGATATAGATTGGGAGAAGCCGGCTTTGGAGAACTGGAGTCCCTTCTGCCATGCCCACTGTCTGAAGTCGGCAGGAGGGACTACATCGGTGCCAGCAAGTTTAACCCCCGAACCGGTATGCCTAGACCACGTCCCCAAGGAGTATCATGATTTACGCAAAGTCTTTAGTAAAGATCATGCACAAGCATTACCGCCCCATCGTCCGTATGATTGTGCGATTGACCTGATTCCCGGGGCACAGTTGCCGGGGTCACGGTTATATCAGGTGTCCCAGCCAGAACAGGACGCTTTACGGGAATATATTAATGAGTCGCTAGCATCTGGTCAGATACGCCCGTCCAAGTCTCCCGTAGGCGCGGGATTTTTCTTCATCGAGAAAAAAGATAAGACACTCCGCCCTTGCGTCGACTACCGGGGCCTAAATGATATCACAGTTAAGAATAAATATCCCCTTCCCTTGCTCGACTCAGCGTTCGCTCCGTTACAGTCGGCCCGAATTTTTTCTAAGTTAGACCTGAGAAGCGCCTATCATTTGGTGAGAATTCGGGAAGGGGACGAGTGGAAGACTGCATTCAAGACACCACTCGGACACTTCGAGTACTGTGTCATGCCTTTTGGGCTGACTAATGCCCCAGCCGTGTTCCAATGTTTAATTAATGACGTCCTTAGAGACATGTTGAACACTTTTTGCTTTGTGTACCTCGATGATATCCTGATCTTCTCACGCGATATTCACGAGCATAGGCAACATGTCCGCCTGGTCCTCCAGCGCCTATTAGAAAACCGGCTCTACGTGAAGGCAGAGAAGTGCGAGTTCCAAGCCAAGTCTGTGCAGTTCCTGGGTTTCATTATCGAGGGAGGGCAACTGCGGGCGGATCCGGTAAAAACTCAAGCCGTGGTCGAGTGGCCGACCCCCAAAACCCGTAAACAGCTACAACGATTTTTGGGATTCGCTAATTTTTATCGTCGCTTTATCAAAGACTATAGTTTACGGGCAGCCCCCCTTACTAAACTGACGTCAAGTAAAGTACCCTTTAGGTGGTCACCTGTTGCTGAAGATGCATTTCTGAAATTGAAACAGCAGTTTGTAAACCCGCCAGTGCTCATCCACGCTAATACAGATTTGTCTTTTGTGGTCGAGGTTGACGCGTCGGATTCAGGAGTGGGGGCGGTCCTGTCCCAGCGGTCGCCAGAAGACGGGAAGCTCCATCCCTGCGCCTTCTTCTCCCGGCGACTGAGTCCAGCTGAGGCGAACTACGACGTCGGGAATAGGGAACTTCTGGCAATCGTCTTGGCTCTTCAAGAGTGGCGACACTGGCTGGAGGGCGCCAAGGAACCCTTTAGAGTGTTGACGGACCACAAAAACCTGGCATACCTTCGGTCGGCCAAGAGACTCAACTCGCGGCAAGCACGATGGGCCTTACTGTTCACAAGGTTCAACTTTGTCGTGGACTACCGCCGGGGATCCAGGAACCAGAAGCCAGACGCCTTGTCCCGGGTCCACGATGCGGCCACGCCGGAGGCAGAAACGGAACCGGTCCTACCCGCACATTGCTTTATGGGGGCAGTTCGATGGGAGGTCGAGAGACGAGTCATGGAAGCACAGGAAGGGATTGCTGTTCCGGAGGAGTGCCCGGCTGAGAAACTGTTTGTCCCTGAGCCGGTGCGGGCAGAGGTCCTCCAGTGGGGTCACACCTCACGAGTTGCTTGTCACCCGGGAATTAACCGGACTCTTGCCTTGGTCGGCCAGCGGTTTTGGTGGGCCGACATGAAAAAGGACGTTACTGAGTTCGTCAAGGCATGTACCGCTTGTGCGTGCGGGAAATCGTCCCACCAACCGCCGATGGGACTGTTAAGGCCGCTACCCATCCCGGCGCGGCCTTGGTCGCACATCTCGCTAGACTTTATCACCGGCCTCCCCCGGTCCAGGGGAAACACGGTCATCATGACAGTGGTCGACCGATTTTCAAAATTAACTCACTTTGTTGCCCTCGCCAAACTGCCATCTTCCTGGGAAACTGCACAACTCCTCGTTCGTCATGTCTTCCGTCTTCATGGCATTCCAGTGGACTTGGTGTCCGACCGTGGTCCTCAATTCATCTCCCAGGTCTGGAGGAAATTCTGCAAGCTGTTGGGCGCCACAGTCAGTCTGTCTTCCGGATATCACCCCCAGACCAACGGCCAAACGGAAAGGGCCAACCAGGACCTTGAAGCTGCTCTGCGATGTGTTTGCCTGCACAACCCGGAATCCTGGTCGTCGCACCTCTCCTGGATCGAGTACGCCTCGAACACTCTGCCGTCCTCTGCGACAGGTCTCTCACCCTTCAAGGCGGCGTACGGCTACCAGCCACCTCTGTTCCCTTCTCAAGAAGGTCCCGTCGAGCTGCCCACCATTCAACATCACCTCCGGCGGGCCCACAAGGTATGGCGGGAGACCCGAGCGGCGCTATCCCGTTCAGCGGCCCGCAATAAGGAGATTGCGGACCGTCGGCGGCGTCCGGAGCCTTCGTACCAGCCAGGAGACAAGGTCTGGCTCTCATCCCGGGACATGCGTCTGGCTGGCTGCTCAAAGAAGTTGGGTCCGCGCTACATCGGACCATTTGAAATACTCACCATCATCAACCCCGTAACTGTGAAACTCCGTCTGCCGCCTTCACTCAAGGTCCATCCAGTGTTCCACGTTTCCCTCCTCAAGCCAGAGACTCCCAGCCCGCTGAACCCACCTGCACCCGCGCCGCCTCCTCCCCGAGTGGTCGATGGGGATCCTGTCTACACGGTCAAAGAAATCTTGGACTCAAGGTGCAGGGGCCGGGGCTTCCAGTATCTGGTCGACTGGGAAGGTTACGGACCGGAGGAGCGGCAATGGATCCCCCGCTCCTGGATCCTGGACCCGTCTTTGCTCGACACCTTCTATGCTGCTCATCCAGATAAGCCAGGTGGTCCGCCAAGGGGCGTCCGTTAAGGGGGGGGTACTGTCATGGTTCGGTTCTCAGCCTGTTGTGCTTTTTTGTGTGTGTGTTCCAGTGCCAACAACGAGGGGGGCGTTCCCCAGCCCCGCACCTGCATCGCGTTGGCAATTAGGCCTTTAAAAGGACTCCGAGCTGCACAGCAAGCTGTCGGATTATTATTTGCTCACCTCCGTGTCCAAGTGTTCTCCGCGTTTTCCTGTTGGTAAAAGTTTTTTTGAATCTGCCGTCGTCTTTAGTTTACTTGTATTCACGTGTGTGTTTCCGCGTCGCCTTTTGTTTGATATACTCGTGTTGATTGATTCCGTGTACATTTCGTGTCGTCCTTGCCGGTTGCAAGTGAGTTATGTTTTTCTTGTCCTTGCTGTTAGCAAGTGTTTTTTTGTTCCGTTAGTTCTCCTTGCCGTTTGCAAGCGATTTTGGTTATGTTAGTTTTCCTTGCAGTTGCAAGCGCTTTTTGTTACATTCGTGTTCCCTGCCTTTTGCAGGAGATTTGTGTTTTCCAATTCCTCCTTGCCTTTTGCAAGTGCCTTTTGTTACTTCCGTGTCCCTCGCCTGTGTGCAGGGACACCTCTGTAAATTTCGCCTACTTGCCTGCGAGCAAGCTTTTTGCAATCGGTTTATCACCAAAAATAAATCGAGATTGTTTTCCTCTTCTGAGCCTGCATTTCTGGGATCTGTTTTTCACCGACTCAGCTGAGTCGTGTCAGTTTTCCTCATGATAAATACATGTTACGTTATTTCAGGCTACTTGTGTTACAAAACTGCTCTTAACAACTCACGATATTTTTATTATTGTGAGCAAGTACAAGTAACGGATTTTTAATTAATGTCACCGTTTCTAAAAAAAAGATGTTTCTGGACTACTTAAAAGAAAATAAAAAATTATGACAATTGAGAGTTCTCCAGGACCACTGCACCACTAGTCACAGGGAGTTGGAGCCTATCCCAGCTAACTTTAGCTAAAAGGTTGACTACACCTTGGACTGGTCGCCAGTCTGTCACAGGGCACATATACTGTAGATACACATCACATTCACGCTGTCACTGAGGGGCAACTGAGCCCACACTGCCTGCACTCAAATTCAGTGACTGTACAATTACACCATCAGTATTACGTTAATCATCTTAGTATTCTTATTCCACAGCCAGCTTAGGTGAGTCTCCCATCCATTTCCTTTATCACTTGCCCTCATTAGAGTCATGGGTAACTTGAACCTTTACAACACTCTGGACTGGTCACTAGCAATCAGAGGACACATAACAGACTAAATCCTCATCTGAGATCTACAATGGAAATAAGCCCTTGGGCTTTGTTCTATTTTTTTTTCAACTTGGCAGATAATGGACTGATGTAAAGTGTGAACTTTCTCATTTAAGAGAGTTACTATACGGCTTTATCAAATTTGCAGTGACATCACACATCAAAAAGATGCAGAAGTTTGATCACTTCAAAGCTAATAATTCTTCCACTCATCTGAAGACAGTTCAGTTAAAGCCACACTGATGCCCTGGGAACTTTCAAGGGGGATAAAAACACTTCTTTCAAATAAAGCTCTGAAACGGTATTGAGATCAGTGGAATAGAAAATGAAAGAAACTAGAGTCACATTCACGTGAATTTTCCTGAAATACATTCATTCCAGTTTACAAAGTAAAAAACCCCATCCCAGTTTGGCAAAGTGTCAAACAGGGTGCTAAACTTTGAAGAAATGACATTCATTTTAAAATGATACTGGATGTATGGAAACACAGTTGAAGTGCCATAGGCCAGCCAATAAATCAAACAGATCAATAAATTGGCTAACAATAGAGATTGCATATGATGTATCTCACCCATACACTACCATCATTTTCTATTTGCATCTTACTCAGTTTATGTTCTGACTGCTTGGTTTTGTTTATTGTTTATTCAAAGTAGATAAATACTGCAAGTACACAATCTTAATAAATGGCATCACTGTGCTACCAAATAAGCATAATCTAGCAAAGATTGGCTACCGTGATTAATTTTCCATTTTAAACTCATCATTTTCTGTGCTAGTTTTGGTTTTCCTTGGAACAAAATATTATCAGTACTAAACAGGTCAGTGCTTTTAGATGTTTACCCCAAAAGCCAGGAAAACCATGGCAATCAAAAACTTGTATTAAAAACTTATCTTGATCTGTGCTCAGCAGCCATGGGCTACTATTAAATCCTGTAGTCGTAAATGTATTCACAAAGTTGTAATACAACATTGTTACGTTGACGTTTTCCTGCTTGAATATAAGCACCGTTACAAATATATTTACTGTACATCTCAGCAAAGATACTCCTCGACTATCCAGCTTCTCTGTTGTGTGTTGAGAGGTTGGATCACAAAGGCGCAGACAAAAATACGATTGTATCTATTTAATCACATCGAGAGGCAGAAACTCAGAGACGCTGTACACAGGAACAGGTGGACAATAATGCGTCAAAACACACACAATTCTCAGACCCTTATATAGACAGTCAATCAATCTCATTGGTTGTGGCTAGACATGTGAGTACTAGTACTGACATGGAATTCTCTGATTGGCTGTTAACCCAGTAATTACAGATAGTTCCTGACATCAACAAACATCATATAGCATAAAAGATTCCTGACATCAAATAGTCCAGACATCATACAGCCTAAACTAGTTGAAACTGGATGCAGTTACATCAATACCCAAAACAGACATCTCCTTATCTTAATAATGTCACCAAGGTAATTCAAAAAATATTCAGTGGCAAGGCCCTGAGTGTGGATGACATCTGCCCGTAGTTCCTAAACATTCAAAACGTGTTTTGTTTATTATACTGGAGCAGAATACTTCAACACCATTAGCTGATTATCAATATTAAACAAATAATAATAATAATGAAAAAAAAAAAGAAAAAAGGTTGGGTTGTTTTTTTGGGGGAGTGCAACCGCCGTTATTTCACGGAAAATGTGCATTGGAGGTTTATCAGTGCTTTTTGAAGAAATATTAATGCTTTGTTTTTTTATTTGGCTTCAATTGTATGCAGATTTTTGCTATTCAAACTCTAACCCGGTCCCTATCAATCATGAATCTTTACGGTGTAACCATACCTGGGCAATTATTTTCAACCAAGGGCCACTTGAAACATTTCTACTGTAATGGAGGGCCAGCCCAGACCATCAATACCATAACCTCATTTCTTTCATTATTTTTATTTTATTGTTTTAAAAAGAACAGTAAATTATTTTGTTTAGCTGTAATTGTTAAACACAAAAATGAAAACTATTCTGTAAATATTTATTGAAATTAATGAATTGCCGATTAGAACGTAAATCAAATTAAATAATACAATGGATGTACACAAGCAGTTCGAAAACAACTTTATTGATAAAGCACTTTAAAATAACCACTGCTACATACAAAGTGCTGTACATGGATTAAAAATCTGTCATGGAATAAAGACAGGGGGAAAAAATAACACAAAATGAATAAATATTAGGAATGAGCGAGTACCACTCTCTGTATCTGTTCAACCATCTAAATGATCTGTATCTGTATTTGAATGGGGCGTGGCCTAAACCGGAAGTGGGCGTGGTTTGATCATAAATACATGGGGCTTCCATCGGTAGTATTTTCACAAAATGAATGGTAAAATAAAGTGTGAAATTGATATGGATTGAGCAAAAGTTGCTATCATTTTTGTTTATTTGAAACTATTGCCAAAACAGCCTAATTGAGATTCAACTCAGCGCTTTTGATCACAAAAGTAAGAACTATTTTTCGAAAAAGTTTTTTTTTTTTTTTTTTTAATATATAAACTCAGAAAACATATGTATATGAATAAATATTTATTGAACAGTCTGGGAATTGAGATTTAGTGTTTTTTATCACAATAATAAAGGAAATATTTACAGATTACACATGGCCTTTTTTTAATGTAATGTGTCGTGTCCTTTTCTTTCTTTCTCTCTTTCTTGGGGTTACCTGCTCCCCCCCTGCTCCCCAGAGACAAGCAGCAGCATTTTGAACCAACAGGAGACGATTAAAAGCAATAATTGCACGAGTGTTTCACTTTATATTTTAACTTGTTAAGCTTTACTGATACTGCAAGGTATTTTGCTGTATTAAAGATAAATAATTGATAAACAAATGGTCAAATTTGGACAGCCATCTGTTGTTACACCTGCCAGCTTGTCCCATTTCAGTTCCAACATATCCAAACATGCATTTACCTCTGTGAAGATACCGCTTCTTGTTAGCTGCATGAATGCCAGCTCGTCTGTGATTTTGAAGTTTGCAGTGATCCCACGCAAAATAATTAGGCGAGCCAGAGCCAGGGAAAAATAAAACTCTTCTGCTCAGGGAAGCTCGATATAAGCGCAATATATCTTGAGATGATTTGAAATCATCTCGTTGCAGTGCGTCAGGAGCGGGCACATCCTCAAATTCTCCCTTTTTGTCAGTGGAGCAGCTTTCACATAATGCACCTAATAATAAAACTTTTTTTTTTTTTAACAATTTTGTGGAAATATGACATATCTTCTACACAGATGTTACTCTGGATGTACTTTTTTTTTTTTTTTGTTAAGTCCTTGCCGTGTTTGCAGCTTGGCTATCAAAGTCTCTTACTCTTCTGCATGCTCTCTGTGTGTCAGTCAAATTGTTGTATTTTTCCTTGTGTTTGGTGACATCATGGCAATTCAGATGTTAATCCTTGAACACAGCAACTTGTATGTATGATACTAAGCACACATTGGGCTGCCATGAATAATAAACATTTAATGTAAATGTATTTATGTATGTTGATATGTAAGTCCCGCTTATTAAACTTAAAAAAAGGTGTCTTACGGAATGTTACAGAAAAATCTCTCCTCAGTGCAACCATTTTGCACACAAAAATGCTCAGTGTTCGAAATGTGTCTTTAGAAAATGTTACCATACATGTGCTTCTCATTTATTTTTCATTCACAGCAGCCTTTCAGTTGTTATAAATTGTGACTCTTTTGCAGAATATTTCCTGTTTGGCTCCCTGCTCATTTTTCTGTCTCGAGCCAATTTGCCTCATTACAACTGGCCCAATTTCCCCTCTCACACGCTTTCACACACATGCATACTTTATATGATGATCATCTAAGCATTTTGGTGACAAATCATTGAGACGTGTGCAGTCGAATTGTCTCATTAAAAGTGGCCCATTTTTCGTCGTACACGTTCACATTCAGGCATATGTTATATGATAATCAAGGAATTCGGGTGGCAAATCAAAGAGACGTGAAGACAATAGAATTTATACTTTGCATGTAATGCAGCTATTCAAAGCAGCCACAGTGATCCGATTTTGCACACAAAACATCATAATGTATAGAGAGCCTTCTCATATGAATTTGTCTTGTCAGTGCTGTATTTTCTTTGCGTGAAGCAGAATGAGGATAAAGCCAAACATTATATAAAATGCTTAGCCTTCCTTTATGCTTAATTTGGTCTATTACTGTTGTCACTAGACATCACTGAATACCCAAAACATCCATTCATTTTCAAACGGTTTTACTGCCGATGCTTTAATGTGTAATTGAGTGGACTTAACTCATTATATCCTCTAGGGAACAGTTATTTTCAACATTTCAACAATACTTAACCAATTTAAAATGTAAATTTTATTTTACATTGCTGGGCCTGCAGTGAGATATACGGCGGGTTTGACGGGTTCAGGTTTAGTGAAGATAAACATTAAAACAAAGGGTACAAAACAGGATTATTGGCTCAAATACATGAAACATGTGAGACTCCACCGAAAATGATTTATCAAAATTAGATTGGCGTTATAGCTAATGCCATTAGATTGAAGTTCTAAAGCTTGTATCCCATTGAGGTGTGACTGTTTGCGACCCTAGCAAAAGTTGATTCCACGTCAGGGTCCGTCTAACGTTGCAGTGTTTCCTACACATTCACTAAACAGTTTTAATTGAAAGGAATCTTGCGATAAGAAAGATCATTAAGTAGACGCGATGGCGCCAAAACTTCAATTCAGCCGAGGGGGGAAAAAACTCGCCTCAAATGCTCCAAATGCACCACCCGGCACGTGACCGCGCTAACTGCATTGACTCGAAATGGAAACACTGGGAACACGTTCGGTCTTGCACGTAGCATTAAACTTCCCAGGGAGTCCAGATTTCTTTGTTTCCCATCCAACCTTCCACTTGCATCTCAGTGCTGCGGATGTTGTTTTTGTCCTTCAGTGTCACATCATACCACTGTCCCAGACACTTGAAGGGATTATTGTTAATGTTCTCGCCTTGTTTGAGCAGATTAAAATGTCTGTGATGTAGTCTACCTATAATCATGCTCCTTGACTTCCTTGGCTTGAATGACATTCTAGCCCAGCATGCAACTTCATCAAGCTTCTTTAGGACACCTCTGGCTTGCACATGGGAGGATGTTGTGATCATTAGATCATCCATGATGCTGTGTTGGATGAGGGAAACCTCGAAAACATGCAGGACCTCGAGTAGCGGACTTTGACCCCTGTGTTATATCGCTGTGACCTGAGGCTAAAGCCACTGCATGAACCTCCTTCCAGGTCAGTTCATTTGTCAAGCGTGGTTGTGGGTGGTTCTACTTTGCTGATTGAACCATATTATAGTGATGTAACAAAAGACCGTGAACATTTTTTTTTTTATTTTAATTGATGTAGATGTGTGATAAAAGAGGGACTTACTGTTGAATGAGCTTGATGGTTGCACATGCAGGCATCTGACGAATCCTGAAATCACATCTGCAAAGCCTCCTCTAAATCATAGGTAACTCTTCCACCATGTTCATCCTCCATTTTGTGGCAGAGATAAATGTGTTCCCATACAGACAA
The DNA here is from genome assembly GCF_051991245.1 of Festucalex cinctus. NCBI lineage: Eukaryota > Metazoa > Chordata > Actinopteri > Syngnathiformes > Syngnathidae > Festucalex > Festucalex cinctus. Next base: position 22,587,788 of record NC_135419.1, on the reverse strand, counting down.
AAGCAACAAACAGTGAACATCTTGAAAAAGCCATACTTTAAAAATTCCTCTAAAAATCAAGGGGAAGACTCACTAAGCAGAATCAGTCTTGGCCTGGCTGGCACGGTCGTCTTTCTTTCAATTGACAGCTTTGTTGCTTTTGTCTTAAAAACATAAAAAGTGGGATTCTAATTATTTTAAAGCACATCCTCAGAGTAGCCGACGAGTAACTAGTAGGGCCAAAGAATCATTTGATTCCATGTATTTCACTACCGTATTTTCACGACTAAGGCGCACCTAAAAGCCTTCAATTTTTTCAAAAGCTGACCATGCGCCTTATAATCCAGTGCGCCTTATATATGGATCAATATTGAGCCGCAACAGGTCTCGCTGTCAAGACGCTATCGGTGAACCTGCACGATCGGTTAAGCGCATGCGCTGAAGATCCCGCCATCTTGGATTGTTAGCCAATACTAATACTTTACCTCAGAGAAAATAATAAAACAGCTGTTTATTCATTTTGGGAGTGAATGGAGTTGTCAGAAAGCTGGTTTGTAATCTATTAATAAAGTTTGACTGACCTCTCTGACTGTTTTGTTGACATTCCCTTTAGCGCAGCACCATCTAATGGATGCATAACGTAACCCCAGCCTCTACTGTAGCACCTTATATATGGAAAAAGTTTTCAAATATGTCATTCATTGAAGGTACGCCTTATAATACGGTGCGCCTTATATATGGAAAAAGTTTTAAAACACGTCATTCATTGCAGGTGCGCCTTATAATGCGGAAAATACGGGACGTAATTTCACAACTTGTTATGCCCCTCCTGCACTGTAGCTGCAAATATTTACCACAAAATGTTGTAATCCACCTCACTAGGAGTCTGGTGAAGAAGAATCTCCTGAGTCCAATCAAGATGTTTTTTGGTAATGTCATGTTGGTTTCCCCGTGAGACGTCAGTGACTGTTGAAAATAACATTTATGGTGAGATAGATGGTTTTACGGACATCAATAATTTAACGTTGTTTTGCACTAACTAAATATAAACGCATGACCTGAATGACGAACGGAGATGTGAAACAGGAAACAGAAGTACGGAGCGGCTTTCCAAATTAATAGCATAGATTTAAAAGTAAGATATTGAAAGATCACACACAACACAGCTTGAAGAATACTTAACACTTAGGGGCCTATTCACTAAAGGTTTGCGTTGCCTTTGCACGGCGCTAACCGGTAAAAATGGAGCAATCCGGGAGCGCCTAATTCATGAAACACGCGCAGATGGGGAAATCCGTCACCAATTGCGCTGCCAACCAGATTGATTATGTAAATTAGGTAATTTGCATACATTTGACGCAAAATATGCCCACCCCGATGCAAATGAGACTCACTGATATGCAGTGGCTAATTAACTAACGGCACATGTAGTTTGCATGACACAAATAACGTTTATGGAAAGCATGTATAAACCTGTCGCAACCTCCATCCGGGATCATGACAGCAGTGCATGCCATTTGCGGCACAACATGCACGGCAGAGAGAGAGAGAGAGAGAGAGGGAGGGAGGGGGACATTTTACTATGTTGGTTTAGGACGCATAACGTAACCCGCGCTGATTGGCAATGGCAGGGGAGGCATTTTACGATCATTTTTACGTGCCAGATGCATACTGTATGCCCACGCCAACCTCTGAAAATATATTTTTAAAAAACGATCGCATCAATAATTTGTACTTTATGAATGAATGACGTCGTTGTCGTCCTCTCTGCTCTGTACAGCTTAATGGCGCTATAAACACGTACTCTCGGTCTAACCTCGCTTTCTGATAATGTCATCTTTCTCGCAACTGTTACTATAACAACCATGTTGTTGGCGCAAATCCATTGAAATGTGTGGTAAATCAGGTGCACATTTGCTCCAAGCTGTCAGTTTTGTGGCCGTGTTTGCGGCGGTATATGATTAGAGCAATATCCTTAGTGAGTAGGTGGGTAACTGGGCACAGACTGTGGGTGCAGTTGTGGTGCCATTACCGGACGCAGCACATTCTTAGTGAATATACCCCTTAGTGTATATATGCATATACGTTAATAACATTATGTGGCTGTAAATAAAATAGTAGTAGGAGTAACAAACTTATCTTTTTCATAGGGTGTGTGGAAAATGAAATAAGCGGACAAAATATGACTTGTTCCTTAAAAGGACACACCACTAATAACTCATTTTCCAGTATTGGATTAGGCATCGTGTCTAAAGAATAAAAGTGTAAATATGTCTGGCATCCACAGCACCTCTCATCGCCGCAACTCTTGTGAGAAGTAAGTGGTTAAGAAAATGTATGGCTGGCTGGATGATGTATTAAGGAGTACCTGTACACGTTTATTTGTACTATAAATAAAATACTGTATATTCAATATCATATTAGGTACATATGTGCTGCATTTTTTTAATGACAGTATTGTAGGTGACACTGTTTCTATTTTTGGACAACGCAGGATACCTTATCATCATAATGCCGCCCAACCCTACGAGGTTTTGTAACAAGAAAAATGTGTTAATCGTGGAGAAGCCAAAGAAAAGCAAGCACTCATTCATGTTCTGCTGCGTAATTGAATTGGTGTCAAATTCACAGGAACCCTGTGATTCACAATGAATTTATAACTGAACATATTTCATATTAATCACATGCATTAGTTAACAAGAACTGATGTTATTGGCCAATTCTGGTCTGTAGCTTCCCCACAAAAGTTACAAGTTGGATTGGTCATCTGTGAAAAGAGATAGAGTGCTCTAGTTCAGTGTAATCCATAACTGAATAGTGTGTTTTTAGCACTACTACCACAGTAAAGACAATTAATGGATTACATAAACATCCCTTGCTTGCACAACAGTTTCTAGTAAGAGAGTGGTGGCAATTTGCAGTCTGTGTTTGTTTATGACTTGTGCCTTTGCTGGGAAAGCAACATTCTCCATTACTTACAGTTCATACTGGAAAAGACCATGTGAGATGTTTACAGTGCATAAAGGATTTTTCAAATGTTTACCATTTTGAGCCTACACATCACCTTACAGACAATTCTGCAGTCAGACAATAATTTAGCCCTTAGCGTTGTGCACACTGTAATTTTGTTGTCTTGATCCTCCTGAGGATAGGCGGTTGAGATAATGGGAGGATGGATATTCTGGTAATGTTTTAACTGCATGTTTTGCATAATGGAGTGATGTGAGGTTGCGGACTAGCAAATGCATTCATGGCAAAGACGGTGCATCCTGCTGCCTGGCATGGGGGACAGTGCCACATGTCCACTGAGACATCACACCGCTTCTTGCGTATGAATGCCCTGAAAAATGAGAGAGAATACAATACAAATCCAGTTGTCTGACCAACAGCAGAAAGACAAAAAAAAAAAAAAAAATCTGATTAAAGCAGAACAGAAATATCAATATGGTTCTTTCGAACCATATTTATTTTTATACAGTCTGTTTTTTGTTTTTTTTGTTTTTTTTGTTTTTTTTATTGTCAACCTTCCCACAATATCGTGATATTGTGAGATTCATTTCGTTATGATTATCATATTGTGACATTTGGATATCGTTACTGTCATGTGCTGAAGGTTGGATCCCAAAGCGCAGATCCAAATAAGGTTTTAACTATTTATTCACACCGAGAGGCGGAGAACAAACTTGACTAGACGAGAAACAAAGAGAGTTGCACAGAGGGACAGAAAGCAATAATCCGGCAAAACACACACGATTCTCAGACTGCACCTACAGACAGTGAATCGATCTGATTGATTCTAGCAAGTAAAGGACTAAAGAACAACACATAGGTCCAGACATCACCCAAAAGATTAAAGGTTGACATCACATAGCCTAAAACTAGTTGAAACTAGATGATGGTTATATGATGCTTACATCAGTTCAAAACAGACACTTGACCTCACGGTCGTGAACCCAACTTAACAAGTCATGAACTCAACCCTTAACTCTGACCTGACCCTGGACATGACAGTTACATTCCTATTTATAACACAAACGCAATTCCAATGAAGTTGGGAGGTTGTGTTAAATGTAAACAAAAAACAGGATCCTATGATTTGAAAATAATGTTCAACCTATTTTTAAAAGAAGGGTCATGTTTACCACTGTGTAAATAACACATCACCTTTTCCTTGAACAACATCCAATAAATTTTTGGGAACTATAAGGACACTAATTGTTTGTTGAAGCATTGTAGGTGGAATTCTTTCCCATTCTTGCTTGATGTACAGCTTAGGCTGTACAACCGTCTAGGGCAGTTTTCCCCAACTAAATTGGCAAGAGGTCCACTAACCCGATCAGCCCAATTGACCGAGGTCCGAACATGGAAAACACCCAACCGCAATAATTTCATTTTCAGCTCTTTTATTCAATTGCAAACATGTCAATGAATTGACAAAAACTTCCCTTTTGGTAAATAATTCAATTATTTTTAGTCTATTGTTCAAATATTTCTTTCATTATTTTCTTTTTTTTATCCAAATATTCAATTGTTAAATCTTTCAAAGAAGGGTCCCCATCACTAGTTATGGATACAACAATTTTCACAATATTTCCATTCTCTTTCAGCATTTCCTTTATGGCTAAATGTATGTCCTCTCCTCTCGTATATGTTTTCAAAGCTGTGATACCCAAAATGTTCTCTATAAATGTTTTAGTCTCCTCGTGATAGAATCGGACACTCCTCAAAAGCTGAGGATTGTCACTTACAATAAGTACAGTCATCAGTACAGTCATCCACAACAAACGCAATACACTTTGGATGGTGCTGTCCATCTGGGAATGTGCACATCCTCCGAGAGCAGCTCTGCTCGCGGTGTTGTTGTTGTTGTGAATGACAAGGGAATTTGACGGACCTTAAATTGCTCTCCTTCTTTCTCTTCAAACAGCGTGTTTGCCATTTCTTTGTAACATTCCTTGCCCATTCCGGAGTAGTGGATTTTTGTGTTGTGCCCAAAATACACTGCACGCGTAGTGAGCACTCGTAGGTAGATAAACGGGGCTCATAGAGCTCGATGCCGGTAAAATTAACGCATACGCCTGTCCATTCTATTTTCAGTGTCTACTTTTTTTACTTTTGACAATGCCATACTTCATCACATATGTCGTGAGAAAGTGTGGTCACCGAGAAACAAAAGTTTGCGAGCTTACCAGACCCTGGCTCTGTCAAATGACCCTGATCTATTCACTGAAAAAAAACAGCGAAATAGCAAGGTACAACCCAAAATAAACCTTTGAATACTGTATATGATTTTTAACCCAAATATAGTGAATCCGCGATAAGTGAACCGCAAATAATGAGGGACCATTGCAGAACAACCCCTAGCAAAAAGTTGGAATCACAAGTGTTGGACGAGCACTCACTCAGACATTTTATTCTGCAGATCAAACTCGATAAAAAGCATGAAACAGTCGTAAGGTCATTCCAAAGTGCAACATCTTGGCTTTCAGAAACACTAAGAGATGAAGAAAAAACATTGTGCTGGTCAGTAAATCTTACTTTTATAGTGTAAGTGCAGGGGAATCACTTCATTCTGAGGAAAAAATATAGAATCATGAAAAACAGACAAAGTAAAAACAATCAAACCACATCACTAGTATTTAGTTGCACCACCTCTGGCTTTCATGACAGCTTGCAGTCTCTGAGGACTGTGATAAACAGTATCTTCTTCAATCTGGTGCCAACTCTCTTTGATTGCAGTTGCCAGATCATCTTTGCAGGTTGAAGCCTTGCTGTGGACCATTTTTTATTTTTTTATTTTTTTCAATTTCCACCACAGTTTTTCAATTGGGTTGAGATCTGGGCTATTCGCAGGCCATAACATTGACTGGATGTGTCTTTCTCCAAGGAATGCTTTCACAGTTTTTGCTCTGTGGCATCTTGGAAAATGATTTCATCATCCCCAAACATTTTTTCAATTGAATGGATAAGAAAGCTGTCCAAAATGTCAATGTAAACGTGCATTTATTGAAGATTTAACCACAGTGCCTTTGCCTGACATGCAGCCCCATATCATCAAGGACTGTGGGAATTTGGATGTTTTCTTTAGGCAGTCCATCCATCCTTCCATCCATTTTCTTGACCGCTTATTCCTCACAAGGGTCGCGGGGGGTGCTGGCGCCTATCTCAGCTGGCTCTGGGCAGTAGGCGGGGGACAACCTGGACTGGTTGCCAGCCAATCGCAGGGCACTCTTTAGGCAGTCCTCTGTAAATCTCACTGGAACGGCACCAAACAAAAGTTCCAGCGTCATCACCTTGTCCAATGCAGACTTGTTATTCATCACTGAAGATAACCTTCATCCAGTCATCCACAGTCCATGATTGCCTCTCCTTAGCGCAGGGGTGGCAAACTGTGGTCCTCGAGGGCCGGAGTCCTGCAGGTTTTATAGATTTCCCTACTCGAAGTGCAGCTGATTCCAATTAACAGGCTCGTTATCAGGCTTCTGCCGAGCTTGCTGATGAGCTGATCATGAATCAGCTGTGTTGAAGAAGGGAAATGTCCAAAACAGGCAGGACTGCGGCCCTCGAGGACCGGATCTTGCCACCCCTGCCTTAGCCCATTGCAGTCTTGTTCTTTTTTGTTTAAGCGTCAATGGTGGTTTCCTTTTAGCTTTCCTGTATGTATATCCCATTTACTTTAAGTGATCTTGCAGAGTTCTGTCACATACGTTGACTCCAGCGTCCTCCCATTTCTTCTTCATTTGTCTTGTTGTGCATTTTCTGTTTTCAAGACATATGGCCTTTAGTTGTTTGTCTTCTTATATGTCTTCCTTGGTCTACCAGTACGATTGACTTCAACAACCTTCCCACGCTGTTTGTACTTGGTCCAGATCTTCAATACAGCTGACTGTGAACAGCCCACATCTTTGGCAACCATACGTGTTGCATTACCTTCTTCAAGAAGTTTGATAATCCTGTCTTTGGTCTCAAGAGAAATCTCCCTTGTTGGAGCCATGATTCTTGCCAATCCACTTGGTCCAGCAGCCCTCCAAGGTGTGATAACTGCACTGTTTTTAACTGCTGACTAACGAGCAGATGTCATTTGAGGCAGGTGCCCAATTAAGGAAAGGAAATTGACTGGGTGTGTCTTTATTTTCTGCTCAAAATGGAGTGATTCCATATTTATTTCCCTGCACTTGCTCTATAAAAGTAACATTTACTGACCAGCACAATGTTTTTTCTTCATTTCTTTTCGGGTTTCTGAAAGCAAGATGTTGCACTTTGGAATGAACTTACGACTGTTTCATGCTTTTTATCTGAGTTTGATCTACACAATAAAACGTCTGAGTCCTCGTCCAAGACTGGTGATTCCATACTTTTTGCTAGGGATAGTATACAAAAAATATCTGACTGAAAAACGAAGTATTAGGCCTTGATGAACCACAGAGACAAACCTTCACGTCCAATTTATCATAACCGACCAACAACCAGGGTCCAAGTGTGTCAATGAAGCTACAGTAGCCTAATTATTGGGGCATCGCATAATTTTAATTACCTTCTCCTTACTGAACCACACGCACGCGAACACACAGTCAGTAAAGTTTGCTGAATGTTAATTTGGATAATAGCAACCTTGCTGATTTGGTCATTAGTTACTCCCAAACGGCTTGTCAGAGGATTCATTTCCTGTGTCCTCTGTAGGTTAATGAGACGTGTACTGATAGGGAGCTGGTGGTACTGGTGTAGGGACAGTCCATTTTTACGCAGTCAGAATATTTAGAAAACCTGCTTTCCTCTCCCCATGAATATTTATGTGCCTAAAGTTCAGGATGATGTGTTGAAATTGGTGGCAAAAGTTTGAAAACCACAAACAGCCGTTAGGCTACTCATTCACCACAGAATACTCTGTAATACCTTTAAGTGTATGAATAAATAGTTACAGAACAGTCTGAAAAATGAATATTGACTGTTTTTGGTCACAATAGTAAAGAAACTATTTACAGAACAATTTTTAAATAAATATAAACTTGGGAAAATACTGCTGAATACAGCACATGCAGTAGGGAATGATGAACTATTATGTGAATGAACAAGAGTGGTCATAGCAACTAGTGGTGAGCGGATCGATCCAAATATCAATATTATTGATACCACGTCAGTATCGATAGCGGATTTATACTGGCACTATAATATCAATATAGTAGTTGAAGTTTCAGTTTGGCTTTTTTATGCACTGCTGCGGTTTGGTCAAACAGATACACGCGACTTTTAGCATCTCATCTTTGTAGCAGATTGCCTGAACACATACAGTATTGTACTTGAAAAATAATTTGTTTTTTATGTGTTTTTTATATTTTAGATTTGCTGCATGATAATCTTTAACATCTTGTTTATGTAGGTTGAAAAAAAATCCACAATTAAGTGCAATGATGACAGAATTTTTTGTTCTTTTTTTGTATTTGTAGTTTCTGAACAGTATATGATAAAGAATTTCTTTAAATTTGTTGTCCTATGATCACAAAAAAATATATTTTGTTATAGTTTTCATTTTTCTGGGTAAAGAAAAACATTGATAATCTATTTATCAACAAACTTTGTCCTAATTTTGTCCTTTGTTTAAAAAGGAAACAACACAAAAACACTTAAAGGTTTAAAATTGACTGTGATTAAGCAATTTGATGATATGACTCCCTTAATTAAAATAAATAAATAAATATATATACCATAATTTTCTAAAAGTATCAATATCGGTATCGGCAATACTGACCCAGTATTTACTTGGTATTGGATCGATACCAAAATTTTCAGTTTCGCACACCACTAATAACACAGATTTATTTTTCTATCGTTTTTATTATTTTGTTTTTAAACTTTAATTTAATTTTTACACTACCTAACATTATTAAAGGGTGTTAAGCTGTGTGTGTAAACCTTAATTTGCAATATTTATGGACTGCAGTGTGTCTAATATATATTGATTTGTAGTGTGTTCAGCTGTGCATGTGTGGAAGTGCTATTACCAGCTAAATAAAAACGAACTTAGGCAGGCAGTGTGAGAGACTGACTCAACATGTATGCAAATGACCTCATTTACATACGCGCAAAAACCACCGGCGCAACGAGGCGCATTCTGGTCGGCAGCGCAGTTAATGAAGAATTTCCCCCATCTGTGCGTGCTTAGTGGATTAGATGCTCCCGGATTGCTCCATTTTTGTCATGTTTGTCATGTAATGTTTGGGTCTTGTCTCATGTCTGGGGTCACGCCTGGGTTAAATTTGAGTAGAGTTCATGACCTTGCGCCAGAGTTCACGACCCGTTACGTGTCTGTTTTGGGTATTGATGTAACAGCATCCAGTTTCAACTAGTTTAGGCTATATGATGTCTGGACTATGTGATGTCAGGAATCTTTTATGCTAGATGATGTTTGTTGATGTCAGGAACTATCTGTAATTACTGGGTTAACAGCCAATCAGAGATTTCCATGTCAGTACTGGTACTCACGTGTCTTGCCACAACCAATGAGATTGATTGACTGTCTATATAAGAGTCTGAGAATTGTCTGTATTTTGCCGGATTATTGTCCACCTGTTCCTGTGTACAGCGTCTCTGAGTTTCTGTGTCTCTCGATGTGAATAAATAGATAAAATCTTATTTGTGTCTGCGTTTGGGATCCTACCTGTCAACACACAACAATTTTTACCGATTAGCGCCGTGCAAAAGCTACACAAACCTTTAGTGAATCTACCCCTGAGTCTTTTATTCAAATAGCTTTTTCGCATATTTGAAATTACTTGCAGGATATAACATACTGTAGTAACATATTAACTAGGGCTGACCCGATCAGATTTTTTGGCCCCCAAGTCTGAGTCCGAGTCATTTTATTTGGAAACAATGCTGATACTGAGTCCCCATCCTACACTTCTGATATGCATAAAAAAAAATAAAAAATAAAAAAAAATGATCCAGCCTTATTTTTTAAAATTTATTCATCTTATTTCAACAGTCAAGTCTTCAAGTAATAAATGAAATACTATTTTTTTTTTCACTTTGGACTTAGAGTCGTGCAACAGGAACATGAAGTAATAAATACAAATATTTCAGGCAAAAGTACCTCAACTTGAATGTACCTCGCAGGCATGTTAAAAAAAATAAAATAAATAAATAAATAAATAAATAAATACATAAATAAATAAAATTAAAGTACCAAACTGTAACAAAGAAAAGGCCAGTAAAGAGCTTGTAAGAACTGATTTCTTATTCTCCAATGATGAACAGATAAACTCCAGATCTGTGCTAAATGAAACATGGGGCACATCTGATAGCATGACGCATCGTTTGTCTGAAATTTTCTTATGAAGTGCTGGCAACAGTTAAATAGTGTGGAGGGCATTTCAAATCGGGGTTCTCAATGCTCCAAAAGTATAACGAATCCCGAGTCTTCTGCAAAGGCGAATGGCAAGTCACTCATTGCTTACTTTTAAAAATGTCCTGCAGCGTGGGTTGTTTCAATTTTGGCTGCGTTGCCTTGGTAAGCTCACTGTATTGAGTAGTGTTGTTGTGTGCTGAGGTTGGATCCCAGAGCAGACACAAATAAGATTTTAACTCTTTATTCATATAACTTGACTAAACGAAAAATAATGAATGCATCTAGAAAATATGAGACGGCAAGCCCCCTTGGGCTGCGGGAACGCACAGAGGAACAGCTTGCAATAGTACGGCAAAATACACAATTCTCAGATTCATATAGACAGTGAATCAATCTCATTGGTTGTGGCTAGACATGTAGAGTACCAGTACAGACATGGAATTCTCTGATTGGCTGTTAACCCAGTAATTACAGATAGTTCCTGACATCAACAAACATCATATAGCATAAAAGATTCCTGATGTCACATAGTCCAGACATCATATAGCCTAAACTAGTTGAAACTGGATGCTTTTACATCAATACCCAAAACAGACACGTAATGGGTCGTGAACTCTGGTGCACGATCATGAACTCTACTCAAACTTAACCCAGGCGTGACCCCAGACATGAGACAAGACCCAAACATTACTCCTGCATGACCCGAGTCATGACAAGTGTTTGTTTTTGAGGTGGCGTATCAGCCTTGTCATATTAAACGCAGCCTTTAACTTGCTACCTCTTTAAATCCCAAGTTTGCATATCTCCCATTTGACAAGCGCAGGGTTATCATCATCAAGTTTAAAATGCCTCCACACAGCCGACATACTCACGCAACTAGTAGCTATTTCCTTGTTTTGCCAGCTCCACGGCATTCAGCCAATAAGTTTCACTGTAGCCAAGTGACATCATGCTGCATGCTTAGCTGTGTGGAACAGAGAGGGCTCACACTGTGCCACCGCGTAACTCAAGATCAGATAAAAAGCTATCAAAATAACCTCATATATTTAAATTTATATATTCAACGTCCGATTCCAATCGAGTCAGCAACCACGTGATCGGGCCCGATTTCCAATCACGTGATAGGATCGGGCCATCCCTGATATTGACCTTTTGAGTGAGTTGATTTTTGTGATGTTAAGTACAAAATATGTCTTGCACTTAAATGTTGCTTTTTCTTTTTCAGCAGTTTCGGGCTGTCCTTGGATGGGAATTTTTATGCAAGAGAGCCCTTTGCACTGGGGGAAAAATACAGGATGTGGTTATTTTGTTTAAGCTTCAAACCCAATTGATGTTGAAAAGTGGACCCTATTATACATGCACTGATTTTTATTATTTTTTTAAATAAAAAATTAAGCAGTTTTGTATCGCAGTTGCATGGAAAATATGACCTTGTAATACTTTTGGAGGTGATGGAACAAGTTGGTTTTGCCCCATATAGTAGCTATGGCAGTAATACGTGTTTTACTCTGCACCACATTATGTTTATGAAATCCTAAATATGTCCAGACAACCTAAGTACTACTTCTCTTTGTGAAACGAATGTCAGCGCTGTGTGCGCTCTTGGTTCTGAAGATGCTTTTTTTTTTTTTTTTTTTTTTTTTCTTAATAACTCTTGTAGCACAAACTGCAGTTTTATTGAAATATTGTTTTGTTTCAGTGCTGTCTTTGTGGCTGTGTGGTTGAATGACTACACGTAAGGATGAGAGAGAAGCTTGTTCTTGTTCTTATGGTTCCAGACCACCCAAAAAACAATCTGAAAATTGCATTCCAATACATCGCTAGGTCTGTTGAATTTCATTTAATTATTCGAGCTCTTCTGAAGATTTGTCTGCCGCTTCTTAGCTTGTCAGAGTGGTCACTTAAAGCAGGTTCGTGTTCTTTGCTATAGGTCCTGAACGTGAACACCCGCTTTTTGACAGTCCCATACACATCTTCCAGTTTTGAGTGGAATTGTGATTGGATGCCACCTGTGCAACAAGTCTAGTCGTGAATTTTAATTGCTCCCAATGTTTAGTGGTGTTTCCACTTTTAACGCCAGCAATTCAATCACGGCACTTTCGGCTTTTGATGGTGAGATAAACCTTCAAAAAAAGTAATGGGAAAATGAGAGAGAGAGAGAGAGAGAGAGAGAGAGAGAGAGAGAGAGAGAGAGAGAGAGAGAGAGAGAGAGAGAGAGAGAGAGAGAGAGAACCCCCTCCCCAGAGAAAATCTCCCCTGGTTAAAACGCCCTCAGAGGTAAGTTTTATTTCTAAGCAGAGGAACAGTTCAGTGCTTCTGCTTGAAATCTCAAAGTATCTCCCACTGATGACTTTTGCCCTAACTTGTGTGCTGTAAGTACAGTTAGAGGTTGTAATCTTACATGGTGAAATTGACTTTGAAATTCAACTTTGAGCAGTACTGTGAGGAAATCTGAAAACAGGATTACATCTGCTACTTGGCCACAGGCAGAACCAGATCTACCTTTCTGGAGATTAGTTCCCTTTGATCATATAAACAGTGCGCCGAAATGGCTGTATTTCTGTAATTATACAGACGGCCAAAAGCAAAAACATCTCATCGTTTACAATTTTCATGGGGTCCACTTTGAATACAATTGTACAATATTGCACCGTATATTATTTGTTAAGCACTGTTCGTACCTCAGGGACTATGTGAGGCATGTGACAACAGATATGTAGGCGACCTCTTTGGATATTAATGTTGCTCGATTGTCTGTAGAAGGTGCCTCCACATGCAGATGGCATCATACTGAAAATAAAGATCAAAGACAAGAGAAATCCCATTTGTTCCACTCACAGTGTAATGCCAAGGTTTTAGGAGAGTCTGCCTGCCCGATTTTGGGCTGCAAAAGTAGAGCTGAATGTCGAGATGCGGCTGGCACAGATGGCAGTGACTGATATCGAGCCAGTGAGATTGGGAGGGTTGGTGGCTGCTGTTTCTGCTGGCAATCGTACTTTAATATAGCCTCTTCTGTATTTTCCAGGTTCTGATGGTGAAAGTCACCATTGCCTTTTGTCAGAAAAAATGTACATCAACTCGGAACTTGGTACGAATACAGTGGGTTTTATTATTAGTATGTAATGTATGACGTATATGTTAGGGCTGGTTTATATGGCCCAAAGTACATATCATGGTAAAAAATGCCCTTCGAGCAGGCGTGTCCAAACTTTTTCATTTGAGGGCCACATACAGAAAATCAGAAGGACGCAAGGGCTACATATGTTATGAAGAGAAATTGTGTTTCGTCCTAAAAATTGTACAAAAAATGTATTTGTGCTTTTGCATATTTAGAAAAATGCTACAGTATATAAACCAATTTATTTGTAATATGGCAGTCGGGTTAGAGTTCTAGTTTTGGAATTTTTCATTTAGTTAGTTTTTATTAGTTTAGTTCTTTAGAAAATGATTAGTTTTAGTTTAGTTTGTTAGTTTTAGTATTATTTAAAAAAATAAAATATTTAAAAAACACCATGGGAGCAACGTCATCTGAAGGAGCTTTTCTATTGGCTGCTGCTAGATGACGTCACTTCTGTGTGACATACTTTCAAACGTCATTATTCCGATTTATATCAAAATAAATCTACTAAAAATCACATTTAAAATCATCCCCAAAGGCTCATGCATTAAATTAATTACCAAAGGCTAAAACGAAGGACGTTTGCTATAATTGCAGGTAGTTTTAGTTAAGTTTTGTAAACATAAAATGTAGTTTGTTAGTTTTCGTGTTTTAAAAAGCATTTTCGCTTTTATTTTATTTCGGTAACAATATTGTTTTTTGAATTTTAGTTTTAGTTTTTTTTTCATTAGTTTTAGTGAACTAAAATAACTTTTAATAGCACCTTTTTTTCGATACCCTCCCTTCTTACTTTGACCATCTCCAAACATTTTTGTTTTGTTTATTTGTTTATTATTGAACTGAGTCAAATGCCATTTTTAGCATATGTCGCGGGCCACTGAAAAATGGACGGCGGGCCGCAAATGGCCCCCGGGCCATAGTTTGGACACCACTGCCTTACAGTATGTAAACTTTCAGTTGTGCTTGAAAGTTCAATGTAAACTTATGAGCACCACTGTAAAAGTACCAACGTTAAACATCACTTAATGACACATAAATGCTATGAATTGTCACCAAAATTCACATGTACATCTCTATTCATGTCAACTTCAACCTTTGAAAATATCACAACAATTGCTACAGTATTTTGGATCTTATGAGCATTGCGCCTTTCCACATATACACGACAAATGTGTTCATGTTCTTACTGGGCATACCTTGAAAAATATTCATAGTAGTGTGGGAAAATTATGTGAAGCTCTAGGTTAATGGCTTCTCCAGGAGCTAATCTGAGTCAGGAGTCAGCTCACATTGAGTCACATTTATGGAACTCGATGGGATGTTTTGGTGAAAGCTAGCATACACATACCAGTTTTGAGTTTTATACAAGAAGTCTTAAGAATAATTGCCTGATGTGAACCTTGCACTAAAGATCTCTCAAAATACTTACAATTTAGAAAAAAAAAAAAAAGTGGTAGCATGTTATGATGGTTTCATTTCAGATCGTTTCAAGAAGACATAAATGTAAAGAATTTTCCTTACAGATTACTTTATGATGCTGGATAGTCTCCTTGTTTTTATGGGAGATCATGAATTTGTTAAGCACTGTATATATATCGTTTAACATTTATATTAGTTTTAGATTTTATTAAAGTTACTACTTGAGAACTGGTATAAATGGTTAAAGGTTTAATGGATAACTTTACAACACAAGCGTCTCAGACATTTTATTTTCTGAACTAAGGAGATTAGCCTTGACGCTTGTGCGACACTCGAAGGCAGGGGAAGAAAATACTGCAGAATGTGTGTTCAACATGAAAAATTTGCCCACATTTACCACCAGGATCCTCAGGGAATAATTGTTAACTTATTATTATATAAATAAATGTTGTATAAAATAAACAGTATAATCCTAAAAGTTTTTACTCACTGACCAGAGCTGACCAGAAGAGTTGAAGCGATTATAGCAGGGGTCACCAACTCTCGAGGGCCCCTATTATTCAAATGATCAGGCTTTTGT
Organism: Festucalex cinctus; assembly: GCF_051991245.1. Taxonomy (NCBI): domain Eukaryota; kingdom Metazoa; phylum Chordata; class Actinopteri; order Syngnathiformes; family Syngnathidae; genus Festucalex; species Festucalex cinctus. Next base: position 22,572,347 of record NC_135419.1, on the reverse strand, counting down.
AGAGCTTGGGGATGATCATTTGAATCAGCTGTGTTGGAAGAGGGAAACATCTAAAACATGCAGGATAGGGGTCTTCGAGGATCAGAGTTTGTGACCCCTGGGTTATATCTTGTCTTGGGTGGACTGACATCATATTGAACCCCATGAATTAGGATATCACTGAAGGTCGTATTCAATGAACGGTGAAGGCTCGCCAGGGTGTGCGCATTATTTATTTATTTATTTTTTGTTAGGGTTCATTCAAGGTTGCAAGCCGTTGCAAAGATGTTTCCCAGACATTGTAATGGTTGCAAACTGTTTTCTTACGAGAAAAGCCATTAAAACTGTTGGGGAACCTCTTTGCGACGGGTTGCGACCTTGAATGTGCCCCGACAAAAAAGCAAAACATTCGCGATGTGCACACACCCTCGCAAGCCTTCAACTCTCAGTGAGATACAGTGAATCAAGACAGGTGAGTGAATACTTTTGGCAATATAGTGTATGTTTCTGCCCATTCTTTAAACACACCCTTTCCTTCCATCTTATGCAGTATTAAGAATACTATAATTAATTCTTTAAGATCTGAAATTGGCTGGCGACCAGTTCAAGGTGTACCCCGCCTACTGCCCATAGCCAGCTGGGATAGGCTCCAGCACCCCCCGCGACCTTTGTGAGGAGTAAGCGGTTCAGAATATAGATTGATGGATGGATAATTATTTAAGAGAATGTAGTAATAACATTGAGAATAATTTGAAGAACAGTAATAATAATAATAATTAGGGATATATTATCCATCCACCCATCCATATTCTTAACCGTTTAATCCTCACATAGGTTGCGGGGGGTGCTGGGGCCTATCCCTGCCAGCTTTGGGCAGGAGGCGGGGTGGGAGGAGATCTGAGTACCCGGAGAAGACCCACGCAGGCACGGGGAGAACATGCAAACTCCACCCAGGAAGGCCGAAGCCTGGACTCGATCTTGCGTCCTCAGCACTGGGAGGTGCACGTGCTAACCGTGCCACCCTAGGGATAGATTATTGGCGCCGATATTGGGCAGTTTAAAGATTATTGCTATCGGCCTTAAAAAAAAACAAAAAAACAAACAAACATTGAAGGCCAAATTAAAAAGTAAATCTAAATTAATTTTGTCAGGGAACTATTTATTTAAATTTTCAGTTCGTGTCGGACGCGCTCCTGAACCGCCCTCGTCTGGGCCGGATAGGTGGGCCGTGTTCCCGCCTCCGTGCCCCCTTCCTCCAGCCCCTTTTTTTTTACTTTGTCTTGTTTTTGTTGGGACGTCTGGTAGCCGTCCCTTGAGGGGAGGGTACTGTCATAGTTTGGGTTGGGTTTTGTTGCTTTTGTTGGGGTTCTAGTTTTGAGTTTGTCATGTTCCTACATTTCTGTTTCTGCTTTCTGGTTTGTCTCCTCTGGTCTCGTTATTGTTAACCTTATCCACCTGTGTGTGTCTTCCCTTCCCAGTGTATCTACCAATCAGCTTCCCCTGCCACTTGTGTCTTGACCAGCTGTGTCTAGTCATTGTCAATTAGTGTGTGTGTATTTAGTCACCTGTTTTGGGTTCAGTTCTTGTTGGTTCATTGTTATTTTCCTGCCGGAATTGCTGCCGGTCTCCTGTCCTGTTGCTCTGCCCTAGTTTCCCTTGATCATCTGCCCGGAGTTTATTTGTGTTTTGATCAGTTCCTTATTAGTCTCCTGCTTTTGTTTTATTAATAAAATCCCTCCTTGACCCCTCTGCCCTCGTGCCCTGCTTCGCCTGCATTTGGGTCCTTCACCCCGCCGACACTTGACAGCTCTTTCCCCATACCTATAAGGTCTTGAGTGTTTTTAAAATCATGTTTTTGAAAATCTTGTTTTGCACCGTGTGCTTTTTCAGTAATTTTAGTAAGCAAATTTTCATTTCTTTTTTTACTTTGCTTGAAAGACTGCTTTCAAATGCTACAAGTACAAATTGACGCATATTGAGTAATCTTGTGTATAAAAATACTAGATTTGTAAATCAGTAATTCTATTATTAGCATTATTTATTTTTATTTTTTTGTACAACCCCTATAGGTACTGGTAAATGTCAACAATTTAGTTTCTTATTAAGCCCAGTGTATAACACCACACTTGATCAAATTAGTGGTATTCATGGGATGTTACAGTACATTGAAGTGCTAGAAACAGTTCACACACGAATGAACACAAAACTACTCAGTTGTTGCTGTTGTCGTCTACATAAATCAAGCAACATCGCTGTAGTTCAGAAGATACCATAAACTGACCGCAATAAGAAAACTTGTGTTAAAAAAATAAATAAAATACTGTAAATTATGTGAAGTCATTATTAGTATGCATGATGTTGTGAAAGCAAGTACTGAATGGCAGTAGGTCAGTCTGTTCTTGTGTAGGAAAGAAGTTGTTGGCAAGAAACCAGTTCACATCTCAGGTCTGGCTGACGTGCCCTTGATGCAGGCGCAATGGAGTGCAACTGTTAAGTATCCTAAACACTCTGTCTTCAAGACATCACGGGGATGTTGGGGCTTATTAAATTCGACTTTGAGTTATCATGGGACAAGCAAAGAAGATGTAATATTAAAAATGCAGCAAAATAATGTCAATAATGTCTGCAGCTCCTTTGAAAACACGACAGTAGCGTCTCTTTGTATTATTCAGCTGGTGAATCAGAGGACACAGCTATGATTGTCAAGAAGGATGACAGGAAAATGGTGGCGTTGTGTTTGCCTGGGGCTCGGAGTTGTGCATGCTGTCTTGTTCGTAGCCTGGGGTTCTGCAATCTGTTTTGCTGTTTAATATATCAATTAAAAATCAGTCTTTTGCCCCCTGCTGCCCCAAGTCTGGCATGCCAAGCACTAAGCAAATCCATTCCTTGGAGAAAGCACTGAATCAAATACAAACTAGATGTAGACATTCACAGCTCTTGATATTTACATGCTCATCAGTTCATTTACCTTGAGAGAAGAAGACAGCGACATACTCCCAAGTGAGGAATCCGTTTTATGAAACGGAACATCAGTACTGCTGTTGGCAAATAATGATTCCATCATGTGATGCTTCTACAAAAGGCATTACATCACAAGTAGCAAAGTGATAACAGTCTTGATGTGTGAATTTAAAAAAAATAAAAATAAAATCCCCTCAAATTATGCCTGCAGTTAAAACTGTTAAAAATGTTTTGTCCTTTTAGATTCCCTGCACATCATCTGGGCAAGTATTTGATTTATTTATTTGATGATCAAGTCATTAAAAAAGGATTCCAAAACACTATGTTGTGCATATAGACATTATGAGATCTTTCAATTAAACATGCGACAAGTTCACAAGAAGGAAAGATATGCATAACCACATTTGTGTGTGCCCTGTTTGTTGTCAAAGGCTGAACATGCTTGAAAAACAAATGTTGTGGCTGACCTTTACCATGTGTCAGTTGTGTGATGAGTGTGTTGTTTGTTCACATTAGTATTCACATTTGGACTAAACACAAAATGGCCATTTTGGATCAGTGATAGCCCCTATCTTCTCAGTCCACACCACACCCCTCTTTCCCATCCTTGACACAGTTAACCTTTTTACATACATTTGAAATTTGAGTATGGAATTTTTATTTTTGTCCACAATAATAGCCAAGTGCTTTGTCTCATTTACTTGTTCTTTAGGTTGTTAATATGTGTCTGAGACTTTTCCAGACAGTTGTTTATGTAAAATCAGGCTTGTGTTAATTCTTGTTCAACCAGACTAGATGTCTTAGCAGTAGGGTTGCCAACTGTCCCTGTTTATCCGGGACGCCCCGTATATTTGCGCTAAATTGTTATGTCCCGTACGGGATCTCAAAAGTCCCGTAAAATAATTCTCAATTCTTACACGAAATGCAGCAAACGGCATCTTTGCTATTTTTGGACCACGGCTGCTCCCGTAGGTTGACAAGTGACAAGGAAGTTGCTCGTACCCAATAAAATGAGTCGCTGGGTGTGACGTTATGTGGAGATCTTTCAAGGTGAGAGAGAGAGAGAGAGAGAGAGAGAGAGAGAGAGAGAGAGAAAGAGAAAGAGAAAGAGAGAGAGAGAGAGAGAGAGAGAGAGAGAGAGAGAGAGAGAGAGAGAGAGAGAGGCACTTCCTGGTTTCGTCACAGCTTCATGTCGACTCCACTCTAAACGCCGATCTTAATACATCAGCTGCGAACGTATCAGCGGGAGCAATACAAGATGTATTCTCGTACTATTTATGAACAAATACTGCGAGAATTTGGCCTGCTGGCAAGTTTCGCAATCAGCGCTTAACACAGCAAACCGCACTCTACAGGTCCTAGATCAGCTGAAACGGCAATGGCACTAAGCACGGCACCTGTCAGCCAATCACAGGCATCAGGCATCGTCACGTGCATTGGTTGTAGCGGCTTATACTGTGTAAGTGGCTAGAAAATAATAATAATAATAATGTGTAGTGTTGTCCGGTAGGTTAGGAAGAGAGAATGGATAAACCTGTAAGAAAGAAAAGTCTCCATGGAAAAAGTATATTTGGTGAGTCACGCTCCTCTTTTGCATTTCTTTTTTTTTTTGCGCGCGTTTTACCTAAAAAAAAATAATAAAAAAATAAAAAAAAATAAAAAAAATAAAAATAATTTAAAAAAAAAGAGGCAAATTGTGGTTTCTTTGAGTTTTTTTTAATGAGGTTACATAATGATTGCCTGCAGTAAGAATTAAAGGGAATGTACAAACTGTGCATTTCGAATCTAATCAGAATATACACTGATTTGACACATCATGCTCACACCACCATGGCACCGTGCCGTGCACCTGTCCCTTATTTCGGGATCAGAAAGTTGGCAACCCTACTTAGCAGAAACATGGGTGACAGTGTAATTTGCATAAATTTACACTTTGACAATGATCTAGGAGGTCATTTATTTAGTATGAGAACAGTAGTGGGTGTGAAACATATCCTTGTAGCCCTGTGTCAAATATTCACATTATTTTCAGTCTACTGTGTCTGCGGGTTTCTGAAGTCAGTTTAAATAAAAGACTACATCCAAAGTTCTTCCTGTCTTCCGGCACTGAACTAAAAGGACTGATTGTGTGCGCTAGTGTCCCACTTTCAAGGTGTTGTTGTTGTTCATCCTCCCAAATGTGGTGGGAGGTTTAGGGGAAAACAGTCTCCCTCAGGGAGGAGAAAAACATCAAAATCCTTATGCTTCATCAATACAACACTGTCGGTGACACATGCACATGAACACATGGCGCACGCATGCATGCTATCAACATGTAACAAGCTTTATCCGCATCCTCAAAATGTTTATCAAAGATTACTTTAGCTTGAGCCAGTGGCACCAGAAACAAGAAAAAAAACAAAAAACAAGACAGTCAATTAAAGCAGCTGTAACCAAGATGTTAAGAATGCACTTTGTGAGTAGTGGAACCTGAATTTTATCCCGCCATGGGATTAAATTCTTTAACTCTTTTACATGTTATCCAAAAAACAACCCCTCGAGTGCCGGCCGATTTCGAGCATTTTAACTCATCTTTCAAGCCAAAAAGAATATTGCGTACTATTACGACATAAACATGGTGGATCGCGTTGCAAAAAAAAAAGAAAAAAAAAAAAGAGTATATTTCTACCTTATTTCATTCTTTAGTCATCACCATTTGAAAATAGGTCATTTGACGGTCTATGAATTTGATTTAATGTGTCAAAGGCTTTGGTCATTCACGTCCTTGAAAATGTTCCGTCATGTTTCATTGTTAATTCTATCCACTTTGAGCCCATTGAAAAGAGATACAATGCTGCCATCTGCTGGCTATAGTTAGTGGCTGTTTTTGATTCCACAATCCATTGAACAGGCAGCGCTCCATTTGACATTGCACTTCCCATTGATTAAAAAAAAAAAAAAATGTGTAGTTGACGTCATTTAACGTTTATGGCAGCATACATTGTGATTTTACTAATTGTTAGTAAACGTTTTTGGCGGTAAAAGGGTTAATCAATCAAAGAATAGTTACTTGAAATACCTCAGAAGTAAGGTATACTATGCAGACATTTACTGCCGTTATCTGAAGAAAAAAGCGGAAAACCCAATCCTAATGTTATTTTGGGTCAGGGCGGCAGAAACTATAAACAGCTGTGTGCATGATCTTTCCATCTTCAGGACAGGCATAAAGATTTTATTCTTTGGCTGAATATTTCATGTCAAGGTGGTTAGGAACTGTGGCCATCTGGCTCATTTGGTGCTTTCTTCCATTAAAGAGGGAAGAAGTGGTGTGATGTGGAAGAATAACGTGGAGTCGAGTGTTGTGCTGAGAGCCGAGTGCCTCACCATGCACACCTATTGGTGAATATTTGATGTCCAACCTCAGTCAGAGCAACAGTCTTCCTTTGTTTACACATCTGTTCACATCTTCAATATCCAGGTTGATCTTAATGACTCTCAAACGGAGTGAATACAAAAGTTTGGCAATGGCCTACTACACTATATACGTCTGTTGTGAAAAAGAAAAAAAAAATGCCCTCACTTGTTATGTGGTGGATGCAATGCAATAATACACCATAAAACCTAAATTTCCAGCAGATAGGATTTGTACCAGCTACCCACCAAAAATGATTACTAATGTTGCTATTGTGAGAAGAATTCTTACAGTAATAATCCACATTGGAGGTGTCAGGTAATTGAATTGCCTTAAACATGTGACTTCACAGAAAATAAGAAATGCTCATTTTAACAGCTACTTAATTATCTGATTAATTTTATAATGAGAAGGATTACGAGGTGAACAAAATGAACCTGCAGTACAAAACGACGAAATGCAATTAGCACTCTTTAAGTCAATTTTATATAATTCCAAAATGTATACTGTTCTGAGGGACAAAGAAAAACGTGGTATTTTCTGTTTTTATAACGGTCTTCAGGAAAAAAAACAAAACCAAACATTCAGGCCTGGTCATAAGTGTGCATACGGGTCATATGATCTGATTAAGAACGGTAATGACACTTTGCTGTTACATAAGGAAAAAAAATGACTCCCATGCTGAAATTGCTTTAAGCCCTATTTTCAAAAACTTATTGATGGTGTAAAATTTAGGCCGTAAAAGCAAAGATAAGCAAGAGATAGATACTAAAAATAAATGCTGCCACTTACTCTTCAATCAGCTAGGGATGTAACGATATCTAAATGTCACAATATGATATCACGATATGAAGCTCACAATACGATAATTCTCACAATATTGTGGGGTGGTTTGCGATATTTAAAAAAGGTCACAATATTGTAAAAAAAAAATGAGCTCATACTAAAAAAAAAAAAAAAAAAAAAAAAAAAAAGCACAATATTGTGCTTTTGTACATACCATTATTATTATTATTTTTATTGTTGTTGTTGTTATTATTATTATTGTTATTGTTTTGTTGTTGATGGACACATGTGAGTTCCTCCACATATTGACTTGCTTCACAAGCATATTACGTTCCCCTTCATCTGACAATTAGTGTAGATTTTAAACATAGAAGGCCAAAACATCTCTAATGAAAATTAAATTGCACGAAAAAAAAAAATAGCCACCAGAAGGTGCCAGAACTGCACAAATGGAAATCAACCTGACTTTTTAACAGATGTGTTGCATTTAAATATCATGAACATGACGACGACGATATTGTGGCAGTTTTAATGTCACAATATCACGATATTGCGCTTATCGTTACATCCCTACAATGAGTATCTTTGGACCATTTCTTTTGTATACCTAGCAGCCATGTTACCTTGGAGGAGAAAAGTTAGGCTTTAAGGAAAAGGATGATTTGAGTGACAAGCAATCATATCGTACTCTTTTACACAATGCTGTAGTCATGATTGAAACATGCCTACACAAGCAGTATATGGAGAATGTTCACCATTCCTTGCCACATTATAAATAAGCTGTCCTGTAGCTCTATGCATTTTCAAGCCTTTTCTTTTGTATTGTTCTTTCTGTTCTTGTAAACAAAAAGAAAGCCTCTGCAATCTAAACCTGCTGAGTTGAATTCTCATTTAAAAACAAAAATATATATATATATATCCAGCAGAGGACATAAATGAGATCCCCCAGTGACATTACATGCAGTGACTTCAAACTAAACTTCAACTAAAGACATGATTTACCCTGTATCTGCTGCATGTGAATCTTCACTCTCAGCAGGTGGTCTTGCTTACTGCAAACATAGCCGCAACATGGCTACACTTTTGTTTTTCCAACAGACATACTAAAGGATGTCTCATTACAAGGGATGCATCAACCAATACCTAGCTGTGTCTGTGCCAATACTCATAAAAATGCTTGGAAACAATGTAATGATACCACCTCATCAGTCTGACATATACTTGCAGGTAGGAACCATGTGAGCCGTGTGATGAAACTTTAAGTAGATGGATGATAACACTTTTCGGCAATAGCAAATTCTGATCTGCAAAACGGATGATGAACTCCGCCCAGCCTGCCACTGTGGTGGTTATGTCCAGAAAGCATCAAGTTTCGCGAGCCCTATCACCCACTCTGCCCCGCACTACTCGGCTCTGGCCAGGCCAGCTCCAATTCTGTCACAAATGGGTGACAAGCCATCCACACAGCACCATGTTTTGAGCTCCATTTCTTCATCTCTTATATTGTATATAAACATTAAACAGAGTGCCCACTAGTATTTCACTAAGACTTACAAACAACTGAAATGCCTTTTGTTACAGGCTGCATTTTAGTGAAATGTGTGTGAACAACATTTGATACAAGAACACATTTAATCACAATACTAAGTAGTGTTGCTCCGATACCGTTTTTTGGCCCCCGATACCGATACCCAGCTTTGCAGTATCGGCCGATACCATACCGATACTTAAAGCTTTTTTTCCTCAACATGAAAACGCTGTCCAGCCATTGGTTCAGAGCATTCAAGGGCCAATAGGATATCTTAGATCGGCATGCAGTGAGCATGTCACATAACAGTGAATGTCATGCACAAGCAAGACACAAGATGCTGCATCCAAAATCCTATATTAGCATTGGAATTAATGGTATCGTATTGGCACGTTACTTGTGAGTACTCACCGATACCACTGTTTTAACGCAGTATCGGCGCCTCTGCCGATACCAGTATCGGTATCGGAACAACACTAATACTAAGACCAAATGACATTATGAAGTATTGCTGCTTGTTTCAGCAAATACTCAAAGTGTCACGATGTGGAGGGACCCAAAAGCGGAGAAACTAGGCATGGAGAAGACTGACAGGAATGAGAATAACTTTATTGACTTGACTGAATGTAGACTGGACAGGACGGAACGTGAGCAGACTGGGCATGGCGTGGACAGACTGGGCAGAACCAAACGTGGACAGACTTGGCATGATGAATGTGGGCAGACTTGGCATGGCGTGAAGACTTGAGGAGACGCAGAGAAAACTTAACTAGACGTAGAGAAAACTTCTGGTAGACGTAGAGCAAAAACTAAACAAGGCATAGTGGAACTAGATGTAACCAACACTTGACCAAACGTAAATAAACTTCACTAGACGTAATGAAACTTGACTAAACGTAACAAAACCACCACTCAGCATAGCTCGCAAGAACAGACAAGGTATCAACTACACAATACAATGCTCCCACAACCGCGTGAAACTAACACCACTCCCTTATACCAACACTAACGAGACAATAACCAGACACACCTGGGAAACACAGCAGGCAGAGGGCACTAATTAGGTTACACAAATGGGGAGGGGCGACACACACAGGTGGATGATGTTAACAGTGACAAGACTAGGGGAGACAAAACCGGACAAAAAACAACACAAACACCCAAAACCAAACTAAAACTCAACCACCCAAAACTGAAACATGACACAAAGTGTGTATTTGTACTAAGTTTGAAATATGTGGTATCTGTGCTGTTTGATTAGGTCTCTTAATGATTAGATAGATAGGTGACTTGAGCTACTCCGTTGTATCGCTGTGTCCTGTCCTGTCCTGGCGTCTTCCTATCTATCTGCACTGTGGCACACTTATCTAGTTGAAACTAGACTGAGCCGACCCCACACACAGACAGTGCAAGAGTAGAAACCATTTTGGACAGATTAGACCTTCTTCCACATTCAGAAGATAAAGCTCCACAGCTGTGGACTCGATCTTTCAGGCATCCAGTAAATAGTTCAACTAAGAATATGCAGACTTCTAGTCGTTTCTCTTAGTATAATATAATGAGCATTAAAGATAAACGAACCTGTGAAAGTAACCATCAAAACTTTACAGTGCGACCCTTCTTATTGCGAACGATGGCTTTAATTTCCAATTGAAATGTCCTAATGTGTGACAATGACGGTGACAATGAGAGGAACACAGGAAAAAAAATTATCCTGTGTTCTGTTCCCCTCATTTTCTATTCATAATTAAAGTGTCTCAGAGGACATGAGCGCTACACCGCCCTATTTCTACATTCACACACAAAGAAAGCCTTTTTATTCTTGTCAGAGAGAGAAAAAAAACTGAGTTTCTCCTTCATAAATGGTGTCTTCCAATCCCTGCAGAGTTGAACACTTCTCCAGTTGAGAATGTGCATGGATGACAGAGGCCAGGGTGGCCTGTTTTCTTTTCCTTTCAGTGTTATCTGTCTCAGTTTAGGCCAACACAAAAGTCTTGTTGTAACCTCACTGTTTTAAGTTTAATTTACTTGTATTAGATCGTCGCACTTTCTTCCTTTATCAAAGGATGCCACTTGAAAAATCAACAACTTTTTAAGGCCGTGAATAGTTACACTGCAGTGCTGGTTGACTTCATGTCAAGTGATAGTTACAAGAGCTTGGTGTTATTTTTCTCATTTAAAAAAAGATTTGACTTTCACACCACATCGCTATAAATGGGCTCGCTTATGTCTCTATGAAAGTGAAGAGTTAAAACCCCAAAACACTGTCTTAGGGGAAAATTTACAGAGCCCCTAGGGTGACATGGTAAAAAAAAACAAAAAAAAACAAAACGACTCTCGCAAAGATTGTGAGGGAACGCAAAGTTGTTTTTTCCCCCCCTGCCATGTCACCTTATGTATCCCGTAAAAACTTCCGGGTCATCATCCATGTGACCAAAAGCGAGCAGGATGGAACGTTTGTAAACATGAAACAAAGCAATGGGAAAGCTTTCCCAAAGCGACTAGGATGGAGCATGTATTTTCCCACTGCTTTGTTGACACGTCGCTTCTGGTCACAGGGAAGATGACCCAGAAGTGTTTACGGAGCACCTAAGGTGACATGGTAGGAAAAAACACACTTTGTGTTCCCTTGCAAACAATTTTGCGTTCCCTCGCAAAGATTGCGAGATTGCGAGGGAACGCAATCTTTGCGAGGGAATGCAAAGTTTTCGATCTTTGCGAGGGAATGCAAAGTTTTGTTTTGTTTTTTTCTACCATGTCACCTTAGGGGCTCCGTAGAAATGTAATCTAGTTTAATATAGTTGTTCAATTAAATAATAATTAGGCCAGTCGTGGCCAAAGTTGTTAAGTCACCTGCTGCCACAGGGACACCAGTTCAAGTCTATCACCAGACATACAGCTGCTGTGTGAATAGGTGTGTTTTGAGTTTGGATATGAAAGTAGTAAGAGATCTGGTGGCAAAGAGGTCTAGAGATGGGGAGAAGAGCAGCCAAAGGTCCTGGTGCTGAGATGAGCAGTCACGAGGATAGAGGAGGGGGCTCTGCGGGTGCGGACTGTAGTGGTGAAGTGGAGGAGGTCAGACAGATATGGAAGGACAAGGTTGTAACTGAGTTTGAAGGTGTTTTATTTATGTATTTATTTATTTATTTTATTTTATTTTATTTTTAAATGAAGGGACTCAAGTGCCCTCTCTTGGTTGGGAATAAGATTCAGCCTAAAGTGGAGGAGTTCATGTATCTTGGGTTCTTGTTCACAGGTGGGAAGAATAGTACTGGAGATGGACAGGTGATGCAGACTTGTTATTGGCCTGTCATGGTAAAGAAGGAAAAAAAAGTCGACTAAGTCGACTTTAAAAATAGGTCGACTGGAAAAATTTAAGTCGACGCTCCGCCCGGAACCATGTTTGCGCCGTCGCCGTCCATGTTTCACTCGGACCTTTTATTCCGCCACGCAGAGTGTGTTGCGAACTTCAGTGAGAAGAAGGTGGATAGAGTAATATTTGTTTATTTATTTTTATTTTTTTAAATGACTCCTGTTTGTTTGGTCTGATTGGTTGTTTGAATTTGGAGGTGTGTTGCACTGCAGCCATTAGCCTAACTGCGCATACAGTTCTTTTACTGCAAGCGTACATGTACACTCGTACAGTATTTACAATATTTATTAGTTAAGATTATGTCCTCATTGGTTGCACTATTTTAAATTGAGGAAAAGCGAATGGATAAGAGGACAGAGGTACAGGCTCTTCTAAACATTTGGGAGAGGAAGAGAGTACAACTTTGAATCGGAGTCACCAAACCACCATGCACGTTATTACTGCTAAGCTTGGTTGGTGAGGTGAACAACGACCCTCAAAAAGTCTGTAAAAGCTGCAAAGATACACCAGGACTTTTAAACGCTCATGGATCAGTACAGCGGCATGACTGCCGAGTGAATGGGACGGCCAAATTGACACCACAGTTCATGGATACTGGAGCAATAACATGGATTCAGCGCGTTATGGATAGACAAAGGTAAACTCGACAATAATGTTACAGAAATACTTGTAATATTGTCATTTAGTTCGCTCCCTCGTGTAGCGCTTGGCAGCTGCTTAATTGTGTGACTGTCACTTTCTATTAGTCAGCAGTTATTTATTTTGCTGCGACCGGCAAATCTCCTGCGAGCGTTATTTCGCCGTGAACACTCGGAACGAAAATTCTTGGCCTGCCGTGAATACCACGATTGCTTATAGACATTCACAAGCTTATATGAATAACACAAATGTGCGCGACCAGTTCGCTGCGGCGTCGTGGTGGCCGTTTTGTCGAGTCAAACACATTTCACTGAGAGTTAGCTTAGTGTTTCAGGGCAACGTAGGCAAAGTTTTTCTATTTTTCCCACTCACCGGTCCGTGACAGAATAACCCCCCTCACAAACACGGCTTGAATCGCAAAGCCACGCCATCTTGGTCACGAAAGAAGAGCTTGTTCCCCTCGGCGTTAAAAAAAAAAAAAAAAAAAAAAATCAAATACCCTCGGCGTGGCAAAAAAATAAATAAAAAAATAAAAAATCCCATCGGCGTGACAAAATAACACTCGGTGATCAGTTGCTGGTCACGGCAAACAACTAACAAACAAACAACCACCATCGCCTGTGTTTTAATGACCATACAACATGGGAAATGAAGGGAAGGGCATGAAGAAGTTGTGTGTATGTGCGTGCCTGCGTGGCAATTTCAGACTAAATTAAAGACTATTATTGTACATGAAATATAAGGAACAAAGGGTTTTATATCCAGATTATCCACTCAATTCAACACGTGTTCAACATTTGCGGCCTCAAACCCCCCCCCCCCAAAAAAAAGAAATATTAATAATAATAATAAGTCGATTAGTCGTTAAAAATATGAGAAGTTGAGTCGATTTTTTTAAAAGTCGTTAGTGACAGCCCAAAATGCATAATTCTCTATTTACCCGTCGATCTACGTTCCTAGCCTAGCTCCTAGTCACAAGTATTGGGTTGTGACCGAAGAACAAGATCATGGATCCAAAATGAGTTTCCTCGCAGTGTGTCTGGGCTCTTCATTCAATTTATGGTGAGAAGCTCAGAGCTCATCTGGGAGGGACTGAGAGTAAAGATGGTGCTCCTCCACATCAAGCGGTAGCAAGATGAAGAGGCTCAGACATCTGATTAGGATGCCTCCCTGGTGAGGTTTTACAGGCACGTCCAACTGGGAGGTAGCTGGGAGGTAAGACTCAGGACACACTAGAGGCTACTGCTATCTTCACACTAAAGGCAAATGCTACCAAATTCAGATTTCAGCCTGAACAACTGAATTTAGAGTTTTTCAAATCCGACTTGGATCACTTTCATATGTGGTCCTCGATCAGATACGTATCAGATTTTTTGCAATGTGACCTCAGTCTGAACAGCCTGCACATTATCAAAAGTCCAATATGCGCTCCGCACAGGCGAGGGAGGGTGGTTGGGAGACGACTGACACTCGTCTGTGAATCTGTAACAGTGATGACTTTATATTTGACTTGAATTTAATCCCACTTGAAACATGTAGCATGAAGTTATTTGAGGCAGATTTTAGTAATTCAACCATGCAGACGCTTCATTTATTATACGCAGAAAAATGTGACATCATCTGGGGTGTCGGCCATGTCGGTGTTGGTTCTGGTCCTGGGATTTTTTAACTACATTGTTGGAGAATGCCTGGCGGAAAAAGAGCTGACGAGAATGAGGAGATAAAATCTTCTCTTAGAAAACTCAGTGGAATGGTTGCCGAATTACTTGAAATGAAGAAGAGCATTGAGCCACTTCTTCAGGAAATACAGCAATTGAAGACAGAGACACAGGAAAAAGATCGACGCATTGTTGCCTTGGAACAAAAAGTGGATGATTTGGAACAAAATCTTCGTATCAACGAGGTGATAGTCACCGGTATCAAGATCAAGCCGCGCCGTGGCCCTTCGAGAGCTGCGGCTAGCACGAGTACGGAAGATTCTGACCAATCTTCAGGGAACGAGACTGTGGAACAGCAAGTGACACTTCAACTCAGAGGTTTGGGATTAACTGTTGATCCTGCGCACATTCAGATGTGCTTTTCGCTTCCAACTGGAGGGACACGACCACCGGCAGTTCTGATCAGGTTTGTTGACAGAAAGAAAAAGATTGCTCTTCTGAGAGACCGTCACAAGCTACGTGGGAAACATGTCTACATCAACGAAAACCTCACCAAACGAAATGCTGACATCGCCAAAAAGGCACGACAAATGAGAAAAAATGGACTTATCGAAAGCACGTGGACAAAAGACTGCCGAATTTTTATTCAAACTAAAGATAACTCTGGTCAACTAAAAACACGAATCGTGAAAGGAGCTGAGGAATTGGCAGCGCTTGAGAGACAACAGTAATTCACAATATCACAACAACATCGCTACCCAAAGCTGGAGTTGTATATGATGACTTGCTGACTTTGCCAAGGCTAACTCTTGTTTATACACCTGCATTGATAACATGTATTGCTGTTCCCGTTTGAATGTAAATATTGTCTGGCTCAAATTCTATTTGGACATTTGTTGTAACAGTCAAGGCTACATGATAAGGCTGTATTGTGGCTACAATGAATCTGCTGTCAATACGTAAAATGGGGGTTGGTGGTCTGGTTCCTGGAATGCAGCTAGCGTGGGCCGCTCTGCTGGGTGAGCTAGGCTGGGCAGCGCACAGGAGTCATCAGATCTACAACGTGCTAGCAACCAGTGGTGGTACCTGACCAGAATCGAAGTTGAAATTGCTTGAATAGCAATGGGCCGAATGCAAGCCGATCTACTCTTCTGGAAAGCACAACATGTGTGAAAGCTGATCCGAGGTCAGCGAAGACCCTACTGGTGAAAGAGAAGAATTGTGCTTGCTTTGGCTGCTCGCCTGGCGGGGTGGGCCTGCTGGTGGCGTCTGGGGACCGACTCACCAGTTCCAAATGACTGGGACTAGCCACAATCTACACACGGACATTCAAGATGAACTGAGCGAGCAGTGTCTGGGATAGTACGGGATGGATAACGATAAAAATTGATGACTATTCTAAATAATGTATATGATTGATGCGTTATAGTAATGGGTCGATGGGGACGGGTCTCGAATAAGCTTCGGCTTCTACCCGTCAGCCCTTCTTTCGGATGTCAATGTTGCAAATGATGTGATGTGATTGATGTAAGCTGTAATGTGTCCGAAAGGAAAAAAAAAAAGAATAAACTAAGTAGTCGGCCGGAGGTGCTCTCTTTTGTTGACCCGGTAAAGCACTGTACAGTAGTTGTTCACCAAGCAACATGCCTCCCCCTCTCCGGTGTGCGCGAGTGCACGAATGAGCGGTGAAACGAAGGAAGCGAAGCGGAATGCCTCCAGATACATTTTTTAAGTAAACTATACATCTACAATACATTAAATGTGTTTCTGGATCCAGATGATTTTATTCTGTGCAACCACTTAATGAAATCATTTTCATGTCTGGGTCACGCCAGGGTTAAGTTTGGGTTTGCGTTTGTTACGTCTCGCCTTGACTATTGTAATGTATTACTTTCTGGTCTTCCAATGACCAGCCTTAAAAGTCTGCAGTTAGTTCAAAATGTAGCCGCTAGACTTTTGACGCGGATGAGAAAATTTGATCATATCACCCCGATATTAGCCAACTTGCATTGGCTTCCGGTCCACCTGAGATGCGATTTTAAGGTCTTGTTACTTACATATAAAATATTGTATGGCTTGGCGCCTTCCTATCTCGTCGATTTAATAATACCGTACGTTCCGACAAGAAACCTTCGTTCGCAACACGCTGGTCTTTTGGTGTTTCCAAGAGCTAAAAGGAAGTCCGCAGGTTCAAGAGCATTTTCGATCCGGGCTCCAGTGCTCTGAAATGCCCTACCCTTGGAGGTCAGAGCTGCTACCCCTGTTGAAATGTTTAAATCACGTCTTAAGACACATTTTTATACTCTTGCATTTGGCTGAATGTTGTGGGCCTGGTGACTGCTGCTGCTTTCTTTCCCTCTCTTCTCCGCGGCTTGGAGGGGGAGTACGGTGTCAGTGACTGTTTGGATGCTGTTTTACGGGTTCTACACTGGCTGATCGTGATGAGATCCGGGGCGGACCATGACCTTGAAGTTGCTGCCATGGAGATAGCTGCCCTTATCAACCGGACTGGTTTTGGATGATGACCCACTTCGCTGACGACGTCTTCTTGCAATGCTTCAACTTCCTCAATGGACTTTTGCACTATTCTAGTAATAATGTTTAATATCATAAACTATGTCAATTGTTGCCCATTTGGCATCCATTGCAGCTTGGTCATCCTGGGAGGGGGATTACCACATCTGCGGCCCCTTCTCAAGGTTTAAAAAATTTTTTAGCTGATGTTTTTTTTTTTTAAGTTTTTCCTTGCCCTTGTGTGGTTTGATCAGGGGATGTCATTACTATTTGTCAACTGTGGGCATGTGAAGCCCTTTGAGACTTTGAGACTTTTGTGTGATTAAGGGCTATATAAATAAACTTGACTTGACTTGACTTAAGTTTGGGTTCATGACTGTCAGGTCAAGTGTCTGTTTGGAATTGATGTAACAGCA